>NC_081414.1:85018836-86218836 GCF_030272615.1 Cryptomeria japonica | reverse complement strand
AAGTTTCATAAGTTCAAGTTTTAAGATTGCAATTATTGTTAATACTGATTCACCCCCCCCCCCTCTCAGTATTAACCAGATCCTCTACGATTATCAAGATACCCATGTACAAATGCAATGAAATCTCTCACAAATGGAGAAAGGGAGAAAACCCACTAGGAAAAAACTCCCCCCAAAAGAGAGATGAACACACCAGAGAACTCTCAAAGAAGAAGTACAAAACCTCAAAAGAGGGAAAAGTCCCCCCATAAGAGAGAATGGAGAAGTCAACTAATCCCCCTTGATGAAATATCCCTCACCCCCAAGAGACTCTGCAACTGATGAAACTTACTCTTAGTGAAGGGTTTGGTGAAGATGCCTACAGCCTGCTCTACTATAGGACAATACTATAAATCAATGGCATGGTCCTATATCAGCTCCCTGATGTAGTGCATGTCGATCTTGATGTATTTGGTCCTCTAATGGTGAACTAGGTTCTTCAAGATTTGAATGGAACTTTGATTGTCACAATGAAGGATCGTAGGTAGTGGAGTGGTGAAGCCAAACTCTATGAGAATATTTTGAATCCAAATATCCTTAGTAGTTGCCTTAATAGACCCTTGATACTTAGCCTCAGTTAAAGAAAGAGCAATAGCATGTTGCTTCTTTCTCTACCAACAAATGGGTTCATAACCAAGATGAAAGTTGTAACATGAAGTGGACTTATGATCATCAAGACCACCAACCTAATCAAAGTCCATGTAACCAACCAAGGTAAGTTTTTTTCTTGTTACATAGTGAATCCCAAAAAGATGTGTACCCTGTATGTAGTGTAAGATGTGTTTGGTAGATTTTTAATGAAACTCTTGTGGTTCCTACATAAAGCATGAAACCATGCCAACCACAAATGGAATATCAGGGCATGTATGTGTCAAGTAGATGAGACTCCCAACAAGGTGACAATACAATTTGGCATCAACAAGTGGAGTGGAACACTTAGCCTTAAGCTTGACTCCTGAAAGAAAGGGACTCATGCAGGCTTACAATCAGCCATGCGGAACTGTGCTAGAAGATCAATAGCATACTTGGGATAAGCAAGAGTAATCCCAAAAGAAGACTATGAGATCTCAATCCCAAGAAAGTAGTGCAAAAGACCCAAGTTGGTCATATCTCTCATGCAAAGCAGATTTGGCATTGCCAATGATAGATGAGGTACTCCCCATAATGATCAAGTCATCAACATAGAGCACATTTATCAAATGAGAGTTATCCTATCAAAAAATGTAAACATTCAGATCTAAATGAGACCTAGTGAATCTTGTGGAGAGAAAAAATGAATTCATCTTGACATACCAAGCCCTAGGGGTCTATTTGAGGCCATAGATAGACTTCCTCGATCTGCAAACCAAAGAACAATCCTGAATGTATCCCTGTGGCTACTCCATGTAAATCTCCTCTTCTAGATCCCCATGAAGACATGCAATCTTCACATCCATCTGATGTATAATCCAACCATGAGCTATGACAACAACAAGTGTCAAGTGAATGGAGTTCATCTTAGCTATGGGTGCAAAGCTTTCAATATAATCAACACCAGGAACCTACGAGAAACCTTTTGTAACAAGCCGATCTTTGTACTTATCCACACTAACATATGTTGCAAACTTAGTTTGCTAAATACACTTACATCAGACCATCTTTCTTCCCTTAGGGAGAGGGACTAACTCCCATGTGTGGTTACTCATCAAGGAACTATACTCTTCCTCCATTGTTTAGTCCCACTTGAGAACCCCTGATTCTTCCTTAAAGGATTGTGGATTGGAAGGTGAAGCAATGTAAGCATGTCCAAGATCCTGATGTTGTGAACAAGTCCTTCGTGTATCTAAAGGATCCCCAACAAGAGAACTTGCTGACTCAAGAGTATGTTGAGCCCAATGAGGTCTTGTAGGAGATCAAAGATGAGCTTCCTCAACTACAAGTGGACCCTATGAAGGTGTGATCTTGTGATTTAGAGTTGAGGTGGAATCATCATCTGAGTTACCATCATCACTTTCCATTATGGAGGAAGGATGAGGAGGATGAGAGGCCAAGCTAGAAGTTCTTACCTCAAAGTCAACACTCCTCTCAATGAATACCTCATTTGTCTCTGGATCCATAAGTCTATATCCCTTAACACCCTCGAGATATCCAACAAATATGCAAGTACTACTCTGAGATTTCAATTCCTTGCAATTCTATGGAGGAATGCATGCCCAAAGACCCTCAAATGTATCACAACTAATTTTGTACCATACCAGCCCTCAAAAGGAATCATACCCTTCAAATATTTGTGGGGAACCTGATTTTGGAGGTGTGTGGCACAATTGATAATGTTTTCCTAAAAAGATGGACCAAGAGAACAAGCATGAATCATGTAGCTAGACATTTTCTTAATGGCTCCGTTATTTCTTTCTACAACCATTATGTTATCGAGTGTAGGAAATTGAGTGCTAAATATCAATCCCCTCAAGAGTATAAAATTTCTCAAGTCTATTGTTCACATATTCCCTTTCATTGTCTATGTAGAGAATCTTGACTAGCTTCTTTGATTGCATCTCAACATGAACCTTGAGGGCTAGAAGTCTGTGAAACACTTCATTCTTGTGAACAAGAAAGTAGACCCAAGTGAAGTGGGAGTATTCATCAATGAAGGTCAGGACATAGTGGGCCTTGTTGAATGATGGCACTAGAAATGGACCTGCTACATCGCCATGACCCAAATGAAGAACTTCTAAACCTCTCCAAGACTTCCCCTTATCAAACTTCTCTTCAGGATGCTTGCCCATGGAACGCCCTGAATATATACCTGTAGATAGGAAATGTGGAAATCATCAAAGAAATATAAACATTAGCCTAGCTCAATCATGAAAACTAAAATGCAGTGACAAATCCTAATTACATTCAATAGAGATGCATGAAAAATAAGACATTCAATTTAAATGCAAACCATTGCAAATATGAATATCTCAACCAGAAATCTCCATTGTCCTTCTTTCTCCTTCAAATTACTTTGTTTTGTGGATCTCACCTTCAAGTGCATAAGCATAATATGAAAGCAAGATTGACAAGACAAGACGACAGCATAAGGGTACTAGAAGCGTGATTGATTCGGCCCTTTGATTGAAGAAATTCATCCAATTTATAGATAAATTGGAGAAAAGACAAGATTAGCATTAAATTGATATTAGAGGCAATTGATTTCAAAATGGCAAAATTGAGTTGAAGGAAGAAGGTTATGACACCTTCTATGTCATGAATTATGACATATTGCCAATGCAAAGGTTAGAGGACTAAAAGCCTATGACATCTTGCTATGCCAATAGTATGATGCATGAGAAATTCATGCTTCCACCGAAGCACAAAAATAGGGAGAGACTAGAGAGAAATTAATTAGGTGGAAATTGAATTTGACAAATTAGAAAATTAGGTGGAAATTAATGAATTGGAAATTAGGAAATTAGAAATTGATGAATTTAGAAAATTAGGTGAATTAATTAACAATTTTTCATTCATTAATTAATTCACAAGAAGAGGCGGAATTAATTAGCCAATTAAATAAATATTTAATTATGACAAGAAGACTTAGGATAAATAAATAAATTATTTAACCTAGAGGGAAAATGACAATCAAGATTAAATGAATAAATCGTAAAATCCTAGAAGATGAATTAGAAATGCAAGGATGACAATTAGGTCTTGACAAAAGATAATTGATGTCGATTCAATCATGATTTTAATTGGCAGAGGATCAATGCTGATAAATGATTTGATTGATAAATGTGCCAATTGACGAGGAACAATGACTAATTGATCCAAATTGATATGATTGAGAAGGACGACGATCGATGACATATCAATCGCAAAATGACAAGATTGACAAGTTGATAAGGATCGACCAAAATCATGACTGAAAATTGTTATCGACAAGACCTAATTCGAAAGCAAGAAAAATGAGGAATGCAGAAGAAGGACTCGATGCTCGCAAATGATAAAGACCAAGTGCACGACATAGAAGAAATGTTAATGCGATGCAAAAATACCTAAAATAAGGCAATGCACCAATGTTAAAGTATGACTCCGCAAGCATTGACCATTTTTAGATGTCTACATTTACCCCTCTTTGAGACAATGTGATTTCAAGTGTTGTTTCAAAGAACAATAATGAAAATGCCCCAGATAATGACAATGACATATGCATGCCCCCTCGAGGAATTGGCCGGAAACATCCAAAAAAGAGGCCAATTCATCGATAATAATGATAGAAAATGATAGGATCAAACGGACTGCCAAGACTGACGGAAGAAATGTTAGTAAGAAGAAATGAGACAAAGGACAGTTAGAGATGAAAAACTTGCTTTCACAAATGCACAGAAGTAGGTGAGAACCTTTATTTAATGTAGCAAAGCGGATGCAGAGCATCATGGCATTGAAGGCTAGAGCTGGAACGCAACCCCTTTTGCAAAATACAGACACATCGCACACAAGGAATGAGTGAAGCATCCTAGGGTGTATACATCAAGGGTCGAGGTATGTGCGGCATTCACAAAGTGAATGTACTTATCACAGACACCCAATGATATAGTTGCCCCAATTTGTGACAAACATTCCACAAACAGCAAACATAACAAAAAAGAGGAAAGGGACAATGAACCATCCTGGTTACTCTAAATCACTTAGTGACATCATCGAGAAACATAGGAACATGATCAAAGCCAAAGATAAATCAATAAAAAGATAAGACGCACAAATTCAACCAAGTCAAACAAACAATCTGATCGTCATTGTCAAAAGTGGAAAACAAGAATGATCATGTTGTCTGGTTTCAGGGAATGCAGTACCCTGTCTAAGATAGGACACAGTCTGGTTTCGAGTATACCACACCCTGTATAAGACCCATGATAATATTGACAAGGACCAATGGTAATGTTGATGCTATTTGGATTGATGTGACAACTGTGATCAGGTTGAATGCTTGCTTGGTCAAACAGTTCATCTGTTAATGTGTGATTTCATTAAAGCACAATGTTTGATTGATTGTCATTGGATGTATGCTCAGTGGTCTGTCTATGCAAAAAGGGGACCATTTATTGACAAAATGCAAAATGCCAAAGAAATTGTTTTTGGATTTTGATGCTTTTCGAGTTTTTTACAAATTTTTTTTTGTTCATTTTTTCAGGACATTTTTTGACTTTTTAAGGATTATTTTAGGACATTATTTGAATTTTTTTGGATTATTTCAGGACATTTTTTTGAATGTTTTTGGATTATTTCAAGACATTTTTCAATTTTTTTATGATTTTTTCAAGACATTATTTGATTTTTTTGGATTATGTCAGGACATTTTTCAATTTTTTTATGATTTTTTCAGGACATTATTTGATTTTTTTGGATTATTTCAGGACATTTTTCAATTTTTATGATATTGCCCCCAGTGTCTAACAAGGCAAGGAATATGACAGGTGAATAAATAGGCTTGCTGAAATGATGATGGATAGATGGAAGACAAAGGCCTTTTATTATGGAGACAATACAGATGCAATTTCAAGGGCTATTGCATGATGGGACAAGAGACTGGATATGACAATGTAAAGCAGGAACATGGCATGAGGGACATGTCAAGAGGTGTTTGAAACCATGTTTAAATTTTGCGTCCTTATGTCAGATCAAGATCAAGGGATGAAAAAGAGTGTATGGATAGTGATAAGATATGGATAGGATAAGCAAGACCAAGAATGGATAAGGGACATGGACTGAAGGTCGGGATTGGCTAAGGGATAGTGGCAGAAAGTTGCAATAAGCCAGGCAATATGGATGAAAGGTTGTAATAAGAAAATGGATAAATGACCAAAAGCTATGATAGACTGAAAGCTGAAAACAAGATGCATGATGCTCATGATGATCCTCAGCCTTGTCAAGATCAAAGGTGGAAAGGGAAACTGGACATGAGGGACAATAGGATATGAAGGGTAATGACAGGGGTTCGATAGGATAATGGAACAATTCAAAGGACAAAAGGATATGATAGGATAAAACCTGTCCCCAAGTACGGTATGCAAGAAGTTCATAGATTACGCATGAGGCCTGTTTGCTAGGTTTTCATCATGGTAATTTCCCAAGGCACCTGTTTGCCAAGTTTTCACCAGTGGATGAATTATTTTTTTGTGTTACGTTTTTTCTTCTTTTTTTTTTCACTTTTTTGATTTTTTTGTATTTTGACTTTTTCAATAGAAGATAGATACATGATAGGGGATGGAAGAAGGACTCAAGCGTCTTTTTGTTTGGATAGTAGCCTTGAAAAAAAAATGGACCATGACCTTTAAAAGTATGCTCAAAGACGTTGGTAGGATAAGGACATGGAAAAAGAGATGAAATTAAGGCAAGGATTTATGCAAAGGATGGGATCAAAGGGAGCGAAGGATGGAAAACATACATTGGATAATGGATAGGGTATTGGAAGAATTGGGCTTCACTGGATGGAAATGAAGGCAAGATCAACATTGGCACACACCTTGAGGGGTGATGGACTGATGGAGGAAGAGTGGGTTTTGTATATGGAGATTTTGATGAAGGAATAGCTAGGGATTTTGGGACATAAGGGCCCAAAATGGATAAAGAAGGTGATGGAGAAATAGACTTGGAATGTTTGGATGGAGGAATAGCAATTGTAGATGCCAATTTTGATGTTTCTTTAGGCTTTTGTGCTTCAAGGAGCCGCTTAGGGATCCACATGGTTTTTGATTTTTCATGCTTTTGTGGTTCCTTGGAGTGCATTGCTTGCACAAGGGATTTAGGAACCCATATAGATTTTAACTTTCCTTTATTTTTCTCAGTGGGCCTTTGTGGCCTTTTGGATTTTTTTTTTTTTTATAGATCATATTGATCTTTGTTTTGACATGTCGATTATATTGGACATGTTGATCCTTGAATACATGTGGATTTCTAGACTTATGACTTTTATAATTGGCATCCAAATTGCTTGGCGGGGGAAAGGAATGCATGGATGGATAGGAATGAAATGGACTTCTTTTCGATTGATGGAATTTACTCAAGGATGTGTGCCTTTTCTGACCTTGCATAGAGGAGGAAGGGATATAAGGACCTAAGATGGATGGAAGGTATGATGGGGAAGGTGTATGTTTTGATTTTGATGGAGGGATACCAACGTCTTGAGAGTGAGTTGTGTAGACATGACCCTTAAGATCTTCTTTGATATGGAGGGGTTCTTTCTCATGAAGGTCTACTCCTTTGCCTTTATGAATATCTTGACTTGTAGGATACTCTTTTCTTTGGGAAGAAGACGCGAGTCCATTATGAGGTGGATATGATATGAGAGAAATAATGAGATCTTGAAGTGGATCGGATTGCACCAAAGTGGAAGAACCCATTATGCATGTCGAGGGTTCATGAACATCTTGCACTGACAATTTAGAATCATGAGGGGGATTAGGATCATGAGGGGGACTAGGATTGTGTAGTGGACATGGTTCAATGGCAGGTTCTTCAAGAGATGGAATGGGAGAAATAATGGGATCATCAAAAGGAATGAGATCTTGGAGTGTATATGGAGCATTAAGACAAGGAGATGGAGGAACAAAAGGATCTTGTGGAGGATTTAAAGGAATAATTTGATCTTGACAAGGAGGAAGATCATTGGAATCCTCTTTAAAGGTGCTTTGCTCTTGACTTTTAATGGGATCATCGGAAAGGATGGAAGGGATATCTTGATCTTTCTTAGGAAGTGGAATGCCAATGTTATTTGAAAGGACATTTTTTTCATGAAATGGAAGGGGATTGTTTGGGATTGGATGGACTGGGATATCTTGATCTTGCTCAGGGAATGGAGTGTCAATAGGACTTTGGATGGGATGGACAAGAATAGGGGAATCATCGTGAGTGTCTGGGAACATGGGGTCCTAGTCAACAATTGGATGGGATGATAAGGTTTCAGGATCTTGATCTTGATCTTTGTTAAGACATGTTTCTTCATGATCTAAATTATCCTCTTGACATGGGGTTGGACTTTGGATATGCATGGGGGATTTTGGCGAGGTATCAATGCTTTGGCATGAAGGGGATGCACTTTGAACATTTGTGATGGATTCTGACAAGGAATCAATGCTTGAACATGAGGAAGAGGGACTTTGAATGGGGTCCTCTAAAACAGGTAATGGTAATAAAGTGCATGGTGGCATTGGGTCTTGTATTTCTGAAACATGACAAGGATGTGCATCATGAATTGGATTATCTTGGCAATCAATTATGGATATCCCTTGAATAATTTCATCCTTGAGTGTATTGTTTGATGAGGACAATATAGAGGGTTCTTGTGAAACTTTTAAAGGTGTAGGGATAGATGCCACTGGAGAGTCAATTTGTTTGTGGGGGGATGAGGCATTGCTAGACATAAGTGTATTATCTTGATCTTCCTCAAAGAACTCACTTGGTAATTTCCTTAAGATCATTGCAATAAAGCCACCTTTCTTTCGAGGCTTTGACATGGTTGTATCTGGAATTTGAACTTGTTTGGCAAGAATTTGGTCTTGGTTTCATGTCATGTTTTGATTTCGAACTAAATGTTGATCAAATTGGTTTGGCATGTTCAAAATTTGGCTTGGTGTGTGTTGCAACCTTTATTTTTGAATGTTTGGTTGTGGTTGTTGACATTGATATTTCACCATTGGTTGAACCATTTGTGGACATTGTATAGTTGGTTGGACATATTGTTGAAATTGGACCATTGGTTGTATTGGTTGTATATGTTGAACAATTGGTTGAACCTTTGGTTGTATTGGTTGAAAATCTGATTGATAGTAAACACCTTCTTGTTCTTGTTGTGGAGGCACATAATGTTGAAATTGATGTTGTCTCTTTTCTTGAAATTGTTTCATCATCTCTATTTGGGAGAGGAGAGCCGGTATGTCTGATCGTTCAATAAGAGATCTTACATCAATTGGCTCAATATTTGGATTTTGACCTGGAAATTTTTGAAACATTTTGGACATTTGTGATCTATTCTTCGCAATGTTTTTCACTCTTTGTTCCAAAATCTCATTTTCTTGAGCTAGTTTCTCCTCTAGTTTTTGTATTTGGACATTTACATCATCATGATAAGTTTGATCCAACTTTTGAGACATGTAGAGATTGGATTGACATGATTGATTGCTCAATTGTGATGGCATGGCTTCGTAAGAAGGTTGAGACCTCATTTCAACAAACATGTCACTATGCAATGCAACTAATGGGATTGACAAATGCAACCTAAAAGGATGACAATGCAACTTAATGTTTTTGTTGTTTTTGAATTTTTGACAAATTCATGAATGCAATTCTAAAAATGAGACCCTTAGGAAATTGAAATGAAGCGAAGACCTTAAAGGACAAAAGACCAAATGACAAAAGGACAAAATGACCATGTCTCCCCTATATGCTTGGATACTAAGCTAGGTTTGACCAAATGACATTGATGACAAAAAGACAAAAGTTTGATAAGGTCTAGACTTCCTAACAATAACTTAGGGTTTATCAAAGATTTGAATTACTCAAGTATGACAAAACCTAGTTTTGACACTATATTCAAAGGGACAATTACTATGCAAATGACCCTAATATGATATGATAATGACCTAAGCTTAATGAAGAGACCTAGGGTATGCAAATGTGACCTAATGTTATGAGGACAAGGATGCAAATGCAAATGTATGACAATGTCAACCTAAGGCAAAACCTAAGGTTGAATTATGAAATGGTATTACTCTAATGCAAGAGGACACATGCAAATGAATGACCCTTATTGATATGCAAAGGAGTATGACCTAGGTGAAACCTAACCTTGGTAGTTGATAATGAATTTGCAAAATGCAAACCTAGGATGAACCTAAATCTAAGTGACATGAATGTTGAGACAAGATTTTGAAAAATGTTTGACAACCATGTTTGAGGGTGTTTTGAACTTTGTTGAATGAAATGCTCTTGTGTTTAACCTTGTTTTGAATCAATTTGTCTTGTTTTTTAAATGAGACACAACTCAACTTTTGACAAGCAAAGAAGACAAGATATTTTAACTTAGACTCAAGACAATCATGCTCATTCACACATTTCTTATGGTAGGAAAGGACAGTAGGTACTTGAGAGGTAGACTCATTATGAGATTCAAGGAGAATACATAGATGCTTGACCCCACGGGCTCCCCTCCACGGCACTCACTTCTCAGGGCAGCCAAGCATCAGTCCCCATGGAAATCTCCCCATGGTGAACTTAGTATCTCTTCCAAGTATCCGAACTCCTCCTTCTCAAGCAACTAGAAGGATTTTTGGCCTCTAAATACAAGGTGTTTAATAAGGATTTATGTTAAGTGTTACTCCTTGGTGTCACGCAAGCGTGATTGAGACATAGGCTCACCAAGATACCAAACAAATGTAGTCATGCAAGCACGATTTAGACCATGAGGTCCTACTTAGATGTTGATATGAGAAAGAGTTCAAGGGTCATCACTTCCCAAGTAACTATAATTCCCACGTAACCCTTCCTTCAAAGCTTTTGCCCATCAGGTATTTATTTATAGTAAGTTAGAATGCCAAGGTACTCTAGCTGTACTCACTTTGGGTCGTTCCCTTCTCACGATTGTCACTTGCTTGCAAAAGAAAGCAAATGGTCGGGAAGGCAGGACCTCTAAAGGTAACAAACAATCTGAGCCATGAGAATGGTATCGAAGATCTGGATTTCTGATCACCCTAAGAAGGATGAGAGCATACTCTCCTACTCCAATGTCAAACTCGACAATCAAAGCAAACACACGTTCATTCCATCCTACTTAGCAATCATACTAGGTGCCTAATTATGAATCACAAACACAAAAGTTCGGTTGAAATACAAGGCAACCTGCAAAATCACTAAGTTAGGAGTTTGATTTGTTTGGTCTTTGACTAGCGAACCTGCAAACAATTCATTAGTAGTTTGTGAAATAATTCTTTGTCAAGCGTTTCGCCACAAAGCTACCAACAATGTTAGAGAATCAAGAGAAATGAATCACCATCAAAATTAATCCATAAAAGTTGTGATTCTTTGTCCTCTTAGATTAATCTATGTGAAATTTATCAAATTTACCACCCTAGATTAATCTAGATAAAATTTGCATGAATGCATGATTAATTTGCCAAGCTAAATTAATCTAGATGAAGGTTGCATGATTTTGTTTTTGAAAATTTTGACCATTTATAGCAGCATAATTAAAAATGTCATAACTTCCTCAATATTTATCCAAATCACAAACCGTTAGATGATCTGGAAAGATAAAAACGTGATCTAATATACCCAGAAATCGTTTATTTTAATTCTACACGAAAGTTTTTACGTGATCAATTGATTATGACTATTTTTTTTTAGAAGAAAAATCTGTAATTTCTCCACAAAAAAATCTACAACTTCACAAAACATTCAAAAAAAATATTAGATACAAGCATTTTCACGTCAAGTTCACCAATTAATGTAGATAGGAAATGTGGAAATCATCAAAGCAATATAAACATTAGCCTAGCTCAATCACGAAAACTAAAATGCAGTGACAAATCCTAATTACATTCAATAGAGATGCATGAAAAATAAGACATTCAATTTAAATGCAAACCATCACAAATGTGAATATCTCCTCCAGAAATCTCCATTGTCCTTCTTTCTCCTTCAAATTACTTTGTTTTGTGGATCTCACCTTCAATTGCATAAGCATAATATGAAAGCAAGATTGACAAGACAAGACGACAGCATAAGGGTACTAGAAGCGTGATTGATTCGGCCCTTTGATTGAAGAAATTCATTCAATTTATAGATAAATTGGAGAAAAGACAAGATTAACATTAAATTGATATTAGAGGCAATTGATTTCAAAATGGCAAAATTGAGTTGAAGGAAGAAGGTTATGACACCTTCTATGTCATGAATTATGACATATTGCCAATGCAAAGGTTAGAGGACTAAAAACCTATGACATCTTGCTATGCCAATAGTATGACGCATGAGAAATTCATGCTTCCACCGAAGCACAAAAATAGGGAGAGACTGGAGAGAAATTAATTAGGTGGAAATTGAATTTGACAAATTAGAAAATTAGGTGGAAATTAATGAATTGGAAATTAGGAAATTAGAAATTGATGAATTTAGAAAATTAGGTGAATTAATTAACAATTTTTCATTCATTAATTAATTCAAAAGAAGAGGGGGAATTAATTAGCCAATTAAATAAATATTTAATTGTGACAAGAAGACTTAGGATAAATAAATAAATTATTTAACCTAGAGGGAAAATGACAATCAAGATTAAATGAATAAATCGTAAAATCCTAGAAGATGAATTAGAAATGCAAGGACGACAATTAGGTCTTGACAAAAGATAATTGATGTCGATTCAATCATGATTTTAATTGGCAGAGGATCAATGCTGATAAATGTGCCAATTGATGAGGAACAATGACTAATTGATCCAAATTGATATGATTGAGAAGGACGACGATCGATGACAAATCGATCGCAAAATGACAAGATTGACAAGTTGATAAGGATCGACCAAAATCATGACTGAAAATTGTTATCGACAAGACCTAATTCAAAAGCGAGAAAAATGAGGAATGAAGAAGAAGGACTTGATGCTCACAAATGATAAAGACCAAGTGCGCGACATAGAAGAAATGTTAATGCGACGCAAAAATACCTAAAATAAGGCAATGCGCCAATGTTAAAGTATGACTCCGCAAGCGTTGACCATTTTTAGATGTCTACAATACCATTTAAAAATATGATTTGAGGTAGACATGTGACCATATCCTTAGAGCTTAGTTACTCAGATAGAGGTAATTAAGGTGTCCAAATCGCTCATGCCATAACTTACTTTCTGAATTTGAATGAGTGAGCAAGGCGATAGAAGGAGAACGAGGCACAAAGTGGGAGAATGAATAAAGTAATGTGATTTGATTGGATTGTCCCATTTCTACTAATGCGATAGAAGAAGAATGAGGTACAAAGTGGGAGAATGAATAAAGTGTGTTGTGATTGGCTTGTCCCATTGCTACCAAGTGGTGCAGGGGAACCTCTTCAAAAATCCATTCATGGATCAGAGGATGAGGATTAGGGTCATTTTGAATGTCTTTTGTTTGTGCATTTTCATGTTTTGTTTGTGCATTTACATGTTTTGAATAGGGACCCCACCTTGTAAACCAATGTCCCAAATTAGGCATCTTGATAAGACAAGTTGGACAATTTGGTAAATATGGTTAGAATGATGTTTATTTGATGCTTTGAAGAATTTTAGGGTGTGTAGATGGTGTTTGGTTGATCCAATTTGTGTGGATCCCAAACTTGGTTTGGTTGACAACTTTTGTAACAAATGCAACATTTGAAAAATGCAACAACATTTTGACTTTCAATTGATGTAAGCCTCTCAACGGCTCCTACCTCTTCAAAATTCAGTTGGAAACCATTTGGAGAAGGTATATATACCTTGTGGACATGATTCCAAAGGTTGGTGTGGTTGGTGATTGAAATTTGAAAGCATAATAAGACAGAAAACTGAGTTTTTCCCTGAAATTTTGAACTTGTTGTGGTTGTACGTCATTGTACGGATTGATTCTGACAAATTTGTTCATGGAGAAGTTAGAGGATTGAGTCACCTTTGTTTTGGCGGTGGTTTGAGGTCTTGATATTCTATGAGTAGTGAGAACCCCTTGTTTTACTAACTGTAACCCGGAAAGCAAGGGTTTGGCTAGGGTTTTGACAAAAAATGGCCATATCTTGCATCTCCCCCATCTAGAAGTTCTTTCTTTTGGTAGAATGCAATATTGGTCAGTTTAATTTAATTTTTTCATGGTTTTTTTTAGGGGAGGCTTCGCTGTGAAGAGTATGATGAAAATCTAGGTAGGCATCTCCATGTGACTACCATGGACAAAATTAGGACAGCCATCCTAAAATCTCTTAGCAGTAAATTCCAGGCATGCAACCCTGGGATTAGAGGTTATTTATTATTCCCCACATTCTCATGAAGTTTTTTTTGTGTTTGAGAATCTAGAAATTGGAGTTGCTTTGTAAATTAGGCCTAATAGCCCTAATTAGGCCTCTCGGCTTCTAAAGGGTTCAGACCCTTAGATTGTAGATCTTGCCAATCCCTTTTGGGAATATGTGTAACTCCATAAAGGGTATCTATAATGGTGAATATTTTTCCAATTTGAGTTCAATGTTTTGGAGTTAAGGGCAAAATATCCATTGCATAGGGCTACTAGCCAAGGGGGTAGGTTTCCAAAGGAAGTATAGGGCATTGATGCCAAAGTCCAAAATAAATGTTTGGAATAGTTCCTAGGTGTCATGAATTGACAAAAATCCAAGGCCCCCAAGAGAATGAGTCATGGTGAGGCATGTTGGAGATGTTGAAGCCATTTACTCATCTTGAGTAGGTGCTAATCTTGAGTAGTGGAGTGTAGTTCAAACCTTTAAGGTGTGGAGTTCTTTTTGTAGGATCCTTGCTATCTTTTGAAAGGTCTAAACCAAGACTTTTGGACCTATCCTTACATGTGAGAAGGTCTCTGCATCAAGTGGTATCAGAGCTTCTAAGTGTCCTTTGGACCAGAGAAGAAGACAAGATGTCCTAGTGAAGAAGCAGATGGCAGACAGAAGAGCACTCAGGGATGAGAATTAGGCCTTGAGAGATGAAATGGACCAGTTGAAGGGAAAAGTGGAGAGGGGAGAGAGAGACTCTAGAGGAGTTGAAGAAGGGGATGAAGAGGAGATCCCTAGGTAGGAAGAACCAAAGGTTCTTGCAGACTAGAGACCTCTGATGAGTGTCCTCAATTCCATGGAAAGGAGAAAAATGGATGTGAAGTTGGATCTGCCAGTGTTTGCAAGTAAGATGGAACCTGATACAGTGATGGAGTGGATAGACTCCTTAGACAATTTCTTTGAGAGTGAAGACATACCAGAGCACCAAAGGGTGAAAATGGCCCAATCCAAAATGAAAGGGGCTGCACTGACTCAGTGGACTTTCATCCAAGATGAGAGGGTGAAAGAGGGGAACAGAAGAATTTATACTTGGAAGAAGATGATGGCTTTGGTGAAGGAAGCCTATGTTCTAGTGGACTATAATGTCCAGTTACACAAGAGGAGATAGAACTTGAAGTAGAAGGAGATGGATGTGAGTTCCTACATAGAAGAATTCATGAAGTTGTGTGTGAAAACCAAGGTAAAGGAGAGTGAGGATGAAAAAGTGGCGAGATATCTCAATGGACTGAGATTTTCCATCCAAGAAGATTTGAATCTCCACACCCCAGAGATAGTCCAAAAATGTTTTCAGTTGACACTTAAGGTGGAGGAGAAGCTAAAGAGAAGGTAGGAACAAAATAGTAGAGGCAAAGGGAGACAACAAAGAGGGGGGATAATCCCTTTTAGGGGCAAAGGAAATGGTTTTGGATACCAAGGTGAGTCTAGTCAAGAAGGCACCAAGGGAGAGAGCAGTTACAACGAAAGAGGAGGCTACAATCAAAGAGGGAACTTTAGGGGCAGAAGACCATCCTCTAGAGGAAGATCCGAAGGCAGGGGACCTCCTAGATGTTACAACTGCAACCAAGAGGGGCACATGGCCAATAGGTGTCCGAAGAAGGATACAAGCTCCATGGGAGAAAGGAAGAGAAACTTGGTGCAGGAATCTGATTGCCAAAGTTTGGCAAGTGTAAACACCTATCAAAGTGTCAACGCTCTTGATAGTTATGGCTACCCTAAAAGAGGAGAGGCTCTAATGATGAGGAGAGCAGTGACCACCATGAAGGTACCTAATAAGGAGCCCCTAGAAAGAAAGTCTCTTTTCAAAACTACCTACATGACAGGAGGAAAGGTATGCAAGGTCCTGATAGACTATAGGTCTACTAAGAATTTTGTATCACTTGAAATGGTAGAGAAGCTTAAGTTGAGAAGGTTGCCACATCCTTACCCCTACAAGGTCTCATGGCTCACCCAAGGTCAGCAAGCAATGGTGGAAGAGCAGGCTTGGATAGAGTTTCAAATTGGATCCTACAAGGATAGGTTGCTATTTGATGTAGCCAGGATGGATGCATGTCATCTCCTATTTTGGAGACCATGGCAATTTGATTTGAAGGCTCATCATAATGGGGTTAGAAACACCTATTAAATAACCAAAGATGCTAAGGTGATATAGTTTTTACCTCTGATGGAGAATGAGATGGAACCAAAGGGGAAGGATACCAAAGTGTTGATGGTAGAAGGAAAGCAGTTCATGAAGGAGATTACAAAGAAAGATGCAGTTTTCTATGCCCTCATTCCCAGTTCCAAGGTGACAAAGAAGGAGCAGTTTGTAGAAAGGAAAGAAGAAGGACAGAGGCACATAGACCCTGCAATCAAATAGTTACTTGATAAGTACAAAGGCATCATCTCAAATGGAATGCCAAGATCCCTACCACTAGTAAGAGATATAAATCATTGCATAGATCTGATCCCTGGATATACCCTACCAAATAAAGCAGCATACAAGCTTACTCTAGACCAGAATGTAGAGATGGCAAGACAAATTGAGGAGTTGCTAGAATCAGGGCTAATTGGAAAAAGTTGAAGCCCATGTGTAGTATCTATTGTCCTTGCACCCAAGAAAGAAGGCACTTATAGGCTTTTCATAGACTCGAGGGCCATCAACAAGATAACCATAAGGTATAGGTTTCCAATCCCTAGGATAGAAGATTTACTTGATTTCTTGGGGGTACCAAATATTTCACCAAAATGGATTTAAAAAGTGGATACCATCAGATTAGAATAAGGCCAGGGGATGAATGGAAAAAATCTTTTAAGACTAATGAGGGGTTGTATGAGTGGAAAGTCATGCCATTTGGGTTGTCCAATGCCCCTAGTACCTTCATGAGGTTGATGAATGAGGTCTTGGTGGAGTTTATAGACAAGTTTGTAATAGTGTATCTAGATGATATCTTGATCTTTAACCACACAAGGGAAGAACACCTCAAACATGTAGATATGGTCCTCAAGAGGTTACATGAAGAGCAGCTAATGATAAACTTGGATAAGTGTTTGTTCATGCAGGAGGAGATCATTTTCTTGGGCTTTGTAATCTCACAAGGTGAGTTGAAAATGGACCAGGAGAAGGTAAGTGCTATTCTATCTTGGTCAACACCTAAAACCATGAATGATGTCTGAAGTTTCCATGGCTTAGCAACCTTTTATAGGAATTTTATAAGGGGCTTTAGTCATGTTTGTGCACCAATGCTTGGCACCATAAAAGGAGGACAAAAGTGCAGGTTCAGTTGGACCAAGGAGGCAGATGACTCATTTGAGACTTTGAAAAAGAAAGTTGCAGAACAACCATTCCTTGCCCTCCCAGAATTCAATAAGATATTTCAGGTGGAATGTGATGCAAGCCACATGGCTATTGGGGTATTACTCAGTCAGGAAGGAAGGTCAATTGCCTTTTTTAGTGAAAAACTAAATGATACCAAGAGGAGATACTCATCCTATGATTTGGACATGTATGCCTTGGTTCAGTCATTGAAGAAGTGGAGGCACTACTTATTACCAAAGGAGTTCATAGTTTTCACTGATAATCAAGCTCTAAGTTTCATAAACAGTCAAGAGAATTTAAATCACAAGCACATGAAGTGGGTAGAGACCCTACAAGCCTTCACCTTCACCCTCAAGCACAAAAAGGGGGTCAAGATCAAAGTTGCAGATGCCTTAAGCAAGAGGGTCTTAACCATCAGCCAAATTAAGATGGAAAGTGTTGGCATTGACTCCTTGAAGACCATGTATGACGTTGATGAAGATTTTGGAGAGATCTACAAGGTATGTGAGTCTTTTGGTGAGACGTATCATGTTGAATTTTCTAAGTTTTTGATCCAAGAGGGATTTCTATTGAAGGGTGGATAGTTATGCATACCTAAGTGTTCAATGAGACTGAATATTATTAGGGATAAGCATTGTGAAGCAATGGCAGGTCATTTTGGTCTTGAGAATACACTTGACCTTGTAAAAAGACATTACTACTAGCCTAAGTTGCAGGCAGATGTTAGGACATTTGTAGAAACAGGTGTGATCTATCAAAAATCCAAAGGGAAATCCACCAATGCAGGTTTGTACCAACCCTTACCCATTCCTTCTAAGCCATGGGAAATCATAAGCATGGATTTTCTGTTGGATCTACCTAGGACAAGGAAGGGATATGACAGTGTCTTTGTAGTGGTGGACAAATTTAGCAAAATGGTTCATTTCTTGCCATGTAAAACCTCTTGTGATACCTCATATGTTGCAGACTTTTTTTTCAAAGAGATAGTTAGGATACATGGGTTACCCCTAAACATAGTCTCAAACAGGGATGTGAAGTTCATAGGGCATTTTTCAAGGACCCTTTGGAAGAAGTTGGGAACCAACCTAGCTTTCTCATCAGCCTACCATCTCCAAATGGATGGACAAACTGAATTGGTCAATAGGTCCTTGGGGAACCTATTAAGATGCTTGACAAGACAACATGGAGAAAAATGGGACAACATACTATCATAGGAAGAGTTCTCATACAATGACACCATAAATACAAGCATTGGGAAATATCCTTTCCAAATTGTGTATGGCATCCACCCAAGGGGTGTGTTAGAGTTGAGGAATTTACCTAAAGAAGAGCCAATTAGTGCAGGTGGTGAAGCTTTTGCCTCAACCATCAAGAAGGTACATGATCAAGTGAAGTCTCATCTCCAACACTTTGCAGAGAAGTACAAGGATCATGCTGACAAGAAATAGAGGGATGTGAAGTTTGATGTTGGGGACTTAGTATGGGTGTATTTGAAGAAGGAGAGACTCCTGAAAGGTAAACACACAAAACTCATGCAGAGGAAGATTGGACCATGTCATATTGTGAAGAAGTGTGGGCAGAATGCTTATGAAATCCAACTTCCTCCTAATCTTGGATTGTCACCCATTTCAATGTATGTGATCTAACACATTACAAAGGCAATGGTAATGAAGAGGAGGAACCAATGTAGGTTGCAGTAGATGGTGATATTCCAAAGCATGATCCGCCAAAATTGAGCAAGGTTCTAGACACTAGAGTCACAAAGAGAACAAGGAACAAGGATAACATAGAATATTTGGTGGTTCTCCCGGGGAGTATGGTGTAGGGGCACCTCTTCAAAAATCCATTCATGGATCATAGGATGAGGATTAGGATAATTTTTAATGTCTTCTATTTGTGCATTTTCATTTTTTGTTTGTGCATTTCCATGTTTTGAATAAGGACCCCACCTTGTAAACCAATGTCCCAAATTAGGCATCATGATAGGCCAATTTGGACAATTTGGTAAATAGGGGTAGAATGATGTTTGTTTTATGATTTGAAGGATTTTAGGATGTGTATATGGTGTTTGGCTGATCGAAGTTGTGTGGATCCCAAACTTGGTTTGGTTGACAACTTTTGTAACAAATGCAACTTTTGCAAGCAAAAGTGCAACATTTTGACTTTCAATTGATGTAAGCCTCTCAACAGCTCCTACCTCTTCAAAATTTGGCTGGAAACCATTTGGAGAAGGTCTATATACCTTTTGGATGCGATTCCCAAGGTTGGTATGGTTGGTGATTGAAGTTTGAAAGCATAATAAGACAGAAAACTAAGTTTTTTCTTGAAATTCTGAACTTGTTGTGGTTGTACGTCATTGTACAGATTGATTCTAACAAATTTTTTCATGGAGAATTTAGAGGATTGAGTCACCTTTTTTTGGCAGTGGTTTGAGGTCTTGATCTTCTGTGAGTAGTGAGAACCCCTCGTTTTACTGACTGTAACCCAGAAAGCAAGGGTTTGGCTACAAAAAATAGCCATATCTTGCATCTCCCCCATCTAGAAGTTCTTTCCTTTGGTGGAATGAAATATTGGTCAGTTTAATTTAATTTTTTCATGGTTTTTTGCAGGGGAGGCTTCACTGTGAAGAGTATGATGCAAATCTAGGTAGGCATCTCCATGTGACTACCTTGGACAAAATTAGGACACCCATCCTAAAATCTCTTAGTGGTGGATTCCAGGCGTGTAACCCTATAATTAGAGGTTATCTATTATTCCCCACATGCTCATGAATTTTTTTTTGTGGTTGAGAATCTAGAAATTGGATTTGCTTTGTAAATTAGGCCTAATAGCTCTAATTAGGCCTCTCGGCTTCTAAAGGGTTCAGACCCTTAGATTGTAGATCTTGCCAATCCCTTTTAGGGATATGTGTAACTCCATAAAGGGTATCTGGAATGGTGAATATTTTTCCAGGTTGAGTTCAATATTTTGGAGTTAAGGGAAAAATACTAGTTACGTAGGGCTACTAGCCAAGGGGGTAGGTTTCCAAAGGAAGTATGGGGCATTGATGCCAAAGTCCAAAATCAATGTTTGGAATAGTTCCTAGGTGTCATTAATTGACCAAATCC
Source organism: Cryptomeria japonica (assembly GCF_030272615.1). Lineage (NCBI taxonomy): Eukaryota > Viridiplantae > Streptophyta > Pinopsida > Cupressales > Cupressaceae > Cryptomeria > Cryptomeria japonica. Next base: position 86,198,382 of record NC_081414.1, on the reverse strand, counting down.
AAGGCCCCCAAGAGAAAGATTCCTGGTGAGGCATGTTGGAGATGTTGAAGCCATTTACTCATCTTGAGTAGGTGCTATTCTTGAGTAGTGGTGAGTAGTTCAAAACCTTAAGGTGTGGAGTCCTTTTTGTAGGATCCTTGCTATCTTTTGAAAGGTCTAAACCAATCCTTTTGGACCTGTTCTTAGGTGTGAGAAGGGCTTTGCATCACCAAGGCATCATTTTCAATTTCTTTGACCACAACTAAATCGGGTGTAAACTCAACTTTCTTTCCATTTCCATAGTGGGTGATTTGGTAGATTGAGAGAAGGTTGGTACCCAAGTCAGGAAAATACAAAAAATTCTCAAATTTTCCATCATCCATGTCAACCGAAGCCTTCCCTTCCACTTCCACTTGTGTATCATCACCAATGAAAATGTGAGGTACCTTGGATGGCTTTGATGAGGAAAACTACTCCCTTGTAGAACCCATGTGATGAGAAGCTCCCGAGTCAAGTATCCACTACTATGAAGAACTTGTTGTTGCTATAAATGATTTCCCCTTTCCTTTTGATTGTGAGGAAGTTGAAGGAGATGAATCCTTCTTCTTATAGGTGGATGGCAAATTGATGTTATTCTTCTTAACAATCTTAGTCAACTCATCAATTTATTTTGAGTGGCAATGATGCTTATCATGTCTAACTTTCTTGCAATATGAACAAGTTGGATGCTCCTTCTTAGGTGTATTTCCCTTCTTGAAAGAAGATGGAGTATTTCCTTGTTGTGGAGAGGATGATTGTGCACTATCTTGTTGTGGCTTTGACTTAGTCTAATTTTAGTTCTTGCATTTCCCTTGATTACTTTGATTCCCTTGATTAGCCATCAAATCCTTGGACTTTGAAGACTTGAAAATCCCCATATTGATCAACTTTTCTTGCTCAAGCATCAATATTTTTGTGAATGCATCAAATGATGGTGCAGTGAATGAAGCAACTAAAGTCAATTGATGGGTTTGGAAGCTAGAAACAAAGGTTGTATACTCTGATGGAAACTTGTCCAACAAATTGTAAACCAATTCTGCATCCTTCTTGTAAATTCCATAATCCTTGATTTTTTCTCTTAGCTCAATTATTTTCATGACGTAGTCTTGGATTATATCAAAATCCTTGGGATCCAACATGGTGAGTTCATTGTCAAGCTTGTATCCCCTAATCTCATCAAGTTGGCCATACAATTTTCCAAATATATCCCAAGCCTCTTTAACTATAGTACATTTCTCAATGTGAAAGATAAGTTCATCTGATACATGTTGGATATCATTGGAATATGATGAACCGGTATGTTGATATGATGATAATGTATGTTGTCATTGATGTCAATAAGCTCAAGTGAACTAGTATGAAAAGGTATGAGGAGATTCAGTGAACCGGTGTCGGGGTTTCACTAACTGTGATTACCGGTTGGTAGTCATAGCTCTATGGTTATTGGCTTGTTGATCCATCTTGTGTGATGAATTGATGATACTCTGTGATCGAGGTGCCACATCAGCTTCGAGAGGATAAAGGATTGAGGCATGAGAAGATCGATCGTGTTTGAAGTCTACCTCAGGAATGATTATTCTTCTTAGTAGCATAAGAATAAAATGTGATGGGTTATTGATTCCCATAAGCAGTGATGAATGAACGACACAGATTGACTTGTGATCTATTTAAAATTATAAATTCTCTTTGCAATATGATTAGATGGTCAAGATGAGATCGCCTGTGTGGTAAACTTAAGATGTTTAGGGTTTAGGTTTTATGCCACTGACCTTTCTGTTATCTATAAGGTTGATGATGTTTGTATTGAAAAGTTGTTGGCAAATGTTGTGTGTGTATCTGAGTGAAGAGATACTTGATACTTGCAAGACTAGTAAAGAGGGAAACTGCAGAGTGTGATTGCAAAGTAGAGGATAAGAAAAGGATCTGCCTTGGCATGTAGTGTTGTTATCAGATCATAGTTTTACCTGTTGTCTTTTAACCATTGCAATAGCTGGAAAATCCCTTTACTGGGTAGCTTTAACAGGCTTATTGTAAAACCTGTAACCAGGTGACTCAAGATCATTGAGTTCTTTAAATCCTCTAGCGAGGTAACCTTAAACAGGATATATAGCCATCTCTTAATCGGGTGATCTCTAACGGGATCGATTCCTAACAGAACCTTATTGCAAAGTCTTTAACGAGACTAGGCTCCTAACAAGGCGAGCTTCAAAAGAGTTCAAAACAAGCTTGTGGGTATTCATTCCCACTGTGGTTTTTGCCATTTGGGTTTCCACGTGAAAAATCAGTGTGTTATGTGTTATGCATTTTTCATGTGATGTTTATGAATTATTTGGTTGAAAGATCATGCATGCAGAGTTAATACGTTATGGTATTACTAGCGTAACATATGCATATGTTTATGGGTGAAAGTTGATGTTGTTCATTGATTGTATTTGATGTATTCAGACTTATCAATTTATGGTGTATGGTGTCTTACTGTGTTAGACCGGTATTGTCATAGTTAAGTTCAGTAATAATGATAACTAGTTGGTATTGCTTTAGCTAGATAAGTTGTTGAGAGTTTTTATCTGTACTGATTCACCCCCCCCTCTCAGTACCTGCTAGGGTATCTGTTGTTCATCATTATTCATCAATTGGTATCAGAGCACCTCCAGGTCCTTAGTGATATAAGCCTAATAGCTTGAGGTAAAAGATCCTACTGTAATGATGAAGAGGGAAGGTCCTAAGTTCAATAGAGATAACTTCAAGATATGGAAGGACAAAATGAAGATTTACATCAAGAGTATGGGTGCTCAACACTGGAACTATATTGAGAATGCTTTTGTGACTCCCACTGGCACTCTCGCTGATGATCATAAGAGAGAAATCGAGGAAAATGGGCAAGTTATGGAAGCTCTTATCAGCAGCCTGTCAGATATTGATTTTATTGATGTTCAAGACAAAGACACTCCTAAGGAGGTATGGGAAGCACTGGAAACCATCTATGATGGTGATGAACATGTAAAGCAAGCTAAGGAAGAAAGCCTTAGAGGAAAATTTCAATACATGAGGATGGTTGAGGGTGAGACCATTCAGCAGTATGGTATTAGGATTAAGACAGTAGTTGGTGATATCAAAAGTGTTGGTGGAATGATTGAACATGCCACTATTGTTAGTAAAGTTCTTAGATCATTGTTACCAATCTATGCAATCAAAGTAGCAGCTATCCAGGAGCTAAGATCTATTGATAAAACCAAGGTATCGTTAGACTCTATCATTGCAAAGTTAACTGCATATGAGTTGAAAAGATATGATGGTAGTGTTCAGAAGACTGAGTCAACCTTTAAAGCATCGACTATACCATCCAGAAAAGGAAAAGAAGCTAGTACCAGCTATGAATCCAAATAATGCAAAGATATGGATGATGAAGAGATTCTAATGGAGTTCGAAGCCCTTCTTGCTAAAATACTTCCGAAGGGAACTGGAAAGTATAGAGGTAAACTTCCTTTGAAATATTTTTCCTGCAACAAGATAGGACATATAGTTGTTAATTGTCCTAACAATGACAATAAGGACAAACCAAAGAGGTTTAGAAAATATAAAAGAGGAAACAAAAGAAATTGCCTAGTTGTTGTGGATGAAGGTGTCACTAATGAAGAATCAGAAGATGAAGAAAATGAAGACATAGTGTTTGTAGTAGTAAAGGAAGAAGTATCCAACAAGAAATCTCTTGTCTCTCACATTGACAACTCCAATGAGTGGATAATTGATAGTGGTTGTTCTCATCATATGACTGGTGACCGAAGAAAGTTTCTATCTCTGGAGGAATATGATGGAGGTGTTGTCAGATTTGGCAATGATGCACCATGCTTGGTAAAAGGTAAAGGATCCATCTCACTGAATGGAAAGAGTAGTACAGATGATGTTTACTGAGTAGAAGGTCTTAAGCATAACCTATTGAGTGCTGCTTAGTTGAATGACAAAGGACTAGTTCTGGAATTCAAAGGCGAAGTCTGCAGTATAAGTGGAAAGAATGTTGAACTTATTCCCACTGGAAAGCAGGCCAGAGGAAACCTATTTCAGCTGAACGCCAAGATAAGTTGGTGTCTAATGGCTAAGTTTGATGACAGTTGGATATGGCATAGGAGACTCTATCATATGAACTTTGACAACATTGTTAAAGATAGTAATATCAAGGCGGTAAGAGGATTACCGTTGCTGAACAAACCTGAGAATTCTTTGTGCAGAGAATGTCAACTTGGGAAGATTTCTTCCTCAACTTTTAAAGGTAAGTCTTTCTCAGCAAAAAATTTACTCGATCTTTTGCATACTGATTTGTGTGGTCCTATGAAAACTAGAAGTATTCAAAGAGATACGTATTTTATGATTCTTACTGATGACTGCTCAAGAATGATGTGGGTCACATTCTTGAAAGACAAGTCTGAAGCATTCGGAAAGTTCAAAGCTTTCAGAGCATTAGTAGAGAAAGAAAGTAGTAAAAAGATAAAGTGTCTAAGAACTGATCAAGGAGGAGAATTCACTTCTGATGAATTCAATAAGTACTGTGAAGAAAATGGTATTAAGAGGCAGCTATCTGCCCCAAGGACACCTCAACAGAATGGCATAGCAGAAAGAAATAATAGGATTGTAGTTGAAGCTACTAGAACAATGTTGATTCAAGGAAAGGTTGCTCACACTTTTTGGAGAGAAGCGGCGAGCACTACAGTCTATACTATGAACCGGGTACTCATCAAGAAAGGTAAAGATAAAACCCCTTATGAGTATTGGACAGGGAAAATTCCCACTATGAGTTACTTTAAAGTGTTTGGTAGCAAGTGTTATATCAAGAGAGGTGAGCATTTGAGCAAATTTGATGCAAAATGTGATGAAGGAATATTTCTGGGATATTCCACTAAGAGCAAAGCTCTCAAGTGCTACAACAATAGAACACAGAAGATTGTTGAAAGTATCAATGTTAGAGTTGACGAATCCCCTGAGGAACCTGAGGAAACATCCAGTGAAGAAGTGGAAGATGAACCGGGTATAGCCTTTTGGGAACCTGTTAAGAAAGAAACTTGTAAAGATCTCAATGTTCCTACACCAACAGAAGCTGCAGAAGAAGAAGAATTTAGTGAAGAAGAAAAGCTAGAAGATCAAGCTAGAATCATTCCTAGATATGTGAAGCTACATCATGATCCAAAAAAAATCATAGGAGATAAAGATGCAGGTATACTCACTAGAAGAAAAGTGAAGGAAAACTCTTGCATGATTTTTGGATTAGAACACAAGACTTCAAGAGAAGCTCTTGCAGATGAAGACTAGATTAAAGCAATGGAAGAAGAGCTAGACCAAATAGAAAAGAATGCAACATGGGCTTTGGTGCCTAGACCGGAACATAAAAATGTCATAGGTACCAAATGGGTCTTCAGAAATAAGTTGAATGAAGAAGGCATAGTTGTCAGAAATAAGGCCAAGCTTGTATGCAAGGGATACGCTCAGGAGGAAGGAGAAGACTATGGAGAAAATTTTGCTCCTGTGGCTAGATTAGAAGGTGTTCGAATGCTACTTGCATTTGCAGCATTTAAGGGATTTAAGGTTTATCAGATGGATGTGAAGTCTTCTTTTCTTAATGGAATCCTAGAAGAAGAAGTGTATATAGAGCAACCAGAAGGGTTTGCCTTATCAGAAGATAGTGACATGGTGTGTAGATTACACAAAGCCCGATATGGACTGAAACAAGCACCTAAGGCATGATATGAAAGACTACACTCTCATCTTGTGAAGATTGGATTTCAAAGAACAAGTGAAGATAGCAACATCTACTTGAAATCAGAAGGTGATCATATTCTAATTTGTGAAGTGTTTGTGGATGACATAATCTTTGGAGGAGATGATAGAATGAGTCATGCATTTGTAGATGAAATGAAGAAAGAGTTTGAGATGTCTCTGATAGGAGAAATAATGTTCTTCATTGGGTTATAGATTCAGCAAATGAAAGAGGGTATCTTTATTACCCAGTCCAAGTATGTCAAAGAGGTATTGAAGACTTTTGGCATGGAGGAAAGCAAACCGGTTGGTACACCGATGGTGACTGGCTGTAAATTGACTAAGGAAGATGATTCAGCACTGGTGAATGAAAAGTAGTATCGGTCAATGATCGGTAAGCTGCACTATATGGTGCACAGCAGACCAGATATTGCTCATGCAATGGGCATAGTTGCTCATTTTCAGAAATGTCCAAGAGAATCCCACTTGGTAGCTGTCAAAAGGATTCTTAGATATCTGAAAGAAACAATTGATTATGGATTGTGGTATCCATATAATGGTGACTATACTCTCAAGATATATACTGATGCCAATTGGGGAGGCAATGTCGATGACCAGAAGAGAACAACCAGTGGAGCGTTCTTTCTCGGTGGAAGATTAGTATCATGGACAAGTAAGAAGCAGAGTTGTACTTCTCAATCTATGGCTGAAGCAGAATATGTAGCAGCATTTATGAACTGCACTCAAGCAATTTGGATGAAGCATGTATTGGAAGGTTTTAAGGTACCTATATCTGAACCGGTGAACATATTTTGTGACAATACAAGTGCAATAAATATTTCCAAGAATCAGGCATTGCACGCTAGAACTAAGCACATTGAGCTTAAATATCATTTCTTGAGAGAGAAAGTTCAGAATAAGGAGGTTGTATTACAACATGTTTCCAATAAGGAGCAGCTAGCAGATATATTCACTAAGCCCTTACTGAAGACTACATTTACCTATTTGAGAGGTGAATTAGGGGTTATGCCCCTTCATGAAGTCAACTAAAAGATATGTGCTCTGCATCAGTCAAGTACTACAAATGACAAATCCTTCAGGATTGATGTGTTGAAGGATGCTACTTCTTAAGGGGAGCAACATAGTAGATTTTGGAACCTTATGCCTCTACTTTTGCATTGTTGTCAAAGGGGGAGAAGATATGGAATATATAGATATAATAAATGTATGGGGAGAAGATATGGAAGATATAGATATGACAGATGTATGGGGAGAAGATATGGAAGATATTTGATGATAAAGACACACTGGTCTGTGATGCTTCTAATTGCAATATTACACTGATTATTGCCATCAATGACAAAGGGGGAGATTGTTGGATATCATTGGCATATGATGAACCGGTATGTTGATATGATGATAATGTATGTTTTCATTGATGTCAATAAGTTCAAGTGAACTGGTATGAAAAGGCATGAGGAGATTCAGTGAACCGGTGTCGAGGTTTCACTAAGTGTGATTATCGATTGGTAGTCTCAGCTCTATGGTTATTGGCTTCTAGATCCAGCTTGTGTGATGAACTGATGATACTCTATGATCGAGGTGCCACATCAACTTTGAGAGCATAAAGGATTGAGGCATGAGAAGATCGACCATGTTTGAAGTCTACCTCGGGAATGATTATTCTTCTTAGTGGCATAAGAAGAAAATGTGATGGGTTACTGATTCCCATTAGCGGTGATGAATGAATGATGGAAATTGACTTGTGATCTATTTGAAATTGTAAATGCTCTATGCATTATGATTGGATGGTCAAGATGAGACTGCCTGTGTGGTAAACCTAAGATGTTTAGGGTTTAGGGTTTATGCCACTGACCTTTCTATTACCTATAAGGTCGATGATGTTTGTATTGAAAAGTTGTTGGCAAATGTTGTGTGTGTCCGAGTGAAGAGATACTTGATACTTGCAAGACTAGTAAAGAGGGAAACTGCAGAGTGTGATTTCAAAGTAGAGGATAAGAAAAGGATCTGCCTTGGCATGTAGTGTTGTTATCAGATTGTAGTTTTACCTGTTGTCTTTTAACCATTGCAACAATTGGAAAATCCCTTTACTGGGTAGCTTTAACAGGCTTATTGTAAAACCTGTAACCAGGTGACTCAAGATCATTGAGTTCTTTAAATCCTCTAGCGAGGTAACCTTTAAAAGGGTTTCAACCTTTAACAGGGTAAATAGCCATCTCTTAACTGGATGATCTCTAACAGGATCAGTTCCTAACAGAACCTTATTGTAAAGTCTTTAACCGGACTAGGCTCCTAACAGGGCGAGCTTCAAAAGAGTTCAAAACAAACTTGTGGGTATTCATTCCCACCGTGGTTTTTCCCATTTGGGTTTCCACGTGAAAAATCAGTGTGTTATGTGTTATGCATTTTTCATGTGATGTTTATGAAGTATTTGGTTGAAAGATCATGCATGCAGAGTTAATAGGTTATGGTATTACTAGTGTACCCTATGCATATGTTTATGGGTGAAAGTTGATGTTATACATTGATCATATTTGATGTATTCAGACTTATCAGTTTATGGTGTTTGGTATCTTACTATGTTAGACCGGTATTGTCATGGTTAAGTTGAGTAATAGTGATAACCAGTTGGTATTGCTTTAGCTAGATAAGTCATTGAGAGTTTTTATCTATACCGATTCACCCCCCCCCCTCTCAGTACCTGCTGGGGTATCTGTTGTTCATCATTATTCATCAATACATACTTTCTCAAAGTTCCAAGAGCCATAGAATTTTTAGTGATTCATTCCGTTTGAGAATTCAGATCATCTTTAGGATCTGCTAGTGCTACCATCATTCCATTTATGTAATGAATTAGTCCTTTTTTCCATTTACTTACTCCATGCTTTAATTTTCCATAATGCATAGTTATCTGGAGTTAGAAGTGGAAATTTAGGAGAACCCATAATGAAAAATGAAATAGCATGAGATAGAGAGAGGAACAATCACACAAGACACCCCCACCCCCCCCCCCCCCCCCAAAAAAAAAAAAAAAAAAAAAGTTGGTTTGGCACTTTATACTTAGTGCATGCATAATGGGCCACTTGTAAACAAGGGAAAAGTGAACTTCTGATTTTAAGATTACAACTGCCTCAAATAGGCTATAGAAGACTTAAACCAATAATACACAAGACCTTAACTGAGATCCAAGCATGTACATGTGCCAAATGAGGCCAAAAAGAAACAAATTTTGAAAGTGATATTTCTACTCAAAATGGTGAAAAACCGATACCACCATAGGAATGTAGATGAAAAATTATGCACTTCAAAAGAAAATGACACTTGCAAAGGAGGTCAGATGAGCCTAAACAGAGCTTGAGAAGTTACAGAAATAAGGATTAGATAGGTATAGTTGTAATAAACTGATATTTTAGACAAATATGTCTACCAAAATCATAAACTAATCACACCATTGTGGAGATCATGAAACATTATCCCAAATAAATAAAAAATTGTACTAAAAAAGGCCTCAAAATGACCAAGTTATGAGCCTTCAGTGTTGGACTACAAAATAAAAAACTCAAATGGTGAAGAGATCAAATATTTTTAAAAATTATGTTGATGCAATGGTGGTGTCAGCATTTCATGAGTTGTACTGTATGGATTGTTGACATGGTGGTGTATAGACGAATGATACATGGTAGTGCAAAAGTTGATGTGGCCTGCTAATTGTTCAACTCGTACAATGACTGGCAAGATGAATATTTGTACAGATCTAACATGTCAAGATGACATAGCACTGACTATGTTTCCATGTGGCGATACGACAAGATAGCATGTCAAATTGTGATTAGGTTCGTACTACTGAGTTAGTGTCGATTAGGCATTGATTTGGCAGATGAGATGGTGTTGATTATGCAAGGTTGACAAATCAAAATGAGCCATGTGTCTTGGATGCACTTCTTGCATGGAAAAATCACAGGATGTCACATGTATCTATGGCAAGTCAGCGTGGCAAAATAATGAGATGTCGCATGACGGTTGTGTGTGTTGTTGTCGGTGGTTGCAGAGACCACTTTATGGGCACCATGTAGAGGAGGTGATCATAGAGATCAATGTGAATGCTTTGTCGATGGTCATGAAGGAGTCGTCCAAAGGAGCAAAGCATTTGCCAAAGCAGGGACCATGGTATTGTTGGATCGAGGAGGTAGGACGAGTGGTGAGAGGTGGTTGGTGGTTGGTCCTAGTTGTCAGAGTGAAGCAAGGAGTGACGAGGTGAACAATATGTTAGGGGAGCACAGGAAGTCACTAGAAGAAGTATGAATGCTAGCGGTGAAGAAACACAATATGACAACTGAAGCCTACAAAAGCAACAGGTCATAGTACGTGTTATACCCTATTGTGATATTACTATTTACTGTTACTTGGTTTAGTTAAAATAGTTTAGCACATGAATATATGCTTTGAATATATTTAACTTTATTGGAAATCTGATGAACTAATATGGAATCAATGTGATATTTTGAATATTTAAAGATGAATATATATATATATACATATATATATATACATATACATATATATATATATATATATACATACATATACATATATACGTATATATACATATATATATATATATGTATATATACATATATATATGTGTATATATACATATATATACGTATATATGTATATGTATGTATATATATATATATATATATGTATATGTATATATATATATGTATATATATATATATATATATATATATATATATATATATATATATATATATATATATGTATATGTTTTAATAACAGCTGATTACTATTGTGATGTGTTAACTTGGATGCAGGAAATGAACAAGCCTCCATAAGGGAGGAAGAGTATCACTCAAGAGAAGAACTTGGTTCAGTAATCTTATATATGTGCCTTACTGAGCTATCACACACTCAAATCTTAGGTAGTTGAGTTAATTTAAATAGTAGGTATAGTGATAAGTTACCTTATGTCGATTAATGAAGTTTCATAATGTTTTGGTTTGAATACTCTTCTTTGGAATGTTGGAATGAATCTCTATGATAGGTTTAAATCTTTATGTTTTCATATCTATCTTTATTTATTTATTTGAATCGACTTGCATTTTACTAATCCCACGTATACTATATGCAAATTGGTCAAACACCACATAGTGATGAGTATGGAGGTGGTTGACATGTGTAAGGGGGTGACCACCATAAAGGTGGCACATCCTAATCCAAAGGAGGGTGAAGTAGTGGTAAAAGCCGCAACCCTTTCCTTCTTTAATGCCTATGGTGAGTGCTTCATATCATGACCACTATGTATCATTGACCCCCCCCCCCCCCCCCCACCCACTTAAAAGGGAAGGATGTATTATATAGAGGTTGATACATTTGACCAAGCATTGACCCATTTAATAATGCAAATGCATATGTGTAAACACAACCATACTCATAGAAAATAAACATGGGTAAATAGCTATGTGGAATTTAGAGATAGAAACCTATTTTTTTAGGTAAGTAGTAAGTATGGTTAATAATCATTTGACTAAGTAATCTTAATGATTATTCGTAGTAGTATTTTGTAGGATTGTTCATGTGTCAACTTTGTACTTATAAGAGAGCCTTATAGTCTTAGTGGTGGCAATGGGAGAGAGAGTGGTGGGAATTTAGAGAAATTAATTATAGCATTAATTCTTATGTATAAATAGAGGAGCTCTCTTGGAGCATAGATCATCTCATCACATCTCATCTTTTTGTCTCCATAATCTCTTTTCATTTTTCCTATTGTTCATTGTTTTCATTGATCTTCATTGGTGAAATAAAGAGAATAGTTCTCATATAGTGTAAGAATAGGATAGTTATTGTCATTGAAACTTTGGGAATTCTTATGTTAGTGGATAAGTTGTGAAGCTAGCATTTTTATGGGAAGGAGTCAGTATTTGTGTTGAAGCTATAAACTAGGCATGAGGATTCCATCCTTTCTTTTATATTGAGATTTGTATGTATATAGAATAAGTTATTATAGAAGCTTAGTTAAAGCAATGATTGAAATTGAGTTACTTTTAGGATATGCATTCTTGAGTTGTTAGGAAATTGCTAATCTTTATGGTTAGACTTATGTATATGTATATAATAGCTAGGATAGTGTTATGTGATATTATGTATCTTTAGTAAATAGGAATGACTGATTTGGTTAATCCCGGGGTTAGGTCAATCCATGGATGGGAATAACCTAGTTAGTCATTTTGTTATTAACTGTATGGGAATGATATGGGAATAGAATAAATGGTCGGTTTATTAAATAGAGCAATGAAGTGGGTGGTCATACGACTCAAACTTGATGTACTGGGTGATGAATTCTTTGACCAAAGTAGTGTAGGTTGTCATTGTCTACATTGTCGGTCTACAAACGGAATCGCATACATGTAGGTCTACAAACCAATCTCTTAATTGAAGGTTCAAGTCACTTCTATTAGAAGAGGCACAGGGTACTATAAAGTCTTAGTTGGGTAGAAAAGCATTTGAGTGATGCTCTTCCTCATGTTGTTGACGACTGCTATATGAGGATGTATGCTAACAAGGACATATGGACCATTTGTATTACTTATGTTTCATTAAGCTCATAGAATCTTTGTATGTATTCAAATATTCCTAAAGTAAATGGAAATTTGAAAAGGAAAAATGCAAATACTTTCATAGGATTATGAAAATGATATTGTATATGATTTATGATGCAATGGAAAAGTTGAAATGGGATTTATTTCAAATATGCATCTTGTTTATGAAATGGGAAAGGAAAATGTTTGTTACTTGTATGTTGGAAATTTATTTCATTAACTTGTGGGTTAAAACTTAGAAAATTGTATGGGTACAACAATGACCATGTTATAGTACAAGGGTGGGGAACAGTCTTTTTGATTTTTTTAAACTTTTACAAATACAAAAAATAATTTGTGATGTAAATAATTTAAAAATTAAACAAATCGCAAAAAGAAAGAAAGAAAAAAAAAATTGAAAAAAAATCATGTCGTCGAGCAGGTATGGCCATATAGCTTGCTTGTCTAAAAAAAATTTGCCCCGAAAATAATATTTGTCTAATATAGCCAAATTTACAGTCAAAATTTATGGAATTGGCCTCTCAGGTGCATTGGTGAGCTCAGATTCGGCAGGAGACGCTCCAAAAATTCACTGCTTCTCATATCTAAAAATATGTGTATCTACAAATGCACCAAGATCTCTACAAAATGACTACGAAATGGCACCCCAATGGCTCTAATACCATGTAAGAATTTGCCTATAGCAACCCAAGATCTAGAGGCCCATGAATAATACAAACACAAAAGAGAATAAGATAAACAATAAAAAATCGTATTCTCATCAAGATGCAAAAATCAATCAACTATACAATGTACATGAGCTTACTTATAAAGGCAAGACCATAGGGAAATGATAGCACAAAAACATAACATGTGGCCCAATGGTGCAGGGGCACTTAGCAAATTTTTATTGAGTTTGTTTCTAGGATGTTGGAATCATGTTTTTTAAGTGTTGTAATAAGGCCAAGAGGCCATTGAGTGTGTGCTCAAATGATTGTAAGGACCCTATGAGTCTTTGTTTGGCCAATGTTGGCATGTGAGCTCTTAAGGGTGCTTGGTAGAGCACTTAATAGGATAAGTTTTTTGGGGGTTAATGTAGGTTGGTTGATGTTGTTTTAAAGTTGTTAAGGTCATATGAGTCATTTGAAAGTGATCAAGTGTTTGAGCAAAGTTGCTCACCTATGCAACAAATTGTAAAAGTTGCAAAAGTTGCTCATAGCAACTTTGCAACATTTTCATACACCAATGGCTAGTTGGTTGACACATTTGGTTGTGAGCATATGTAACTACTCCAAGGCTAGTATAAGGCTTGGAAAGACCAATGATAATCAGTTGTTGACGATCTGAGGCAAATAGACAAGTTTTGGTTTCCCATTTGATGTGTTCTTCTGAGTTTCTCTTGTTCTTTGTAAGTTTGTACAAATTGTACGGATTGACACGTCCAAGACAAGGACATGGATTGTTAGACTGGTGTCTTACCTTCATTGTATTTTTGATTTGGATTCTTGAAGTATTTTAGTTTGTGAATAATCTTCATTTTGTTGCAGGTGGGTTCAAGAGCCCTAAAAAAAAAGGGTTTTAAGAGCAAAATGGCTCCAACCTAACGTTCCATGGTGGATACCCACTCTGAAACTTTGTGGAATGTTAAGTTGAAATGTATTATATGTTTTCTTTTTGGTTTTGAGTCAAGGGAAGTCAAAACAAATGTTTGCCACCATACCTTAGGCTTGGCACATTGAGTTGGCAAGCATTAGGAATCATGGATAATAGCCCCTAATTGGGTGAATTTGGTGGGTGGAGGTGAAGTATGATTGGATTGGAATACCATATGGAGATAAAAACCTCAAACCAACATCAGTTCACAAATTCAATTGCATCAGTGAAGGAGTTTTAACCAATCCCTACTTTTTTAGGCCTAGAAAGGGGCAATTAGGCCTAATTAGCCCGGTAAGGGTTTGATATGTTAATGACAAAACCCACCTCCGCTTTTGAGATATTATATGTAAACCCAAAAAGAGTATCTAGAATGTAAAAGATTTCATAGGGTTGTTAATGAAGTTTAGCAAATAAATGCAGATTACCCCGCAGGCAAGGCTATTAGAATTAGGTCTCCTATTAGGCCTAAAAGTGTAGTTTGATTGTAAAACTTGTAACTGGTAAAGGTCAAAGCTCTTGAGCAAGGAGTAGGGTTGGGAATCCATCCAAAAATCATCCATCCTTGTGTGTGTAGTGTGGGGAATGAAGATCCTGTGGTAGAGGGGTTGAACTCTCTAATTGAGGGTGAAAGGGAGTGAGAGAACAAGGTCTCCTAACCAAGAAAATGGAACTCACAAAACAACAAGTGCTTATTCTAGCCTAAGGACCTTGGGAAGGTCAGAGAGGGTAATACTTACAGACCCTTGGAGGGTGTGAGGTGTAGAATCATTGGATGGTTCTTGTGTACCTTGGAGGAGATACCTAGACAAGGTAGTACAAATAGGTGAGATTCAACTCACTCTGCATCAAATTGGTATCAGAGCCAATTGATTGAACAAAGTGGTGAATGTCAAACCTGGAGGTAGAATCAGAAGCTAGTAGCATGCCACCAAAGGCAATGAGCCAAGAGGTCATCAGGAAGCTAGTCCAAGACATGCTTAGTGAAGCCCGGGAGCAAGAAACCAAGAAAGGCAAGGGAAAAGTCGCTGAATGGGGTGATGAAACTGATGATGAAGATGCAAATGTGATAGGAGTCATAACTGAAAAGAAGGAGTTGTACAAAGATTAGTAGATCTTCTTGGAGGCCCTCAAATCACTCAATAAAGACAATATAGAAAGTTTACCTATCTACAATGGAAGTCTAAATGGAGAAGAGTTATTGTATTAGATAGAAGCCTTGAACAATCATTTTGAATACAAGGAAGTTGCAGAAGAAAAGAGAGTCAATTTGGCTAAGTTGAGATTGAAGGGATCAGCCCTAGTGTGGTGGAACATGATGCAAGAAGAAAGAGAACAAACCGAGAGGAAGAAGATCACCTCTTGGGAGAGAATGAAGATAAGGATTAAAAATCAATTCCTACCTATAGATTATGAGGTGTAGATGCACAAGAAGTTGCAAAAACTGAAACAAAAAGAAATGGATGTGAGTACATATACAAAGGAGTTCAACAAACTTACCCTAAGAGCTAGGAAGCAAGAGGAAGAAGTGGAGAAGGTTGCAAGGCACTTAAATGGCCTTAGACAAAATTTTCAAGATGAGATTAGCATGATAACACCTGACACAGTCCATAAATGCTTTTAGTTAGCCTTGAGAGCAAAAGATAAGATCAAAAGGAAAGGTGAACATAATCAAAGGGGTAGAGGTGGAAGAGGTTACAAGGGAAGAGGCACCTTTGGAAGGGGCTATAATCCCAACAAGAATGAAGAAGGAAATCAATCAAAGAACGGTGGTGATAATCCTAATGAAGGAGGACAGTTTAGAGGCAACTCTAGAGGGAGAAAAAGCTATAGAGGAAGATTTGGCAATTCAGGAAGGGGAACCACGGTCTTCACTGGTAAAGGCTACCATTGTCATCAAGTGGAGCATACCATGAGTTGGTGTCCTAAAAAGACTTCAATCTCTCACATGAGAGAGGAGACAACTCAGTTGGTGCTAGAAGAAGATTGTCAAAGTGTTACCTCACCAATCAGCAAGGTAGGACCAGTTCTAGATGGAGAGAACTTGGTGTTAAGGAGGACCTTGTTGAAGGTACCATAGTCCAAAGAACCTACAGAAAGGAAGACACTTTTTAAAACCACTTGTAGATCTCATGGTAAGATTTGTAAAGTTATAGTGGATTCAGGGTCTACTCAGAACATTGTAGAAGTTGGGATGGTAAACAAAATAAAATTGAAAAGGTTGCCACATACCACACCCTATAAGGTATCTTGGTTGAGTAAAGGTCAACATGTGCTTGTAGAAGAGAAAACTTGGGTAGATTTTGAAATAAGAGATTACAAGGATAGTGTGTTATGTGAAAAATTACCCATTGATGCATGCCACTTGCTATTGGGATTCCCTTGGCAGTATGATGTCAAAGCCATACATGATGGGGAGAAGAATTCCTATGTTATCACCAAGGAGGGTAGAAAATTTCAAATGGATCCCTTGATTGATTAGGGTGAAGAAAGACATGTTGGATCAAGTGTTATGTTGCTTAGTGGGAAAGAGTTCTTGAAGTTGTTGAAGCATGAAGGGAACCGAGGATGTTCTCTCATAGTGAAACCCAAAAAAGAGACAAAGACTGAAACCAAACCGGTGATACCTCAAGAGGTGCAGACCTTGCTAGACCAGTACAAGGACATAGTTGTCAATGAGATACCGAATGCCTTACCCCCTATGAGAGATGTTAACCATCAGATAGACCTCATACCTAGTTCAACTTTTCCAAACAAAGATGCAGGAATTACTAGATAAGGGGTTGATAAAGAAGAGTTTAATTCCATGTGCAATGCCCATTGTTTTGGCACCTAAGAAATATGGCAAATCGAGGATGTGCACTGATTCAAGGGCCATAAATAAAATCACAATTAGATATCGGTTTCCAATGCCAAGGATTGAGGATCTAATGGACTACCTAGGTGGAGCTTGCTACTTTTCTAAGGTGGATTTTAAATCGGGTTATCATCAAATTAGGATCAGACCTAGTGATGAATGGAAGACAACCTTTAAAACAAATGAAGGGATCTATGAATGTTTGGTGATGCCCTTTGGGGTCACAAATGCACCTAGCACCTTCATGAGACTCATGAATGAAGTTCTTGCAGAGTGCATTGATAAGTTTGTCATTATTTATCTTGATGACATTCTGATTTTTAGCAGGTCAAAGGGGGAGCATATCAAACATTTGAATCAAGTTTTGAGGAAGCTACATCAAAAAAAGTTGATGATCAACTTGGATAAATGTGAGTTTTTGAAAAATGAATTGATGTATCTTGGTTTTGTAGTTTCTCAAGGTTGTTTAAAAATGAATCCATCAAAAGTGAAAGTAATAGTGAATTGGCCTACTCCTAAGTCAATAGGATATGTAAGAAGTTTCCATGGTTTAGCTTCTTTCTATAGGAAATTCATTAAAGGTTTTAGCCATGTGTGTGCACCCATCTTGAACACTATCAAAGGTGGGATAAAATGTCAATTTAAATGGACTAGTGCAGCAGACAAGGGGTTTGAGTTTTTAAAACAAAAGGTAGCAGAACTTCCTTACCTTAGACTCCCTTATTTCAATCATCTCTTCATTTTGGAGTGTGATGCTAGCAAGTTAGCTATAGGGGCCGTTTTGAGCCAAGAAGGTCACCCGGTTGCATTTTTCTCTGAGAAACTCAATCAAGCAAAACAAAAGTATTTTACCTATGATCTAGAGTTATATGCCATGGTGCAAGCACTCAAGAAGGGGCGGCATTATTTTTTACCTAAAGATTTCATAGTCTACATTGATAATCATGCACTTAGTTTTTTGAATGGGCGGGAGAAATTGAATCAAAGACACCTCAAGTGGGTTGAGTATTTGCAAGCCTACACCTTTTCCATCAAGCACAAGAAAGGAGTCACCAATAAGGTAGCAAATGCCTTAAGTAGAAGAGTTCTAACCATTCAAGAGATGCAGTTACAGAGTGTGGGGTGAAATGACCTCAAAGACCTCTACCAAGGTGACAAGGATTTTGGTGAAGCATATGATGTTTGATCAAAATTTGTTAATGCTTGTCATGTTGCCTATTCTGATTTTATGTTGCAGGAAGGATTATTGTTTAAAGGACACCTACTTTTCATACCATGGTTCTCTATGAGAGACAATATCATCAAGGAGAAGCATCAAGGCAGTCTAAGTGGACATTTTGGTCTTGACAAGACCTTAGAGAGTTGACACATTCTACCATTGTTCTAAACTATAGTCAGATGTTAGAAGATTTGTGGAGCAATGTTCTATTTGTCAAAGGGATAAGGGTACCTCTAGTAATGTAGGTTTATATCATCCTCTAGCCATACCAACAAGGCCTTGGGAGTGTGTGAGTATGGACTTTGTCCTTGGTTTACCTAGAACTCCAAAAGGATATGACAGTGTCTATGTCATAATGGATAGATTTAGCAAGATGACACACTTTGTGCCTTGAAAATGCACTAATGATGCCTCCTACATAGCAGGGTTGTTCTTCAAAGAGATTGTAAGGATCCATGGTTGACCTCTTAACATTGTGAGTGATATGGATACAAAATTTGTGAGCCACTTTTGGTGAACCTTGTGGAAGAAACTTGGTACTAACCTTTCTTTTTCATCTGCATACCATCCACAATTTGATGGTCAAACTGAAGTAGTGAATAGGTCCTTGGGTAATCTACTGAGATGTCTCACCAAACAGCATGGTCAAGCTTGGGATCTAGTATTGGGACAAGCAGACTATGCCTACAATGACTCTTTCCATAGGAGCACAGGTTGGAGTCCATTTGAGATTGTATATGGATATCATCCAAGGGGTATTTTAGAACTTAGAGATCTCAGTTCCATGGACAATAGGAGTACTCAAGGGGAAATATTTGCACAAGAAAACATTGCAGCAGAACAATGAGAAATACAAGACACAAGCAAAAAAAACAAGAAAAGAAGTACACTACAAGGTAGGTGATCTAGTTATAGGTTGTGAAAAGAGATACTTCCTAAGGGGCAGCCTCGCAAACTATGCATGAAGAATATTGGACCTCTTAAGGTTGTGCATAAATATGGCAACAATACCTATGAGGTGGAACTACCACAAAAATTGGGTATATCACCAATATTTAACGTGTGTGATTTGTATCAATATAAAGGAACTCAGCCAACTGCAAACAAAGCAGAGTCTATTGCTACTAAAGATGTAGATTGGATACAAGACCTACCCCCAAGCCAACCGGTGACATTGGAATGCATTCTACATTCCAGGATTGTCAAAAGGACTAGGAAAGGAGTCTATAGAGACTACTTGGTTAAATGGATAGGTCTCCCTGAATCTGAAGCTACATGGATGTTTGAAGGATACATACTTCAACATTGAACCACTATTCAAGCCCTATCCACTCAAGGGACTTGAGTTCTTCCTGCCTTAGGAGTATGGGGCAGGGGTACTTAGAAATTTTTTATTGAATTTGTTTCTAGGATGTTGGAATAATTTTTTTTAATTTTTGTAATAAGGCCAAGAGGCCATTGAGTGTGTGCTTAAATTATTGTAAGGACCCTAAGAGTCTTTATTTGGCCAATGTTGGCATGTGAGCTCTTAAGGGTGCCCGGTAGAGCACTTAATAGGATAAGTTGATTTTGGGTTAATGTAGGTTGGTTGATGTTGTTTTAAAGTTGTTAAGGTCATATGTGTCATTTGAAAGTGGTCAAGTTTGGGTTTGAGCAAAGTTGCTCACCTATGCAACAGATTGTAAAAGTTGCAAAAGTTGCTCATAGCAAATTTGCAACATTTTCATACACCAACAGCTACTTGGTTGACACATTCGGTTGTGAGCATATGTAACTACTCCAAGGCTAGTATAAGGCTTGGAAAGATCAATGATAATCGTTTGTTTAAGATCTAAGGCAAATAGACAAGTTTTGGTTTCCCATTTGGTGTGTTCTTCTAAGTTTTGTTGTTCTTTGCAAGTTTGTACGACCTGTACGAATTGACACGTCCAAGATAGGGACATGGATTGTTAGGCTGGTGTCTTACCTTCATTATGTTTTTGATTTTGAGTCTTAAAGTGTCATATTTTTTGAATAATTTTTATTTTATTGCATGCAGGTTCAAGAGCCCTAAAAACCAAGGTTTTGAGAGCAAAATGGCTCCAACCTAACGTTCCATGGTGAATACCCACTCTGAAACTTTGTGGAATGTTAGGTTGCAATGTATTCTATTTTTTCTCTTTGGTTTTGAGTCAAGGGAAGTCAAAACAAATCTTCCACCATACCTTAGGCTTGGCACGTTGAGTTGGCAAGCATTAGGAATCATGGATAACAGGCCCTAATTGGGTGAATCTGGTGGGTAGAGATGACGTATGATTGGATTGGAATACCATATGGAGGTAAAAAACTCAAATCAACATCAGTTCACAAAGGCAATCAGACCAGTGAAGGAATTTTAACCAATCACTACTTTTTAGGCCTAGAAAGGGGCAATTATGCCTAATTAGCTCGGTAAGGGTTAGATATGTTAATGACAAAACCCACATCCGGTTTTGAGATATTATATGTAAAACCCAAAAGGGTATCTAGAATGTAAAATATTTCATAGGGTTACTAATGAAGATTAGCAGATAAATGTACATTACCCCACAGACACGGCTACTAGAATTAGGTCTCCTATTAGGCCTAAAAGTGCAGTTTGTTTGTAAAACTTGGAATCGGTAAAGGTCAAAGCTCTTGATAAAGGAGTAGGGTTGGGAATCCATCCAAAAATCATCTATCCTTGTGTTTGTAGTGTGGGGAATGAAGATCCTATGGTAGAGGGGTTGAACTCTCCAGTTTAGGGTGAATGTGAGTGAGAGAACAAGGTCTCCTAACCAAGAAAATGGAACTCACAGAACAACAAGTGATTATCCTAGCCTAAGGATGTAGGGAAGGTCAAAGAGGGTAAGAATTGTAGACCCTTGGAGGGTGTGAGGTGTAGAATCATTGGATGGTTCTTGTGTAGCTTAGAGGAGATACCTAGACAAGGTAGTACAAATAGGTGAGAGTCAACTCACTCTACATCACCCAATGAGATGCAATGTTAGGTAGGAGGAATAATAGATAATTACACTAAAGGTGGATCAACCATAGAAGGTGGAATTATCATTCCACTATAAGTGGATATGAAAATGTGATAAAAAGATACCACAAAAGGTGGAATTTCTCCTACAACCATATTTCCTATATATGCAATTCCTTAAGTGTCTCCTATGCAAATTAATATGATATGCATTATCCTAAGTTAACTTAAGTAAAACTTAATTACATGAGACATAAATTACACCAAATTACTGATGAATAAATGATGAACAGTTAGTACCAAACCGGTACTAAGAGGGGGCGGGGGGTCAACCAGTATAGGCAAAAATCACTTTTACTTAAACCGGTTTGACTAAAAACTCTACACTTGACTGGCAAGCAATAACACCGGTCTAAACCAAATTACTATCGGTTAAACATAGTAAGAATGTGAAAGACATAAACCGGTAACTCTTAACTTTCCTCACAATCTAACATCTTATTTCCACTTCACCCATATGCATACACAAGCGATACATCAACAGAAATGTAAAGACTTGCTGGTTCAACATGCTTTACCGCTTGACAAAAAATAACAAAGCATCACATGAAAAACATCACACATAACACACATATTTTTCACGTGGAAACCCAACTGGGAAAAACCACGGTGGGGATGAATACCCACAAGCTGTTCTTTGAACCCTTTTGAAGTTCGCTTTGTTAGGAGCCTAGTCTGGTTAGAGACTTTTACAATAGGTTATGTTAGGAACCGATCCTGCTAGGGATCACCTGGTTAAGGGATGGCTAAAATACCCGGTTAAGGGTTAAACCCTGTTAAAGGTTACCTTGTTAGAGGATTTTAAGAACTCAATGGTTTTGAGTCACCTTGTTAAAGGATTTTATAGCAAGTTGGTTAAAGCTACCCTGTTAAGGGATTTTCCAACTGATGAAGTGGTTAGAGATCAATAGGTATTACAATAATTTGGTAACAACACTCAATGCCAATGCAGATCCACTTTAGTTCATTCCTTCTACAATCACACTCTGTAGGTATCTATTCTCTTATCTGGTCTGGCAAGAATCATGTATCTCTACACTTAGATACACACACAACATTTGCCAACAACCTCAATATGAAGAACAACATCGACCTTATAGGAAACAGATAGGTCAGTAGCATAAACCCTAAACCCTAAACATTTTAGGTTAAGCAATTCAGTCGGTTCAATCCTAATCGTTGAACATATTGCATTGATTACAATAGTCTTGAACAGATCTGATCAAGACGTTCTCCATCGTTCATTCTTCACCGCTTCTAGGAGGCTGATAACCCATCACGTGTTCTCCACCATTTACAGAGACTTCACACATTCTCGAGTTAGATAGGATCAATCTCCTTCATGCAAGATTCTTCACGTGCACAAGACTGATGTGGCACCATGATCTGATCTTCATTACAATGCTAACTCATCACGCGATGTCATCGGTTGAATCACACAGGCTTGGAACACTTCAATCGGAAACCCTGAAGCTAAGACTACCAACCGGTAGTCATACCACATTCCATATACTGGTTTACATTCCAACATACCGGTTCGCTTGGAACAAACATACCGCTTCACTTTTTCACACATACTGGTTCACAACATCATACCGGTTCTCTTGCCAGTTTCTTACTTCAATATACCGGTTCACTCTTCAGCATATTGACATCAATGACAACCTACAATATCATCATGTCATCATACCAGTTCATATGCCAACAATTACATGTAAGATTTTGAAAAAGACCAAATTAGAAAGTTCAACTAGAAGATTCTGAAAAACACCATATTTAAGATATTTGTAGTCAGTTTGATAACAACTTAAAGGTGGACAACTTGAATAAGATTTTTGAAGAGGCAAGGCTTTACAAAATAGTGATTTTCTTATTCAAGATTCATAACAGAAGAACCAGCATGAAAAAGAACTCGACAATGAGTTAATTTGGTGTCTCTTGGTCCCCTAGACCACTAGGTCTTGTAGACATCATTAAAATTCCTTCCTTCCATTCTAACATTCATTCTAAAACCCTCCATTAAAAAACGAAAAAAAAGACAAGGCTCATATTCCAAAGAAAAGTCTTAAGGAAATACTCAACGAATTTAGGGTGTTGTAAAAAATTGAGAGTGATTTGAATTTCCATGTAAGATTTTGAAAAACACCAAATTAGAAAGCTCAACTAGAAGATTTTGAAAAGCAACATATAAGATATTCATAGTTAGTTTTATAATGACTTAAAGGTGGACAATTTGAATGAACTTTTTGAAGAGGCAAGGCTTCATAAAATAGAAAGTTTCTTACTTAAAATTCATAATAGAAGAATCAACATGAAAAAGAACTCAACAACGAGTTAATTTGGCGTCTCTTGGTCCCCTAGACTATTAGGTCTTAAAGACATCATTAAAATTCCTTCATTCCATTCATTCATTCATTCTTAAACCCTCCAATAAAAAACAAAAAAAGATAAGGTTCATGTACCCCAAAGAAAATTCTAAAGGAAACACTCAATGAAGTGAAGGTGTTTTTGTAAAAAATTGAGTGTGAATTTCCATGTAAGATTTTGAAAAACACCAAATTAGAAAGCTCAACTAGAATATTTTGAAAAACACCATATAAGATATTCGTAGTCAATTTGATAACAACTTAAAGGTGGACAACTTGAATGAGCTTTTTGAAGAAGCAAGACTTCACAAAATAGCAAGTTTCTTACTCAAGATTCATAATACAATACCCAACATGAAAAAGAAATCGATAATGACTTAATTTGGTGTCTCTTGGTCCCGTAAGTTGCTAGGTCTCGTAGATGCCATTAAAATTTCTTCCTTCCATGCATTCATTCATTCTAAAATCCTTCATCCATTAAAAAACAAAAAAAGACAAGTTTCATATCCCAAAAAAATGTCTCAAGGAAACACTCAACAAAGTTATCTAGTGTTGTAAAAAATTGAGAGTGAATTGAATTTCCATGTAATATTTTGAAGAATACCAAATTAGAAAGATAAACTAGAAGATTTTGAAAAACACCATAGAAGATATTCATAGTCGGTTTGATAATGACTTAAGGGGACAATTTGAATGAGCTTTTTGAAGAGGCGAGGCTTCACAAAATAGCAAGTTTCTTACTTAAGATTCATAACAGAAGAACGAACATGGAAAAGAACTCAACAATGAATTAATTTGGTGTTAGTTATGAAGAGCTTTGATGATGATATTTTCTAAATGGAAAAGTTTGGAGATAGTATTCGAAGTCAGGTGTGTTTGCCATTATCTTGGTCGCTTGACAGAGTGGTTCAAAGACAAATTCATGATCGAGAGATCTTGTTTCTTTTAACTCATTTGTTTCTTTTTTTGCTCGAAGATTGTGAGTCTCTTGGTAGCTTTTTTGTATCTTTCCCTTAGACAGTGTGTTTTAGTGCTACAAGTCATTTGTATCTTACCTTAAGGTTGTGCACCTTAGTTTTGCAAGTCCTCTTAGGAATGTAGTGGGTTCTAAAGGCAATATTGTAATAAATTATATTCATATTGTGAATCTGATTCTCACTGTGGTTTTTCCCTGCTTGGGTTTTCCATGTAAATTTGGTATTCATGTGTATGTTGTGCTTTGTGCTTTCATGGTTTATCACTGTTTATGATTATATGGTTGTGGTTTAAGGTTTGAAGATTAGAAATTAAGTAATTTGAGGTTTGAACCGATTCACCCCCTCTCTCAATAGTATGTTGTGTTCAACACCCATATCATACCCATGCCCATGCCCATAACCCATACACATATACATACCCTAATATTGTTTACGAATGTGTAAATAGTATCCATTTCAATAATTATGAATGTATAAATACTAGTCATTTCAATATTGGTTATTTTGATTTCATCTAACCTTTAAGAACTTTAGAATAAAGTTAATTTTATCATTGTTCATTTATTTCTCATTTGTTTCTTGACCCTTCCATGCTCTACATAAAAATACCACTCTAGAGTTGTTGGAGACAACCATTCCGACAATCAATTGGTTATCTTTTTTATATAATTTTTTCTACACCATGGAAGAATTATCAATTGTTGATTTTTCAAGTGAAAGAAATCAACCATACAACCCTTCTTGACAAATGATTTAACAAAAGAAATGTATTACATAATTTTCCTCAAAGAAGAAAATCATGTACTTAATCTCATGAATGAATAAAAAATTGCTAAATTTCACACTATAAAATATAATAAAGTTGAAGTTGCGAATCTTGTTTCAGAAGTTTTGCATTAAATTCCCACAAATGAATAAGAAAAGCGACAATTCAAGCGAGAAAATAAAAGACAACTATTTTTTTAATTTTTGAATAATTTGAAAAATAATGAATAATTAGGAAACAATGAAAATGATTATTAGATTAACAAGAAAGAGAAGATGCATATGTTGAGAATAATGATATATGTATTTGATATCGTACCATTTTCCTTTTCAATGACTTCCTTGAATTGCATAACACGTTGTTTCCTGTAGTACTCTATTGTGCACCATAGGGAAACAACTACGGCTGTTCATTTCTCTACACTATTCTTTAGACTCCTTTTCTTTAGTAATATGTGTTTTGGTTGTGGAATGTATTTTGATAATGAAATGGATGTATTAGAAGGATTCAACGGTCCTACAATATATGCACAGGTCAACAACTCGTTACCACATTCTATTATCTAGTTTGAGAGGCTATAAGACTTCATTTCAAATCATGGTTGCCAAAGACCCATAACTTCCCTACTTTCCTTTGTAGATCATAATATGAATTCAATTATATTAATTACATATTTCTAATATAGAGATTTTATTTAACCATCATATTATAGTGAATCTAGGATTGAAAGAAGAGTAGAAAAACAATCCATGACTGTCAAAAAATCGTAACCCTAGTCTTAGTGCTCATTCAAAAAAAAAGTTAGGGTTTAAATCTCTGAGTCTAAAAATCGTAATCCTAGCCTTAGCGCTCGTTCATAAATCATATCCCCGGCCATTAATTAATAGAAAAACATCTTAAGCCATACAATGAATGGGACAAGTAACAACAAAAAGAAATAATGTAGGTACCAAGACAAAGACATGTAAGATTAATTTTTTTTATAAAAACATTGGCATTGACAAATGGTTTACAACTCTGTAAGGTCTTTATAGACCTTACTTGCTTGAAATTTTGCAAACCCTTAAATGTTTTGTGTCGACAAACACATTTGTGAAGGTCACCGACTATGTGGAATGGGGAAGAGAAGGTAAAACCCATAAAATAAAAAATGCAAACAAAATTAAAAAAAAGAAACAAAACAATGAAATGATAAATCTACATTTATAATCCTTACATGATGCCATGACCGTCTGTCCTACTAGTAGTGTCTTCCCTCTTGGTTGTGGCAATGTCTACCCAGCACCCAAAATATCATTAATCAAGTTTAATAATTAGTTGAAAAAGAAAAATTTGTTATGTTTTATTTTTAATGATTTAAAAAACACAGTCAAATGATAAGTCTGGGTGTTGCATAGACAATGGCCTTGGTTGTCACGTCCCCCCCTTTTATGGTCGACAGAGTGACTTCAAAGGAACCCTGTGGCAACAGAGGAAGGATGCATTTTTGTGGGGAGGAGACAATGTGAGCCATGTGGAATGAATAGCTTAGAAATATTTAGGGTTAGAATATAAATTAGATAAAAATAAGTAAGTTTTTATTAATTTATAGATTTTAATAATTTAGTCATAAAAAATAATTTGTTTCAATATTAGATAATTAAAAATAATAAATATAGATTAAATTTATTTCATTATTAGCTGTGAAATGTTTTTTTTGGGTGACAATATGTTCAAGTAATAGTGCAAGTGTGACCAAATATTAGGTGACATGTCAAATGACTATGATGGATAAGAGGTTAGAAAATTGGCATTTTGGACACTTTTTACAACTATGTTTAATAAAGTTATAAAAAAATATGATGATTGCCCAAAACCTTAGTTGTAAGTAGTTAACTAGCCATAGAAGATGCTATAAAAAAAATTATATGTTTTCATCATTGTTATGTCGATTTTTGTGAGGCACGAAATTAGGGTGTTGTTGTAAAAAATTAAGAGTGATTTGAATTTCCATGTAAGATTTTGAAAAACACCATATAAGATATTCATAGTCAGTTTGATAATGACTTAAAGGTGGACAATTTGAATGAGCTTTTTGAAGAGACAAGGCTTCAAAAAATAGTGAGTTTCTTACTCAAGATTCATAACAAAAGAACCAACAAGGAAAAGAACTCGACAACGAGTTCATGTGGTGTCTCTTGGGTCCCTAGACCACTAGGTCTTGTAGACGTCATTAAAATTCCTTCCTTCCATTCATTTATTCATTCATTCATTCATTTTGAAACCCTCCATTAATAAAGGAAAAAAGACAAGGTTCATATCCCAAAGAAAAGCCTTAAGGAAACACTCAACAAAGTTAGGGTGTTGTAAAAAAATTGAGAGTGATTTGAATTTCTATATAAGATCTTGAAAAACACCAAATTAGAAAGCTCAAATAGAAGATTTTGAAAAACAACATATAAGATATCCGTACTCAGTTTGATAACGACTTAAAGATGGACAACTTGACGGAGCTTTTTGAAGAGGTAAGACTTCACAAAATACCAAATTTCTTACTCAAAATTCATAACAGAAGAACCAACATGAAAACAACGAGTTAATTTGGTGTCTCTTGTCCCTTTAGAGATTGTTGGATCTCGTAAACATCATTAAATTTCCTTCCTCCCGTTCATTTATTCATTCTAAAACCCTCCATTAAAAAACAAAAAAAAGACAAAGACTCTCATCCGAAAGAAAAGCTTTAAGGAGAGAGTCAACATAATCCATGATGTGACAAAACCGAATAATTATTAGAACCGAATGACTTTATTGACGTAGGTTAGAGACAACCATTTTTCTTTCCACGTTCTTTGAAATTTGACTGGAAAATGGGGTGCTTTTAAACCTATGGATTGAGTCGCTGGTTTATTTTTCCTATTTTTCTTTCCACGTTCTTTGAAATTATATTTAGTTTTAAATCCCAAATGTTTTATAATCCTTGTTGACTTGACCAATAAAATCTTAAGTCGTTCTTTCCTTGGCTGATTATTTATTTGGAACGCCATTTATCGAATAGGAAAACTTGTTTTCTTATGTTTACAGAGCACCAATTTTCTGTGCAATTTGAAAGTAAAATAATATTTATGCAAAGACTTTTAAAAAATTATAACCAGAAATAGCAAATCTCAACATAATGTGAACTGAGCGACTTTATACCTGGTAGGTGGAAAAATGGAGCCGGAAAAATCTCGCCCACAAAAAATTGTTTTCTTATGTTTACAGAGCACCAATTTTCTGTGCACGTTCTTTGAAACTTGACTGGAATTTTCCACTCATTAAGAACCCTACCAAATCGAATACTTTTGTGTCCCTATATAATAAACAACAAAACCCAGAGGAAAAGACACAGGAGCCCCAAACAAGAGCAAATCAATAATGGATTTTTCAAATTCGTTCAGCAGCCTCATTTGCTATTCTGTAATAGCCACAATCTCCATTGCTGTTCTATACATGCTCAGCAAGCCACGTGGACAGCGGCTGCCACCTGGACCGCGGCCCTGGCCGGTGATTGGCAACATCCACCAGCTGGGCAAGAGTCCCAACGAGTCCCTCTTCCAGCTGGCGAAGATCCACGGCCCCCTCATAACCCTCCACCTCGGATGGCGGACAACTGTCATCGCCTCCTCGCCCGCCATGGCCAGAGAGGTTCTCAAAACGCAAGACCCGTCCCTGTCAGCACGCACAGTAATCGAGGCCACCAAGTGTCTGTCGTACAGCGACCACTCGCTCGTGTGGAGCGACTGCGTGCCACGTTGGCGCACTCTCCGCCGCATCTGCACCGCCGAGCTCTTCACCGCCAAGCGTCTCGAAGCCCTCCACCACCTGCGACGGGTCCAGGTCAGCAGCATGATGAGGGCCATTTATAAGTCCACGTCAGCTCCTGTGGATATCGGGCACGCTGCCTTCCTTACCAGCCTCAATTTAGTGGGCAACATGATATTTTCCAAGGACATGTTCGAGTGGGATAAGCCTGAGAAATCTAAAGAATTTAAGGAAGCGCTCTCTGAGATGCTCGTCGTTGGGGGCACGCCTAATTTGGCTGACTATTTTCCTTTCCTTAGGCCTTTCGATCCGCAGGGCATAAGGAAGGAGCTCACTAAGGTTTTCGGGATTATGTTTGCAGTCTTCGATCGCTATATCGAGGAGCGCCTGCAGAGCGGGAGAAGATGCGAGGATACAGAAAAGGATTTTCTCGATATTCTGCTGGACAGTAACACCGAGAGCGGGAACAAATTCACCAAATTCGAGCTCACTTGCTTCTTTTATGTAAGTATTCAAGTCGCCTTGGGTTTTTGGATTCAACTGTCTGTGTTTATCTTTTTGAATCAACGTTTGGATCACATTCAATGATCTATCATCAGAATACATGGATCATATTCCATGATCTGTCATCAGGATACAGAGCAGAAAGTATCCTGAAGATGGATAATAGAATGTGTTCCGAAGCATTGATTCAAAAAGATAAACACAGTTGAATCCAGAAGCATTCAAGCATATTATCATGGACTATGGAAACTTAATGTCTTTGATCCTTTAATATGGTCATAGTTTTAAGTATTAAAGGCTAAATTTTAAATAGTCTTCTTTAATATGTTTGAAGGCTTCACTGTTTCTCTTTTTGAATCAACGTTTCAGATCACACTCCATTATCTATCATCAGGATAGTGAGCTAGAAAGTAGAAAGTATTCTAATGATGGATGGAATGTGATCAAATCATTAATTCAAAAAGATAAACGCAGTTGAATCCAGAAGCCTTCAAGCGTATTATCATGGACTGTAGAAAATCGATGTCTTTGATTCTTTAATATGATCACAGTTTTAAGTATTTTTCTTATTGATCAAAAAGTTTATGGAATTATTTAATGCATTGGTTTATCTACAAAATATTAATTTATCTAATAATTTTTACTTATTACAAACAGAAAAACTTTAAATAACTTTCTTTAATATGATCTAGCTTAAGTATTTGTTTTAGAAAGTGAGAATACTTTTTCTCACTTATCAAAAGTCTATGGAGTTATTCAATGGATTAGTTAACTAATACTAGTTTATTCAATAGCCTCCACTATTGGATTGGTTATCTACTAAATATTAATTTATCTGATAATTTTTACTTATTACAAACAAAAAAACTTTAAATAACTTTCTTGAATATGACGTAGCTTAAGTATTTGTTTTAGAAAGTGAGAATACTTTTTCTTACTTATCAAAAGTTTATGGACTTGTTCTGAAAAAACTAGTTTATTCAATAGCCTCCACTCACCATTAATGGAGAAACTTTAAATACTTGATAAGGTTACAACTGGGGACCTAATTTCAATGCTCATAAAGATTCAAACACAATATTAAAGGTGTCTCAATGACAACACTTTGATGCTACAAAATTAAATAACTTAACACATAAAGACCATTATCTAAGGAAGGGGACAGACTTAATGCACAAACTTTTTAAATTTTTTTTCACAAAGAAGGCAATTAACTACCTTAAATCTCGTTATTTTTTTTTATCAAAATTATTAAATTTTAGTTTTCAAGTTTGTTTCTTTAATTTCATTATTGTGCTTCTAGATAAAGTTATAAGCCAAAAGTTTTTACTTTAAATTTATAGTATATTATAAAATTGAATATCAAGTTAATGTATAAGATTTTTTAAATAATTTATTAAGGTAAAGATTTAGGTTATCTTCAAATTTGAATCAATACAGTGTATATTTTTTTCTTTTTGAGTTTTAAGGTAAATATTTAGGTCATGGTTAAAACACACAAATTTTATTCTATTTATTGTATTGACCTTTACATTGGATCTTATGGCCAAAGATCTGGAGTACATTAGACCTTTACAAAGTATGCTTTCAAAAAAATTAAGTTTCTAGTTTTCATTTTGAGAATCTTTTAACAAGATTATTTTGATGTTTGTTATGTTTATAGGACATGTTCACAGCAGGCAGTGAAACAACTAGTGCCACAATTGAATGGGCTATGGCAGAACTCATACAAAATTCAAATGTAATGGAAACAGTGAAGGAAGAATTGGACAAGGTAGTGGGGAAAGAAAGAATGGTACAAGAAAGCGACATTGACAACCTTCCTTATCTCCATGCAGTGATTAAAGAAACCTTTCGTCTACACCCTGCTGCTCCCCTTCTAATCCACCATAGAGCCCATAGCTCTTGTGAAATAGATGGATATGTTATACCTAAGGATGCTCAAGTGTTTGTGAATGTTTGGGCCATTGGAAGAGACCCTAATGCATGGAAAGAACCAGAAAGGTTCTTTCCAGAGAGGTTTATGGAATCAATTGTGGAATATAAAGGGCAAAATTTTGAATTGCTTCCATTTGGATCAGGAAGGAGAATTTGCCCAGGGCTACCTTTGGCTCATAGAATAGTTCATGTAGTAGTGGCTACTCTTCTTCAATGTTATGATTGGCAGCTTCCCAATGGACAGAATCCAAAAAAGTTAGATATGAGCGGAAAGTTTGGACTCACACTACAAAAGGCAGAACATTTGGTAGCAATACCCACACCTCGTCTACCACATCATATCTATAACTAATTTCTACTTAGAAAGGGGGAAATGTTGTTGCTGGTTAGGAATTATGACCCTATTTATTTTATCCTAATTAGTTACTTTTATATTAAGCCTTGTTAATAAATGCATCAAGCATATATATTTTGTAATTTGTCCCATTTGCTAAGTTGGTTTATCTCAAATGCTTGGGGAGTAGTAGTTACTTTAGGTAGAATTATTATAAATAAAGAGTTTAATATTAGAATGGATCATCAATGAATTATATTGTATTGAACATTACTCCCCCCTTGAAGAGGAATGGAGTATTCTATAATATGATTTCATCAAATCAATATAATATCATTTCAATATTTATTTTCCATATTTTATGTTTTTGGTTAACTTATTGTAGAAAGGAACATTACACCTAGTATTGAAGCTCTTTCTAAAGTCATATTCTTTCCTTGCACCTTTTACAACTATCTATCATATGCTCTCACCTTACCCTCTTAGAATCTTGGTGATTAAAAAGTGGTTGTAGAAGTAAAAACACTATATTTTCTCCCCATAATACTCCTCTTTTTCTTGCTAATAGTTATTTTTGTTTTTAGGGTAGAAACTTTTTCAGTTTTAAAATACAAATAAATAGCTTGATATTAGAATGGATCATCCAAGAATTATATTGTATTCAATTCTAAATAATGGAGGTTGCCCCCTCAAAGAGGCATGCAATATTTTGTAGTGATTTCATTAAATCAATAATATCATTTCTATGCTTTTGTTGATCCTAAAAATTTTGTTAAGGTAATAGATCTTATGGGATGTTTAGTGGTTGGGGGACTTATTGTGATCCATTAAACGACCACCGGGATTTTAGAAGCCAAACCTTCATTCTTTCTTTTTAAGGAAAAGGGGCTAGAAGAAAAATAGGAAAATAATATCTATAACTAAGCCAATACACCAAAACATTTGCAATAACTCAAGTATCTCAAGTTTAGATGTTAAATACAAAATTTCCAATATACGCACAAAATACTACTACCTCTTCATTGTTAGAAAGAGAACAAAGAGTACAAAGTCATACAGACATGGGGATAAATATTCAAATCCTTTTGTGAGGGTACTTATTAAGGCTTGGTAGAAATGCTTATTCCTTAATTACTGCAGATTAGTAATATTGAAAGGATTGCTAGTTCATCAAATTGACATGATATGACATCAAAGCATTAATAATAAGTAGCTAAAAGAGTATAACAACACATGATCTAGTCACTTATATCAATGAATTGAAATCACAAGAGTCAAAAAACAAGAGCAATTATCAACTCATCCATGACATGGAATTTCAAACATTCATATAGAAAGAGCACATAGAGAGGAAAACTTGACATAGTCCAATATGTCTTCTTCATATATGAATAAACTAAAGTCTGAGTATATTAACAGATTCTTCAGTGAAAATGATAAAAATTGATGAACCAATCCCTTGAAATGGAAAACCCACAAACCTTTTAAAGATCCTAAGCACTAATTGTAATCAATTATCAAAATAGAAAAGCTTTTAAATATTCATCCCATGTCAAAACAATCATAGCGGCTATTATAACCATTTTCTCCCTAACAGCTTGATTATCATCATTAACCCTATACACATGCATAAAAAAAGAACTTTCAAGCACATCCACTCTCTTGTTGCAACGACTAGTGATGCAAGTTCTTTCCAACTGAATGAGTACTTTCTACAATCTTGCATCCTTACAAAAGGTGTAATTTATTGATGGAGTTGGAATTATTGGGTCTCTACCTAATCCAAAAACCTGGCATCTTGGCAAACTTTTGAAAACTCCCTTTCTCCTCACCACTCTAGAAATCCTGCAAGATACCCACATGGAGGTCTTAGAAAATATTCTTGAAAGTAAAAGAACTCAAGAAAAAAGGAAGGTGAGAGTACACGCGGAAACCTCATGCTCTCTTTTTAAAAAGTTAAAGCATAGCCCTCTTCAGAATTCTGACCGCTAGCCAAGTGGCGCCTTCCATGAGTCAAACATTTTTGAGAAAAATAAAAATTAAAGTCGACCTTTCAAGAAAGTAGTACTAATGTAAACATGTTTACATCTTTGGAAACATTCGAGGGTTCCCTGTCTACCAGGAAAACAACCTAGGATTCTCTAGTTCTCCGTCAAAATTCAAAAGGGAAAAGGAAGGCTTACAACTTGAGGAACATGAAATGCAAAGGTAACTAGTCTGAATCAAAAGGCTGTTAGTGAAGTTGCAAATCCTCATAACCTTTGTTTAAATCAATCATTTCCATTAAATAAATATTTGCCAAGGCAGAAATTTTGGCTTCTAAGTGAAAATTAAATCGGGCTAGGGGGTGAAAAATTTTCTATACCTCCAGGACATTGGAATTAGCGCCTAATGCTTGCAGAGAATATTGGTCTTGTATTTTTTGGTCTAGCAGCATACTTATCTGATCTTCATCAAGTGTTGTCCCATCCGGTATGAAAGGTGAGGGAAGACCAAGCTGAACCAAATGTCCAATTTGTCTCTTCATCTATGATATGGTGGACTTAATGGCCATGAGGCAGTTTTTAGTCTTGAGGGTGGATGCATTGCACTCAATGAATTCATTGGCCCTTTTTGTGGCTAGTCTTCTATCATCAAAAACAGTGGAAATCAATGCATCCTTGCCTGCTACATATAGTTTTTCAATGAGAGCTCGAGATTCAACTACTTTAGATGCAATATTTTGAAGCATCTCTTAACCACTACTTCAATCTCCGCCCTCAACTTCTGAGTATCTGCAATGAACTAGGTGAGGACACCTTTGATCTTCTCCCAATAGGATACATATAGTTGCTGGAGCATGGGAAGAAAATTAGATTGTTGGCCAAAAGAGGCCAATGAAGCTTGCATTGTAGGATTTGTTGGCCTTGTTCTTTAATTTCATCATGCAATTTGTTTGTTTTTATTGTGGAAACAACATTCTCCTAGTGTGCTTCGACTAGTTCTCACTCTCTCGTTTGTAATGCAGACTCTGATATTTGCCTATCCTATATTTTGAAATCCACCGTAGCTTGAGCTTCTTGTAATTCCTTCTAAAATTGAACTTCCTTATACTGCAATTCTTGTTGATCGTGTTCATGTTGTTATTGTGAGGATCCGATTATTACTAAGAGGGGGGTGAATCAGTAATATGGATAAACTGAAACTTTTCTCCAATCTGCAAAATACTTCACAAAACAGTTCATAAACAGTACCGGTAGCTGATCAAACAATCACTTAATTTAGATTTACCAAAACATTACCGGTAGCAACTTAAGTGTTCATCATTAAGCAAATATAGTAAAGACATCAAATGCATAACTCAACAATCCATCCACAACATGAACACAAGTATTTTTCACGTGGAAACTCAAATGGGAAAAATCACGGTAGGAATTGGTACCCACAAAATATGCACTCTTTCGGAATGCGCCCTGTTAGGAGCCTAGCCCAGTTAGGAGATTTACAACAATGCCCAGTTAAGAGCAGACCCTGTTAGGAGTCACTCATTCAAGGGATTTTACAACTTAGCTCTGTTAGGAGCTTTACCCTGTTAGGAGTAACCTCACTGGAGGATTTAAACCCAAATTAATGAGCCACCCGGTGAAGGGATTTACAAGATCAGGCATGTTAGGACCTCCCTGGTTAAGGGATTTTAATGTTGTTGCAACTGTTAGGAAACAACAGATAAATGATCTGGACTCAACACTTCATAACTTGCTAATATAGATCATTGTCAGTTCCAATCTACTTCGCTCATGCAAACATCTCAATCTGGTTTGGCACACACAATTCTCTGATCACTGACACACTCAACCTTCTCAAACTTTGACCTAAATACATTTTGCAATTAGGTCGGTTACAAAACCGTAACCTACAATGAATCTATATCATAGATCATATCAGATCATTACAAATCATTATAGATCATCATACAGATCATTGCAACAAATTACAAGACAATTACACTCGTTGAATGATCATAACTCATCACCGCACATCGATCTGATAAGTTGTCAAACCCTTTACACATTCTGCTAAGCACTTTGTTGCTTCCCAAGAAATTCGATCCTTGTACACGCTAAAACATAATCTTATCTCTTCACACCGATTTTGGCACATCATCATCAACTTATGAACATGAAAATAATCACCACCAAACCATAAATCATCAGCGGTCAAAGATCTTGTTACCGATTCTCAAACCCTAGCTAATTAGACAACAGTCAATTAAAAACATGACTTCTGGTTCTCCAAACATGATGTGGTTCATGTCATAAACTCATTATGATGTCATAAGCACACATTCCAAACTGCAACACCTGACTCAACACGGATCACTATCGCAACCATCTCCTTCTATGTTCCTGCTTACCGGTTCATTGTCACTTGATAGTTTTGCTTACCAACTTAATCGAATTCAAACCATTACTGGTTAGACTTAACCAATAGACTTAGATGACATACCAAGCATAAATAAATATGGACAAATATGGTTGCCATCAATGACAACACAAATAATTGATCATCAAGCATCATATAATAATTATATCATCACCAACAGTCCAATATATCATCAAAAATAGTCCTTTACTGGTACACCATCATCTCCATCAGTTATGCCAACACATGCATGTTCAATGCTTTATGAAGCTCCTTTTGCACTTGATTCAGCTCTCCAATTTTGTCGCGCATTTTTTTTTGCTAAAGCTTTGGCATTATCTTCCTCCTGCAACCAATTTCACAAGTCAACTACATCTTTAGAAAAGCTTTTAAATATTCATCCCATGTCAAAGCAATCATAGCGGCTATTATAACCATTTTCTCCCTAACAGCTTGATTATCATCATTAACCCTATACACATGCATAAAAAAAGAACTTTCAAGCACATCCACTCTCTTGTTGCAACGACTAGTGATGCAAGTTCTTTCCAACTGAATGAGTACTTTCTACAATCTTGCATCCTTACAAAAGGTGTAATTTATTGATGGAGTTGGAATTATTGGATCTCTACCTAATCCAAAAACCTGGCATCTTGGCAAACTTTTGAAAACTTCCTTTCTCCTCACCACTCTAGAAATCCTGCAAGATACCCACATGGAGGTCTTAGAAAATATTCTCGAAAGTAAAAGAACTCAAGAAAAAAGGAAGGTGAGAGTACACGCGGAAACCTCATGCTCTCTTTTTAAAAAGTTAAAGCATAGCCCTCTTCAGAATTCTGACCGCTAGCCAAGTGGCGCCTTCCATGAGTCAAACATTTTTGAGAAAAATAAAAATTAAAGTCGACCTTTCAAGAAAGTAGTACTAATGTAAACATGTTTACATCTTTGGAAACATTCGAGGGTTCCCTGTCTACCAGGAAAACAACCTAGGATTCTCTAGTTCTCCGTCAAAATTCAAAAGGGAAAAGGAAGGCTTACAACTTAAGGAGCATGAAATGCAAAGGTAACTAGTCTGAATCAAAAGGCTGTTAGTGAAGTTGCAAATCCTCATAACCTTTGTTTAAATCAATCATTTCCCTTAAATAAATATTTGTCAAGGCAGAAATTTTGGCTTCTAAGTGAAAATTAAATCGGGCTAGGGGGTGAAAAATTTTCTATACCTCCAGGACATTGGAATCAACGCCTAATGCTTGCAGAGAATATTGGTCTTGTATTTTTTGGTCTAGCAGCATACTTATCTGATCTTCATCAAGTGTTGTCCCATCCGGTATGAAAGGTGAGGGAAGACCAAGTTGAACCAAATGTCCAATTTGTCTCTTCATCTATGATATGGTGGACTTAATGGCCATGAGGCAGATTTTAGTCTCGAGGGTGGATGCATTGCACTCAATGAATTCATTGGCCCTTTTTGTTGCTAGTCTTCTATCATCAAAAACAGTGGAAATCAATGCATCCTTGCCTGCTACATACAGTTTTTCAATGAGAGCTCGAGATTCAACTACTTTAGATGCAATATTTTGAAGCATCTCTTAACCACTACTTCAATCTCCGCCCTCAACTTCTGAGCATCTGCAATGAACTAGGTGAGGACACCTTTGATCTTCTCCCAATAGGATACATATAGTTGCTGGAGCATGGGAAGAAAATTAGATTGTTGGCCAAAAGAGGCCAATGAAGCTTGCATTGTAGGATTTGTTGGCCTTGTTCTTTAATTTCATCATGCAATTTGTTTGTTTTTATTGTGGAAACAACATTCTCCTAGTGTGCTTTGACTAGTTCTCACTCTCTCGTTTGTAATGCAGACTCCGATATTTGCCTATCCTATATTTTGAAATCCACCGTAGCTTGAGCTTCTTGTAATTCCTTCTAAAATTGAGCTTCCTTATACTGCAATTCTTGTTGACCGTGTTCATGTTGTTATTGTGAGGATCCGGTTATTACTGAGAGGGGGGTGAATCAGTAATAAGGATAAACTGAAAGTTTTCTCCAATCTGCAAAATACTTCACAAAACAGTTCATAACCAGTACCGGTAGCTGATCAAACAATCACTTAATTTAGATTTACCAAAGCATTACCGGTAGCAACTTAAGTGTTCATCATTAAGCAAATATAGTAAAGACATCAAATGCATAACTCAACAATCCATCCACAACATGAACACAAGTATTTTTCACGTGGAAACTCAAATGGGAAAAATCACGGTAGGAATTGGTACCCACAAAATATGCACTCTTTCGGAATGCGCCCTGTTAGGAGCCTAGCCCAGTTAGGAGATTTACAACAATGCCCAGTTAAGAGCAGACCCTGTTAGGAGTCACTCATTCAAGGGATTTTACAACTTAGCTCTGTTAGGAGCTTTACCCTGTTAGGAGTAACCTCACTGGAGGATTTAAACCCAAATTAATGAGCCACCCGGTGAAGGGATTTACAAGATCAGGCATGTTAGGACCTCCCTGGTTAAGGGATTTTAATGTTGTTGCAACTGTTAGGAAACAACAGATAAATGATCTGGACTCAACACTTCATAACTTGCTAATACAGATCATTGTCAGTTCCAATCTACGTCGCTCATGCAGACATCTCAATCTGGTTTGGCACACACAATTCTCTGATCACTGACACACTCAACCTTCTCAAACTCGACCTAAATACATTTTGCAATTAGGTCGGTTACAAAACCGTAACCTACAATGAATCTATATCATAGATCATATCAGATCATTACAAATCATTACAGATCATCACACAGATCATTGCAACAAATTACAAGACAATTACACTCGTTGAAAGATCATAACTCATCACCACACATCGATCTGATAAGTTGTCAAACCCTTTACACATTCTGCTAAGCACTTTGTTGCTTCCCAAGAAATTCGATCCTTGTACACGCTAAAACATAATCTTATCTCTTCACACGGATTTTGGCACATCATCATCAACTTATGAACATGAAAATAATCACCACCGAACCATAAATCATCAACGGTCAAAGATCTTGTTACCGATTCTCAAACCCTAGCTAATTAGACAACAGTCAATTAAAAACATGACTTCTAGTTCTCCAAACATGATGTGGTTCATGTCATAAACTCATTATGATGTCATAAGCACACATTCCAAACTGCAACACCTGACTCAACACAGATCACTATCGCAACCATCTCCTTCTATGTTCCTGCTTACGGGTTCATTTTCACTTGGCAGTTTTGCTTACCAACTTAATCGAATTCAAACCATTACTGGTTATACTTAACCAATAGACTTAGATGACATACCAAGCATAAATAAATATGGACAAATATGGTTGCCATCAATGACAACACAAATAACTGATCATCAAGCATCATATAATAATTATATCATCACCAATAGTCCAATATATCATCAAAAACAATCCTTTACTGGTACACCATCATCTCCATCAGTTATGCCAACACATGCATGTTCAATGCTTTATGAAGCTCCTTTTGCACTTGATTCAGCTCTCCAATTTTGTCGCGCATTTTTTTTTGCTAAAGCTTTGGCATTATCTTCCTCCTGCAACCAATTTCACAAGTCAACTACATCTTTAGAAAGCTTGTCTTTCTCTTCTTGTAACTTCGACAAAAATTCTTGTTCCTTGGCCTATGACTGTTGAATTAGTTCTTCCTTTTCCTTCCTTTTAGTGATGATTGTGGCTGCCATTTCCTTTATCTCATTTGTAATCATGTCCAATCTGCTTGTCCTTCTTGCAAGGCCATTGAAACCCTTTCTTCTCGTCCCATTTTCAACTCACTAACTTCCAGATTCTTTGCTTTAATGTTCGCTTCCTTTTTGTCCATTGTAGCATCTATATTCTACAATATTTTTTCTATCTTGGCATATTTTTTACTTAATTTGAGGAAATCAGATGTTACTACCTTAAATTGGGTTTCCTCCATGAATTCTACTTTATCCCGAGGGCAAGAAAAACTCATATCAAAACAAATGGCATGCAAAACATAATCATCTGGTTGCATTTGTCCCTCTAGCTTGATGATTTGAGGGATCTTATATGAAATAGCAATTGTGTCAGGTTCCTCATTATACATGGTCTCCATCATTGTAGTGGTGAGTTTAGCTACATCTTTCTTCTTTTCTATATTTTCATTGCACTATATTCCTTAGCTGTGTAGTTTTTTTTGATCTAGCCTTATTAGAGAACTGATAAATTGCCCTACAAAAGGAACACCTTAGGGTAGGCCAAAGGGGATATAAATGGTAGAAGTTTGTAATTGTATTTCTGGGGAGGAGACATTTGGGAAGCTCAAATCTCTTGCGAAAAATGGTGGAATAATCTAAAGGGAACCTATAGCTGGGAAATTTTCAATCCTTGATGAAAATGGTGAAAGACCTGATCGAGTTATGGAGGTAGGGGTTGACATTGACGTGGGTATACGTGTAATCCTAGTTAGAGGAGATTGAGGTACAAAGGTTTGTATAGATGCTTAGATGGTAGGGATGAAAGATGTCTGCAATGTTGGGGAAGACATTGAGGGGGTCATGGTTACTGGGGCACTGAGATGAGACAAGACAATTGACATTAGTGATGGCATTTGTGTAGTAGTGGGATCCTCTATAGGTACTGAGGTGGGCATAGAAACAGAGGTGTCAACCAGAGATTGAGATCAGAAAAAAAGAGGGGGAGAAAAACTTACCTATGTTGTCAACGTTGTCAAAGCCTAAGTATCAATAGCCACTCCTTCCTCTTCATCTAAATCTATGCCTAGGAAATATTTAGGATCCATCTTTCATCTCCTCTTTTGTTTCTTAGGAACCCTCTCTTCCAAAGAATTTCTAAACCTTGGAATCTTCTTAGGGCTTCAGATGACAATACTAGAATTTTCCCTTTGTGATGACACATATTTGGCCTATACTGATTGTGGTCAAAAGTTTAATCTTTTTTACAAGGTTCTCTTTTACTTTTTCCTGTCGAACCACTAGGATGCCTTCATCTTTTCTTTCTTCCTATCTTCCAGAGGACTTTGCATGTTCTTTTTCCCACGTTTGATCGAAGGTGTCATCCAAATTATTTTCATCAATTTATGATACTAAATCTTTGATTTCCTACTGGAAGATCCAAAAGTTGGCAATCTTTTGGTCATTCCATTCCTGGTTTCTTAACTCCTTTTTCAAATTTGGGTGATTTTTTTGGGAATTCTCTATACTATCTAACATTGTGTAGAAATTATTACATGAAGGTTTCTTTGATATTTGAATGAATGAAAGGTAGACATAATTGTTGGAATTTCGCAAGGTGGGACAATGCCTTTACTCCTAGTATGGTCTAGGTTGATATATTACTGAAATTGACCTATTGTATAAAAAACAATCTAGATCATAGCTCCATGAATCACAAATAGCATGAATCCCAAGGCGCACTAGCTTATTCATTAATACATATTTGGTTTTTCTCTTCTGTAGGATAATTCTTTCTTTCTATAGATGATCTATACAACATTGTCTTGTTTCTTCCAGCTCCAATTTCGGCAACAACTATAGAGAGTTGTCTAAATACTTCTAAGAATAGGTTTCTATCAGTGACACAGGTGGCAACCTAAAAGGCTCCTCTTTAAATCCATGCATGTGAATGATGGTAAAATCCATCCCACAAAACCAATCACAAAGGGTAAATATTTCATGCATCCATTCCATCTGATCCACGGTGGGCCTAACATTAATTTGTTCAAAATCTCATAGAACAGGAGACAAAAAATGGTCTGAAAATGCATAGTAGTCAAACGTATATGATAGAATGTGGGTCCAGGTAGTAACAAGGTTTTTCTTCTCTAAAGCATCAATAATATTTAGTTGAAAATGGTCCTACCTTTGGAAGAAATGGGCATTCTGATATAAAAATATGTGTACCAAAAAAGAAGAATACTTGAATCTGTTACTACTTATCAAATTGCCATTAGTTTTTATATTCAAAGTCATACTATATATTCTAGTCGGTTAGCATTACTGAATCATGCAGTCGGTACACACAAAGAAGTCGGTATGAACAGTCTAGTCGATTACAGAAGAAAGCAGTCACAGAACGCAGTATTCACCGAGTTGTTTACCGAGTATCTTTTTATGGCTACCGAGCAGTAAAGTTAACACACTGAGTTGATATTCACTGAGTGAAACGTGTTACCAGATACATTGAACCTGAACATGCACATGAAAACGTGTTACAAGATCGAGGCACATCTAACTGTTATTACATTGGAAATTGCACTAGAAGATTGTGTATGATTTCAAGGTCAATCTAACCAATGAAATATTTTGTTTAGTTATTCATTCGAGGAATCTTGTTTGTAAGATCGAAGCAATGAATTAGATCACCGTTTTAAGAGATCTATTTATACAGCGTGGATTAAGAACAAGGTGTGTGAATGTATGTACGAAGGAAGACTGTTACAGAGACACAAAGAGGTCATCGAGAAGGTTATCAGAGAACAGTAGAAGAACAGAGTAAACAGAAGGGTTTACCGAGTTACAATATGGGTTACCGAGGTATGCTACAAGCAAGGTAATCTTATTCTGAGCACATAGAATCTGCTATAACATTTTAGATGTAAAGTTACAAATATTTGTAATGATTTTCTTGTAATATTGTGAAGTTGAAAGAGAAACCTTTAACAGGGTAAAAGACTCTAACCAAGTCTATAAATTGTAAATCCTCTAACCAGGTGCAACATTCAGATTAATGTTGTAAAAATCCTTTAGCAAGGTAGATCTAACAGATCTTGTTACTCCTAACAGGGTAAGTTATCATAAATAGCTAAATGTAGCTCTAACCGAGCAATCTTTATTATTGCAGTAGTGAAGTTGTGGGTGCCATCCCCACCGCAGTTTTTCTCTCTAACCAAGAGTTTCTACGTAACCAAAATATATGTGTTATGGAGTGAATCATGTATGATTGTTATCTGTTTATTTTAACTTTATTTTATGTTACTGCACTATTTTGTTTATGCATAACAGTAAGGTTATTATTAAAGAAAAGTTTTGGAGTACTGATTCACCCCTCCCCTCTCAGTACATTAGCTTTCCATATTGGGCCTAACAGAATGTTTATTCTTTTCTATGTTTTCATAATTGCTCCATCATTCCTTCAATGATGACTTCGAAAAAATCTATGTGGAAAAGACCTTTCTATGTTTGAAGCTTTTATCCTAGGGCTACTTGAAATTATTAAACATTACTATCCTCATCCTTTCGAAAAATGAATGCCATCATGGAGAAAGTATCCCACAAGTCTAGCTTAAAATAGTTTAGGCATATGGGAAAGGTCAAAATTTATTTTGCACCACCCATTTCTTTGAATTCATCATAGAGAAACCTCGCCTTTGATTTCCTTGGGTTTGAAAAAATACTCCAACTTCCTTTGGTTGAACTTCTCAATTCAGGCTATATTAGCGAGGATTCACAAC
Source organism: Cryptomeria japonica (assembly GCF_030272615.1). Lineage (NCBI taxonomy): Eukaryota > Viridiplantae > Streptophyta > Pinopsida > Cupressales > Cupressaceae > Cryptomeria > Cryptomeria japonica. The sequence goes on along the minus strand of NC_081414.1, from coordinate 86,154,661 downwards.
ATATTTCAAATTTCCTCTGCATTGATGACGACCTGGACCTCCCCTCCTTAAATAATCCTAGTACATGCATTAAAATATTATGCACACAAGTGTACCAGCTGAGGAGAGGGATGTAATAGTGGAACCATGAATTGGGGAAGGCCAAAATACCATAATCGAACACTTGTAGAGTCGAATTCAGTTTATCTTTCTCTTTTAATCTTCTTTGTAAGGCACCTTCATGAAGATAATTAGGGTTCGAAAGTAGCCTTGATTCTTGGATATTATCTGCATAATCTTTTACTAGATATGGGTTAAAATGATTTTTTTATAGATTATTTTATTCAATTCTCTGGTACCTTCAACCCCTGGCCTTGCATGCATGGGAGTCGAAGCATATGATACATTGTTGAAAACATTTGCATAAGATGACGGGGTTGTTGGAATGCTTGAACTAGGACCTAGACCTTCTACATCCATGCTCTCGACTACATTACACACAAATGGATGTCAACTTTACTCTGGAACCCAAAGAACTCTACTTTCTTACAATTTGTCTTAGATTTTCTTTTACAATTTCTCATGCAATATGTTCATGATAACTAACAATCCTAGGAAATATCTCCCCTTTCATTACATGTTTTTCTTTATGTAACCAATACCTTTTTGAAAAACACATGCATTAAATGAATGTATGGATAGTTGTTAAATGTTTCTATAGGAAAGTGGAGCTTGAAAGGCGGTGTTGGGGGCGCTAGTGGGGAGAGAGACATTAAAATCAATGCCAAGGCAACATGTTCTAATTATTATTAAAAATAATAATCTCAGCAATGAGGATCACACTAGTGGGATCTACAATGAAACCTAACATGATGTACCTGAGGGTACTTATTGGAAACTAAAGCAAGACGCAACTCAAGAAAACTACTCTAATATGTACAAAGTCCAAAAAGGATGAGTTATTTAATAAAAATGTTTTTTATGGATCCCATTAATGGGATTCCCAAGGGCGTTAGCTTATTGATCTTGTAACTCAAAATATTTACTCTCCTTAATTACATTTGATGATGAGAAAATGACCTCTCCACAAGGGGCCAAACTTGGCATGCTGACCTGGCTTAGCGGCACACTCATCATATTTCAATACAAGATCTTCTTCTTTAAATTTTGGGTTAGACATCCTTTTGTCGAACCACCTTTTCATAACTTGCTTATGACTTGCTAAGGCGTCAAAATCTTTTTCTCAACATTCTTCAACATTCAATAACTTAGTCAACCTAGCATCCATAGCTCCATTTTCTTATATCTCCAGAGACTTGAGTAATTAGAGAGAAGTCTATAGAAATTTGTAGTACAATCTCTTTACCATAAACCAGCTCATAGGGAGACATTGTGAACACCTGCTTGGTGTAATGCAGTTAGCCCACAGAGATACCCATAAATGCTTATGCCAATCTCTCTGATATTCTAACCCCATGCATTTGATTAGTCTGATTAGGTTCTTGTTTGTTGAATCTACTAGGTCATTCCCTTGAGGATAGTAATTAGAAGATATTTTAATAAAAATTCCATATGTTAGGGAAAACTCCAACATCTTGGATCCCAAGAAAGCTTTTGCATTATTTGAAATAATAGACTTAAGAGGATCAAACCTAGTCACTAATTGTTTTACAAAATTGACAATTTCATACTCAATGGCATTCTTAAGGGGATTAGCCTCAACCTACTGAGTAAAATAATCAGTGGTACTCAAGATCCATTTATGTCCAATGTTGGATGGGGGGTTAATCATTGTGATGAAATCTAAACCCCATTAATCAAATGGTTCATCAACCCTAATTGGGCTTAGAGGCATGGCTGAATTTTTTCATTTTCCAATAAAGATTTAGCATTTTTTACATTTCTTTACCAACTGATGATAATCCACGAACATAGTGGGCCAAAAATAGCCCACGTGCATAATATTCAAGGAAGTATTCTTTGCAAATAATGTCCTCCTACCAATCCATTGTGCATCTCTTCTAACACCTTTTCTGCCTAAGTTTTGTCTATGCAACGGAGGAGAACACCATCGATGCTTCTTTTAAACAACACTTCTTTGACCAAAACGTACCCCAAACCTTGGAGCCTATAAAATATTCTTTTGGGACAAGGAAGGTTCAGTGGATACCTACTAGTTTTCATGAAGTTGATCTGATCCTCAATCTGGTATCTTATGAGATATGTTAGTTTACCAGCACTAGTTCGCATGCTTCATTCTATACAACTTCTGATTCATTCTCTATGGCTAGATATTCACAAAGGCCTCTTCCATGGATAACCTTAGTGGGTTAGACTTTTATATCATATTCCATAATCTTGGTGATCTAGTTGGCTCTTTTGTCAATAATTTCCCCTTCCATTATATATTCTTGCACACTTGAATGTGTCACATATATCATCACTTTGTTTTCCACAATCAAGTGTCGAAACTTTTTAAGCCCTTTTACTATAGAAAAAGATTTCCTTTCTACAAAATTATATTTTTATTCATATCATTTCAAATTACTTGAATGAAAGGTGATCAGTTGCTCCCCTTTCTCCTTAGCATCCTTTTGAATCAATATTGCAACTATGCTATATTCACTTTCGTAAACATGCATGATGAAATATCTTGAAAGCATGAGAGTGATATGTCAAATCAATCCAACAAAGTCAGATATGAATCTGCTTACAAAATTGATCTTACCTAGCAAGGATTGCACTCCTTTCTATTGACAAGCAAGGGTAAGTCTTTGATAGAATTTATTCTACAAGGTCAATAGAAATTCATTCTTTAGAAACATCATACCTTAGGAGTTTCCCTAGTGGGACTCTAAACACACATTTCTTGGGATATAGAGATATTCCAAACTCTTGGCATCTTTGAAAAAAAATTTCTAGAGGTGATCAAAATGATCCTCTTTCCTTTTTTAAAACATCATGAGGTCATCTAGATAGATAATAATTATTTGATTAGTTAGATCTTTGAATGCTATGTCCATTGCATGCTAGAAATTGGTGCCTACATTTGACAAACCAAAAGAAATTTCGGCACATGCGAAGGTTCCCAATTTGGTGGTGAATGTTGTCTTGTGTTGGTCTTCTTCCTTCACCCATATTAAGTTATAACCTAAAAAACTGTCAATCAAAGAAAACTTTTAGAACCTTGCAATAGCCTAAAGGATTTGTTCCATTGATGGCAGAGGGTAGTGATCTTTCAAAGATGCCCTATTTAGGTCCTAAAAATATACACATAGACAAATATCACCATTCTTCTTCCGGTTTGGCACCAAATCTGATACCCAAGTACTATGTTTAATTGGATATATGATTTGGGAATCAATGAGCTTCTTCAATTCTTGAGCTGTGAGGGACTCAATTTTAGGGTTGACGGGCCTCTATTTCTATCAGATGGGCTTAGCTCCATCTATCAACTATATTGTGTGTTGGACAACATTACGATCATATCCATTCAAGTTGTCATAACTCCAAGATATGACTCCTTAATATTTATAGCACAATAAAATCAAACAATCCTTTTCTTTCTGAGAAACACTTTTTCTTACCTTCAACTTTCTCCCCTTTCCAACATCTAAGTCGAGTTGTAACCTCCTTTGTCAGCAACAAATTTTTTCTTGTCATTTCTTGCATCATCACAATTAAAAAGATTCTCTAAAGTTACCAATCCTTTAGGAAGTTTATTCTCTTTGAGTTGAATGATTTGATCTTCATACACCTCTTCAACTTTGGATTGTAGTTGTTTTGTGAACTTTTTCAGATTGTTGGATAAAAATGGCAATCTGGATGTCGCTTTCAAAGACTTGCCAATTTTTATCATTATCAGGTATTGTAGGCCTCACTATTACACGTATTGAATGTTCATTTGCAAGAAGGTATGTTATTGGGTTGAATTGTGATTCGATCAAGGATAATTGATTAGCTTCTATGTTATACTTTCTGGGGATGACTTGAATAACAAATTCTTTGAAGCTTTCAATCAAATCCTAGGCTCGATGTCGATAGGATCTCATTTGTACATTCTTGGCAGCTGAGGTATCCTTTACTTGCTTAACCACTAGTTTGGAATCTTCAAATACCCTCAACTATATGATTCCCATCTGCTCAGCCAATCTAAGACCTCTGATTAATCCTTCATACTCAGCTTCATTGGTATGATTTCCACTTGGAGAAGTTATACAAACTCCTGCTCCTAAACCAATTATACACCTTGCACCATCAAAGTGCATGGTCCATAGCTCAAAATTTAGATCTTGTTCACATTCAAAAATAGTTTATTTTACTATAGTGACTTGAGGAATAGGTTGGTCTTCGTCATATATAACATAAATGCCTAAGTCAGTGGCATGATAGTTTCCAAAAGGATCACTATCAATAAACTAGTTCAACTGGACCTTTTCTTCATTTCTATCTCTAGTTATCTTTTCATCTTCTAACATTTTAACACAATACATCTCATCTTTTGGGATGGAGGTATGGGTGGGCTCAAAATTCCTCATGGCATCATCCCCTATGAATTCATAATGTAAAGGTTCCAACAATACCTTCAATTTTGACCCATACTTGGTCCTAAAAATCAAATGGGACCAATCTAAGGAGAAATAGCCATCAATGTATGCAATGAAGTCTCAGGAAAGGTAAATGCCAAATATTAGAGGAATATCAATTAAAATGACTTATTTAGCAAATTGTGATGCTAGGAAAAGAGTGCAAGGTTAAGGAAAGATCCCTGCCTTTTCCTAGAGCTTGTACCTTCTTCCCATTCAATTGTATGATTCCTATTTCTATAAGTTCATATTTTATCTTCAGAGCTTCCACAATTTATTTTGGCATGATAGTAGTGCTAGCGCCTAAGTCTATCATGGAATTATGTAACAACTTATCCCCTATAAGAAGTGTCAAGAAAAAGGGCATGGGTTTCAACTTACTTGTATCTTCCTTCTTCTAATTATCACTTAAATTTATGAATGAAACGGATTACTGACCTTGCATAGGACCCATTCATCCTTTTCATTTTTCTTTAGTTTGTTCAATGACATATTCAGTTCTAGTTTTTCATTTTGATTCTCAAGCGCCTCTTTCAAGAACAACTTTTGCTTCAGAATAGCTAAGATGTCCCAAAGAGACACATTAGTGGGGGCCTTCTTTAACTATTCCACCACATTCATTGATGCAAGAGCTGATACTTTAAACTCTTTTGGCTTATATGGGAAGGTTTATTTAGGTCTTTGGAAAGGTTGCACCACCATAGGAGGCTCGGGGGATTTTTGAAATGTTACTTTGGGCTACCGGACTTGGGGAACAAGTTCTCTAGTAAATTTTTTCTTTGAGCGGATCTTGTAATCCAAATGGACTCGTGAAGCTTTTGATGTGGATGCCTCATTTTCAAACACAATGCCCTCTTCTTCCATCTAAGAGAAAAGTGCATGATTTGGAGCGATCTCTACCTCTTGTTCCAGCGACATGCCCTACATCTAAGTGTTCAACATTGCGTTGTCTATACCAAGAGATGAATGGGAGTAGTTTCTAGTATTTGGAATGATGCCTTATGTGTGATGCTCCACCACCTTCTATTGTGAATTTCCTCGAGGATAATTTTGTGGCATATGTGCATCATTACATGGGAAGTGCCATGCATTTAAAATCATCTATTTAAAATTGTTTTGTCCTACTACCAGCTCCTTGTTGTTATTTGGCACTATTGTTTGTGACATAGTAGGAATAGGGACAATCTGATTAGAGGCTTATCCTTGGTTGTTTCCCTTAGTGCCACCTTTATATAAATTTTGTAGATGAGGAGGCCTCGTTGCTTGATAATTTTGAAAAGAGGGCCTTACAGATGTTTCTTGTTACACCTTGATGTTGATTATTTCATTTGATAATGTCTTCAAGAGGTTTTCCATATCATTCATCTCTACAACTAATGAAGTTTGAACAACAGCATAACTTTGCACACTTGAATATTCATACATTGACTAGGAAGGTGTGGATGTTCTCGGTATAGTGTCTCTGTGTGCTTGAGCAATAGTTTTCAGGAACACTAGCATAGGTGGCCTTGGAGGGATTTTTCTAGCATTTATCAATCTATTTTCCACCCGTACCACCAACTCATACACCTGAGGTAGTGAATTTCCTCCAAGTGACTAGATCATCACTGCAATGTTAGAATTAAAAGCTTTCAAATAGAACACAAAATCTATATTAGTCAGTGGGTGAGCGGTTGTTGATATTCTTTGTCAGGTATTTTGGAACCTTGTATTGAAATTTGAGACTGCCTTTAGTGGAGCTCGCTTGATATATATCAACTAATGCAATAGAGAAGAGTGATATCTTTTTTTAGTGAAATGTGCAAAGAAAATATTCTTGAGAGCATCCCAATCTCTGATGGAATTAGGGGGTGAAGACATATACTAGTCAAGGGCTCTTCCTTTAAAGGGTGTTGCTAGTAATCTTAATGCTACATTTTGCTCTGTTACAAAATGCACTCTACACACATCAACCACATCTTGAAAATGTTCTACAAAGGTTTTGCCCTCCTTGCCATTAAAGTTAGGTAAATCTTTTAGAGCATAGGTAGGAATAGGATCCCACTGGTCAGGTGGAGTCAAAGGAGTCAAAGGACTACCACTATCCCAGTTAACAAAGTTTTGGTGTTGTCCCTAAAGGACCATTTGAGCTTGCAGTTGGATATGGGCTCGACTCACACCTGATATGGTGGATCTCAACCATGATACATTCACTAATGGAGAGAGCAATAAGATCAGGTTGCGAGCAACTTGCAACCTAGTGACTGGTTTATGGCTCATACACCTACTTATATTTAGAGGAGTTTTTCCCACCAGGAATGCCAGAAAAATAAGTATTGATCCTAAAAAAATTGTTGATGAAGGTAAAAAATCTTATGGGAAGTTTAGTGGTTAGGGGACTAATTGCAATCCACTAAACAACCTCCAGGATTTTAGAAGCTATCTCTTTGTTCTTTCTTTTTTAGGAAAAGGGGCTAGAAGAAAATCAAGAAAATAATATTTATAACTTAGACAATACGCCAAAAATTTTGCAATAACTCAAATATCTCAAGAGTAGATGTTAAATACAACATTTCCAATATAAGCACAAAATACCGTTACCTCTTCATTGTTAGAAAGAATTGACAGAGAGTACAAGGTCATGTAGGCACATGGATAAATATTAAAATCCTTCTTTGAGGGCACCTATGAAGGCTTGGTAGAAATTATTGTTCTCTAACTACTCTAGATAAGTAATATTGAAAGGATTGCTAGTTCATCAAATTGATATGATATGACATCATAGCATTCATAATGAGTGGCTAAAAGAGTGCAACAACACATGATCTAGTCGCTTATATCAAGGAATTGAAATCTCAAGAGTCTGAAAGCAAGACTTATTATCAACTCATCCATGACATAGAATTTTAAATATTCATAAAGAAAGAGCACACATAGAGGAAAACTTGGCACAATCCAATATGTCTTCTTCATCTATGAGTAAAACTAAAGTCTCGATATATTAATGGAGTCTTCAGTGAAACTACTAAAAATTGATGAAGCAACCCTCTAAAACAGAAAACCTACAAGCCTTTTAAACATCCTAAGCACTAACTGCAATCAATGATCATAATAGAAAAGATTTTACATATTGGTCACATGTTAAAACAATCATGGTGGTTGTTATAACCATTTCCTCTTGAACAGATCAATCATCATCATTGACCCTATATGCATGCACAGAAAAAGAACTTTTGAGCACATCCACTCTCTTTGTTGTAACTACCAATCATGCAGTTCTTTCCAATTGAATGAGTATTGTCTACAATCTTCGATCATTGTGACATGTGTAATTTCTTCATGGAGTTGTTGGAATCCTTTGGTCTCTACCTAATTAAAACATGTGACATCTTGGTGAACTTTTAAAAATTCCCTTTCTCCCCGCCACTCTAGAAATTCCGCAAGGTAGCCATATGGAGGTCTCAGAAAAAATTCTCGGAAGTAGAAGACCTCGAGAAAAAAAGGAAGGTGAGAGTACACGTGTCAACCTCGCACTTTATTTTAAAAAATTTAAAACATAGCCCTCTTGAAAGTTCCACCCAATATCCAAGTGGCGCCTTCTACGAGCCTAACATTTTTTAGACAAATAAAAATGAGAGTTGATCATTCAAGAAAGCGATATTATTGAAACATAGCTCGGGAATAAGGTAAATATGTTTACAGTTTTCTTTATTGCATTCATTTTTTCAAATTTTGTGTTTTTGGCTAATCTATTATAGGGAGGAACATCACACCTAGTATCAAAGCTCTTTCTACGATTTTTTTTTCCCCTGGCACCATATACAACTATATGTACTCATGTTTGAAATCATCAGAAATTTGAGGCTAATTAGACTAAAAGGATGAATCACAGGAATCCTTAACTAATTAAACTGATTCTAAACATAATTCAATGAAATAAATGAAAGAAATAAGAAGATTAAGCTAATTAAATGTCCCTATTCTCCACTTGTGCTTCCATTGTTCTTCTCCAATTTGCGTGGTTGATGGCTCTCGAGTATTGCACCAATTTCTTGCATACAAATGTTTTGAAGACTGTGATTCTCTGATCCTCTGACTCTGAATGTTGAATGCTAGAAAATGCTAGATCAAATTGATGAAGATGATGTTGAATTTATAGATTTTCAACACAAAGGGGGTGAGAAATAGAACTCAAGTGTTGATTGGGAGACAACTGGTTTAGATTGATTAGTTAACAGAGCTGATTGATTTGTTAACTAAGATTGATTGGCTTGTTAACTCATTTGATTGAGTAGTCAACTAGATTGATTGGAGAGTGAACTGAATAAATGGATTAGTAAACTCATTTGATTGATTAGTGAACTCAATAGACTACAAAGATGACTGAGTTGATGGATTAGTCATAAAAAGTTGATTTTGAGTTAAAAAGGATGATTGATGAGTTAACTAAGCTAACTGATTAGACAACTGATTTGATCAATCAGTTCTGATTTAGCATGTGTTGTAGTAATTTGAAATTGAATTTGATTTTCATTTTCAATTTGAATTTGAATTTGGTCATTTGAATGCTTAAATGCACATGAAATTAACCGAAATTCAAATTTAGGGAAATGTGAGTTTAATTTAAATGAAATTATTTAAACTTAGAAAATAGAATTAATCAAATAATAAAGATTATTTAACTAAGGAATAAATCATAATTAATTAAATAATTAGGAAATAAAATTAATTAAATAATAAAGATTATTTAACTATGGAATAAATCATAATTAATTAAATAATTGATATTTAATTAATATTTGAGATATTGTTAGCTGATTAAAATGATTTGAGAATAGAAATAGAATAATTAGAAGTGTTGAAGGGCGATGATTAGAAGAAATTGTTAATTTAATCAAATAATTAAAAAAATTACTTAATTAAATAGACGAATGATTAGTGTAGAATTAATGAGACATTTTTAGGTGTCTACACTATCCATTGTATTCTCTCACCTTACCCTCTTAGGATCTTGGTAATTAGAAAGTGACTATAAAAGTAATAAAACTATATTTTTGCATATAAAATACTACCTAGTTATTTTTATTTATTTTTAGGGTAAAAAAACTATATTGAAATTTTTTACCTATATAGGGTAAAAAAATTTCATTGTCCAGAACATAATGCCTTGTGAACCTAAACTTTATTTCACCAAATTTGATGGTACAAACCTTACTAGTTGGATCTATCACATTAAATAATTTGTATCTCCATAGCATTCATATTTTTTGTTGCCTCATTAAACTTAGAAAAAGAACTAATGAGCACATCCACAAAGATAGGGAACCAAAAAATGGTCAAGACCACTTTTTGGGACCTATGAGAACAATAATGTGAGTGCATTATAGCTTATTATTGACCAAGCCTAGGATAACCACTACCACAACATAATAGAAATAGAAATAGAAATTAAATAGAAATGAAATGTAATTGAATTGAAATAGAAATGAAATGTAATTGAATTGCAGTAATGGAAATGTTCTCCTTTTGAGCGAGATGTTGAATAATGACTAAAACACTAATGATATACCTTCTAATGGAATTTTGTTTGTCTCCACAAGGAATTAGGGTTTCATGAAGTCTTCACAAACATGAACATAAATGCCAACTCCAATGTTTGAATCTTGACCTTACTTTTGCTCCAATGCTTGATAGAAGATTGATTGCTTGCTCACTTAAATTTGAATGAATGCTCGATTTCTTGATTGAATTCCTTGGTTTGGATTGTATGTGTGTGTATCAAAAAGAGAGGGGTAGACCTCCTTTTATACTTGCCCATTGAAAAACAACTTAATTTTTTGACATGGGACCTAGGTCCCCACCAAAATGACGTGACCATTAAGGGGTCCAAAAAAGGGTACTAACTGGGAGGACCAAGGTGCTAGGTGCTCTAGTCCCTGAGGACCAGGGTGCCAATGCCCTAGTCCTGACCAATCAGGAACCAAGAAATAAAGGGAAAATGAAGTGCAAGGTAAAAATAATGAAGAACTTGTATGGTGTGAGAAGAATCAGGGCTCCAATCAAGCCTTGGGATATGAACGCCAAGGTGAGGGCCCAAATAAGGATAAAATTGTAAGGGAGTACAATTTAGGATCCTACACTTACATATATTCTATTAGTGGGAAAATTAAAATATGGTTCAATCATAAGCAGAACACACTATGATTCCACTATAAAAATTTGTCATATAAACAAGTAAAAGAGAAAAAAATTGAAATATGATTTGTGTGTATTGTTTTTTGGTCCAAGAACCAATGCACCCTTACACAAAAGTTGCAAGAAATTCCCTATTAGTTGATGTCAACACCACAAATAAGGATTTTTTTGGGATAGATAGTGGATGGTTTTTTTCCATCCTCAATGCAACAACATGAGGTCCCATTGTTAGAGTCACCAATGGACTCAAACCTCTAGAATCACCAGCAAAAATAAAAAGATTCCCTCCACATAAGAGAAAAATAATGTTTGATTATGGGCACAATAGAATAGATTGAATTGGATACTACAAATCACAAAATATACATATGAGGTATTGCTTATATAGCAATGTTGATAGATAGAATTAGACAAGACTGTGACATATGTCTTAATTCTACATAATGATACAACTAACTTGACAATTATTAAATGACACAAGACTCAAAATTAAATGCCAAAAGATAAGATAAGATCTAATTGAAAAAAATACCTTCTAGAAATGTTCCTAGGACCTAATTAAACTTAACATGTGAATAGGACCTACTTGTGAACTAGTTAGGTAAAATACATCATTCACACCCAACGCTCAAATACTTCTTGAGGAAAATCCATTATGCATTTTTCCTCAATGAGATCCTATAATATTTTGACATATGATATTTCCAAGGTAGAGGAAAAGGCTTTCCACATGACAATGAGGGGAAACGCCATGACCAATACCATGTATCGAGGGATTTAATACGACAAGACATTCAAATTGTGATGGTTCCTTCTACTACAAAGGAGAGTGTCAAGGTGGATCCATAGCACAAACCTTACTATAACACAATAGGCCATTATCATAAGGTGTTGAGGTTAAAACTTCTAGATGTTGACATTCACCTCACCTTTGTTGTAATTTTGTATTCTTTTGTGAGTATGCCTTAGAGGATGTTGAGGACACGCACTGTTGATGACACTAGAGAGTTTCAAGAGTATGGTAGACAAGGCCATGAGGAGGATATGTCATTATTAGACAATATCATGTTAACTAATAAGTTTCTCAATAGAACCTTAAACTTTGGTCAATAGGTAGTTTCTAATAAGGCCATGCAATTTATTTAAAAAATGAAAACATAAGATTAACAATATTAATATAATGTGAATCAAAGTTAGTGTGAAGAGGGTGTGTGCAAGAAGTTGAGTCCACTTTTTGGCCAAAAGGTGGAAAGATCGAATCTTGAAAAAAGTCAGTAATATGAAATGTAGCACTCAGAGTTTATTTTCCAAATATATAATTTATTTTATTACCTAGATAATAGAAACTAACTTTAAAATGGGATTTCTAAATGCCATTATATAAAAATGCATGTTTCAAGGCCATACCATGCACATGTATGACCACCATTTTTTGACATAAATAAAAGCTTTTTTTTTTAACCCTTTTGGGAAACAATCTACAATACACTAAAGATTGATGAGGACATTTTTTAATATTTTTTTTATTAATTTTCTATTATCCCTAATTGTTGTTTTAAAAAACCCTCGTGTACGGCCACTATAATTTGACCTAAAATTATCATTTGTTGATTTTTTTTGTTTAGAAAAAGATTTTTTTGTAGATTGATGTCATATAAATTTTTTTCATAAAACGTAAAGGAAAAAGTTATTAATTAAATAACAAAAATTGATATTTCAAGTTTATCGACCAAATCCAATACAAATTAATTAAAAAATAGAAAAAAAAACCATTTTTTTCTTAAAAATTATGTATTTGGAATCTACACAATGTAATCTCTAGATAATGGGTTTCAGTTTTGTTTAATAATCATGTAAAAAAGGCATGAAACATATGTCAAAAAATAGTATTTTGTTACTCACATAGTCCAACCTTGTACTTGCACATCCAAGGCTTGGGTTTGGGCATTCTAGGCCTTACCTTACCTAATTCCCAAGGCATGTGACGGAGTTGGTTTTCAAATTTTAAATAATAGGGCCCTATTCTAGAATGGGTCCACATTATTTAAATGTAATGGTACTCGTTATATAAAGTGTGAAAATGAGTTTGTAAGATTTTAAAAAAATACTTTTACAAAACGAGGCCCCATTTTTTAAATAACAGGGACCCATTTTTTACATAATCAGGCCCTATTATTTAAAAATATATATTTTTAAAAATGGGGTCCCGTTTGTGATTTTTTGGCTTAGGCTCCCAAAGCATAACAAGTGCCCATTTTCTAAAAAATGGGTCCCCGTTTCTAATGGCATTTTCCCTCATGGAAAAACTTCCCCTGAATTGGGACTCATCTTCTTACAGTTGGCCAAGAATTGTTTGTAATAAAATTCAAGGGTTAGAACATTCATCCTACATTTGTTAGTCATTCAAATCTTTATTATGTAGCCATGTCAAGTCCACAAGTATGAAATTTGTAAAACAATAATTTTATATACATGCAAATTATTATTTTTTGATTGGTAATTCATATTTTGTATTGATGCAAAAAAGAAGCAGACATTTCATAGTATCATATCCTCAAATATGCATATCGAGGCAAATTTTAGATCATCCCTTACATACAAAAAGCCAAAATTACATTCCCCTTTCCCATCTACGCCTATAGTATATCGACAAACATTAAAAAGCACCAAAAAATACATAAAAGGTTATGCCGCCTCCTACCCCTCCTCCACCACTGCTTTTTCTTTTTCGCTCTTTGCCACCATCGTCATTGCATTCTAGTTCATAATCTCTAGTTCAACTAGGCAATCAGAGGGTTCCCATTGCAACAGGACATGAACCGTCCTCGTCATCCTCTGTCCCGCAGGTCTTCTTTTTCTACGCTTAGGAGGAGCCACCTTTCCTTCAATGCCTAGTAATTCTCATAGGGTCCCCATTTAGCTTGCTCCAATTAGGTCTCCTAAGCGATCACAAATGCAATGTATGATTTCACCCCTTGCATCCCAATTTGGGTCGTTACCCTCTTCACTTCCTTGTTACAATTTAATCTCCATAGAAGAAATGGTCTGAGAAGAGGCACAAATTCACTCACATGTATCCATACCCCTCCCAAGCATGAAAACCCTTCCTTGTCATGCACCAATGCTAAAAAACTCTCCATTCCCCCCAGCCATTCTTTCCTCGCACATTGATTCATGATTTCCATCACCGAATCTCTAGGTTCCAGCTCAAGGCACCATGCCATGAACATCAATGCAATGTCTGCATTGGTGTGGTATCTGAATTCTTCATTTAGGTACTCCTCCCCAAGCACAATCTTAACCCACATAATGAATGTTCGCTCTTCGTAACTAAAGATGTTAGCGAATCTATCATTGATAATATGATCCCAAAATGCCACCAGCTTCTTATTGATCTACAACGAGAAATTCACCTCCATTCTTTTGACTCTGTTCACTCACTCCACCTCTAGCTTCACCGAGACACCAAAAAGTGTAAATAAAAGGTCGTATGTTGTGGTATATAATCTTCATTAAATTGCCCTACGTCTTAAATGCCCTTTCCAACTTGCCATTGCCTCATAAATTTTGGCAACAAATATTTCATATGGATTCTACACCATGAGGGAGATTTTTTGGTTTTCGAATTCATTATAATCTCCTATTAGGTCATCTTGAATCAGCCACTTCTAGTCACCACCATTCATCTCTATTGTTGGTGCGAAGGGCATCATTCCTCGTACCTCCACCTCATTCACAGACCAATCTTATGTACTTCCTTCGAGCTCCCATGCTTGAGAGCAGTATACTCCTTCTCTCCTTGCATTAATTTCATTAATGAGTAGATAGCCTTCCCCTTGCCTTAACCTTATTATGCTACCATCATCCTTTCCTCATTCCACTTGATCTATCCTTGTCGATATTCCACTACTTCCTTTGCTTAAGCATCTACTTCCTGATTTCCCTCTCTCAGAGTATTATATATTTTGAATTTTAGGAATTCATTTAAAAGTTTAATAATGATCTGCATTATCTTGTCAATTTTTCAATGGTTGCCTCCCCTTTCGATATCACCTGTGTGATGATTTTTGAGTCACCCTCCGGTGCAAGGCACCTAACACTCCAAGTATAAAAAAAAAAATTTCTTTCAATTTTGTGAGTTATCTTTGTAATGTAATAATGGACCAACCATTTAGGACTCAGTAGAGCCATGGTTGAGGTGTCCAAGTTTTGGTTTGAGTCAATTGTGTTCAGGATGCTGATAACCTAAGAAGTGAGATGCATAGGTAGTTCACTGGTAAAGTACTCCAGATGAATGTATTCATGTATTAGGGGTCAATTGTGTTATGTTTAGGTCTTCTAGGGTGTTTGAGGACCTTCAGGAGTCTTAAAATACATTTGAATGTAAAATTGCATCCTAGAGCAAAAAGATGTAAACAGTTGTTGAGCAACATTTTGCAATTTCTTGCAAAAGTTGCATTTTTGGTTATAGGCGTTAAAAGTTGGTTGAAATGACTAAAATAGGAGCATAAAAGCCAAAATTCACTTCATTGTACGGGTTGCAGGATTGGAAATGCAAGAGCAAGTTTTTGGATTGTGAAGCAAACTTGTTTCCACCAGTTTTTGACAGTTTTACTCTTGTTTTCATTCCTTGTATGGTCCAGTACGGACTAGATGGTGTAAAATCATTGAAATTGTTGAGTGTTCATTGTATTTTTCTTCATTAAGGTTTATTTTCAGGTTTGATTGTCCTAGGTTGCATAGATTTCTTCCATTCTTTGCAACTAGGTACAAAACCCTTGCAAGTAGGGTTTAAGAGCAAGAAAATGGCTCTAACCTAGGCATTCTTTGATGGAACCTATTGAAATCACTAAGAATGCTAGGTTAGGGTTTGTACATAGCTTTAGGATAGGATTTGTGGTTTTGCAGGTCCTTGTGGAGGAGAAACAATGAAGCCCTAGGCTCACTGCTGGGAGTAGGTGAGATAGGATAGCAGGAAAAGTGAGATTTATGAGCACATGGGGATTGGTGTAGGACCAAGTGTCATATGAATGGAAATCCCTCTGAGTGCCCTTGAATATTCCTACATTTTTTGGAGCAGGAGATTTGACTAGTGAAGAGTTTTAGACCCATCTTGCCAAGTCACCCGATGAGGCCTAAACCCTTCAAAATATTGCAGCATTGGAAACCCCACTTGTACGGATAACCCAGATGCACTTTTATAGTATTTTTTGTAACTTCCAAAAGGGTACTCGAATCCATGATTTATTTCTATCCTTGTTTCAAACTTTTACAAACTAAGACCCTAAAACCGCCAAGGGAGGGCTAATGCAATTAGGCCTATTTTGATCTGGTAGGGACCTAGAAAGGTTAAGAAGCTAAAGCGATGCATTTTTGTGAGCCTAAAGCCTAAAAATACTTCAAAGACACCTGGTAGATGCATTGGGGACCCATTGGGAGTGGTTGTGTGTTGAGATCCTTGCAGGAGTGGTTGGAGCCATGGAGAGGAGTGTGTGTGTGATTGAGGTGGCAACCTCAAGAGGTGGAGTTGATTGTCCAAAGAGCCATTGTCTATACCTAGGAGGCAAGACAAAGAGGTTCAGACCTTGGAGGTCTCATTAGCATAACCCCTGCTAAGTGCTATTGGTTGGACTTGAGTAGTTGAAGGGTTGAGCAGGGCAAGTCACTCAAGAAGGTGTGTTGAACCAAGCTCCAAGACTCTCTGCATCACCCTCCAACTACAAATTTCTCACCCTGAGCCTTTTTTCCATCTGAAAAGCCAACAAGGATGCATTTTCTTCTGCCAAGTTATTGGTGGTAACCTCTAGGCCTTGTCCACACTTTGCCAAAATCATGCCTTTGTGATTTCCTGCCACACATCCTTCTCTCGATTAACCCAAGTTACCCCTTGTCGCATCATCAAAGTTCACCTTTATCTAATCTTTGTCTGAGGGATTCAATTTAATGTTTTGCCTCTATTTTTCTTTAGGATCAACCCTATGAAGCCCATTAACGGGATAATTTACATGCAAATTATTTTTATATATCACTGATAATCTTAAAATTTACATTTGATGATGAATAGGTGGATGTCAAACCTTCAAAATCAACACCCATTTGTGCTAGTGATTGTATATCAAATTTCACTAAGGTAATTGTAGTGTCTTAAATTGTAACCTTGTATAATTTACACCACTTTTTGTGCCCCCACTTTGGCGTGTCTGTTGGAAGTATGTGTTGTTGTGGTTGTCATTGATTTCCAACTTATTGTTCCGGATAGTTGTTGGTTCAGAAAGTCTATGGTGTAGAGATATCTTGTTGTATTGGTGTTGCAGTTATTCTATTGGTTGTTCAATAAGTGTTCGGGTATAAAAAGTGTTGTTAATGTTGCTTGGTGTTGTTATCTTCTTTGATTATGTTTTTGGCATTATGGATATGTTAGTTTTGTGGTTTAGAAATATCTTTGTGTTCTTCGGATGTTGTAGTATGTTAAATCGTTGTCGAATATGATATTTTGTTTTAATCTTATCTTTTGGTTTGGATATGATTTGTGGAAGGTAATTTGATGTGTTATGGGTCTCACCATAGCTTGTGGAGATCCAAATAAGAGTAATTTACATTGGAGAATATGTTTTGGGCTGTTAATCTCTATATGGACACATTAAGTGTTGGAATGTTGTGGGTTATGTTCCAGTGTTTGCAGATCAATGGATTGGACTTAGGAAGATGTGTTTTGGTCCCCTCTTTCTCTTGGAGTGGATCAACATATGTGTTTTTGGTTCGAAAGGTATATTTTTTCAAGTTGGATTGGTTCAAGTTTTGATGATATATCTTGTATATAAAGAATGTATGTGATTTAGTTGAAACAACATGGAAAAGAGTGTGATGTGGATATAGTCAGCAAAATTCAGTGAAGAGCACAGAAATTGGGTTGACATGTTTGAATGATATGCAAGTTGTTTGAGATTGTAGCAGAAATATGAGACAATGCATTGATAGATGAGGTTTGAGTTGTGTGTGTTGATGTTGGTCGCTTGATGCAAGGCTCAAGGATAGCCTCATGATCAAAAGATCATTCCTTTCAAATCAATTTTTTGTATCTTGCCTTGTTGTAGTGAGCATCATGTTTGCTAGTCATTTTTGTATCTTATCCCAAGAGCAATTAGCCTTGGTCTACAAGTTTGGAGAAATTAGCTCTCTTTTTGTAAAACATTTCTATATAGTGGATCATTTTTGTGAGTTGGCGCTCACCGTGGTTTTCCCTTGGTTTGATTTGTCCACATACAAAATTTTGGTGTTGATGTGTTGATGTGTTGATTATGTGTTGTTGTTTAAGTATTGTGAGTTACTGCATTAATTTTGGTTTAGACCGATTCAACCCCCCCCCCCTGCGTCTCAGTCCTGCCTTGGGTTCAACAATGTCTCGTCTTAGCTCTCTCCCAATTTTATTTTTGGCCTTTTTACCTCAAACCCAACATCATATTTCTACATGAAGAACTGAACTTGTGTCTCAAGTTGTGCACTCTTATTTCCCACTTTCCTACCCTATTTTTGGTGGACTAGGTTGCCTAAGATATCCTAGTCCAAGATAGGGAGGACCAAGGTGTCCCGGTCCTCCTTAAACAAGACGTAATTTGAATATGATGGTGTACTTCCCTCCCTAGTGATTTTGATTTTTAGTGTCTTAATTTGACCATTGGAGGTTAGCCTAATCATTAAATTACCTTTCGAACCCTATATAAGAGAATTCCTCTATTTCATTTTCACATCCATCTTCATGTATCCACATCCACTATCATCCACAAGCAACATCAAGAATCATCGAGTATTCAAGGCAACATTTCATCCAACTATATCCTTCCAACAATTTCAATGGCATGGAGCAACAAATTACAAAAATCTTCATGCTTGAGCATGTGTTTATGTTTGAGTAATTCTTTTTTTTGTCATTTTATTGCATCCAAACTTGTGATTATATTCAAAGAGAATTGCATCATCAACCTTCATCAATTGCAGCAAATCCGAAGTATATCATTCAGCATTTACTTCAATATTTTTATTTACAATTTCAATTCAATTCAAGAGTTAATTCCAAACATGAGGTTTGACCTAGGAAAACCCCTATCAACAATACATCTTCCCTTCTTTTTATGTACAAGAAATAGATTCAAAAGCTACAAATGAAGATTCTAACGAACGAGATGGCAATGATCATATCTAAATTTTGCAAGAGCAAAAATTGGAGGATTGGGATGCCCTAGGCATCTCAATCTTGCAAATTTATGATGAGATTTAGGGATAATAATTTGAGTGACATTTTGATTCCAAAAAATTATCATTTGTCCACTTTTTGATAATTGGAGGACTAGGTCACCCCAAGCATCCTAGTCTTGTACTTTCGAGCTGAATTTTTTCGCACAAGTTACTCTATGTTCCTTTTGCTCAAATCTAGATCTATGTCTACATACTACATATGTATATTGTTAATCATGTTGTTTTATGTCAATTTTCCATCATTTACCCTAGATCTAGTATTCAATTTTAAATCTCTGATGCATACTTGAATCAAACGAAAAAGAGGATAAATTGTAATAAGCATTTCATTCCAACTAAGGTTGAATCTATTAATTTTACTCCTCTCTTCCATGTGTGGTGGTTATAAGTGGATTCATATCTGTGGATCCCTATTTCACCACCTTACACTTTGGTGAGCCCAATGCTTCTTACATTTGCATTATTTCTAATTTTTCAGTTTTAGGTCTAATTTTTCATAATGAAATTTATAAAATCTAATTAGTTTTCTATTTCACGTGTGATGGCATTACTTATTAGTTATATTTATCAGAATCATGTGTTGGAAAATAGTCTCTTTCATTTCATGTTACTTGCATTTTTCATAGTACTTTCACATATTGCATAACAAGTTTTTCAAACATATTTCCTACTTATAAATTAATTTTCAAAGTTGTTATCCATTTTTAATGTCATTATATAATGACATTTTTAAATAAATTAATGGAAGGTGTTGATTTCATAAAGGCTTTGGTAGATAGTACCCTTGATAATCTTAGATGATATTGAAATGAATAACACTTGTACCTCTCCTAGGGTATTTTTTTTAATAAGGAAAGAATAAATATTCCTATCATTGATCTCTACAAGGGAGAGGTTGTTGGTAATTTGTATTGTTTTGTCATTGATGTCACGCTTGTGTGTATTGATGACAAAAGAGAACAGTAAGAGGAAGTTGTTAGTTGTGTTTTTTTTTGGTGTTGCCATCAATGGAAAAGGGGGAGGTTGTTAGCAATGTGAGTTGAATGTTGCCATTCATGTCAACCTTATATGTGTGGATTATTGTCTGATATGTAAAGGTATGAAAATGAGTGTTTATATGTTATTATGATGTCTAGTGGTGACATTGAGTGAGTATGTAGTGTTTCTATAAGGTGACAGTATTGGAAGCCAAAATATGTAGGTAAGAGTGTTTAAAGACTGTATGGGAGAATGCTCTACATTCCTCTTCTTTTGAAGATGATGGCTTGCAGTTTTGGATTTTATGTCTATGTTCTTTGGATGTTGCACTGTTATGTTTTTAGGTCCTCAACAATTCAGGTGTTGAATTTTATTGTTACAGTTTGCTAACAGTGAGGCTGTATGTCAGCACTGGTTCGAAGAATAATCTAAATTTCTTTGTAGTGTTGATTCAAGTGTTGTGTCTTGAAGGACATGTTCATATTGTTTGTGCAATGTTTCAACTCATAATTCAAGTGTTGGTTTTCTCTGCAAGTGAAGTTATCTTATTCAATTGTTTAATGTTATCATTTATGTTGGTCTCTAGACAACTCAATTGGTTCATTTTATTTGGATCCTACTCTTTTGTTCTGAGTATAAATTGGAGGTTGTGTTAAGGTGTTGTTGTGGGTCTTACCATGGCATGTGAAGATCTGCATTAATTCATTTGCATTGGATAATGTTTTTGGGTCGATTGGTTAACGTGATTTATTGTTTATCTACATGTTATGTTTGATATTGACTTTGGAGGATGTGTTGTTGTGTGTGATTCATTGGATTCAATTTAGGAAGACATATTGTGATGTATTTGGCTCCCCTTTATCTCTTGGAGTGGACTGCATTTAGCACAGTTTCTCATGGTGGCCAACTTGGTGTAAATTAAGTTTATTGTATTTTTTGCTAGCCTATTTGATAGTTTTAGTGAATAAGTTGATATAAATAGATGTGCAGCTGTGTGCATTAGAGTTTGAATTGATTGAAGGTGATGTGGAAGTATATGCGGGAAGAAGAAGTGTGAATGTCAGTTTGTGATGAGCTTTGATGATCATATATAAAACAATGATAGTGTTTTGAGGCAACGGATATGTGTGTTGTATTTACAATGATATTGGTCACTTGAATCAAAGGTTCAAGGATAGTTTCATGACTATAACATCTTATTCAACAATTCACCATTACTTTGTTCCTACTGGAAGATAGTGAGTCCTTTTGGCAGCTTGTGCAGATTTGTATCTTGCCCTCAAATCGTGCATCTCAGCCTACAAGTCAATTGAATCCTACCTTAAGGTTGTGCACCTTAGCCCGCAACTCCAAATTAGGAGCAGAGAGCTTCCTTGTTCTTGTGCCAAAAGTGTTATATTCAATTACTCATATAGTGAGTGTGATTCTCATTGAGTTCTTCTCATATTGGGTTTTCCACATAAAAATATGGTGTTCATGTGTTTGGTGTTTGTTGCTTTATATTTCATTGGTGTTTAGTTGGTTAAATATAATTGATAAGTGTTTGTGATTGAAAAAGTTTGAAGATTTTCTCAAGACTGATTCACCCCCCTCTTAGTATTGTGGTGTTCAACAATTGTGCTCAAATTATTCCTTTTGGAAGGAGGGGATGGAATCTTATTTGGATTCTATGCCATTTGGAATATGGGATCTGTTGTTAAAAATGGTTATTCTCTTTCAACTGGTGGTCCTTCTATTGCAGATGAGATCAGGTTGCATGAAAATAATGGCAAGGCAAGAAATGCACTTATCAATGGTTTGAGTGATTTAGTGCTCTTGAAATTCATGCATGCAAGACTGCAAAGGAAGACTGGGAGAAGATTATCAACATTTATGAATGAGATCAGAAGATCAAGAAAGTCAAGATGTAGAATCTAAAGTACAAATTTGAGACTTTAATGATGTCTAAATATGAGAACATTGATAGTTACCTACAATGAGTGAATGAGATAGTAAGTGCAATTAAAGGTATTGGAGGAACTATGGAAGAAAATGAGGTTGTGAGAAAACTAATGAGAACAATGATTATCAAAGGTACTAGAGGAACTATGAAATAAAATGAGGTTGTGAGAAAAGTAATGAGAACAATGCATATATCCTATAGACCTAAGCTATATGCTATTGAGGAGAGTCATAATATGGTTACATATACCTTGGATGAGCTCTATGGATTGATCTATGCCTTTGAGATATTAGAATTTGGAGATCGACACAATGTTAAGAAGGAAGTTTCATTCAAAAATACCAAGAAGATTGAAAATGTACCTAAAACAAGAAATGATCCAGATGATGAGGATACAAACTTTGTGAGAAGACTAAAGAAAGGATCTGAAAAATAGAAAGGTAAGTTTCTCTTTAAATTTTTAATTATGGAAGAATTGGTCATTATGTTGCTAAATGTACTTTCAAGGAAGATAACTATAAGAGACTTAGTGGTGATAACAAGAGAAAGGATAGTTATAGAAGAGAAGAAAAAAATAAAAGAATAGATGACAGAGAAAAGCCTAAGAATAATTTTTATTTAATAGAGAACCATTCATCTAAAGATGAAGATTGTGATGACTCAAATGCTGAATTATTATTTTTAGCCATAAAAGAAAAGGATAATGAAAGGTCTGATACTCTGCATGATGGAGAGAACAATGAAAGATCAATGATTTTAAGGACTACACTACTGTAACGGTGAAAAATTAGGGTTTCACCAAGAGAGAGATGAAAATCGATAATTTACCATTACATTCAAAAGAGGGGTGAATCCAATAGATTCAATCACAAATTACTAATGATAAGGACTGAATGTTGATGGAATTCAAGGGTCTGTGAATTGATTTGCCATATTTTTTGAGTTGAAATGATGAAATTAGGGAAAACTATTGAAAATGAAGGTAAATATGCAAAAACAGTGAGCTACAGTTGTCAGATTAAGGCAGGTACTTGGATATGAGAAGTATATGTAGATTTGGACCCGATCCCCTAAAAAGCTCCAAAAATGTTGGGACCGGAGCGCCCATCACTCTAGTCCTACTAACTTTTCGCATGCCAAAGAGGATTTATTCATCTCTGTAAATAATGCCTATTATGAAGATCATAGCTTCGTACCTGTTTCCAGCACATGGAAAGAAAGGGAAATAGGTTGGGAATAGGGGCTTGCCTAAGTCAAACCCCAGGTTTGTGAATTAACCATGAACTAGAGATAAAAGATAATTGAACTATTGCAAATGAAGATTCTCCTTTTGAGGGAGATGCTAAATAATGACTGAAAACCAATCGATATACCTTTTTGTGAAGTTTTGTTTGCCTCCACACGGGATTAGGGTTTTATGAAGTCTTTGACAAAATAAGGTGTGAATCTCCACTTCAATCCTTGAATCTTTTGTTGCTGCTCCAAGGCTTGAAGGAAGACTAATTACTTGGTAAATTGCTCGAATGCTTGATCTCATGTGTGTATTCTTGTTCCTCTATTTTTACCAAATAAGAGGGAAAAGCCTCCTTTTATATTTACCCATTGGAAAACTTGCTTATTTCTTGACATGAACCAACACGGAGCTGGGAATCCTACTCAAATTTGAAATAGGGAAAAGGGTTTTAAAGAGGCCCAAATTGACGAGGACTAGAGTGTAGCACTCTGGTCCTACCCCAATTTAGGGCTAGGACAAGGTGCCATGATAATGTGCAGGGTCAAAATAAAGATATTCTTGAATGGTGCAAGCAGAATTAGGTCCCAATCAGGCCTAGGGGCACAAACGCTAAGGTAGGGACCCAATGCGGTCAAAAAAATGCACAAGGGTGCAATTTTAGGGCACTACAACTACATACAAAAGAAGAACCTAAAGCTCGGATAATAGATTATGGATGTTCAAATCCTATGACAAGTAACAAAAGGAAGTTCATTGGCTTTGAAAATTATAATGGTGGATCAATGAAATTTGTTGATGAAGAGGCAACACCTATATGTGGTAAAGGAACTATATCCATTGACGGTAAGCATAAGACAAATGATGTTTACTATGTTCAAGGTTTAAGACATAATTTTTTGAGTGTGACTCGAATGTGTAGTAAGGGTCACAAGCTTATATTTCATGGGTCTGGATATGAAATTAGAAAAGGTGATTCCAAAAGGTTAGTTGCAAAAGGTATAAGAATAAATGCCAATGTTTATTACATAAAGGAAAACATAGGAAGTAGTTGTCTCTTGGTGCAAAGCAGTGAATGTTGGTTGTGGCAAAAAGGATCGAACACATTAATATTGACAAAATGGTGAAGATTAGTTCTACTCAAGCAATGAGAGATTTTCTAAAGATTATGAAACCTACCAATATAGTGTGCAAGGAATGCTAGATGGGAAATCAAACGATGAACAAATTCAAGAACAAGAAGTATTCTACTACAAAACCTTTGGAATTTCATATTTATATAGACTCGTGAAAACCCATAAGAACACAAGGACTAAATGGTGAAAGGTATTTTATGTTTCTCATTTATGATTATTCTAGAATGACGTGGCTTACTTTCTTATAAGAAAAATTAGAAGCACCACATAGGTTTAAATTGTTGAACTCTACAGTTGAAAATCAAATAGAAGCTAAGATCAAATGTCTAAGGTTTAATAGAGGTGGAGAATTTGTATCAAGTTAATTTGATAGATTTTTTAAAGAGCATGGTGTTAGAATACAATTGTCTACACCTAGGACTCTACAACAAAATGGAGTTATTGAAAGGAAGAATAGAACTATTGTTGAAATGGCTAGAGTTATGTTAAAACATGAGACCCTTCTTGATGTGTATTGGAAAGAAGTTGTGCATATTTTTGTCTATATTCTTAATGGGGTACAAGTAAGAGTGAACCATACAAAGACAACTTATGAGCTATGGTATGGAAGATCACCTACGATCAAATATTTTAGAATCCTTGGAAGAAAGTGTTACATCAAAAGAGATGAGGAAGATTTGGGGAAGTTTGATGCAAAAATATAATGAAGGAATATTTCTAGGACACTCTACAAAGAGGAAGGCATACTGATGCTACATCATGAGGCTGAAGAGGATTGTGGAAAGTACAAATGTTAGAGTAAGTGAAGAATGAAATCAGGTTGCACCAAAATTTGATATTTAGATAGAAGATACCCCATTACTGCGGAAGAGAAAGAAGTTCCAAAAGATAAAGTAGAACTAGATGGAAAAGACAAGGAACCTAAGCAAGGACCTAAGACACCTGCAAAGTATGTGTAGAAGAATATGTTGCAAGGTGTGCGCCCTTGGTCTCCTTGTGTTGTGCAATGTAGTGCTTGGGTTTGTGACATGGCTTAGCCGCCTCTTGTGGATTCTATAAATCTAGTGGTTGTATTGGGCATTACAAGGTCGATCTTTTGGTGCAACGACAACTACACTTGTAACAAGTGGTATCAAAGCTTGGTAACAGGTTCAAACCCCTCGCTTATGCTGGGGGGGATTGTTGCAAGGTGTGCACCCTTGGTTTCCTTGTGTTGTGCAGCGTAGCGCTCGGGTTTGTGACATGGATTAACTACCTCTTGTGGATTCTATAAGTCTAGTGGTTGTATCAAGAATTAAAAGGATGATCTTTTGGTGCAACAACAACCACACTTGTAACAGAATCATTCAAAAGATCATATCATTGGAGATAAAGACAAACTAGTTCAAACAAGAAGAAGATTAGCCAATGCTAGTGAACAACCAATTTTTTGTTTCTTATCTAAGGTACAGCCAAAGACCTTTACAAAGGCCTGCAAAGATGATGGATGGATGAAGGTAATGGAAAAAGAGCTAAAATAGATAGAAAAGAATTAGACATGGGAATTGGTTTCCAGATTGATGAACAAGAATGTGATAGGAACAAAGTGGGTGTTTCGGGACAAGTTGAATGAAGATGGAGAAAATTCACAAGAAATAAGGAAATACCGATTTGTAAAGGTTATTCATAAGTTGAAGGTATAGACTTGGAGCAAACTTTTTCTTCAATAGCTAAGATGGAAGTGATAAAAATGTTTCTCTCATTTGTTTCTTACAAGAACCTTAAGATGTATTAGATGGATGTTAAGTCAACATTCTTGAATGGAGAACTTGAAGAAGAGGTTTACATTGAACATTCAAATGGGTTTTAGTTGTCAGGAAATCTCGATATGGCTTGTAGACTCAAGAAGGCACTTTATAGACTCAAGCAAGATGCTAGAGCTTAGTATGTAAGGTTGGACAGATATTTGTTGCAACAAAACTTCAAGAAAAGTACTGCATATAGTAATTTGTATTTCAAGGAACCTTGAAAGTGAAAAACTATTGATAGTAGTTGTATATGTTGATGATATATTTTTTGGTGGATATGGTTATATTTGCAAAAGGTTTGTATAAGGAATTTGATATGTCAATTATTGGTGAGTTGTCATTTTTTCTTGGTCCTTAAGTAACACAGCTGAAAGATGGTATTTTCATTTCTTAGGTCAATTGATTCAATTAGGTGTTGAAAACCTTTGGTATGGAGAATTGTAAGTCAATTGGAACCCCATGGTTATTGGCTGTCATTTGATCAAAGATGATGAATCTCCAAAAGTGGATTAGAAACTTTATAGATCTATGATTTGTGGATTGTTGTATTTGACTACTGCAAGATGGGATATTATGCATGCAGTTTGTTTGATTGCCAAATATCAAACTAATCCAAAGCAGTCTCATGATAACAAAGTGAAAAGGATATTTAGATAATTGAAAGGGACTCTAGATGGTTTGTGGTATAAGAAGGATGATGATTTGTCTTTGAAAGCTTACATGAATGCTAACTGGGTTGGATATGCTAATGACAAAAGAAGTACAAGTGGTGATGCATTTTTTGGGGAGATAGATTGGTCTCTTGGTTGAGCAAAAAACATGATTCAATGTCATTATCTACAACAAAAGAAGAATATATTGCAACAAGGTGATGTATGATGAGGCAATTCTTATTATGTGTGATAATACAAGTGTAATTAACATTTCAAAGAATTCGATAATCCATTCAAGGGCTTAACTAATGCAAATATTCAACTAAGCACATTTGATAGTGAATAATTGAGTTTACTTAAATTCATAAATTAAATATCTTTCTAGCAATTATAAATTTCTAGAATGAAGGGTTATAACAAACAAATAAATATTAAGTGTTTTGACAACACCTATAGTTTTATTGGCCTTAATATGTTAATATTAACTAATACTAAAGCAATTATTTAATTATGTTTATTAACTTTGTGAGCTAAATAACGTTATACATTATTTTTTCCTAGATAAATTATTGCATTGGGGTAGCACCCTTATATTACTAAGAGAAAGGTACAGTATAGTTTATTAGCTTTCTACATATCTAGTTCTACCTTTCCATTCAAAAAAGCCTCTTATCAGTATGCATATTACTATTCTTGCCCCAACTTATCCTCCAAGACATAAAATTGGAGGTTATAAATGGATATCACTATAACTTTCATTATATTAGCAAAATGGTGAAATGAACTAAGACCTACCAATTTACAGCATAAACCTATCGATTCATTACGATAGACAAAGAAGATGCCAAAAAACCAAAACCACACAGGCCGCCATATTAATCATCATGTTTTAGCCTTTTGATTTCTAAGTCTTTGGTCGCCATGGGGCATTCTGGGTCACAAGCATCATGAACCGTAGTGCTTTCCATCTCCAGGGGGTCGCACATGTCAATGTCTACCCATTCCTCTTCCAGTATTGGTGCCCCAAAATCTAGGTCTGCATTCAACTCTACCTCATTCTCCTCCAACAATCCCTCCTTTTACATGTATTCCTTCACCCAACCTTCCTCCATGACCATCCTAATCCTAGTCAACCTCTAAGGAAAGATAATGCTCCTACTAATTTCCTCCCCGTGTCTACTCAAACTATCTAGCTCCAAGGTGGTATTAAGTTGGAATTTATTCACCTCCCCACCCTTATCTTTTTGCATATAATAATTATGTGGCATTAGAATGTGCAAATTTCGATCTATTTTGTCTAGCACCGCATCAATCTCACCGAGAAAATCATGCTTAAAAATATTCTAGCATAACACCTTAGCTTCATCTTTTAGCTCCCCTACCATTAGCACCGCGACCAAAAAAGTAGCTGTCATTGTCTGTATTCACCCTATGATGGAAAAAGGTTGGGAGAAACTCCTTCTCAAGGATGGTCTTCACAGCATGAATGACCAAGGGGTTGCTTGTGGTGAGTATAGACACCAACCTTTTATCAAACACCTCCCCTAAGAAGGACATCTATCACTTGGATGACTCAAGCAAAATCAACATGTCCGTTTCTTCCTCTCTTAGCTCGTAGAGTCAGGCAACTTAGTGTGACTAATTTACCACTTCCTCCACCCATTTATAAGTGCATGCCTTATGTAGTCATCATGAAAGCTTATTTCCTTTTGCATTAGTCATTTTCATCATCCTAGTCGATCTTTCCTAATCGGCCACTTAACCTTAATTATCTATTCTTCAAATATTTCTGATGCTCTGCAAAAAGGATTAGAAAATCTGTTTGATGGCAACACACACAAGAGCACAAGAAACAAACGTTAGTGTTAGCAACAAAAGATTATCCTAAACAGGCATATCAAGAGAGATATTAAGCATGAAATAGAAAGCATATAAACATAGAATGAAATAGCTAATCAAGATGCTCATAGTTGCTCCTCCCTTGTTCCTCTCCTCTCCAAGTCCCAAATGAGTGTAGCTCTCAGCTTTTAGCACTAGCCATGGATGTCATATGGAGATTCAAGATGGTTGAATATGATAAGCAAATACTATGCAAGAGTAGATAGTGATGCTATGAAAAAGCTCTATGCTAATGCCAGTATAACAACAATACTCTAAATGCTTCTTTTTGCTTGAGGAGAAGGGTTCTATTTATAGAAGAAATGGGGAAATGAAGGGTTAAGATTGAATGGTTTAATCAAGGGCCAAGTTTGAAAGTTGGGGATCCATGTGCACAATTGGCACCAATAAAATGGTGACAAGTGTCAACATAGGATTGGGTTGAGAG
The DNA here is from genome assembly GCF_030272615.1 of Cryptomeria japonica. NCBI lineage: Eukaryota > Viridiplantae > Streptophyta > Pinopsida > Cupressales > Cupressaceae > Cryptomeria > Cryptomeria japonica. Next base: position 86,125,616 of record NC_081414.1, on the reverse strand, counting down.
AAGAGGTTGGAGGCATTAAAGGCCTGAGAAGACCTCATGGTTATCTAGAAGGTAAGGGTCAAGTCTAAATTAAGATTACCCATTGGATTAAGAGTTAATCCAAGGATAAACCTTTGTGCAAATGTTTAAGAGATAATCATGGTCAAAGCATTAATGGCCTGATGAGACCTTTGGGTTGGGTAGAGGTTGAGTCAAAACAAATGTTTTAACCATGTGGGAGGGTTGAATTAACCATTAATGGTTATTGGAGACTTTGGGGATTAAGTGGTTGAAGGTTGAAAGCTTTCAAAGGTTATCCAAGACTTTGAGGGTTAATTTGTTGAACACACAAAGCATTAATTGCTTTTCAAAGACTTTGGAGTCTTTGAGAAGTGACTCCAATTTGCTTAGGAATGTGACAATATTTAGGGGATGGATTAGGCTAATTAGGAAGGGTTTAGAAGAATCTAGAAGGGGTTTAGGCATACAAGTGGATTTTGTAGGAAAATGCAAGTGGGAGAAATTTTGGTATTTTCAATTAAAATAAAATCATTTATTTCAATTAAATGGTGTAAGTTGAATTTGGATAAATATTTAAATAAGTATTAATTTATTTAAATGAGAAAAAGAAGATAAAGCATTTAAAATGCTTGAAGACTTTGAGGGAAACCATTAAAGGCTTGAAGACTTTAAGGAAAACCATTAAAGTCTTAAGAAGACTATAGAAGGAAGCCATCAAGTTTGAAGACTTTAAAGCCATCAAGTTTGAATACTTTAAGGGAAACCATTAAAGGTTTCAAGTGGGTGAGGATAAATAGGATTTTAAATAAATAATTTATTTAAAATAGTTGTGCAACTTGCTTTTGTAGGAAAATACAAGTGGGTGGAGGATAAAGGTGATTTAAATAAATTATTTATTTAAAATAATTGTGCAACTTGTATTTGTAGGAAAATGCAAGTGGGTGGAGGATAAAGGTGATTTAAATAAATGATTTATTTATTTAAATGTGAGAGGTGGGATTTTGGGGGATTTAAATAAATATTAATTTATTTAAATGTGAGAGAAGATTTAATTAAACAAATATGATTTACTTATTTAATTAATGGTATGAATTTGGTTAAGTGAATTAAATCAAATAAATTGAATAATTTATTTAATTAATAGGAGAAGAGGGTTAAGATGAATTAATTAAATATTAATTTAATTAACTATTAATTGATGGTTAAATAATCAAATAAATACTAAGTATTCATTTAATTAAGTGGACAGATTTATGTGACTACAATTTCTATTCGCCCTCCAAATGCACTTTATCCACCTTCAATTCTAGGCTCAACTTGAGTCCGAGTAGGACCACCTAAAAAAGTTATTAGTAGCCACCCCTAGCGACACTCTCTTTTTCTTTAATATATGACGTTCACATGGTCTCTAGCGACACATCTCACACTACTTGGTCCTAGATTGCCCATTGAGGCACCATCAAAGTTGATTTTGATCCAGCCCGCTTCCAAGGCAACCCATTAAACTCTATCCCTTAGATTGATAAGGTGATCAACTAACCAAGCCCCATTAACGAAGGAATAACGTTATACATTATTAATTAAGTCAGTATGGTTATTAAATTATAATAGAATTTATACTTCTAAAAATTATTTTAAATTTAAATATAATTGTTTGGTTGAATCAAATTTATTAATGGTTAAACATGGTTGGAGTAGACTTCTTTTAAAATAAATTTAATACTTATTCTTAAAATTGGAAAGTCAATCCCATATGATATAATAATAATATTGAATTAAATAAATGAGTTGTGCCAATGAAGTTGTTACACATTCAAATTTTAATATTAATTTATATTATGGACACCTTATAGTTAAGATTTCTATTTCAATATCAATTTAAAATCTTTGCATATTATAAATTCAATACTTGATTTTGTGAAAATATATATTCTATGTTAGTTATATTTGTATTGAAATATTATATAGGTTAAAGATATCAATTTTCTACAATCCATAATGTTGATAGTTGTTGTTTCTTAGTAAGATTGTGTGTGTGTTTTTCATCAAAAAAAAACACACAATTTTACGCAGAAACAACAGGGATCAATTATATAGATTACCAGAAAGAGATAGTGGTTTATCATTATTGATATATGTTATAAGTGTTTTATTTGTTAAGATAACTAATAGTACTTTAATGACTAATTTTATTAATTTAAGAGTCACAATTATTAGATTAGTGAGAGTATGTCTGCTTTATATTATTTTTATTTTAAGATAGTTCCAATTTATTGAAGGATAAATTCAATTGGTTGGTGTTAGTCCCTAATTTATATCACGTGATTTATTTATCTTATTTTCATTTGAATATTACCTTGTTTGAGTAAAAAGTTTGTTTTTTTAAATGGAGTTATGTCATGTTCACATATGTTAAAATGTGGGCATGACAAGCCCCCTTGTGACCAAGGAAAGTTTTCTCACTTAGGACTTGACATCTCCCTGCCAAGGAGTGCTTGGGTACAATCAAGGTACAAGACTCATAGTCATAAGAGGTTCCATGGAAAGAAAAACACCACTTTCATCAATTAAAAGTTAAAAACAAAACAAAGATTTGCTCGGTGCGGGGGTCACATGACCTTGACCATCAAATCAACCCTCAAGTGTTAGTTTTAGTATACTTTTTACTTAGTTTGCTTTCTATTTATTTTTATGTATTGAACGTATAACTTAGACGAATGATTAATTGCACTTATACTACTTGATTCTATTAGATTTCCTACTTTGTTCTATTGCACTTTTTTATATTTGTGTATTGGATATTTAACTTAAAGAATTATTTACTATTTTAACAAATAACTTAAATAGTTATATTATATTTAAAACCATTTATTAATTATTATTTCATTTTTAATTATTTATTTTTAAAATTTAATTTTATGTCAATTTTTTTATTAAGAAAATAAACTATAACTTTATTATATACCTCTTATTTTTCAATAATAAAAAATCCTCACCTAAAAAAATTCTCAAATTATTAAAAATTGATCATCAAATTTACAACTGACTATTCATAAAAAAAAATTAAAAAAAAATAAAAGTAAATTAATTAAATTAAATTTACAACTGCTCTTCACATTGTGCTAAAGATCTTTAGCAGGTCATTAGTATTACTTTCCAAGCCACACTCTAACCACAGTAGGGCATATAAATTTGGGCAAATATGAAGAAGACCCATTATAGGTTTTTATGCGGTTAATTGAGAAATGGATAATCAGTATACCCCACAACAGGGTGGTGGGTATAAAATGTAGACCTGCAGTAGCAAATCTCAGAGGTAAATCGGGGTTTGAAAGAAACAAGCGTCCATATGAAACAAGGTCTGCTTCACCATTAACAATGGCAGCCATACCAGAATCCCTGCTGTATCCGCCACTGCTAATTAGGGTTCCTCTGAAGGCCTTCCGAATACAGGAATGATAATTTGCATACTCTTCCTTGTCTTCCACATCTCCGCCTGCTGTAAAACGTGGGCATGTAAGATGCAAATAGCACAGGCCCGGAGCAGGGAGGTTATTTAGCTGCTGGATTATGTATAACGCGAGGGACAGGGGATCTGAGTCTGTTGCGTCCAGATGGTTTATCAGCGGGGAGATTCGAACGCCTACCCTGTCGCCTCCGATTTCCTCTGTAATAGCAGCTATTATGCGGAATAGAAATCTGCATCTGTTGTGGACTGGACCGCCGTATTCGTCGGTGCGATCATTAATGGAGTCTTTGAGGAATTGATCTACCAGGTAACCGTGAGCTCCGTGAATTTCTACCCCGTCGAATCCTGCACACACAAAACCAGAAGCTCATTTGCTATTTGCCAATTAGGTATTGTCTGTTTTCTGGAAAATCTAAATATTTTTCTTTCTATTTATAAGGATCACCATATTCCTTGTACCCTAGAAACATTTTCTTTCATTTTGAGTTGTAAGTGCATTAGTTTGCTTGTTTTAATAGTACTAAGAAATCTGAGGATATGAGGCCCACTGAAGTTACACAGATAAAAGAAATTGTACATCAAATGTACTCTTTTTTAAATATTACATCTATTAATTGTTGGAGTGAACCATGAAGACCAGCAGTTAAAATAATACTTGGCTGTACAACACTATCGTGGCTTAACCTGGAGCTAGTTATCTTACAAAATATTTATGATCAAAGGATACCTGCAAACTGTCATGATTAAGGACAGCTGCATCCAACAAGCTATTATTTACCTACTGTTCTGCATTTGGTAGATTGTTATGGTAGAGGATATCTGAAGAAATAGATTTGAATATTTTACAGCAATAATGACATTGTTTATTATATAAATTAAGTGCTGACTGATTATTTACTCCTGTTATCCAATTTGATTGAATGTTTTAAATAGTTATCTAAATGTTAGAAAATTGCCTGCTTCAATTGCATTTCTGGCTGATCTCCTGAACTGTTCAATAATTAATTCTATCTCTTTGGCATTTAAAACCCTGGGCCAGGAAAAAGTGGCCTTTGAGGCATCCGGCATTAGAATGGTCCAGTGATCTGAAATCTTCCTTCCTGTGGCAGAAACAGGTGCCATCTCATCGGCTTGGTAGCCTGCATAAATAAAATCTGTCCTGTTAGGATTTCAACAACCGTGTTGCTTATGATACTGACTGCCAATAATTAAACACGGAAATTATTATCAAAAAGCTGATTTGCGTATCTATTTTAAATGTGCGAGGGTAACAATTCAGGAATTAGGTGTGGAATGATTGTCATGTTTAAACAGTCTGACTCTTAGTGCAATAAACTCTTTTAAAATACTCCTTAAGCTTGAGAGATTAAAAGACTTGAGCTGGGGAAAAAGCAAATTGGCTATAATATAATGAAGGGTGAATTCTAAAAAGTTTTACTATTGAACAATAAATACAACAATGTGCACACTGTTTCACTCAACATACAAAAAAATAATAGCAATTTCTTACAGGTATGGGAAGCTCTACCAACATGCCAAAGCTGACAGAAAATTACACCACCCTTGTCATGAACAGCCTTCGATACAGGTTTCCAAGCTTCCACTTGCTCTTCTGTATATATTCCAGGACAGTGTGGAAATCTGCAAACAGAGAGCACAACTAGGTAAAATCCAACAAACACACTGATATTTCCTTCTGTGTACAAAACATTAATGGTGGAATCCAGTACATATATTGAAGTTTTCTTTTATATGAAAAACAGAGTACCATTAGAGAGATTGTCAAGACTTTATTACCACCAGCTTTGTCAAAAGGTCTATATCTAAAATGATAGAAAACTTCTTCCCATTCTATGATCTAGTAGACCCTCTTAAAGACATGAAATTCCAGTGTATAGTTAAAATTATGTAAATTTATTTTCTTTATCAATATTTGAGATCTTTCCTCTGACTATCTCACTCTGATAACATCATAAAATGTGATCAAAAATAAATTAAAATAAACTAATCCAAAAGTTCTGGAAGTTAAACCTCTATTTATAAATATAGAATGTAAAGGTCACTGTAATTGAACACCATGGAGAAGCATAATAAAGATCACCACCAACATTGCAATGACCCTGCTCAGATTCTTATGTAAGTCAATTAATAAAACATACCCAAAGGCATTATCTGCTATACCAACACCCTCAGTGATGAGAAAGCCTCCCTTAGTTGCTCTCTGGGAGTAAAACTCTATGTGAGCTGCCTGCGGAAGGTGATCCAATGCTCTGCACCTGGTCATGGGAGCCAATACAATCCTGAAAAAAAAAAACACTATAAACTTTTTTAAAAGCACTTCAACTCTTCTCCCACCATAAACAGAAATGGCTTTTTAATCAGATTTAAATATGAAGGTGCAAAAGAAGAACAATATTGTCAATCACAGCTCCTGATTCTAACAATATTGCCAAAATTACACATCCTATACAACTACAGAATATGTAAGTTGGCTAACTTAAATGAATAAACATATTCTTTAAAATTTGTCCACTGTGTATTCAACTATGTTAGTTGTGATCAGAACTTGATTTTAAGTTTAAACCAAAACACATTTTTAAATAAGAATCGGAATGTCATTTTAAGAGTATTCAACCCTTTGGAGACTTCAAATCAAACAGTCATATAAGCAATGTTATGAAAAGTAAACCCGCTGTTCATTATCCAGCAAACCATAAGTAGCTGAAAAGATATAAAATGTCTTCTACACTTCATTTCTCCCAAAAACTCTACATCTCTCAATCACTATATACCTGTGAGATAGCTTGAATCTCCCCAGTTGATAATTGGACAACAAGCCCTTTGACGATTCTTCCAAGTTATTCTTACTCATAGTGACTGCACCTCCCGTAAAGTAGTTGACAAGTGATCAAAAGCACGAATGTTGTTGCTCTTCTAGGAGAGGTTATTTTATAGACTACTTGGGCATGGACGTGGAAATGTTTTCTTCCACAACATGGTGACCATCAATAAAGTAATGTACCAGTAAACTGTTATATCGATGAAGTAGTTTTAGTAGGTGGACAAATTGCAGAGTCCTACTGGAAGAAAGCCGTCCTTTGTCATGAGGGCCACACAAGACGAAGGCATTATTACACAAGACGTGGAAGCTCCTTAGTCATGAATTCAAGTCAGGTCGATGTGACCTTAAAAGAGCAATGTTGTTTTCACCTACACCAGCTTTCAAGTTACAAAGTCTTTTTTTTTGTTTTTTTTCAATTTTTTCCATACGATATGACATATATATAATCTGCATTGTAACGTGGCAGCTAGTATCATGTTCCTGCGAAGCTCGTGCAGACAGCCTTATCATACCCAACTATGAAATTATGCATTATGTTAGTGTTAAATTGAATGCACATGAAGTAAACGAGATTAAAAAAACAACCAAAGAGAAAATATGTTGCTGTTCAAATGCTTTATTCTATGCTGGTATTGAGCTAATTGTGAGCCAATGTTTTGTAGTTAAATTTTCTTGTGCCATTAATAGAGAATAAGCAAGCCACTTTGCTAGAAGAAATTAATGGGTACACATCATTTCCCTCATATAAATAGGTCCAGTCTTTTCAAGGTCATTTTCTGGCTAGATCGCTTTCAGTGGGCTGGTGTATATGAGCTTTTTCTAGCTTTATGACATAAATGGCCGTGCACCTACTGGATATGATTTCTTAGCTATTCGTACCAGGTGAGGTGAGATAGCGGTGAGAAGTTGAAATATAAAAAATTGTGAAATATAAAAATCAATCACCGATCACCACTTTAACATTTAGTTATTTACTAGCTTTTAAACTAATAGAAATGTATATTGTTGTGTTAATAGGAACATGCCAATTATATGGATAAGGATTTAATATAATAATATTGAAGTGGAGAGGGAATATATAAAATATTAATAGTGAATGTAGGTGTAGCAATGATCATTTTAATTTATGAATGTATAGAAAATGATGTAAATAAAAGTGAAATGAATATGAATGAGAATATAGTCATGAGTCAAATTTAACATGAGTGTACTACTTATCATTAAGATGGTAATCATAAAAGTAAGTGGGAAACGTATGGATATGTTAGTGTATGGATATTTATCTCAATCTTAATATTCTAAACGAACATTTTCTTTTGACATTATTTAAACTTACATCTTTTACACACTACATTTTCTTCTATTCTTGCAATTTCAGTCTTATACACATATCTTATTCATTCTAATGGTTCTTTCTTTTTTTTGAAAAAGAGGGTAAAAAATTATTTAGAAAAATAGCAAGAATACAAAGCAAGGGCAAACAACCCACACAAAGAGCCACACAACCCCAAGGGAACAAGCCCCAAGGAACCAGCCCAAAAACAACTACCTCTCCTAATCATCCTCAATTAATCTATCCAAGATGCCAGAATATTTTGGAGATATTCCACTCCCCCAAGTTCTCCATGGCCCATTTGGCCAAACAATTTGCAAGTTTATTCCATTCACGAGGGATATGACTAAAAGAGATATACTCCAGGGATAAGCATAAATTCAAAATATGCCTAGCCACCCTAGCTCGCTGCCAATTAACATCCTCCATACAATGAGCATTCAACATATCAATCGCAATTTGTGAGTCAGACTCACAAGCAATCCTTCTCCAACCAAAGGCATACCCTTTTTCAATCCCTTGGAGAATAGCCATGGCCTCCATTAGATTATTAGAGTGAACCCCTTTAAAAGTAGAGAAAAAGAATAGAAACCTACCATCACTACTTCTGCCAACACCACCAATTCCAACAAGACCTGGATTTCTCCTAGAGGATCCATTCGTGTTCACTTTTAGAACCCCTTCAAGGGGAGGGAGCCATCTCCCCCCTCTTTAAACTTTTTGCCTAGCCTTCCTCGATCTCCTGCCAACCAAGGAGTTCAAGACATTGTCAACAAGATTTAATTTCCTAACAATATCCATGTCGATCACATCCACTGGTACCGATAGATCACACTTAGCAGCTATAGTTTCTCCAAGTTTACCAACAATCTTGTGCCACAAAGGGGCACTTTCCAAGGTCGTTTCTTGAAAGATTCTCTGATTCCTCTCAAGCCAAAGAATCCAAATGATGAAAGAGGGGCCACCGGCCCAAGCAATCTGAAGGGAAGGTGTCTGAGTTGGAGGTCTACCCATACTATCCCAAAACTCCACCAGAGAGGTGGCATGAACACAAGCGTGGTTCCAAATTGCCCACCAGAGATGCCAAATCTCCCTTGAATGGGGGCATTGAAAGAAAATATGAGGAACACTCTCAACATTGTTTTTACACAAGACACAAATCGAAGGCCCTTGAAATCCACGTTTACTCAGATTATCCTAGGTTAAACATTTATTCCGAGCCACCAACTAGAGAAAAAAATTGCACTTAGGCCATGAGAATCTATTCCAAACCTGTTTCCACCAAGCAATACCCACGCTACCATACAATTTTCTATCTAACTCCAGGTACCCTAAAGAAACCGAAAATTTGCCCTTTAGATCAGGACCCCAAGCCAAAGTATCGCTCTCCATCTGCAAAGTCTCCCAACAAGGATTCTAGCAAGCTCCTAACGATTCTCCTCAGAACCACCCATCGGCCATTCCTGGGGGTCTTTCCAGCAACAAATTTCCATTTGACCTTGGTATTTAACCTTCTTAAAATCCTACACCTTACACCATCCAACATCTACAAAGAGGTTGAAGATGTGGAAATTGGGACATAATCGGAGGATGCCCATCCCAAGAGTCGTACCAAAATAAAACTTTAGTACCCCTATTACATAACCAAAAGAGACCATCCTTAATAAGCTTTTCCCCTCTCTTAAGAGCGCCCCAAATCATGGATCCCTTCCCCACAAGAGGATATCTAGGCACTTCACTACCACAAACTCCCCGCAAGTATTTATGTGACAAAATTCTTGCCCATCCCTGATCCTGAAAAGTACACCAGCTCCAGTATAACTTAGCAGATAAGACTTAATTATTTATCCTAGCAGGATAGAGCCCTAAATCTCCTTCTTGCTTTGGTCTACACATTGAGTCCCACTCAACCAAACTCCACTTAGCCGAGAGCAAATTACCATACGAGAAATTGACGCAACAAAGCATCAAATTCCTTAACAAAACTAGAAGGGGCTACCTGCACAAAAATTTTGTAAAGAGGGAGGGCCTACACCATTGCCTTCAAAAGAGTCACCCTACCAGCAAAAGTGAGCCAATGGTAGGTCCAATGACTAACCTTCTTTCAAAACTTATCCAAAATTTCCTGCACCCCAAACCAAGAGGAATCCCCAGATAAACCAAAGGGAGGGTGCCAATATAAAATCTAAGAATGTGAGCAATCTTGATCTAGATGAGCCGAGGAGTATTTAAAAATATGGACAACTTATCTTCATTAATTCTTTGTCTAGAAGCTGCCAAATAGATGTCCAAAGTACGTATAAAATTAACTGCTTCATTAATCCTAGCCAATCCCATCAAAGCCATGTCATCCACAAACTGGAGGTGTGAAGAAGGAGGCACATTATCACCCTATCTCCAACCCTGAATCAAACCTTGTTGACCCTGAGACTTAATAAATGCCAAGACCTTCAGCCAAAATGATTAACAAATACAAAGAGAGAGGTGTTGATGTTTGTAGCTACGTCAGATTCCTTCTAAGGCCGACCTAGCATATGAATGACTAATTGGCCTATCAGCCTTAGTCATGATGGATGCGCGAGATTAAAATATAACTTGTATTTGGACGACCTTATAATAGAATGTTATATTGGTAAAGGGTCGACCCACTATGAAAGGGTGCCTCTTGCATATATATACAAGGTGTAAATGTCATTCATTGAATTAAACACAATAAGCAGATTGAATGCTCATAGAAGAGCGTAGAAGACAAGCAAGTCGTCACGTAGTTGTGCTCGGGGGAGACAATAACAGTATATTGTCTATAGCTCAGAGGGCAACGTTGTGTCATTGCCCGTGGTTAATCGAGCACATACCATTTAACATGGTATCAGAGAGAAGGTCCTAATCCTGGCTTATATTCAGCTACGTATCTATCGCCAAATACCATTAGAAGATTAAATTGCAGAAGTGAGAGCAATATCAACCTTATACAATAGATACATTTTCAGTATTGGATCTTTGGCGGGAGCATGGAATTATCATAATACACCAGATAAGCCCGACAAGCATCCATTCCGAAAGCAAATCCCTATAATTCATGTGGAGATCTAACTAAACTAATCAGAATCATTCATGTTCATCATGAACGAGTATATAGAGCCTCAATTGAAGAGGATAGAGAGTAGAGGCTATCACTCAGTATCGTGGGCATTGTGTTATACGGAGCCATTGCATATTGATCAAAAAGATTAGATTCATGTTCAGGTGTGGATTAGCAACGAAGAATATCGTGAAAGTGAATATCTCGATTTCTTATCCAGTCAGGATCATTCCGAGTGGGAAAATATTGTAGGCACAAACTATCGGGATCCTAAGGGAATCGTACCAATCTTAGAACACCCCTATCAAGTGCAAGCATATAAGACATCTGCAAAAGAGATGAAATAATAATATCTTTTGTATCGTTATTAAAGGGAGTCTTATGTTTTGAGTCGATTATTTTATTTGTGCCTAAGCTTTCATCAAGAGTAGTATGCAGAAATAAGATTATCAATGGAGCTTAATATCACTTTAGCGTGGAATGCATCTGGAAACATATCAGTGGTTCCTGGTATCCACACGTTTCCCTGTGTGTTATGGGCTCTTGGAGAAAGTGATTTATGAATGCTTTGTGGCCTTGTTTCCTATCGCATTGAAGGACAATAGCTTGTAGCGACGATTCTCTTATTTGGCGTGAGACTATATTGATCGGATAAACATATTGTTGTGTGACATTAAGAGATATATCATTATGTGAAGCCTGTGAAGACAAAAAGAAGAGTTGATGTTTGGTATTGATTGTTAGGAGATTATGGGGTAATTGCACAAAGATGGTGGTCAGAAAAGTGGACACCACCCAAAAAAAACATGGAAAAACAAGCAGCGCGTACGCTGTTCTAAAATTTGAATTCACCGTGTATGCGCTTAGGTTTGTTATTCTCGAGCCTAGAGAAGGTAGCGCGTACGCATTGCTTTTAGGAAAATGAGCGCGTACACACTACGCCTAGGAAAATAAGCGTGTACACGCTACTTATAGGAAAATGAGTGCATACGCACTAATAATCCAAAGATAACCGCGTATGCGGTTCCTGTTAAAAAAGTATTTTTAAAAAAATTGGGTCTCATTTACCCGTGAATAGCACGTTTTTACTTCATTTTTTCTTCATTTTACCTCATAAATCGCGAACAGGGTGCTAGATTTCTCCTCCAGGCTATGGATCAAGGTTAGTTTTTGTTTATTTTTGTCTTTCTTTCCTGTTTGTTCAATTTGTTTTACATTTTGAATTTAATTTCATTAATTTTGATTAGGTTTTTTCATTTTTTGTTTCAAAAACTAGATTCTTCTAATCCACAACAAGAACAACCAAATGCACCTCCTGAAAACCCACAAGAACAACCCCCAATTCCTCCTTTTGACCGCACACCTGAAACACGGGAGCAATTAATTAATCAGTTAGGACTAAATACGTCTAAAATCAATAGACTGATTGTTAAATTGAAAACATCTGAACTTGAGCATCATCAATCTCTCGCCACTAGCCTAGAAACATTAGCTAGTGGTGCCATAGTTGTTTCCACACAAATTACAAAATGGGGAAGTTTTAGGGATAGGTGTCGTCAATTCTATGCCGATGGGCTATCATACGATAAAGTAAAAAACAAAAATATTACTAAACAACAAATATGTGCCCTTTTCGTTGATCCCAAAACTGGTCAGTCATTACCTCTTAATGCAAAGAGGTTTCCCATACATTGGTGTACCAATGTGCAGATGAAGAATCTTTTTTGGCAAAGGTGGTGGATGGTCTTTGATGATCCACCTTGTAATAATTATGAGGTGCCATTATATTTTTTGAGAAAAATATATTGTGAGTTTGTGTTCAATGTGCGCCTAAACTATTTTGACATGAGAGAGTTCCATGGTAGAGGTGGTGGCTCTACCCAAGATAGACCTGGAGCCCGTAGGCGATTACCCACGAAGAGTTGTCGCCCCCTAGCACCCAAACCCAAGGTGCATCAGGTTGTCCCAGTAGAGATGAAAGATTCAATGGAGCTACAGACTCTTCAGGCGGCCACAACATTGATTGGTGCCATCATCCAGCATGGGACGTCATTAGCACACCCTATTGTATTGGATGATGAACCATTAGGTGGCGACAGAGAGCCCATCCAGCATATGTGTGTCAGTTGCTCGGGGATAGATGATGCAGCTGATGTAGATGGATCCTCATCTCATTTGTGCATGATTTGCGGGAGTAGATGTCAGGCCCGCACGGCTGAGGATTTCACACTGACAGATGATTTGATGGACATAGTGTTTGCCCATGAGCGACAGACACAGGTGTGTTGATTTGAATTCATAGCATTTTATTTATCAGTCACTTTAAATTTGTAATTACTTAAATGAATTTTCATTTATACAACGATTTAAATTGAGACAAATAATATGCATTTCAAGATGCAGCAGTGGTATCCCATACTCCTCCCCCAGTTACTATAGCTGCAACTTCGATGCCTGAGCTATAAATTTTGTAACATGTTAAAATAGAATAGTACACTTTGAGTTCAAAAAAATACAAGATATACTAACTATCTTTAATGCTTGGTCCAATTTTTGGTTTGTAGGTGTTGACAGGGGATGAAATGTCCCAGATTGATGACATCACGCTCTCGGTGATCGATTTTGGCCTACAAGGCTATACAGTATCATATTTTGTACAACCCTTTTTATGTATTGTTTTGATGGAATATGCAAGTCATTTCATTTTAGATTTTTAAAATTATGTTTAATTTATTATTTGTACTAATATCTCATGTTAATTTTGTTTTTTTAGGGTACCCCCTCCGCGTCTAGGGCTCGTCCTAAGAAAAAGAATTCCTCGAAGACACCAAAACGTGGGAAGAAGGTAATTGAACACATTTTTAGTTGTACAATTGTTTGAAAATGTTGAAATCAATTATTAGTTGGGGTTTGTAGATTGATTAGTGTTTTTTGTCTATTTTACATGTACAACGGCCATTGAGCTATGTGGATTTGTTGAATGCACCTGATTCGCTCGTGGATCAAGAGAGGGCAGAGGTATGTATCTCTACTTTATTTTCTTGATTTCATGATTATATGCATGCGTACATGTGAACTTGTGATATATTATAATCTTATAATGTTTTCATACAGGAAATATCCATACCTATTTCATCAATGGCGAACCCTCCTCTGTGCACTGGAGAAGCATCTCAAGATCTGGTACACTTTTATTTGATATGTAAAATTAATTGTTTTAACCTTCAATACTTATCATTATATTAATTGTATTTAATCTTTGAACATTTTTTGTATAGGTAATAGCGACAGTTTCTACATCGATGGTGAGCCATCCTCAGTCCATTGGAGAAGCATCTCAGGCACAAGTACGTCATTGTTCTCTATATTATAGCTTTTAAGTGTTTTTGATATATTTATGTTAGTACATTGTATTAATTGTACATTTAATCTACAATAGACCCCTTCGTAGTACGGCCATAATGTGGATCCATTTAAGCATGTCTTCAAGAAAACTCCTAAGAGTGACAAGGAGAGGAGAGCGAAGACATTAGCTCCTAGATCGGCCGATGAGGTAATCTACATTTCAATTGCAAAAGAATTATAGTTAAATGCATAGTTATGTTGTTAATTGTGAACTATTTTCTACAAAAGAATTCTAACTCGGCTTTTGAATTGTGGTTTTGTAGCCATCTACAAAGTCGCGTATTGCATCGAGGAGGCTTGATTTTGATGATCCACCACAAGTTTAGGATCATATAGTGTTAGTTTTGATCATAGAATGACCAATACATGTAGATATATTCTACATTTTTATTGTATATCGATTTGGACATGGCATATGCCACATTTTTGTAATGCTTGTATTGACTTGGCAAACATGCCTTTTTTTAATATATAAATATCGATATTTGATCCAATAAATGTGTACTAAGTTCATTATTTTGTATTTGTTGTATTTTGTGGTTGTCTTTTTATAAATTTAATTGATCATTTGCCTATGTAATCAACAATATGAATATAAACAACAAAAATATATGATATAAAACATTGCAATCGTGGAATATGATTTGATAAAATTTCTAAAATGTTTAATTAACCCTATAAAACTCCTTGTATTCAGTTCATTATTGTGTATTCGTTGTATTTGGTGGCTTCTCTTTTATAAATTTAAATCAATATTTGCATATGTAATCAACAATATAAATATAAACAACAAAAATCAACAATATGTGTAAAGTTTTATTCAATTGCAATAAAAGAACAAATTATATATGTGAGAAATTTATATGATTATATTGTCTGATAATCTGATTGTTTTGTTGCAAGCTGAAGGAGAGAGATCGTTAATATTTTTATATGTCTTCTCCAAATGATTTATGTCGGGCTTTATATGTTTTAGAAGACCAGTCAATAGATGTCTTAACCGGTCATGTCTTTGATCGATCAAGGCACCTATTGATCGGTGTCTTTCCATATTGCACATCCCGATTTCGGTTATGTTTGGTAACTAACATTTAATACTTAAACACTCGATTGAAATGGTGTTAGTTATGATGCTTTGTTAATGGCCCGATTATAAATGCTTTTCGGTATGAACTAAACCCGATAACAAATTGCATTACATATGCTATTGGGTTAATACCCCGATAGCATATTAATGTTGATTCATAAATGAATCGACATTAATATGCTATCAGGTTATTAGCCCGATAGCATTAAGATCAACGCTTAACTATGTTAAGCAAGTCGTCGATCTAATCCTTCTTTATCCAATGCCAAAATCATAATCATGATCAATGTTACAATTTGATAAACATATTCAGTTCGGAAAGAATAAATTAGATAATCTAATAGCATAGATGAATAAACCATAACAGAATAAAGGAGATTAATGGGTTAGAGAAGTCTTATCTTGCAGAAGCTACTAATGCATTAACACTCTTAGCTTTGGAAGATAGATAAAGTAACCTGCATCACATTTCTCTTTCATAACCAAAATAATGTCAGTCTCCAAGAATATATATCATCTATACATATGATATGAAGTACCATCAGGACACAAGATACAAATATAAAATATCACTCTAAGTATGTGACATAGAGTATCACCTAACCATGTGATATAGAAGATTCATCATTTCTTTATGACAAGATATCACCTGAACACGTGATATCACTATTGCCTAAACATGCAATACTACGGATAAACATATAAGGATGGTTAAATTCTCATCTTATCCAGGTTGTGATATGTGCACAAACATTTTATACAATTGTTTTACCACAACACCATCATGGCACATCCATGACATACCAGAGATCCAACATGATAACTGGTTTAGAGAATCATAAGATCGTCACCTTATGATGTCTGCATACAAGTGTTCATAAGCTGAGAGATCGTCACCTCTTAGATATGAACACAGGGGGTGAAACCCAAAATGTCCCAACATGACAAAAGAAGTTTACACATTAAACATCTTACTTACAAAGCAGATTACCTTTCTATCATACCTAAACCTTTTCTGAAGTGATCAATCTTCACTCTGGAAAGAGGTTTGGTCAAAATTTCTGCAGTTTGATCTCATGTACAAACATATTCTAATTGAATTACATTCCTGTCAACCATATCTCGTACATAGTGGTATGGGATCTCAATATGTTTGGACCTGTCATGTAATACTGGATTTACTGAAAGTTTTATGCAACTCTGATTGTCACAATGAATAATAGTAGGTTTCATAGGTTCTCCAAACAATCCCACAAGCAACTTCCTAAGCCATACTACCTCTCAGGCAGCCATAGAAGCTGCAATATATTTGGCCTCGGTGGAACTTTGAGTTACAGAAGACTTCTTTCTGCTGATCCAAGATATCATGGCTGAACCTAAACTGAAACAACACCCTGAAGTGCTTTTTCTGTCAGTCACGTTGCCAGCCCAATCTGAATCTGTAAATCCGTGTAGATCTATATCAACTTTCTCATATTTAAGACCAAGGTTTAGGGTACCTTGTAAGTATCTCATAATATGTTTTACTGCCACCAGGTGTATCTCCTTAGGTTCACACATAAACTGACTTAGAGCATTAACAACATAACAAATATATGGCCTTGTATTTAATAGATACATTAGGGACCCAATCATCTGCCTGTACTGAGTAGGATCAGTGGACTGTGATTCTACTACTGCTTCTTTAAGTTTATGTAAGTTGGTTTCCATAGGAGAGGTCATGGGCCTACAGTTTAGCATTCTAAATCTCGTCAAAATGTCCAAGGTGTACTTTCCTTGGTTTAGTACAATATTATTGGAATTCTGCCATACTTCTAACCCTAGGAAGTAATGAAGTAGTCCCAAGTCCTTCGTATCAAATTTTGTGGATAAATCTTTCTTGCATTGATCTATAAGGTGATCATCTCCTGTGATTAATAGGTCATCAACATAAAAATTAATATTAGCATATCACCTTTATTTCTTTTGTAGTAGAGATTAGGATCTGCATCAATTTTAGTGAAACCTAGTTTTGAGAGATAGGTGTCAATTATTTCATACCAGGCCCTGGGAGCCTGTTTGAGCCCATAGAGAGATTTCTTAAGTCTACATACATGAGACTCTGCATTATGAATTTCAAACCCTTCAGGTTGCTCTAGGTAGACTTCTTTTGAGATCTCACTATTTAAAAATGTTGTCTTAACATCCATCTGGTGTAACTTCCATCCCTTTGCTGCTGCAATGGCTAATACAGCTCTTATCGATGTATATCTGGCAACAGGTGCAAATGTTTCTTCATAATCTATTCCTTCCCTTTGTGAGAACCCTCTAGCTACAAATCTGGCCTTGTGTTTTTCAATACTGCCATCTGCGGCATGTTTGATCTTGAAAAGCCATTTAGATGAAACAACAGATTTCTTAGTTGGCCTAGGAACAATCTCCCAAACATCATTCTTCATAATGGATTGATACTCTTCAGACATGGCATCCTTCCATACTTGATGTTCAAGTGCATCTGATACTTTGTTTGGTTCAACTTTAGAGAGATCATTCATAAGGGCAACATAGCTAGTGAATTTATTAGGCCTTTTACTTTCCCTGAAGGTTCCTGAAGGGGCAGCAAAGTTCTGAGCTTCTGTTACAGTTTTGGTGGCCCATAGTGGTCTTTTCTTGAGTTTTTCTCTAGGTGGGTTTTGAGTTTCACCTATAGTCTCCTCAGGATTCTCCCTCTGAAGCTCAGGAGTAAGATCTTCTTCTATGTTAGGAGTAGGGATATAGATTTCAGGTTCTATTGCACTTTGGGCTCTTTTGAAGGCTGAGTCTTCTTCAAAGATTACATCCCTACTGAGTTCAATATTTATATGACCTTGTATTAATGCCTTGGACAAATGTATTCCATCCACTGGGCAACCCATCTAGAGCAATGAGTGTTAATTCTTTACTCTAGATCTCATAATCAAGGGTTGCAAGTTCATCTCTTAGGGTTGATATTCACATGAAATAGGAGTTGATTGTCTCCCCTTTGTTCATCGTGATATGATTTATCTCTTGTTTCAATGCCAGAGTACGACTTGCATTTGGTATCTCAAATGTCCTTTCAAGTGCTTTGAACATTTTGTAAGCTGTCTCTTGTTTCTTTATGATGGGCATTATGTTGTTTCTTACCCCATCAACTATTATTTTAATAACCTTTTCATTTCCCTCAATCCATGTTGTTTTGTCAAGTTCATTCTCGGGTGTTGCACTTTTAGTTTGAACATATGAATCAACTTTGTTTTCTCTCAAAATCATTTTGATTCTAAACTTCCAAGCTGAGAAATCATCGCTACCTCCGAGTCTATCTTCGAATCTAATAGCACTGGCCATTTTGGAAATGTGATGTAATATATAATTTTGTTCTTGAATTATTCAAAAATTGAATAGCCTCAGATTCGATTAGCCTCGCTCTGATACCATGTAAAGTTTTATTCAATTGCAATAAAAGAACAAATTATATATGTGAGAATTTTATATGATTATATTGTCTGATAATCTGATTGTTTTGTTGCAGGCTAAAGGAGAGAGATCATTAATATTTTTATATGTCTTCTCCAAATGATTCATGTCGGGCTTTATATGTTTTAGAAGACCGGTCAATAGATGTCTTGACTGGTCATGTCTTTTAGACATGACCGATCAAGGAACCTATTGATCGGTGTCTTTCTATATTGCACATCCTGATTTTGGTTATGTTTGGTAACTAACATTTAATACTTAAACACTCGGTTGAAACGGTGTTAGTTATGATGCTTTGTTAATGGCTCGATTATAAATGCTTATCAGTATGAACTAAACCCGATAACAAATAGCATTACATATGCTATCGAGTTAATGCCGATTCATAAATGTATCAACATTAATATGCTATCGGGTTATTAGCCCGATAGCATTTAGATCGACGCTTAACTATGTTAAGCAAGTCATCGATCTAATCCATCTTTATCGAATGTCAATATCATAATCATGATCAATGTTACAATCTGATAAACATATTCAGTTCAGAAAGCATAAATCAGATAATCTAATAGCATAGATGAATAAACCATAACAGAATAAAGGAGATTAACGAGTTAGAGAAGTCTTATCTTGCAGAAGCTACTAATGCATTAACAATATGAATTTAAACAACAATATTTGTTTGGTGCGAGAGCACCCTCGCGCTCGCAATGGTCAAATTTTGTTCGTCATGTGCACAAACCAACATCATGAGCGCGTCCAGGTGGGAAGATTTATGCTAGGCATGCCCCTATCGTGCATCCCAAAGCGTCAAAATGTCGAGTCATACCATACCAATGCAATCTCTCAAGTGCCCTGAGTCCAAAAAACTGTCAAAATTTGACGGACTGTTTCTTCAAATCCAGGACACATATGGTCGATCCGTTTGAACCTGTGGGGTCGCATGAGGATCCTCTACAAGTCCTATCTCAGTTTTTGATGACTCGGAGCCATTTTCAATTGGTAGCATTTTTTTGCCTGCTACAAAAATCGTCAGTTGCATGCAATGCAAAGTTGCAAGATTGGCTAGAATTGATTTGGTTCATCGTGTGCACAAACCAACATCACGAGCACGTTCGGGTGGGTAGCTTTACGCTACGCATGCCCCTATCATGCATCCCAAAGCGTCGGAACATCGAGAGTCATACCCATACCGAGGCGATCTCTCAAGTGCCATGAGTCCAAAAAATTGTGAAAAATTGACGGACTATTTTTTCAAATCCAAGACAAATATGGTCGATCCATTTGAACCCATGGGGTTGTGTGAGGATCCTCTACAATGCCCGATCTCGGTTTTTGACAACTCGGAGCCATTTTCAATTGGTAGCATTTTTTCGCCTGCTGCAAAAACCATCAGTTGCATGCAATGCAAAGTTGCAAGATTGGCTAGAATTGATTCGATTTGTCGTGTGCACAAACCGACGTCACAAGCGCATTCAGGTGGGTAGGTTTACACTAGGCATGCCCCTATCGTGCATCCCAAAGTGTCGAAATGTCGAAAGTCATACCGTACCGGGGCGATCTCTCAAGTGCCATGAGTCAAAAAAATTATCAAAATTTGACGGACTGTTTCTTCAAATCCAGGACACATATGTTCAATCCGTTTGAACCCGTGGGGTCGCGTGAGGCTCCTCTACAATGGCCTATCTTGGTTTTTGATGACTCTGAGCCATTTTCAATTGGTAGCATTTTTCGCCTGTTGCAAAAACCGTCAGTTGCATGCAATTCAAAGTTGCAAGATTGGCTAGAATTTATTCAGTTCATCGTGTGCACAAACCGACATCACGAGAGCGTTCTATGGGGGCAATTTTACGCTAGGCATGCCCCTGTTATGCATCCCAAAGTGTCGGAACATCGAGAGTCATACCGTACCGGGGCGAACTCTCAAGTGCCTTGAGTCCAAAAAATTATTAAAATTTCACGGACTGTTTCTTGAAATCCAAGATACATATGGTCGATCCGTTTGAACCCATGGGGTCACGTGAGGCTCCTCTACAATGGCCTATCTTGGTTTTTGACGAATCGGAGCCATTTTCAATTGGTAGCATTTTTTCGCCTGCTGCAAAAACCGTCAGTTGTATGCAATGCAAAGTTGCAAGATTGGCTAGATTTGATTCGGTTCATCGTGTGCACAAACCAACGTCACGAGTGCATATAGGTGGGCAGTTTTACGCTAGGCATTCCCCTCTCATGCATCCCAAAGTGCCAGAACGTCGAGAGTCATACTCTACCGACACAATGTAGAAGTTGCTTGACAACCTTTTTGACAATTTTTTTGACAACAATGACAATTTTTGCTCAAATTGTATCTAGTCTCAATGTATGACCCCTATGACCCGATAATGACTCAATAATTCTCCATGATTATACAAGAATTAAGAATTCTCGTGATTGACCAGGGACACATCACATATACTCAAAACATAGTCACAAAACATTGTCACATATTATTCAAAAATTTGCTTCTAAATATGGTCAAATCAGCTCTTGGCTATTTGATTATACAAAAAAATGTCTTACAAATCATCTCATGGACTTTTATACAAAATTTGGCATTACAATATGTGCGTTTCAACTCATCGTCATTTTAATATACAAATCATCTCATGGGATTTTATACAAAATTTGGCATTACAATATGTGCGATTAAGCTCATCACCATTTTAATATACAAAATTTGGCATGTACATATGTACAAATCAGCTCATTTCCATTTAAATATACAAAATTATGCCCCTAAACATGTAAAAATCAGCTCATGGGCATTTATATTACAAAAAATGAATACAGAACAATTCGTCGATGATTTATAAAAAATTCTCAAAATCATTCTACTCTAAACCATAGAATCAATCAAGTGAGCCTTCAGGATCGGCTCTAACCCGTATTGTGTCAAGTATTGCCTCGTGGTTAGATTCACAAACTTTCCATAAAATCTTGTTATGAGGTCTACCATGATACTTCATCAAATGAATATTTGTTGCAACAACAAAGTTAGAGAAATGAAGAATATGTCTGTGTATTTCAAAGTCCTTGAACAACCAAACATCAGAATTCTTGATAGGGTATCTCCGAAGTCATGTTCCTGTCACAACAACAGACCCTATTGGGTACTCAATACCCTCTCTGTCAATGATTGTGGTTGTCAATTTTCTTTCTGGCTCAACACAACGACACAAATAGTAATCTATTCCTTCTTCATTGTTCTCTTCTGTAACAACTGCATACACATGACCTGCATTTTATAAAGTATTAATTAATACCAAAAATAAAGTATGATGTACAACAAAATGAACCAAAAAGAATACTTGCAAAAAAATTAACTCAAAAAATCACCTGAATCCACTAGGTCGAATACATGGTCAAAATCCACTGATGTCTCCATCTGGCTCAATTGTAGTGCTTTGAGAATTTGATATGAATCAATGGGGACCAACAGTCTACAAGACCATTTGTCAACCCACTCTTGTGATTCACATTCTTCCTACAAACAATACATGCATGAAGAGAAAAAACATACCATTTGTCTCGTATAAATTACCAATGAACTTGAATTTGAACTCATAAATGAGTGCATGTCACTCGATCCTGCAACTGTACAACAATCTAGATAGTTTTCAATGTTAGATTCAGTGATCAAGCAAAAATATCTATGAACCATTGATGTACCTGGATTACCTGGACCCATCGTATACTTACACCATCGCACAATTGTTTCTGCATCTATCAACTCAACACCACCTTCGTGCTTCAATTCTTCTCTAGCTAGGGCTATTTTCACACATGCTCCTGCACCATCATGCTCTCCCTTACCATGTCCAGCCTCAGTGAAATTCCAAAAATGTTGTACATCACTTGTCATATGCATCCTTGTCAACCAACAAAACATCCTTGCATTCTTGAATTGTGCGGTGCAATTATCTGACCATATTAAGTGTCGGTTGTATCGTATGTTCCTTTCCCTTGAACTATCATAGAAAACTTTAAAGCATCCTTGTACAAACTCTGATGAATGAGTACGATCATCACTTATGTAGAAGTGATATTCTCTTACAACCTTTCTATCCTCCCCTATGTTATCATATGCATGCATGAATGCTATGTGTACAAAAATAGAAACTTGTGTAGAGTGATAATACATAGATTGCACTTCATTTTGAGGTTGTAGTGTATAATTTTCAACGAAATCAACGATAGAGACAATGGTGCCAAGAGGAAATGTGTCCTTACATAACTTGAATTTCTCATCTAACCATCGAGCTCTATGTGTATGCATTATGTACTCATAAACTAGTTTCTCTTGAAACATTTTCATAAATTCAGCTACACATATATCATTTTTCACTAGCTCACATCTCTTCAAATCATTTCCATCTTTAACTCCATATGTGACTGTCTTATATTTTCCAAAAGAAAATAGTTTCGTACCAATTTCATGTGTGCTCTCCAAATGTACGCATCTTGGTAAACGTTGCAAACCACCACATATAGCACAAGAACCTTCCAAAAAGGCATCTTATAATAAACGCAACCATGATGTCTATTACATAGCACACTTGAAATAAATTATCTTACCGACTTAGGAGGTGCTTGTATATTACATTCCTACAAAACATCATTAGTGTGCAAAGTAGAACAAATATGATGAAAAATATCATAGTGCATGGAAAATTCAATATGCATCCTACAACAACACGTGGTGCGTACATGATTAATCTTAATATATAAAGGTTTTGCCATTTCAAAAAATCTTTGAGAAATTCTTATTTGAGGAAACTTTTGAAGGAATCTTTCATAAAATTTAGTTTGAGTCATATCCAAATAGTGTTTGGCATGTGGCTCACGATTCATAGACCCAATTCGCCTTCTAACAACATCTCTTTGGTTGGGCGAAACTCTTGTGTTGTCATGCCAAAAATTTTCAATTAATGTTCTTAGTGCACCAACAACAACCTTGTCTTTGCGTGGTAGTCTACCTGAGAATTCCCAAAGAGAATTATTGTTAGGTTCCTCTATTTCTTCCCGCCTCTTTAATGCTTTACTTAATGTTGTTCTACTAGCGTTTAATGACTTATTTGTTTTGCTTATCAAACGATCTTTTTTTATTTTCTTGCTCATTATGGTTGATGTAATGACACGTCGAGTAGCATTAGAATATTTAGTATGTCATTTTGAACCAACAGCTTGATATGCATCAAATAGATTTCTCACAATAGTTCTTTCACTGCTACTTTCAGATCATCTTAGGCCTAGAATTTTCATTCTCTCTAAAATTCAAATTTTTAATCATTTGAACAATTAATTGACATCTTGCGGTTTGATTTAAGTTTTCAAAATAGTTTTGACATATTCTTTTAACAATTCTCCTACAAGTTCGTTCATTCATTTTATTGGGCATTGGCTTCAATATATTCTCATCAATGTCAATTAGATACCTTGGTTTCCTACGAATGATTCTAGGAGGTGTTAACATCGATGCATTATGTACATTCAATTCATCAAATAGAGAAGGTGTATGCTCATCATTTAATTGATTATTCAATGCGGTATCTTCTTCAATTGCATTAGGTTCATACGGTAAATCAAATGTATCTTCTTCAATTGCATTAGGTGCATTATGTTCGTTTGGTAAATCGAATTGATATGTTGAGGATGACATATCTTCTTCTCCCATTGTTCTTATGTCACGCAATTTCTTCATACGCTTCCTTTGTCTTTCCTTTTGAGCCTCTCATTGTTCCATTGTTCCTTGCTTGTTCTTTCCCTTGGTTGATATCGGTTGTCCTAAATAGAATCATATTACATATATATGTAAACAAAAGTTAATAAACAAACAAATAACCATAAATATGCATCTTATCACTATTTTTTGGAATCAAACTATTAAACAATCACAATACTATTGACAAAACTAATAAGAACAACAATTCAATCATTTGAAATCATGCAAAAACAAAAAATTCGCTTACTTTTATGTATAAAACATTGATAGAAGTGCAGACAGATCCAGTGGGGCCTTCAACGACCTCAAAAACTTCTTTTGAGGTCGTTGAGGCTCTTGGGTAACTAAAACTATGCCTGTGTACCGCGTACATGCTACATTAATAACTGTGTACGCGTTGTTAGTCCATAAAATGTTGGCAAGCCCAATGGTATTATTTTTTCCCATTCTGTACTAATAAGTAGTGTGTACACGCTCCTAAGCCTAAAAAATGTTATCGCGGGGTAGTGAATAATGGGCTCAGTACCCCGTACGTGCTTACAAGTAATAAGTACTGCATACGTGCTCCTACGCCTTAAAAAAGTTATGGCAGGGCAGTGAACTAATAGTTTCAATACCCCGTACATGTTATTGGTAGTAGAAAAAATGTGAATGAAAAGGGAGGGAGGGAGAGAGAGAGAGAGAGGGAGAGGGGGGAGAGTAGGGGGGAGGGGGAGGAAGAGAGAGAGGGAGAGGGAGAGGGAGAGGGAGAGAGAGAGGAGGGAGAGGAAGAGAGAGAGAGAGGGGGAAGGAGAGAGAGGGAGGGAGAGGGAAGGAGGGAAGGTAGAGAGAGGGAGGGAGAGAGGGAGAGAAGAGGGGAGAGGGTGGGAGAGAAGAAGGGGTATGGAGGAAGGGAGAGGGAGGTTAGGGTGGAGGGAGAGAGGAGGGAAGGAGAGAGGGAGAGAGAGAGAGGGGGGAGGGAGGGAGGGAGGGAGGGGTAGCGAGAGAGAGAGAGAGAGAGGGGGGAGGGGTAGCGGGAGAGAGAGAGGGGGGAGGGAGGGAGAGGTAGAGAGAGATAGAGAGAGGAGGGGAGGAGGGAGAGGAAGAGAGAGAGAGGGAAGGAGCGAGATGGAGAGAGAGGGAGAGAGAGAGAGGGGGAGGGAAGGTAGAGGGAGGGAGAGAGGTAGAGGGAGGGAGAGAAGAGGGGGGAGGGAGGGACCTATAATGACACCAAATAGTGTCCTAAGGGTCATATGGCATCCTATGACCCCTTAGGACACCATATGGTGTTGTTATGTGTCGTATGGTGTCTTAAGGGGTCATATGGTGTCCTAAGGGGTCACGGGACACCATATGACCTCTTAGGAAACAATACGACCTCTAATGACACCTAAGGGGTCATAAGGTGGGCTAATAAAATGATATATTGAATTTAAAGTTATGAATAGAACATCATACAATAGAACTTCCGTAGTTTAGTTTTGATATAGCTAAGTGTAAGAGCTTGACCTAACCCTAAGAGTACTGCCTAAGTTCTAAAACATATGATGCTATTAAATTTACTAGTTTATAGGACTGATCTCGATTGTGACTATAGGAATTACAGAAGAAGAGAAAGAGGGAGGGAGAGAAAAAGAGAAAGAGGGATGGGGTATGGAGGAAGGGAGAAGGAGAGAGAGAGAGAGAGAGAGAGAGAGAGAGAGAGATATCGAATCCAGGACACAATATGACCCCTAACAACATCTAAGGGGTCATAGGGTGTCCTAAGGGGTCATATGACACTATATTATCCCTTAGCACACCATAGGACCTATAACGACACAAATAGTGTCCTAAGGGGTGATAGAACACCATATGACCCTTTAGAACACCATATGGTGTTGTTATGGGTCATTGGTGTCCTGAGGGGTCATATGGAATCCTATGACCCCTTAGGACACCATATGGTGTTGTTATGGGTCATATGGTGTCTTAAGGGGTCATACAGTGTCCTAAGGGGTCACAGGACATCATATGACCTCTTAGAAACAATATGACCTCTAATGACACCTAAGGGGTCATATGGTGGGCTAATAAAATGATATATTAAATTTAAAGTTATGAATAGAACATCATACAATGAGACTCCAAGCGAACAAACAACGAAGCTTCACTAAAAAGCAAGTGTAAGAGCTTGACCTAACCCTAAGAGTACTACCTAAGTTCTAAAACATATGATGCTATTAAATTTGCAAGGTTATAAGACTAATCTCGATTGTGACTATAGGAATTACACACTTGATTTCTTTCATTGGTATGTACCATTCCAAACCGTTTTCCAAGTGATGATCATCATATACTACCACTACCATGCATACAACAAACTTTAATTTCTTTAGGTGACAGGCATTGTGTAACAACATGGGAACTCTCGCATACCCACCACTATCATTCTCCAGGACATCATCTGTGTTACTCTCCCTCTTTCTCTTCCTACGGGTTGTTTCCTTTTGAAAAACATATTGTAGGTACTATGACTCATCATGTTGCTTTGTTGACACTATTTTCCACATCTGCTCATTAAAAACACATTCGAGAAAAATATTGTTGTAGGTTTCCTTGTTTGTCACGGTAATACACTCGTGGTTCAATTTCAAACCCTATTCCTCATATTCAATATACACACACAAATCCATTGGTCAATTTTCTTAGGAGAGCATACACGATAAAAATCAAAGAGGAAGTTGCAGACAAGAAATAAATTCACTTACTTCTATAGAAGTGTAGACACAATTGCAGTAGGGTATGGAGGGAGGGAGGGAGAGAAGAAGAGAAAGAGGGATGGTGTATGGAGGAAGGGAGAAGGGGAGAGAGCGAGAGAGAGAGAGGGATGGGGTATGGAGGAAGGGATAAGGGGAGAGAGGGAGGGATGGGGTATGGAGGAAGGGAGAAGGGGAGAGAGAGAGAGAGGCACCTTGTATGCGTTTGAGAGGGGGAGACAATACACTTACACGTGTATATATATACTTAATATATCATATATATAAATATTATATATTATATGTATATACACATATTATATATACAATATCATATTATACACATATTATATATTACATATATTATATGTATATACACATATTATATATATAATATCATATTATACAATAGCGCGTACGCGCTATTTATAATAAAAAGAGCGCTTACGCGCTGTTTATAGTAAAAAGAGCGTGTACGCACTGCTTACACCATAAGTACCCCGTACGCGCTTTTGACTGTTTAGGCTTGGAAATAGGCCTGGATGACAAAGCTACGATTTGGAACTTTGATTTCCCTCCATTTCTCTCATTTTTGACATGTTTTATTTTATCAACTTGGTTTATCGACTTTGTCATCATCAGGTTTACACTTCATCAAGTGTGTATTTCTAAAATTGCCCCCATATTTTCACCCATCTTCTGAGCTTTCTAACTATATAAATTTTTTTCAATTTGAACAACAATAACATATTATTATTGAATTTCTTTTACCAGTGTCTCCATAGCACCATTTTTTGAATAACTTTTGATATACTTATCCAAATTTAAAAAACTTTATATATTATTTTAGTGCCCTTGATTGTTTACAATTTAAAAACAAATAAAATTGTATTTTAGATTTTTTTAGTGCAACTTATGCTTCGCGCACGAACAGGTACCTAATTTTCAGGATGTGCTCGATTGGAAAAATCATAAAAAAAAAATACTCAACAAAAAATTACAAAAAAATACAAATATTCTAGTGCTCACTCTTAACTATCTTTTTGCCAAAGGATACGTCAAAATACTAAATCTAACTATGACTTTTTTGATGCACACATCAGACACTATGTTATGTTTTTCAGAAAAAATCAGGGTCAATTTTTTGTGCGCGAAGGATTTGACCCCCTTAATCTTATCCAATTTTGAAAAAGTTTAGTACTTTGGAAACTGGATTCAGAGTACTATAATATTTGTTCTTTGATTATCTTCATATCTTGAGTGGATGACTTTAAAATTTTGCCTCCAAGTTTTGGTTCACCTGATTTCAGAAAATAAGTGTCCACTTATACCCCCCTTTTTGACCACCATCTTTTTGCACTTATCCTATTCGATCTGATGTTATCTCACTGACAGAGATTTAAATATATTTGCAACTAAGTGACTCCATTTTGTTGGTCGATATTGTTAATTCTGGGCATGTTGTTGTAAGCCCTCAAGCTAATGCGGCACTTGAAGAAAATCATATTTAAATGAGATAAGTATTTCATACTATAGCTTGGATAATGAATCATGTATGCTTCATTAGATGAACTATTATTAATCTCTTCAAAATGCTTTCAGGATGGACCAAGAAGCATAAGAGATTGCATTCAAGGAAGGAAGAACTTGATGCTTGCTGCCATGAGATTGAGTTGGTGGCTGAAGATGTTTATTCGAAGAGGAGGAATCAACATTGAGAGGAAGTCTGACAATCCATCAAAGGCAACCTTGGATAAGGAGGTCAAAAGGTTGATATTAGATTCAAAGGGAGTCTGACACTTCATCAGGAGCACTACCTTGGACAAGGAGGTTAGAAGGTTGATATCTATTTCAGAGGGAGCCACACCATCATGAATATGTGTTAATGCATTCTTCTCTGCCAGAGAAGTTTGAGGTGCAAGCCCTTGTTAATGCATTTTTCTCTGCAAGAGAAGTTTGAGGTGCCAGCCCTTGTTAATGCATTCTTCTCTGCAAGAGAGGTTTCAGGTGCAATCCCTTGTTAGTGCATTCTTCTCTGCAAGAGAAGCTTGAGGTGGAAGCCCTTGTTCCACCCTCTGGGAGTAGCCATGGTGGATCCACCCTCTAGGAGTAGCTATGGTGGATGCCATGTGAGAGACTCAATGACTTAGCACTTGTGTTTATTCACCCTCTAGGAGTAGCCATGGTGAACGTCATGACAAAATGATGACATCGCATTGAGTGATTCTTGTAATGGTGGGAAAATGGTGAATGATAGATCAAGAAGGAAACTACCCTTTCCCTCAAAGAGAGATGAGAGTTTTGCTATCGATTACCATTCAAGCACTTTTCACCATGGTACATTAGAAAGAGGAGAGGATAATTCACTAGATTCAATCTCTCCACACGAAGATGGTAGATTGAATTCTGAATAAATTGGGAATGCTAAGTTGATCCCCTCTTTCTTGTTTGACTTGGAAAGGAATTAATTGAATTATGTATTGCAAAAGTGACAAAGAATTGGTTGTAACTTGGGATCGGAATATGGGATGAAGCTATGCACCTAGATCTGGTAGTAAAATGTTGAGATGAAGTTGCCTTGCGAATTTAAGGAAATTTTGTCTGGACTGTGGCGGGAATGTACATGGTCCTCCGAAAATTCCATGAAACGAAAAGGGTTTTTCCGCCTCTGCAAATGAAACCTGAATCCGAAAGTACAACTACGCACCTGCAACTTACACATAGAAAAGAGAGGAAAATGGGTTGGGATTGGGGGTTTGCCTTTAGGTCAAACCCCAGTTTTGGAATTAACCAAGTAATGAAAGAAAGTATTTGCAAGTAGAAGTAAATGAAAGACTGAATTGTAAATCACCTCAAGGGAGGTTGTGAAAGCAATGTTGATAGAAGCACTCGTGTGGAATTGAATGTTGAAATCAATCTCCTCTTCAATGGTTGAATCCTTGACTTGAATGCAACACCTAGCCTTGAAGGAAGACTTGAGAATGCTCAATGTTGGAAAAGAAGGCTTGAATGCTTGATCGCTTGTACACACTTGAATCTCTCCAACTTCAACTTATCCAACTTATCAAATTTCCCCTTATGCAAATGAGAGGAGGAATTCCCCTTCAATACATCTTGGTGGATTTGAATTTCATCACGGGTCGACATCGGGGGAGTTTCCCGCCCGAGGCACAACCAACAATGAAACCCTAGGAAGGGTCCTGCCCCAAAATAGGGTAGGGACACAGGCGTCATGCCCCTGTCCTGGGAGGACAAGGGTGCCACACCCCTATCTAAGGGTGGGGGGGGCAATGGCATCACACCCCTATCCTACCCCTTTCTCCAGGGCAGAGTGCGAATGGGGTGATGTAGAGGCCAAGGAAGAAGCTATTTCCGCAAGCTGAGCAATCTTCGGTCTCTAATCAGGCTAGAGGATTCAAATTTGCACGTGTGAGGATCCTATTGCAGTCAAAAATTGCTAGGGTCGTAATTTTATAACACTACATTTAGCCCCCACTTTAGTGGGAGTATAAGTGTACGCCAATATTGTCGATAAAGTTCAAGGAAACAAGATTGAAAGACTTTTACCATGTCAAGGAGGCAAGATGCGCTAAGCCCCCAGTGGACTTAGGATCCTACGACTTCGATTGACAAAGTAAAAGGGAAGACTGAGAATGGGAGAACCATGACAGCAAGTAGCAAAGTTCCCTTCACTATGAGTCATGAAAGAAAGGATACAAAAGATTACAAAGCAAAACAAAGTTCACTAAGTAATTCTAAGTATCACAAGGAGGAAAGTATGAGCAAAGTGTATGCCCCCACGTTAAAGTGATTGCACGCACCTTATCGAGAGCGATTACTTTAAGGTAGGATACACCCAAGAGAGAGAGAAGAGAGGGATTATTTTATTGCAAGGATTTAGCCCCCAATCGAGGTATAAACCAAAGGATAATGAACACAAAACTTGAGGTAGTGTCACTTTCCTCGAGGTCACTATGTTGTATGATAAGTCATGTATATCATGTATGTATATGCATATAATAATCTTCATTCCCCAAAGAAGGACACTACCTTAGAAGAAAGGGAAGAGAGAATGTCTTTTGAGTCAACATAAAAGAGACCAAGAGAAGATCTCAATGCTTTGCATCATCCCCAAGTAGACATTAAGGGAACAATAGAAGAACAGGGCTACACATAGAAGAATGGTCACAAAGAGAAAGAAAGGAGAGAGAGAGAGAGAGAGAGTGAGTGAGTGAGAGAGAGGATCTACAGTGCTAATATTGCTAATCTAGCACGACATCGGCCTCCCAATCTTGTTGATCACTATTTTGGGAAGGCGAGTAGCATGCCAGAGGAGAGACATCTAGCATAGCAGATGGAGCTATCACAAGATCCAAACAAGGACTATGCTCATGTGGTGAGTC
Source organism: Cryptomeria japonica (assembly GCF_030272615.1). NCBI lineage: Eukaryota > Viridiplantae > Streptophyta > Pinopsida > Cupressales > Cupressaceae > Cryptomeria > Cryptomeria japonica. Next base: position 86,094,043 of record NC_081414.1, on the reverse strand, counting down.
ACTTTGTTCGATTCTAGAAGCTAGGATAAGGGTTTGTGAAAACTCATCTGATAAATGTTTGTCCACATGAACACATTCATACTCTCTATCAGAAGCATTAGGAGTTGTATTGCTATTATGACTAACATTTTCATCCATTTCTTTATCAAAGTTTAGAGAAAGAGGAGCAAGAATACAAATAGGAGTAAAACCATCACATATTTTATGCAACTTATGATATGGAGATGTAGGTTGAACATCTTGCTTAGGAGAAAAGGGAATCATGTCAACTGTTGGAGTCTGAGGAGATTGAGTATTTCGAGGGATAGCTTCACGAGCTCGAACACGGCGTCATCATCGGCATTCTCTTGCACAATGATTTCATCGAGTCTTAGTGGAAGGCTAAGAATAAGGAGGAAAAATTGAACAAGTAGGAATGTTTCTCTCATTGATAGTGGAAGGTTTAGGTTGAGGTCTTTTTGGTTGAACAATAGGAGAAGTAGGCCTCTTCTCTAGATAAGAGGAAGGAGGTGGAACTGCACCATAGAAAGGAGGAATATTAGGTGTAGGATGGAGACCGGGTCCATCATGAGGAGGAGGTATAGGTATAACCTTAGGAAGAATATTGTTGTTCTCCTTAAGAGAAAGTAAAGTCAAATCCATAGGGGTAGGTGGACAATCTTCCTTAGGAGGGAGATTAGTTCTATTCGAGTGAGGAATAACCTTATCTTAGAGAATAATAGGAATGTCAAGTGTTGGCGATCTAGGTTGACTTAAGGATAAGATCATATCATTCTTCCATTTTTTATAAGATTGAAAAAGAGCATTGCTCCTTGATGGAAGATATTGAAATTGTTTAGGCCAAAAGAGATTAATAGGAACATCGAGGCTTCTTTCAGATGGACGAAATATGTTATGGTTCATAGTTATGATTTCTCCATTGTGAGGACATTTAAGACACTTGTGGATTTGAGAAGCAATAGCCTTCATGGAAGATAGCCAATGATAGCCCAACTTCACATGGAATTGCTTAGAAGAAGGTATGATAACAAAGTCAACATCCAAGGTTTTAGTATGAACTTCAACAAGAAGGGTGATAGAACCAATGGTAGGACAAGAGAAGCCATCAAATAATTTTACAACCACATTAGAGGCATCATATAGTGGTTTATGCAATCGTAAAGTGAAAAGATACTCTTCAGTTATGACATTAACCATGCAAGAGGGATCAATTAGGGCACCACGGCAAGGGATATCCTTAACCTTTGCAACTATGTATAAAGGGCCATTGGGTGCTCTAATGGTCTCACTAGGGTCAAATGTTATACAAGGATCCTTAGGTGTGTCTTGTGTTTCTACCATATTAACCAAGTTAGGAGCCATAGAGGTGAATTCTTCAGAAGAGAGAGAATTAGGCACAATCTCAATAACGGTAGAGGTGTGAGATGGCAAGGGGTCAGTGAAAATATTAAGATTTTGATTAGGAAGAGCAACTGATTTATTCCCTTTATCATTCACACCTGCCACAGATATAGTATTATTATCAATCAAGTCTTGAATCTTATTCTTCAATATAAAACATTTTCAGTATCATGACTGGGTTGATGATGAAATTAGCAAAAAGAATTGTTATCAAAATAAAGGGATGCAAGTTTGGAAGGATCAATTTGTTTTATAGGAGGAAGTTTGATAAGATTTATGTGCAACAACTGAGACATAATACTATGTAAAGATTCATTCAAAGGAGTAAATTGTCTTTCTATTTGGAAAAATTTAGAAATAGAAGGCACACCTGTTGTAGCATTCACATGGTTGTTGTTGATTGGATCATTGAACTTGATGAAGTTTTTTGTTGGTTTGAACTTCGCAAACGGTTGTTGAACACTCTACCCCTTATCACTTAGATCCATAGAAGTGGATTGCTCCATTTGACTCATAGCCAGTTGATAATTCTGGAGTGTTGCACGCAACTGCAGAAAGGAAGTAAACACAGACAAAAGAAGCTTTTCCTTGATATCTTTTTGTAAATTAGAAATGAAAATTCTTTGAATATCATTATCAGGCACATGAAAAGAAATTTGAGCACACAAATGCTTATATCTACCAATGAAATCAGTCACTTTTTCTTTAACACCTTGTTTACAATGCATTAAATCAGTCAAAGTGATTTTAGGACCAATGTTGTTTTGAAAATATTGGATGAAAGCATTTGCCAGTTGTTGAAAAGAAGTGATGGAATAAGAAGACAAACAGCAATACCATTGTAAAGTCTTATCCCTTAGTGTTCTTGTAAACAGTTTTGCAAGCAATCATTGATCATAAGCAAAATCAATACACAAGGTTTGAAATGTTTTGACATGCCTGAGAGGATTACCTTTTCCATTATAGAGTTCCAATTGAGGGATCTCCACATGTTTAGGTGGCACGACTTTAACAATATCAAAATAAAGTGAGCCGCAACATCAAAGGTGGGCACACTAAACTTGGATTGACTCATAGAAGCAATTTGTTGTTGTAAGCAAGACACGGTTCGAGCAAGATTGTTAATTGTCATTTCAGTAGAAGAATTGATGTTAGACATAGGTGATTGAGAAGGTGGTGTGATGTTATTGAAAGAAGGCATGGACTGAGAATAAGGTGGTGGGACATTATGATAAATAGGCATTGGTGATGACTGGGTAGGAAAAGGCACACTTAAAGGAGGAATAAAGTTGTTGAAAGAATTGCCCCCTTGTGTCACACTGATTGGTTGAGGAATAATAGGAACACTCATGGAAGACATAGGTAAAGATGAAGGATTAAATGAAGAGGAGCGATTTCCCCCATGACCTATGGTTGTAGGGATGACATTTTGAGTTGAAGTGGCCATGATGTTAGATGTGAAAGTAGGAATGCTAGTCATAGGATTAGTCAAAGGAATAGAGGAATTGACTTATGTTGAAGGTTGTGAGTAACCTAGGGTTTCAGCACAACTCTTGATAGGCATGACATTAGAATCAACAATAAGTACACTGCCACACAATATATCAATTCCATTCTTATCACTTTGAAGCATGCATTTAAGACCTTCAATTAATGGAAGAGCTTCACTATTAGGGTACTCTTGGGACATCCATTGTTGAAAGTTATCAAATTTATTGTCCAAATAGAAATTTGATCTAAAGAAACCCTATTTAAAGCTTCTTCTTCATCATGGGATCCATCAATGGGGTGAATAGGCACATGATTAGGATGGGAAGAATTAGCATGATCCTCATTAAAGAAGTCACCCAAATTAGACTCCATCTCCTCGGTAATTAAACCTTGGGAAGCCTTAATTCTAATGCTTCGTCTAATAGGGATAGGATAGGTGGGACTAATAATGGTAAAAGTCATGCACTAGAGGGAAAATTTGAATTTTGAATTGTGGAACAAAGCTTAAAAAATTGATTAATGCAAAATTTAAGAAAATAATGATTACACAATTTGAACTTTGTTGGGGGAAGAGGATGACACAATTTCAAAAAATGAAAGGAAATTGGAATTTTAAAATTAGGGCCGAGGGAATACCACTTAATTTTAAAATTTGAATTTTCAAAATCAGGGCAGACTATAATTAACCTCTTAATTTAAAAAAAAATTCTTGAAATTTGAAATGTTGAATTTTGAAGGTATTTCCGATTCTAGAGGGATCAAACATCGATAAAATCAGTCAATCTTTTGGATTTAGGCTATCAAATACAGTCATAATAGTCTCCCGAAATTTTGGGAAAAAAGCCGAGGACCATGGCGAGAACGCACATGGTCCAACCAACTTTTTTTTAAATTCCAGGGATGGATATTACGATGATTTTAAAGCTAACCCCCAAAAATTGGCGAATTTTACGATCTTTAGATGGGCGAAATGAAGGCGCAAATGTGAAAATAGGACCCTATTAGGGTTTTGAAGAAAAAGAGGAATTGAATTACAATTTTGAAAAGGGTCAAACCTAATGGATAGGGAGGACACCTTGGAAAATGTTTAGAAATATGAATGTAAATGAAATTGATTTGAAATTCATACAAAATCCAATTAATTTTAAAAATTAGGGTTTGCTAACCTAACCACTTAATTTTGAAATTTGAATTTTGGGAAAAGGGGGGGAAATTAAAAATTTGAATTGTAGGATTGAAGACAAATCTGAGAACAATCAGAAACCTAAAAATTAAATGGAAATCTAATTTTTGCACAAGTTCAAGATGATTTTTGAAAATTAGGGTTTTAACAAGTAACCTCTCGATTTTTTAAATTTTAATTGCAAATTGAACAAGACAAAGAGGAAGTTGAATTTGACAAACAAAGCAATTTTCAGATCTAAGATAACCACAAGCAATTTTTACAAATCACAAGTTCAATTTTGATTTTAAAAAGTAGGGTTTTTAATAATTTAACCACTAAGTTTGCAGAATGTAAATGAAAAATATGCAATGTTGTTCAAAGGAAAGCATGCAAGATGTCGGGTTCACCAAAATGTAATGGTGGGAAAATGGTGAATGATAAATCAAGAAGGAAACTACCCTTTCCCTCAATGAGAGATGAGAGTTTCGCTATCGATTACCATTCAAGCACTTTTCACCATGGTACATTAGAAAGAGGAGAGGATAATTTACTAGATTCAATCTCTCCACACAAAGATGGTAGATTGAATTTTGAATGAATTGGGAATGCTAAGTTGATCCCCTCTTTCTTGTTTGACTTGGAAAGGAATTGATTGAATTATGTAGTGCAAAAGTGACAAAGAATTGGTTGTAACTTGAGATCGAAATATGGGATGAAGTTGTGCACCTGGATCTAGCAGTAAAATGTCGGAATGAAGTTGCCCTGCGAATTTGAGGAAAAATTGCCCAGACCATGACAGGAATGTACACGGTCCTCCGAAAAATCCACGAAATGAAAAGGGTTTTTTTGCCTCTTTAAATGAAGCCTGAATCTGAAAATACAACTGCACACTTACAACCTGCACACAGAAAAGAGAGGAAAATGGGTTGGGATTGGGGGTTTTCCTTTAGGTTAAACTCCAATTTTGGAGTTAACCAAGTAATGAAATAAAGTACTTGCAAGTAGATGTAAATGAAAGACTGAATTGTAAATCACCTCAAGGGAGGTTATGAAAGCAATGTTGATAGAAGCACTTGTATGGAATTGAATGTTGAAATCAATCTCCTCTTCAATGGTTGAATCCTTGACTTGAATGAAACACCTAGCCTTGAAGGAAGACTTGAGAATGCTCAATGCTGGAAAAGAAGGCTTAAATGCTTGATCATTTGTGCACACTGGAATCTCTCCAACTTCAACTTATCCAACTTATCGAATTTCCCCTTATGCAAATGAGAGGACAATTGCCCCTTAAATACATGTTGGTGGATTTGAATTTCATCACGGGCCAACATCGAGGGAGTTTCCTACCCGAGGCACGACCAACAATGCAACCCTAGGAAGGGTCCTGCCCCAAAATAGGGCAGGGACAAGGGCGCCACGTCCCTATCTTGGGAGGACATGGGTGCCACGCCCTTGTCCTACCCCTTTCTCCAGGGTAGAGTGCAGACGAGGTGATGTAGAGGCCAAGGAAGAATTTATTTTTGCAAGCTAAGCAATCTTCGGTCTCCGATCAAGCTAGAGGATTCGAATTCACATGTGTGACGACCCTAATGCAATCGAAAATTGCTAGGGTCGCAATTTTGTGACACTACAATTTTGTGATGAGCACTTGTGTTTATTTGCATTTCTATAGATGGGAGTAACCATGATGGACACACCCTCTGGGAGTAGCCATGGTGGATGTCACTAGGTGACCCAGATATTGAGAAGGTCTCCTCCCTAGTTAAGAGGGAGTGTTGATGTTTGTAGTTAGGTCAGATTCCTTCTAAGGCCAACCTAGCATATGAATGACTAATTGACCTATCGACCTTAGTCATGATGGATGTGCAAGATTAAAATATAACTTGTATTTAGCCGACTTTATAAAAGAATGTTATATTGCTAAAGGGTCGACCCACTATGAAAGGGTGCCTCTTGCATATATATACAAGGTGTAAATGTCATTCATTGGCATCAATTCATTCAATGAATTAAACATAATAAGTAGATCAAATGCTCATAGAAGAGCGTAGAAGACAAGGAGGTTGTCACGTAGTTGTGCTCAGGGGAGACAATAATAGTATATTATCTATGGTTGGGAGGGCAACGTTGTGTCATTGCCTGTGGTTAATTGAACACAAACCATTTAACAAGAGGATCTCCTTGACGAAGACCCCTAGAAGCACTGAATAGCTCAAAAGGTTCTCCATTAATGAGCACTAAAAAAAGAGGTAGAGTACACACATCTCATGACCCTGCTAACCCATTCACTAGCAAAACCAAAAGCTAACAAGATCTTTCGCAAAAACGTCAATTTCACCCTATCATAGGCTTTTTCCATATCTAGCTTGATAAACATGGCTTTTTTGTTTGACATTGCCATAGAATGAATGGCCTCCACAACAATCACAATCCCATCCATAATTTGTCTCCCTCCAACAAATCCTCCTTGCTCCTCAGAAATTAGATATTTGAGGTAATGTTTGAGAAATTTTGCAATGAGTTTAGTAATAATTTTATCTATCATATTGCAAAGGGAAATGGGCCTAAATTGATCTAATCTATTAGCCCCTTCTTTTTTAAGGATAAGAGTGAGGAAAGTAGCATTCAAAGCCCACAACATTTGTTTATTTTTACAGGATTCCTGAACTACCTCAAGTAGATCAAGCTTGATTATCTCCCAATATTCTTGAAAAAAACTCAATGGGGAAACCATTAGGGCCTGAGGCTTTCCCTTTCTTTATATGAAACACAACATCTTCCAACTCTAAGAGATCAATAGGCTGAATGACAAACTCGTTCATCTCTTGAGAAACTAACAAAGGGACACAATCTAAAATCACAACTTCTGTTGGATATTAGAGTTGTTGGGATATGTTGTTGTCATTGATGTCAACATATTCTTATGTTGTAGAGAATTATTTGGGTGATCTGTTGCAGATGTGTTGATGCGGTTTATTGAGTTTTGAGATACTTATCTCTAATTGATTCAGTATGAGTTTCATGATGCTATGAGGTGATTTGGTCGAGTTATGTGTTTTAGTATGTGGACTAGTTTTTCAGTATTGTGTGTTGCAGAGTTATAGTATTTGATCGATATTGCTCTGAAATGATCATATCTTGAGTTGCGGATTTTGGAGAGTGTTTGGGACATTCATGTGTGTCATTTGATCAAGTGGTTCATGATTTGGAACTTTGCAAGCATATCTTTCAGTTTGTCAGTTCGTGTTCTTGAGCTCCAATGATGCAATAATGATGAATCTTGTTATCTGAGTTGTTGCAGTGATTGCGGTGGAATTCACGTTGCTTGTTGATATTCTCTAATCATGTGTTATGCATTTTGGTGGTCCGTGTTGATCGTGGTGTGCGTTAATGAAGATTTTATTGGTCTGGTGGTATTCTTCGTGTTATGCGACATATTTGGTGGTGTAGCGTGTTACAAATGATCTTGGCGAATTATTTGATGGTGTAGCATGTTCGAGGATTTGATTTGGGTCCATGTTATTTCCTTGCCGACATTTTATTGGTCTGGTTATGGATTTATGTATTGTGTGATGTAATTTTGTAATTAGGTCTTATGTGTTGAGCCAACCTTAAGGGTAAGGTTGATGATTTGTATAAATAGGAATTGTAATCATGTTAGTTGTGTGTTTGCGGTTGTGTTTATGATCTAAGAGTATATTGTGTGTGCGAACAAGTGAATCTATCATTCAAAAGTGTGAAAGAGTAGAGAAGAGTTGTTGTGCAGACAGTGTGCTTAACCGGAATTGTAATCAGGCATTTACAGATTCTACTCTTTCAGTTCATGTAATCCAGATTCTTGTCCGATCTTTGTAAGGAAGTGAACCTTCCTCATGGTTGTAGCCCTTCATTTTTTTGAGTAGTGAGCTCTAGGAAGTGTGCCTGAATGCATGTACATTCTCCATTGTAGTATTTACACATACTACTACAAAGTATCATCTTATTGTGGGTAGGTTCCCAATGTGGCTTTTCCCTTAACTGGGTTTTCCACGTCAAAAATCCTTGTGTTATGTGTGTTGTTGATGTGGTGTTTATCTTTGCTATTGTTGTTGTTGATCAAATCTAAAGTTGTGGTTACTTTGGTTGAACTTGGTGAAAACTAATTCACCCCTCCCCCCTCTCAGTTTTCCTACATTGGTGTTGCCTTGCTATCAACAATTGGTATCAGAGATAGATCCTCTGGAAGGAGATCGACCACTTGAGGAGATTCAGGATGGTAGCTATTGTTTTCAACGAGAGTCCGAGATTTCATGGATCTAATTACTCTATATGGAAGCACCGGATGAAAGTTCACCTGAACTGTCTTGGAGAAGATTATTGGAAGATTACAAAGAATGTATGCATTGTTCCTACAAATGGTCATGTTACTGCTAATGAGATCAAAGCTACTACACATAACATAAGAGCTAAGGAAGCATTGCTAAGTGCCCTGACTGATGTAGGGATGACTAATGTGGTGGGATCGCAGACTGCACATAAGATTTGGGTGAAGCTTGAAACCCTATATGAAGGAGATAAACATGTGAAAGTTGTCAAATTGCAGAGCTTGAAAGGAAAGTGTGAGATGCTGAAGATGGGAGAAGATGAGAATATTACATCATTTATGGCTAAAGTGAATGACCTTTTGTTGAACATTAGATGTGTCGGTGGAGTTCTTGAAGAAGATGAAATTGTGGCTAAAGTGTTGAGATCTTTGCCTCCTGATTATAAACATAAAGTTGCTGCTATTGATCAAATCCGGACTGTGACAAGAGATATGTTGGTTGGTAAGATTGTTGCTTTTGAATTGAGCGAACTTGGTAAATCACATGGTAAGACTAAGACTGCATTTAAAGCTACTATATCCGGGAAGCAAAAATATGATCGAGGAGAAAGTTCAACTAGGGTTTCCAGATATGAAAGAGAAATGAGAGAAATGGAAGAGCAAGAAAGAGAGTTGGAAGAGCTTGAAGCATTTATTGCTAGAAGATTGCCTAAGGGAGCCAGTAAGTATGAAGGAAAGTTACCTTTGAAATATTTTTCATGGAACAATAAGATTGGTAATTTTGCTTCTAGATGTCCTATAAGAGCTTAAAAGTGTCTAAGTATGACAAGCCTTACAAGCCTAACTGGAAGTATAGATATCAGAAGAAATGTTATTATGTTGCTGATGAAGGTGTGACAGATGAGGAATTTGAGAAAGGGAATTCGGAAGATGAATTTGTATTCATTGCTATCAAGGAAGATGATCTGGTATCTGTTGATTATACAAGCTGTGTTGTTGAAGAGAAAGCTTTAGCTGCTAAGATTGATGAGAAAGATGAATGGGTGATTAACAGTTGTTCACATCATATGACTGGTGATAAAGATAAATTTGTGAATATGGAGAAGTATGATGGCAGTGTAGTAAGATTTGGAGACAACAAAGCTTGTGTAATCTGTGGTAGAGGCTCTATTTCTCTTGATGGTAAGCATAACACTAATGATGTTTTATATGTTGAAGGTTTGAAGAATAATATTTTAAGTTTTGGATAGATGGTTGATAAGGGATATGATTTTCAATTCAAGAATGAGAAATGTAAGATCTTGAATAGCTTTTGTATAGAGATTGCATCAGGTACTAAAACTAAAGGTAATATCTTTCATCTGAATGCTAGTGAGAAAAGTTGTTTGATTCCTTAGATTGATGATAGTTGGTTGTGGCATAGGAGAGTGTGTCATGTTAACTTTGATTGCATGATCAAGATTAGTTATACTCAAGTTGTTAGAGATCTACCTAAGATAGTGAAGCCTACTAATCCGGTATGTAAAGAATGTCAATTGGGAAAGCAAACAAGAATTTCATTCAAGAGAAAACTGTATACATCTAATAGGTTGTTAGATCTTGTGCATACTGATTTATGTGGTCCATCTAGAGTGAGAAGCTTTCAGGGAGATAGATTCTTTATGTTGTTGATTGATGACTATTCTAGGATGATGTGGGTCACTTTTCTAAGGGAGAAAAGTGAAGCATTGGAGAAGTTCAAAAAATTCAAAGCTAAAGTGGAGATAGAGACAGGATTGAAGTTGAAGTGTCTGAGATTTGACAGAGGAGGAGAATTCACCTCCAATGAATTTAATTTATTTTGTGAAGAGCATGGAATCAAAAGACAGTTATCTGCTCCGAAAACCCCTCAGTAGAATGGAGTTGTTGAAAGAAAGATCAAAACTATCTTGGATGTTGCTAGAACTATGTTGATTGAAGGGAATGTTCTGCATATCTATTGGAGAGAAGTTGTTAGCAGTGTTGTATACACATTCAACCAGGTGCATATAAAAGTTGATTCCGATAAGACCCCTTACGAACTTTGGTTTGGTCATGTTCCTACAGTTAGATATTTCAAAATCTTTGGAAGAAAATGTTATATCAAAAGAGATGAGGATATAGGAAAATTTGATGCAAGATGTGATCAAGGAATCTTTTTGGGATATTTTGCTAAGAGCAAAGCCTACCGGTGTTACAATAAGAGACTGAGAAAGATAGTGGAAAGTGCAAATGTGAAGGTTGATGAGAATCATGAGAAGCAAATCAGAGCATGCAGATATGAGTCTGATGATCAGGTTGTTACTTCAAAGAAAGTGCAGACTGAGAGCATGAAGCAAAGTGATTCGGTAGAGATAGTGAATGCAGATGTTGTTGTTAGTGAAGATGTCCAAGAGCCTAAGAATCAAAATAATCAGAAGACCCTGAGGTATGTAAGACTGAATCATTCAGAAAATCAGATTATTGGTAATAAAAATAAAGGTGTGATGACTAGGAGAAGGATTGTTGCTGAAGAGATGTGTTTGATTTCTAAAATTGAGCCTAAAGATGTTGTTGAAGCTTGTAAAGATGAAAACTGAGTAAAAGCTATGGAATAAGAGTTAGATCAAATTAAGAAGAACAAAACATGGGAACTTGTTTCGAGACCTAAGGACAAGAATGTAATTGGTACTAAATGGGTGTTCCAGAATAAGATGAATGAAGATGGACAAGTTGTTAAAAACAAAGCAAGACTGGTATGTAAGGGATATTCACAAATGGAAGGTATTGATTTTGAGGAGACTTTTGCTCTGGTAGCTAGAATTGAAGCTATTAGACTATTTCTTGCATATGTTGCTCATAAGAAATTCAAGGTATATTAGATGGATGTGAAGTCAGCCTTTTCGAATGGTGAATTGGAAGAAGAAGTCTACATTGAGCAATTGGATGGATTTTCATTAACACATGAAGAAGACATGGTGTGCAGATTGAAGAAAACATTGTACGGTCTTAAACAAGCCCCTAGAGCCTGGTATGTTAGATTGGATAGGTATTTGATGAAATTGGGATTATGTAAAGGTACTATTGATAGTAATTTGTACTTCAAAATTAATAATGATAACATTATGATTGTTGAAGTCTTTGTTGGTGATATTATTTTTGGAGGAGATGATGATTTGAGTAAGAAATTTGTTGATGATATGCAAAAAGAATTTGAGATGTGTATGATAGGTGAAATGAAATTCTTTCTAGGATTGCAAATTACACAAATTGACAAAGGCATTTTCATATCTCAATTTAAGTATGTGAAGGAATTATTGAAGAAGTTTGGACTCGATGATTTCAAACCTGTTGGAACTCCTATGGTGACTGGATGTAAGATGACAAAAGATGATGAATCTCTGAAGGCTAACCAGACCTTGTATAGATCTATGATTGGTGGACTGTTATATTTGACTCAAACTAGGCCTTACATTATGAGTGATGTATGCCCTGTTTCTAGATTTCAAGTTGATCCTAAGGAAAGTCATGTTATTGTTGTGAAGAGGATATTCAAATACTTGAAGGGAACAGTTGGCTATAGTCTATCGTATCTGAAGAAGATGATTTCACTTTAAACATTTATACTGATGCTGATTGGGCAAATGATGTTGATGAACGGAAGAGCACTTTCGGTGGAGCATTCTTTTTGGAAAAGAAGTTGGTTTCTTGGACAAGTAAGAAACAAGATGGTATTTCTTTATCTACTGCAGAAAATGAATACATCAATGCTACTGATGGCAACCATCCTTGGGTTACTTGGATGAAGTAGATGTTGAAGGATATTAGAGTTGTTTATGATGACCCTACTCTTATTTATTATGATAATTCTAGTGCTATCAATATTTATTAGAATATAGTGTTGCATTCAAAGACAAAGCATATATTAATTAAGTTTAATTATCTGAGAGAAAGTCAGTGATAAGGAAGTCAGATTGGAGTATCTATCTACAAAGGAAGAGATTGCAAATATCTTCACTAAGCCTTTACCTACAGAAAAAATTGTATATCTGAGAGAAAAGTTAGGGGTGATTGCCCCTCCTACTATGATCTAGATGCATTGAGTTGCATCAATCTGGTGGACTTCATAGTCTTATTCTGTTATCTAGATTGATGAGTTGGTGCTGTTTCTCAAGAGGAGTAGTCAATGTATGTTTCAATTGTTCAGATTTGTGAGTTTATCCTAAGGGGGAGAGATTGTTCTTCTTAGAGGGAGAGATGCATGATTTGTATGTCTTTGACTTTGTTCTCAAAGGGGGAGAAGAGCATGTGAAAAAACCTAAAGTATTTCTGAGTTGTCAGTCAAAGGTGGAGTTGATCCTTATGATCTCAGGGAGAGATTGTTGGTTGTTGATTTCTTTCTTTGCATTGATTGTTTTAAATATTCATATCTTTCCATCAATGCCAAAGGGGAAGATTGTTGGATATTAGAGTTGTTGGGATATGTTGTTGTCATTGATATCAACGTATTCTTGTATTGCAGAGAATTAATTTGTTGTAGAGAATTGTTTAGGTGATCTATTTTTATTGGGTTTTGAGATACTTATCTCTAGTTGATTTAGTATGAGTTTCATGATGCTATAAGGTGATTTGGTCGGGTTATGTGGTCCAGTATATGGATTGGTTTTTCAGTATTTTGTGTTGCAAAGTTATAGTATTTGATCCATATTGCTCCAGAATGATCATATCTTGAGTTGCAGATTTTGGAGAGTGTTTGGGACGTTCATGTGTGTCCTCTAATCGGGCGGTTCATGATTTTGAACTTCGCAAGTGTATCTTTCAGTTTGTTAGTTGGTGTTCTTGAGCTCCGATGATGCAATAATGATGAATCTTGTTATCCGAGTTGTTGCGGTGATTGCGGTGGAATTCACGTTGCTTGTTGATGTTCTCTAATCCTGTGCTATGTGTTTTGGTGGTCCACGTTGATCATGGTGCATGTTAATAAAGATTTAATTGGTCTGGTGGCATTCTTCTTGTTATTTGACATATTCGGTGGTGTAGCGTGTTGTGGATGATCTTGGCGAATTATTTGATGGTGTAGCATGTTCGAGGATTTGATTTAGGTCCATGCTATGTCCTTACCGATATTGTATTGGTCCAGTTATGGATTTGTGTATTGTGTGATGTAATTTTGTAATTAGGTCTTATGTGTTGAGTCAACCTTAAGGGTAAGGTTGATGATTTGTATAAATAGGCATTGTAATCAGTTTAGTTGTGTGTTTTGCGGTTGTGTTTATGATATGAGATTATATTGTGTGTGCAAACAAGCAAATATATCATTCGGAAGTGTGAAAGAGAAGAGAAGAGCTATTGTCCAGATAGTGTTCTTAACTAGAACTGTAATTAGGCATTTGGAGATGCTACTCTTTTAGTTTATGGAATCTGGATTGTTGTTTGATCTTTGTAAGGCAGTGAGCCTTTCTCAAGGTTGTAGCCCTTCTTGTTTTTGAGCAGTGAGCTCTAGGCCCCCTCTTGAACAATATAAACAGAGCAGTGAAATACTGCAAAGCCTCTTGAACAATATCAACTTTTGAAAATAAGATGGCCCCCTCTCAATATACAAGGGATGATATAAAATTATTAATTCTATGAGCTTTCACAGAGTTATGAAATAAGGTCGTATTCCTATCACCCTCTTGAAGCCAATCAACTCAAGACTTTTCCTTCCCAAAAATCTCTTTGTGAAGCTCCCATTCATCTAAATTCTTCATGGCTAAGGACTCCATTCTACTCAACTCCATAGTCATGCCTTGGTCCTGAATCGAACAAGTGATGCCATCAAGACGAGCTTGAGCTACCATTTTGTTAGCCTGTAGGTTACCATATCCTTGCTTATTCCATCTCTTAAGCTTATATTTCACAAACTGCAATCTTTTGACAAAAGAGTACATGGCTCTACCACGAGCCGGTTTTCCCTAGTACCACCAGACAGATATTAAGTCTTGAAGAGAAGGGTCCCTTAACCACGTCAACTAGAACTTAAAGGAGGGGTTCCTAAGCGATGTAAAGGAGCCCACTAAGATTTTTAAGCTAGTAGTCCATCTGTCACTAATCCAAAAACAAGAAATCAGGAATCTATCGAGCCTCTTTGAGATCGCACCTCCTATTGTTCCAAGTAAATGTACCATTGTTTGGCTTCACATCAATAACATTCAAAAGCTCAATATTCATACTAAGAAGATGGGTAGAAGGATCCAACCTAATCATGCCTCCTCTTTTTTCCCCCAAGCTACAAACAACATAGAAATCTCCAGTCGTGATCCAAGGAAGAAAAGGCACCAGAGACCGAACATATCTAATGTGCTCCCAAAGATGAGACTTACCTAGAATTTCAGTGGGGGCATAAACATTACTAAATAGACAAACCTTGAAAGAATCTAAACTAGAAGCCACCATAGATATAGAAGACGGAAAAGAAATACTTCAAAAAGGGATAATCTTCCTGGGATCCCAAAAGCAAGCCAAACCACCCAAATTACCAAAAGCTCCAACACACTAACAAATCCCACAAGACCAAATACCAGAAGCTTTATTAATCATACCATCCACTGTCAACTTAGTTTCTTGAATGTAAACCAAGTCGGGACAATGAGTGTTAATCAAATCTCGAACAACATTTTGTCTAGGGATGTTGTTCATACCCCTCACATTCCAAGATAGAAAAATTATTTTAGGGGTTGGGAGAAATGGGAGTCAATGGTTTTTACTAGCCCAGATTCCACCAAAGTATCCCCAATTAACTTCTCCTTCTCCTAATATGTCTTGCGGCCAATCTTCAAGGATTTCTTCAAAGGCCCTTTTTTAAGTTTTTTGTTGCAAGCCCAAGGTTTGAGAGGCCTTGCCCTTCTTCCCAAATTCAAACTTCCCTTCAGCTAGAGAAGATCCCTGAGCACCCAAAGCATCCCCATCCATCTGTTTTAGCCTCTCCCCTAATTTGGGGCATCTGGAATCTGAGTATGCACATTTGTATCTGTTACCCCATCAAGTATTGATCATTTAAAGGAAAACCATGATTATCCTTCCCCCCAGCCTCAATGACCCCATGCAAGTGACCCACAGGGGGCCAGTTTGGTGCATGCTCCTTAATGCCCGTAGCATTATTACTCGCTACCTGAGCACACTGAGATAGATCCATAGGAATTCCTTCCTCTTGAGTCAAGTTATCTAGAACATCAAATTGCTTGAAATTCTTGTCTGTTTGTATGTCCCGCATGGTCCGCTTTTGGCCCCTTCCTCTATTATGAGTCTTAATCGGGACAAATCCATCCTTGTCTACATACGCATCTATCCTAAGGGCATTTCCTTTATTCTATTTTGGGGATGATTTGGGAGGAACATTAGAAGCTGCAGATGGTTGGTTAAAACGGGGACATTTCCTCTGTAAATGCCAATACTCATGACAAACTCAACACCTAAAAGGTAGATTTACATAATCTAACTATTTAATCCAAGAAGATCCAATACAAATTTCAACTGAATCGGGCAACGGATTATTTAGATCAACCTCAATACCAATGCACGCATAAGAAAATACCTTGCATTCTTGAGTTGTAGAAGCGAACCCAACCAGTTTACCCAACAAAATTGCAACAGAATGAAAAATATCACCTCTCCAAAAATCAAGTGGGAGTTGAGGAAGACGAACCCAAACAAAGACTCTTGAGGGAATTTCCTCAACTGAGTCAAACCCCACATGCCAAGGTTTAATAATAAGCCCAATTTGATTAAAGAAATACGATCCCCCTTCAAAAGCCTTGTTACAATCTATCATGCATGGGAAGACAACTATAAAATAATTATTAGCAGCAACCAAGATCTCCATTTATCCTTCCAGGTTCCAAACCCTTCTTGCCCAAGACTCCAAGACAAACAAAGAAAGGCAAAGGCCCATAAATTTGCAGATGAGAGCATGCTTGCACTAGTACTCCACCTCCTCTGAAATCGATTCAAGTTGAATCACCAAAACTGGGCGATCCAAACTCCTTTCTAGACACCCATTCACCTTTTTAGATTTTGACGTCGCCTTAGAAGAATCACCCAATGAAGGTTTACCCTGAAGCTCAGCACCGCTTGCATGCACACCAATCTCATTTTCATGCAACCCAAAACCACTTGCATGCACTCTTGGAGGGGGATCAAATGAAGCCAAATTCTCAAGAATCATTGGAACCTAAGAATCACATGGAACTGCCATGCCAAGAATCAAAAGAACAAGGTTTATCCGGACAACTTTGAAACAAAAAATCACAGAGGCACTGTAACCACCACCTCACGCCTTGCAGAAAACCCCGCCACAAAGAAGGAATGAAAGGAGGAGCACTGCATCCACACAGGATGCAGAAGCCAAACAAGGAGAATACAGAAGGAAAACACCCTCCAAAGCCAGCCAAAAAGGAGGCACAGCGAGCTCCCACAGCTCCACACACCTCCCAAAACCTACACCACGCATAACTCTCCCACCCCAACATGCAGAAAGTAATCAGGAAGAGATCGCTAGTAAGGTTTCCCTAGCGGGTGATCAAAAAAATGCAAACACCCAACGCTACTATTCCCATTGCTCTCCCTTTTCAAATGGTTCGATGAAGATATTATTAGTTCTTGCTGATAGGCAGGAATACTAATGCATTCATTTAGTGCATTTTATTTTCTAAGGAAGCCAATCATTTGAGAGTATTTTTAAAACTTTGTTCATATTTCTATAGTTCTAATTTTTGCCTGTTTTTTTACAAGTCAAATAATACTATTTATTTGCTTTGTTATTGGTGAATTCTGCAAACAATCATTGCCAAAAATCTATTTTCTTCAATTATTTAGTCAATATTTTTATGAACCATCCAAAGTGTCAATAAATTTGTGGTCTTGTTGATTATGATAGATGGTCTTTGAAATCCATAAAGATGTACCAAAATCTTATCGCATTCAATGAGATCCAAGAAAATCTAAATAAAAAATTATTTCTTCAGATGTATCTTCTGACAAATGTCATATAATTCAATGCATATTTATTATACTTTTTGACAATTGTATATATATTCAATACATAGAACTATTAGTATTGTACATTTTACTGTGTATATAGTTGAGACATTAAATTTTAGAATATGTATACTACACTAAGTGTCTAGAAACATCCTCCCTTTGTTAATGCATGCACATGAATTTCTGTGGAGTCGTTCGAGTATTAATTATCTTTTGTTGACTGGAGAATGTTCCTCTCCATTCTTTTGCCTTTATCAGTTTCTGTCAGTTGTGTGTACTACAAATAGTTATTTTTGTCTGGTCACCTCAGGAACGATTGAGTAGCAATTGCTGGAGAAGTGGAACAGTATTTTATCAGTGTTTTCTTTCTGCTTATAGATTTAGGTACAACAAGTTTCTTCTTAATGTGTTTCCACAATCAAGATGAATATTTCATTATGAATTTTGTATAACTTGCTAAGTTGAGAGAAATTTGCCCTTAATTTACAGGTTGTGGAGTTGGGAGGAGCAGTTAAGCTTCAAGGCTGCAAACATAAGACATACTTAATATAAGCATGTGCTCTGTTGATAAATAGGTATGTGCCCAAGACTTTGTTAGCCAAGCAGTTTTGAATCAGATTACATATTTTGTAAAGCTCCAGTGACATATCTTAATTTTTTGTAGGCACTGTATTTATTTTAAAAGCTGGTTGGAACTGTGTTAATTGGTTTATTTTATTAATGCTTTTTCTTGATAATGTTGGGCGGATCTGGGTTAATTGCTGGGTTTTTTTTTAAATCATTTTTCTTAATAAGCGTTTGTTGGCATTATGTGAACCGGCATGAGCATTATGTGAACCGGAATGAGCCTTATGTAAATTGGCATGAAGACATAATGATATTGTATGTTGTCATTGATGTCAATATGAGACATAGTGTGAACTGGCACATGAGATAAGTGAAGAAAGAGGTACCGGCATATGTGTGAACTGGTATATGCCAAAGTGAAGCGGCACATTTGTTCAAAGTGAACCGGCATGCAGTTATGGGAACCGGCACATGGAAGCATTGTATGACTACCAGTTGGTATGGCAGCTTCCACTTCGGGGTTTCTGGTTGGAGTATCTCAAGTCTGTGTGACTCAATCGGTGATCTTTATGTGATGAGTTAGCAGTATGATGGAGGACAGATCGTGTTGCCACGTAAGCTCTGTGCGCGTGAAGGATCTTGCATGAAGAAGACTATTCCTATCTACCTTGGGAATGTGCGAAGTCTGTCAAATGGTGATAACGCGTGATGGGTTATCAGCCGCCATGAAAACGGTGGATAATGGACGATGGAGAATGTCTTGAGATCGACTCAAGACTGGTGCATTTAATGTAGTATGTTTTAACGGTCAGGATTGAACTGTTTGAATTGCTCAACCTAACAGGTTTAGGGTTTAAGGTTTTTGCTACCGACCTGTATGTTCCCTATAGGTCGATGTTAGGTTTCTATCTGAAGTTGCTGGCAAAAGTTGTGAGTGTGTATCCAACGAAAGTGATACAAGATTCTTGCCAGACCATAGGAGAAAAGAGATACCTGCAAAGTGTATGTGCAGAAGGAAAAGAGGAGCCTAAACGGATCTGTATTAGTATTAAGTGTTGTTAACAGATCATTGTAATACCTGTTGATCTCTAACCACTTCAACAGTTGTAAAATCCCCTAACAGGGTAGCCTTAACTGGCTTGATTCAAAATCCCTTAAATCGGGTGGTCTTAACCGGCTTGCTGTAAATCCCTTAACCGGGTAACTCGAAGCTAATGAGTTCTAAGAAGCTAGAAAAGCTTAGGTGACCCTATCGGGTTTTAACCTTTAACCGGGTATCCCTTAACCGGGTGATCCCTAACAGGATCGGTTCCTACCAGAACCTATTGTAGTGTTCTTAACCGGACAAGGCTCCTAACAAAGCAGACTTCTAAAGAGTTCAAAAAGCAGCTTGTGGGTATTCATCCCCATCGTGGTTTTTCCCAGTTGGGTTTCCACATGAAAAATATGTGTGTCATGTGAAATGCTTTTGTCTTGTGATGCTTTGTTTTATCTATTATGCACATGAAGGTTCTATGTTTTGTGCCTGTCTATAAAACATATTGAACTCCCTGTTGTGAAGATTTGATAGTTAAAGTCTACTAGTTCACGCATGTGAATATTATGATAATGTAGTATTGAGCTAAGAGAAAAGCTTAGTGAATGACCGGTTCATGACTAATTGAGCTATACTAGATACTACCAGTTGCACTCTGTTTTACCGGTATCTCTGTTTATCAGCCATTGTGAGTGTTTGCTGTCAAACCGGTTTTGGACTGTACTTGTGTCTGTACTGATTCACCCCCCCCCCTCTCAATACTGGTTTGGTACTAGTGGTTCATCATTGAGTTATCAGCATTGGCCAAGGGTGAGGTTATAACAGAGTCTCGAATGCTTGAATTTTCACCACTGCCATCACACACAACCCATTGGATATTAGTGGCTATAATTGATTATGTGAAGCATTGTTTATTTATGGTTTCTTGTCTTTGCTGAAGCACACACTTATGAGCATTTTCACCATCCACAATGAGACTGTCAATGTCTGGACGTGAGTTTTTGATACCCACAATCCAATTCACTTTATATCTTTCTTCTAAACAAGTTATATTGTGTTCTTTCAACTTGTAAAGCTTCGATCAGGTAATAGGGTGTCTTTAATTTGAAAAGGAGAAATAAGTAATATATTTGGGAGATTTTGTAGATATTTTGTAATTATGGGGCAGTCTCAAATGTAATTTTTGGGTTCATATTTGAGGGATTTTGTAGATATAGTTCATTCTCGAATGAAATTTATGGGTTCATTTTAGGCCGCGAAATTTCTTATTTGCCTTTAGAATTATGGGCTCCCCAATATTATGAGGAGCTGATTCCGAACTAGATCAAGGGTGGAATTCCTTCGGTGTCCTTACAACACAATCAGTTGGGTTTATTTTAAGAGTATTTATTAATTAGACGTAATCCGCAGTAAATGCTTTTTAAGCTTTGCCATCTATATTTTGTTTTCTATTCTCCATATTAACTTTATAGATAACTTTCCCCTAGGGTAAATTTTTCCTACTTTCCATTACTTATTAGATTTTTCATTTTTTTTTCTCGATTCTACAAGTTTTTGCTTGGCCTTCTTTGTTTTATTATCGTCTAACAGTGAATATTTCTCATTGTATTTTTAGTTTTTGTTTGTCATTGAAGTGTTCCGTAAAATGTAAGTTTAAAGCTAGCTTCGTTGGCGGTGTTTATGAGTTTCCAGAAGCTAGCAGAGCTGCGGAGTGTGGGTACCCTGAAAATCTATGAGGGTATTACTTAAAAACGAAAGCTTGTGATATGTCTAGGAACTTTATTTAGGGTTTTAATGGTTTGTTTTTTAGCTCGAGTTCGAATGGTATCAAAAATTGTTGGAGTAAATGACTTAACAAGATACTCTGGTAAAGTATATTACAAAAGTCTCACACAGTTTTAGCTTTTCATTATTCTTTTGCTTTATTTTACTGGAATAGTGTTAGTATGGGTCGATGACTAAATATTGAACAGTGTGTCCTGTTTGGTTTAGCAAGCTTAAAACACTCCAAATCTCTGTTGTTGTATGTTAGGTTTCGCTCAATACTTTTTAGCGGGCACTTTGTTGGAAGGGTGCGTCACATTGTGCTTGGTTGCAATTATTTATGCTTTTAATCTGCCATGCAAAACTTTTTGGATTACTAGGACTGGCCATATGCAGCTTTGGAAGATTTGATTCTTAGTAATTTTTAAAAGGCTTCTATTGAGGCCTTTGCTTAATAGTAGATTGAGTGCAATTAGGTAAATTGGAAGTAGTATGTGGGTCTGAGGTTTCAATTCTGGCCTTATGTTTTTTATTACTGTCTTCTGCTTGATCACTGAGTTACGAGATGAGCATGACAGCAAGACCATTGTGTATTGAACTTAGCTTATTGCCATGCTAGTTAAGCCAAATGGATAAAAATCGTGAGTTGAGAGGCGCTTGTCTTACCCTGGCCTAATCGCTATGGCAATTTGGAATCAACCTTTAGGGTGCAAGGCTATATTAGTGTGTTAGCATCCTCCTTTCTCCGACATATGGCCTGCAAGTTGCTACTATAACATCTTCTTCTAATGGGATTTATTTCCACATTAAATCTTACCTGTTGTGCTAGTAGAGACTAGGTTTCAAAGAATTTGCCAGCTATCATAACTTAAACTTTTTCTGTTGAATCATGACTTTTAGTGATTAATCAACTTCAGTAGCTAATAACAGAGAACACATATTTTCTCAAGTTTGTTTTAGATATATGTTTCCTTCTATCTTTGTAAGATAAACTAAAATCAGTGTCCGTCTGAGTATCGGGGTGGCATTAACTTTTCAGATTTTGGGGACGATGGGGGGAAGTCATTAAAGTTATATTAAAAAAATAATATTTGGTAAAATAGATTAAAAATTCCAAATAACTAACAAACTAAGAAGCTGAATTTAAGAAATTGTCAATATTTACACCAATCTCTAGAATATGAACATATGCACTTACAAAGCAGAAAGCTCTTTAAGATTTCTCTACATTTCAAAGGACTTGAACACATAATTGTCCGAGTACATATCTATCTGAAATTAATATTTATATGTAAAAATATATGTTAATAAATTAATAATATAAATTGAAATTTTAAATCTTTACTGTATGAAAAACTATTACAGAGATTTCTTTAATTTCTTTTCTCTTTGAAAAGTTTAGCATAGCGACATTCACTTTGAGCGATTTAGTTGCTTGAGTGAAAGAATTTTACAACGCTGCCCACCTTTTACTAGTGTATGGAATTTTAGTAATATTATATATTCTAAAAAAATATGTTATTAAGAATTTTATATGAAATGTTAAAGTGAAACAATTTATATGTATTTTGAACAAATTAATATTTATATTAAAAAAAATCTGTTAATAAATTAATAATATAAATTAAAATTTTAAATTTTTACTGTATGAAAAACTATTACAAAGATTCCTTTAATTTCTTTTCTCTTTGAAAAGTTTAGCATAGTGACATTCACTTTGAGTGAATTAGCTGCTTGAGTGAAAGAATTTTACAAGGCTGCCCACCTTTTCCTCGTGTATGGAATTTTACTAATATTATATATTCTATTCTCTTGATTACAATTTCCACTTCTTATTCAATATATCTTCTAATGGTACTTAACTAATGCGACTCTATTATATCCTTGTTCAAATTTTGTAAAAACATTAGCTATAGACAAATTGATTGTTTTGAATTTAACTTATTCAATTATAATTGTTTCCAATCAATAAAGTAATATATATTGTTTGAACTTCTCATTAATATTTCTTACATACCAAATCAAAATTTATAGACACATTTGTTTAACTAAGATAAAGATTTCTAAAGAATTTAATTTATTTTGAAAATGATGGTACTTCAATTATGCTTATGGTACTTCAAATTGCATATTATCACAGAATGTACACTGTGAGAAGCAATAAGAGAATATATATTCCGCCACCAAAATGGGATTGTCCAATTATTGGGCCAATTGATACGACTACAATGGGACACACATTTCGTTTTCATTCTCCCTCCATTGAAGAGTCTCTGAGGATGATATTAGGTGAAGAATTCCTGCAGAATGCTTCTAGTTCAGTCTACTACAGTGATGTGGTGTCCTGTTTCCTGTCAAATTGCATGGATTTCATCCAGGACCCAGAGTTTGTGGAAAAGTTTGCAAATTCATATTTTCAAGACTATTTCACTCCACCGATTGGTTACAATGTAGCTATCAATGCTTATGATGCAAGTAACCATAATGGTCTTCTGGGGCAGGTATTTTCGCCCGACACAATAGCACTATGTGATGCAGCTTCTTGTGTTTACAATGCTATAAAAGTTGTTGTGAACAATAATTGTGAGCTGGTTTTTACACATGCCCTGAAAGAACACAGCGAGCACTTGGGCCATGATCTGACAAGAAAGCTTTCAAATCTCTTCAAGGCACTGATGTTCTTATACACACATCTTCCTCTTCTTCCACCTATTACAACTGCACTTCCCACACTTGCTTCACAAGTGTTCTTAATTTGCATGCAATCTTTATCATGCACCTATGTTTATGCTTTACTATTCTACTATAAAAGTTATATGTGTTCCAATGTTTACTACTATCAATATATTTCAGCCATAAACATACAACATTTTCACAAGGAAGTCTACATTTAAAGGTGTCATTGTTGTTGCTATTTGAGATGTATGTGTGTGAAAATGTGACTTCAATAACTGCAATCATGAATTGTGAATGTTGTAAACTTAATATGTCAGATTTGCAATCAGTAAACAAAGGAAAAACAACAACAATGCACAAAAATATCACTACCCAATCACTTGAAACAATGCAATATTCAATAAGAAACCAATACTTAAATACAACACATTAATTTTTGGTTGAACTAAATGAAATTAATGTGACTATCTATTTTTACATATAACTAACATGTAAGAAATAACTTATTTGTCTATGTAAAAAGTAACAAATTTATGAGTTACCAAAAAATTCTTTACTGTTCTTTTCTATTATATTGAGCTGAAAATACCTCATATATAATTCAAATATCATATTCAACTGAAGTGAAATAATATTTGCAGGAGTTACTTAGCCCTTATGTGTACAAATTTTTAATTAATTTAATAGTTCTTTTATATAGTAATAAATCAAACGATGACTTACAAATATTCTTTTAATTGCAAATTTTAAGCAAATCAAAATAGTTGACATCACAATGAAGTAGGTTCTGACACATTATGTTGACTAGTTTTGTAGCAGGGTTCAAATTAGCCCAATTTTGCAAAATTCAAGGGAAATCAGCTAAAATACTACCTTGAGATTTGAGCAATACAGGTACAATTCACTTCTTTATTTTTTATGTACAAATTTCATATTACTGTGAACTCAACCTAGCATTGTAGAGATAATGTAGTTCCATTGAGAGGGAAAAAATCTTCACAATAATAAATGATCTTGGCATATTCTCACTATTGTTTACATAAATGTACTTACTATTGTAGATTAAATGTAGCTCCATAGGCACAACAACAAATTAATTAAAACACTGTTGATTTAAATTTTGTACATGAAAATTTGTTTCTCATTCATATTCAATACAATATTGTTATAGAAGATACATTCAAATTACTAAACTCCTATACATTTTGTACAAGTCATGAAATTACATTGTGCACATAGTAGTAGAGAACTGTAAAATTTTAAACAATGGTTCCCCCTGTCTACACCAGTAACTTGCCATTAGAACTAGGCACTCTCTTTGTAGAGATGTGCATCGTATTTGTCATGCTTATGACAATACAGGACACTCCTCTATTCATTACTTTATTGACATGCAATGTATAATATTCTGCTACTTCTCTGCATTGTTCATTGTTTATTGGTTTTCTACCAAGGGCTTGCAGAAAGCTAATAAAAATACGGAGAGACTGCTAAAAAACACAAGACCTTCGTCATCTCTGCCCAAAAAAAGTAGTTAGATAGAGCAAGGAAAGTATAATACTTGTACATCTCGATGCTTATTTTCATATTTTGATTGTCCTCCTCATATTAACCATCTCAGTAGCCCAATGTCTAGAGCAATTATTTACAGTAAACCAATCATGTATGGTAATTCCATTGTACATAGTACCATAGACATTGGCAATCTTAGTCATATCATTCAAGAAGATGATTGCATGTTGTCAACTACTTTAAAATTGTTTACATCAAATCCAATTACCCCAACACTGGAAAAGGCAAGCACAATAACTGCTTCACCAGGTAGTGGATTGTTGAATGATATTGTCCACAAATACATTTTCCAACCAAATGTTTGTGACATTATTAAAGGCAAAGGAGACAATTATGCAGGTCTAATTACCTGTAATTGTTTCAAAAATTATAATGCTACACCTCATTTGTCAACTCCAACCTTGGAAAAAGAAGGACGCACAGCTTCAAAGTGTGCATACCTACATCAAATAACTGGTATAAACCTTATTTGTAAATGATTTTTCCAATTTTTAGCATTGCTATCCAGTAATTGAATTCACTAACAATTTCTTCTGCTCATATATTGTAGAGAATAGTCAATTTTGGCTTCAACAAAATATTGTATGCCACAAAGCTGACAATTTCTCCACAAATCTTCAGATTAAAGCTGACAATGTTTTAAATGTGGAGGGCATGTCAAACAGTGAATAGCTCAATAATGGCATATCAAATGAACATCAATGCAATGTCTACTATTCATTAACATAGAAAGGTTGGAGCCTACCAGAGAAAAGAAAACAATGTTGTCAGTTGTGTTGAAAAGTTCAATTAGAGGTGCAACAAGTAAAGAAGTATGCACATATTTGCAAGACATTGTTAAGCATTCAATGTCAAGAGTTGTGCAGAAATATTATTATAGTTTGAACTATAACAAATCTTCACAGAATGTGCAAACTCTTTTCCAAGCCCCTTCTTTGTAGACATATTGAAAGATTAAATATGAAGGGTGCAAACTATTTCCAGCTGAATATTTGTTCTAATAGTAAGCTTTATATGCTTGTATTATTTACAAATGCTTAAAGTTTGAATTTGTAAGGTAATTACTAAAATAAAGATTATTTTCCACCACCATGTATATATAGTTAGAACAATATATACTTGTGGCAGTTGTCACGACATATAAGAGCCTATTAAAAACCCTACTTATATAAATTATAAATTTATTTATTTTGTAAAGTAGAAGTCGCATAATAGATTCTAATCTTTAGTCTCTATACATTTATCCTATTCAATCTGAATAGAAGAATTTGTGTCTAAATGATCTGGTTGGCATATCAATTTTCTTTGTGCTGACTGGATTATTTGCACCATTGAACGATGTAAGCCCTACAAGGTTCTTCCGAAGCATTACATTGAAGGTTCTCTATCTTATGGAAAACTATGTTGGAAGAAAATTGGATTTAATTATCTTCGTTTCACCAATGCACCTATAAAGAATTAGTGTCGCCTTCTTCTTCAATGCATTTGAAAAAAAATTGAAACTATGAAATGCTACCTTAGGTGGGTTGGTGATGAATTTGTAAACAAGCTTTTTGTCAATAAACATAATTTGTACTGCTCCCTTAGCATCAAAATCTATAAAAGAATACATAGTAGCATTTGAAATGGTTTATGCCTTACTTGTCGTTCATGTACAAATCACATATACTTTTAACGACTATACAATATAACTAGTACAATCATTTACAACTTGTATTCATTGTTGTATTGCTTGTATGTATTTTGAAATAGGCAATGAAAACCCATAATTTAATACATGAAATAATTTAGAGAAAAGTAATTTATACAAATGCAATTACTGTCAATTATGAAATGATATACAAACATTTCAAAATTAAAAACTTTAATCCATGGTTTATTGAATGCATTTGAAAATACATATATATGCATAAGTTAATAATAATTGTAGCTTTTGATCGTGCAAGTAATTAGGTACATTCAAATATATATATATATATATACAAGAAAAGCATATTCTACTCACATTATCTACTTTTCTCGCAGATATCGACACATGTATTCACAAACAAGAGATATGCCACATAATTAAACTTCACAAGCTAAGCAAAATACAACCTACTCCATACATATTAAACAATCAGAAGATGAGTTGACACAATCAACAATAGCCAAATTTTATTCTCCAAAAACATACCAAAAAATTTAAAAAATTAAAATAAACCGACAACAAAGAAATGGAGGTAGTAGATGTTGATAGTTATAAGTGTTTTGCTCGAGAACAAATACAAAACATTGACAATGTGCTAAACTGTTATGGACTATACAGGGCACATAATTTCAAGTACAATGTAGGTGATTGTCTATTTGACTCCTTTGAACTACTCTTGGAAGGAAAATACACATCAATTCAACTGCGAAATGGGACAATCGACTACTTTGAAACATGTCTTGCAAGAGGTGAAATAGAAGCAATCAACTCATACAACCTTGAACTCTATCCACCTACTCTTCTTGAACTACACAATGTCCCGGATCAAGAAACATATCTACATAAGATGAGATTGTCTGCAAAACCATGTGCACCACCCACTGAAGTTGGATTATGGGGAGACATATTTTGTATACATTGGATATCGAACTGGTTAAAAATACAAATATGTGTTTGGTCAACGACAGCAGGGAAGAAGTACTTGCACTACAACAAATCATTGCAAAGTCAGTGATATTACATCTTGTTCCATGACGCTAATCCTTGTAGCGGTCATTTCAAACCACTATTAAGAGTTGAAAACGAACAGGCAATATATCACCAAAATACACAATTCTCTGAACTTCAAAAAATCATTAAAAACAAAAGGAAAGACGAAAATATAGACAGTGGAAAAAGACAAAAGTTTGAAATTAACAATAGCAATTCAAAAGAAGAAACTGCAAAATAAATTAGCAATAATAAAAGAAAAACAACATTACACGAACATAAGAAAATGATAAGAAACAAAAGATATGAAAAAATTATAGACCATGGCAAAAGACAAAAGTTTGAAATTAACAATATCTGTTCAGAACAGGAAACTCGAGAACAAAATAGCAATCATAAAAAAAAATTAACATTTCACCAATTCAAGAAAATGATAAGAAATAATCAACAGCATGAAAACATCCAACAAATAGCGCAACAAATGTTTCAAACTCAGAATACAACTTCAAATGAGAATAATAAATCACAACGCAGGCAGACTATAATGATAAAATCAACAAAGTCAAGAAGGAGAAAATCATATTGTCCAATTGAGATTTACCAAAGAACAATTGAAGACACCCCAAAACATACATGTACAATATGCCACGTATTGTATTTCAGAAAAGATATGAGAACCATGAAAGGAAAACTCAAACAAATATATTATAAGTTAGTAAAATGTGATAATACTATATTATCAGATTCCATATGTCGAATATGCTTTACTGCTTTGAAGCAATCGAAGTTGCCTAAGTATGCTACACCAAGTAATATATGAACAAACAAACCAATGGACTATGTACAAAATTTGTCGCTACTAGAAGAATGACTTGTTTCACTCAGAATTGCATTCACTCAAATATGAGAGCTAGGCTATAAAAGATCCCAAATAGGACTTACAGGCTCTATTATTAACGTTCCTGTGAACATTAACATAATACAAAAAGCACTACCACAACCAATCAATAGTACAACGATGATAGTTGTATATCTCAAAAGATGCTTACAGTATAAAAATGCCTTCCAAAAGGGAATGATACGCCCAAACATTGTAATGCAAGCTCTAACCCAATTGGTTGAAACAGAACTATACAAATCGCAAAATGTCCAAATTAATGAGGACTGGAAAGACTGTTTAGAGACTAACAATGAAGATGAAAACAACAGTGAACTTAGTACAACTAATAATGAGTCAGATAGTGAGAAAGAACAAGAACATCCATTTAAAACATTGATACATGGATTCACTGAATCTACATCTATACAAAAAATGGATGATAAAGTCATTGAAATTGCACCTACACAAGATTTCTATCCAATTGGAATCTTCAAGGACACATACGCCGAAGAAATGAATTTTCCCACATTATTCTTTGGTAATCCACGTGATGAAGACATTGTTAAAAGATTTAGCTACCAAAAGATTGTACAATGGGAACTAACAAATTCAAATAGACAATTTGCATACCACACAACAAACTTATTCTTCAAAACCATCAAAGTACTTATATGACAAGTTTTGTCCACAATGTGGATACGAATTCGAAAAGGGCAGCTAAAGGGAAGAAAGCTATGTGCAAAGGATGTGAAGGAAAAGCCAAACCTAGAGAGATTGTTGAAATTAGATATAGGTTACACCGATTTCAAAAGAATAAGAATATCACCAGATTACACACAACAACTTAAAAAGAACATATTTGCAATGATACAACAACTTGGACCTCCAATGTTTTTTGTTACTTTCACTAGTGCAGAACAAAATTGGGATCCCCTGACAAATACACTGCAACAGCTACAAACTTTACACCAATCAAGGCTACAAAAACATGACTCTTATCAAACAAACAAAATTGATAAATTCCAATTGATCAAAAATGATCCAGTAAGTTGTGTGCGATACTACAGGCATAGGATAAATGCATTAAAAAATTGATATTTACAGATTCCACCTTATTTGGAAATGTCATAGATTACTTCTCTGTAACTGAATTTCAAAATCGAGGAAATGAACATGACCATTTCTTGTTATGAATTGACAAAGCACCGATCTATGGCAAAGACAACTATACGGACATAATACAATTTGTTGACAAGTATATCACTTGTAGCACAGAACATTTGACTCCTGATTTAACTATACTACACAAACATCACCACACAAGGCAATGCAAGAGATCTAGAAGACGAGTTTGTAGATACAATTTCCCCATTCCACCAATGCAAAATACTACAATAATGCAACCACTGCCAGAAAAAAATGAAACTCTAGTTACAATTGCAACAAATATAAATTCAAAATTGCAAAAAGCAAACTACGATAGTTCATACACCTTTCACATGTTCATAAATGAAATAAAATTAAAAGAGGAAGATTACATATTAGCTCTTCGATCTACATTACTTAGACCGACACTACTACTACAAAGAAATCCATCACAAATCTGGAACAATAGTTTCTCAAAAAAAACAACCCCCCTATGGAAGGCTAATACAGATGCACAATATGTCCTAAATGCATATGCTGCAGCATGTATTGCAGTTCATACATGGCAAAAGTTGACAAATCAATGACACATGCTTTCCAAAAAATTCGAAAAGATCACCAACAAGACAATATAGATGCAATCAAGATGATAAGTAAACTTGGAAATGCTTTGCTAAACCTCCAACAAATGTCATCACAGCAAGCTGCGCACATTGTTCTATCACTACCACTAAACTATAGCTCAAGAAAATGTGTATTCATAGATACACGATCTGATAATGACCGCACATTCATACTTAAATCTATGAAACAGATCAAGAAGGAACCAGATGAATCTGAAAACATAATTTGCAAATCCATTATCAACTATTATATAAATCGACCCAAATCTATAGAAAACATTTGCCTTGCACAATTCGTCTCCGAATATAACAAAAATGGTACACATATCGAACGAAAAAAATATATATATATTATACGTTATATCAATTTCAACAAACATATAGATGAAGAATACCACTGTAGAGAGCAATTGGTACTGTATGTGCCATTTACGACACATGAGAATACTTTGAAAGATAATTTCAATTCATGGGTAAGTGCATATGTACATCATGAAAGAATAATACAAATGAATCATTCAAAGTTTACGTACAACAATACTTCTACATCGGGTGACATTGACGAAGCTGTCAATGATGTAAACTTACAAAATCAAAACATACAAGAAGAGGCCTCTTCATTTACAAATTCTAAAGACAAGGAATTCTATGACATACAATTAGACATGAACAACAAAGGCCACCAAAAAATTTCAAGAAAATTTTTAACGTCCTTTGAAATCGAACAACACCCACAAATAATGGATAACAATGAGTACTTCAAATTAAGGCAAATGCTTAATAAAGAACAACAACAAATTGTGAAGGACATTGTGATTAAAAAATTGAAACATATTAAAACCCCATTGCACTTGTTTCTAACAGGAGGAGCAGGAACTGGAAAGAGTTTCACTGCAAATGCGATATACGAAGCACTAGTACGTATTTATAACAGCTCTTTCGAAAATGACCCGAACAAACCAAACGGTCTTAAAACAGCATTCACTGGAAAAGCAACATATAACATAGGTGAAATCACATTGCATTCAGCATTTCACATTCCATTTAACAAATCCGAATTTCTTCAACTCAATATTGAAACACTAGACAAAATGTCAAAGCATTACAAACAACTCTGTGTACTTCTTATAGATGAGATATCACTTGTGGGCTCTACATTCTTACAGTACATTGACAAAAGGTTACGTGATATAATGCAAATGCCCACTGCACATTTTGGGAACCTCGACACAATCTTTGTTGGAGATCTATATCAAGCACAACCTATACTTGACTCTAATGTGTTTGAAAATAAACCAACTCAAAAAGAATTGATGCCCTACAACTTTTGGAAAGAGAAAATAAGGTGTTATTCAATGAATTGTACAATGAGACAAAAAGATGACATTTTTATATCAATCCTCAATAGAATTCGCATTGGATTACAAACAAACAACGAATTGCATTATCTAAATCAACATTGCTCATGCCCACCACCCATTGACCCAACATTTCCTTACCTATTTTATAGGAGAAAGGATGTTGATGAACATAACAATAAAATGCTATCTATCATTTCAGACAATGCCATTGTCATAGATGTAATAGATGAATATGAAGAAAACAATTTTACAATAAGATTGTACAATCATACAACTATGTTACCCACACAGATAAAATTAAAACGAAACATTCTTGTGGAAATCTATGCGAGCAACTATAACACAAAAGATGGTCGTCAATGGAACGGATGGAATATTTAAAGCATACACAAAATACAATGACATTGACATTGTATGGATCAAAATAAACAACCCTACAATAGGACAACAGGAAAGGAAAAAACTAGCTCAATGCTACACAAATGACATTGATAAACAATGGGTACCTATACTTCGCATTGCTAGACCCATACAAAAAATATCAATGAAGAACAAAATAACGATTAGAAAACAATTTCCTATACAACTTGCATGTGCAAGAACCATACATCGGTCACAAGGACTAACAATGGAAGGTCTAGCATTTGATCCCACAGCTATTTGACAACATGGCCTCACATATACCGCACTTTCACGTACCAAATCAATGCTATCATTATTCTTGCTTAAACCTCTAACTACAAACAATTTCAAAATAAAGAAAAGAGTACATCTTGAAATGTCATGCCTTCAAACCAACACAACATGGCAATTTGAAAAAATTAATGTATGTTCCCACAACATGGCACAACTCTTGGTTTGCACATTAAACACTCGTAGTTTACAAGCACACACAAATGATATTCTAAATGACTATGACATAATGTCTTCTGACATCATTTGTCTACAAGAAGGTCATACCCATCCTCATCAAAGTAACACTCTACTAAACCTTTACAATTTTGTTGCTATACATAACATTCATGGCATTATGACTTTAACTAAGAAACATCTACAAATCTCAAAAACAAAAGAACACAGATCACGAAATGTAGAAGCAATGACAATAACAACACCACTCCCGCACAATGATCTCAATGTGTGTAATATTTATGCAAGACCAAATGCTCCTATACTTGAAATTTTAACAATAATGAACAAAGTATTGTCCCACATTCCCCCCAAAGAAATTCTATACATTATGGGAGATTTCAATATTGGCATGGCCATACAAAGCAAATGTCAAAAAATGCTTGCAA
The DNA here is from genome assembly GCF_030272615.1 of Cryptomeria japonica. Taxonomy (NCBI): domain Eukaryota; kingdom Viridiplantae; phylum Streptophyta; class Pinopsida; order Cupressales; family Cupressaceae; genus Cryptomeria; species Cryptomeria japonica. Next base: position 86,061,065 of record NC_081414.1, on the reverse strand, counting down.
GTTATATGAAAAAATACAATATACATTTCTTGCTAGACGAATCACACATTGTAAACAAACCACTAATTGATCACATCTGGTCTAATTCATACAAAAACACATGCTCCATTTATAAAACAGAGGCATACTGGACTGATCACCTTGCTACTTTTATGAACATGCATATCACTGGATTTACAAACTAAACTTCAAAATACTAAAAAAGTATAACAAATAGAATCACAAATATATAGTGTTCAAATATAATAGAAATGCAATTTCCACAACACATATAAAAGTTGGCTTCTACAATTCACAAACAATTCATCCATACATGCAAACAAAACACAATAATTGTAAAATTTATTCCAATACTACATATCTTTTTTTGCAGGAGAACAATGGAGCCCACAAAAAGATCAGGAAAACAAACACAAATCAATCAAGAATAGATCACAAAAAGGTATTGAACTTATCTTATATCAAATTAAGAAATATTATGTAAAGTTAACAATATTAATGCACTAGTCTTACGATTCTTGCAGATCAAAAGTGAAAGGACAAAATGCCATATCTATTGAAGACTTGAATGCAAGGAAATCAGGCAACATCTTTGAAGGGGATGTGCTCGTTGTCTATAAAGCCACACTTGACAAAGTGAACAAATCAAGCCCTGTCCTTCATGCAGATCTAACTGATTTAAAAGGTGAAATGACAATTACAGTTAATGTTACTAGTGACCTTGTAGAAAAATATGAAGAAAAGATAGTGCCAAATTCTGCAATTTGCATTTCAGGATTTGATATTGCCCCAAAGACAGACTACGATCGTGGTGACAACGACTGTATTATAATCCTCAAAGATTCAACAACAATTGAAACTATGCCACGCATGTGTCAAGAATACAATTTCATACCAAGCACCACAATAAAACAACTACGCTTCAGTACAAATGAGTACCCCATTGGAACAATTGGTGCTTTGGTAACAAGGACAGGCAAACAAGGTTCACAATACACACTTGACATCAAAGATGGTGACAATGAAACAGACAAAGTACAGGTAAAAAACTTGTAAATTGTTTCCAAATAATCTGTTCCAAACTTCTGTTCACTAGAACAAAAAACTTTGCATTCTAAAAAATTTTACACAAGATAACTAACCATGTCACTCTCCATAGTTGTACCTGCACCAGAGTTTTGGCCAGCAATGCCTCACAATAGAAGACCATCTACAAAGGAATGAAATCCCTGCAATGTTGTTCAGAAATGTTGTAAAAAAAAGTGGACCAAAGAATAACATTCCGCACAAGCCTTTCAACATTCATATGCAAACTCAATGACAAAAGGACATTGGAAAGGCTCAATGGCTTACTAAATACAACTTATGAGGTAACTATTTTCACAACATGCATGTCTCTATTTTTCAAATGCATTGTTTTCACACCACAGTAACATTTACCCATCTCTTACAGGTTGATGGTATCTTAAAAGTGGCAAATCCATTCACAGTTCCATTCCATGCATTTTGCCCACAATGCAATTACAAATTTGAGAACTATGGCATGCTTGAAGACAACACTGCTAACTGCACCAGGTGTCACAAAAAAGTCAACTATGTATACTCACTTCAGCTGAACACAATACTTACAGCCGAAAATAAAGAAACTATACAATGTTCTCTTGATAAGTCCACAGTTGAACAATTGTTGCCAGCACTTCAAAATACTACATATGAAGATTACAAAGAAGACAAATCAAGAGTTATCTTCATTCTACGTGATTTTACAACAAAAGGCCACTTCACTCTCAACCAAAACAACCTCATTACTCATGCCTTTGTTCTTCACGAATGATTTCTACAAAAAGGTAAACATGATACATTACATTAACCTTTATACATTTCAAACATTTTTATTAACTCTATATTATAACAAATACTAATTTACAAACAATAAAACCAATTTATGTTTTGCAGGAAGGACACAATCTCTAAGGCATAAATCACGGATACTTGTCATGTGGAAGAACTGTTGTCAAATAGACTACTACTGGTTAACAAATCAAAGCAAATTAGATACAAATTTTCTTTCTCTGTTTAAAACTTTATATTTATCTTGCACTCTAGAAATTATTGCCTACATAAATGTTGCACTATAATAGTCAACAACTCTTTTTTAAAAGTACCTAATGTTCAAAAGACAAATTAATTATAATATGCACTATCTAATAAGATAAATTATTATACTAAGTTGTCCATTTCTTCTCTGTGTTTAACCTCTCAAACAAAACTAATTTCCGCAGTTACAATATATGCCTGTTCTATTCAGTATTTCATAGACAATTTCATCATGTCAAAGATTGTCTTCTTTTCCAACTAATTTTCGCACTTACAATATATGTTTGTTCTACTTGAAATATAGCAGTGTTCATTGTTTGCTAATTGGTTTCCAACTTTCCCAATTTTTTATTTCTATGCATACAAGTAAATCTTGTCTTCGTATAAGATCTCATATACTAGTTTATGAACCAAAATAACATGAAAATCAAAAGATCCTGTGCATAATTGAACTTATTATGAGCTCCATGGACAAAAAGTTAAAGATATGCCCACGTTATCAAATGCTTTTTCCTAAGTTCTTAGTTCGACAGGTGGCCCCTCTCTTATAATTAACAGAATCGCTTGTTCGATTTATTTTTTTAATTGTCTTTGTTTGTAAATTGTGGTCATACATAATAATTGCAAATGAATTGAACATCAAACTCTATACCAATTTGAATATTTATTACATTAAAATATCAACTCCTTGTACAAGAACTTAAATACAATGCTTATATTGCAGTCAATCATTTCTTTCCTGGAGATGGCGCGCGTGCAGGTGTTTTCAAGTGGCCGAGCTAGGGTTTCGAAGCCCTAGCTTGCGGGCGGCTTCTGTTGCAGGTGCAGAGGGGGAGGGGAGTGAAGGGTGTCGAGGGAGAGCGGCGGGCAGGGAGCGGCTGGGGGGATAGAGCTATTGCGCCGACTGTTGGGGGAAGGTTTGGCTGCGCGGGAGTAAGGGGTGGCTGAGTGGGAGGAAGGGCTCTGGTCTGCTACGGGCAGTGGGCTTCTGGTGGGACTCCCATGGGGTTTGGGGGGTCTGTTTGGGGGCATCTTTTGGAGGAGCTTGGAAGGGGGGAGCCGTAGGGGCGGTGCTTTCACAAGGGGTTCTTCGGGCTGGGGTCCTTGGTTGCCCTTCGTCGCCCTTTAAATCTATTCGACCTCCGATGCCAGGTTTTGGTGGTGAGGCCTCTCATGTGGCTCTAGCCATGGACTTCCGTGTTGCGGTGGGTTCTAAACCCCCACCTCAGAATATGAAGACATTTTCCAATAACCTTTTCTCCTCAGAACCGGGGACTGGAAGTACTGGTAATTCTCACCTTACGAAGATTAATGGGTGTCTGGAGAGATGTAGTGAAAGGCCGAAGCTGGTCATTCCTCCAGAGATGATAGTGGAAGATGTTGAGTACTTTTTAAAACACTCGCTCTACTGCAAATTTCTAGGAATGAGGGTCTCCCTGCATTTCCCGGAAAACTGGGTGCAGAGGTCTTGGGCACCAGATGGGGAAATGGAGATTATGCTGCTGGCGAACAACTATTTCATGGTTACTTTCAATTATATGGAGGACCGAAATAGGGTTTTTGAAGGAGGCCCATATTTTTACAATTAGGTGGGGTTGTTCATCAAACCTTGGCATGTGGGGTTTAACCCTTCGGAGGAGCTCCCAAACAGGGTCCCTGTATGGGTTCGGTTACCACGTCTCCCAGTGGAATGTTGTCGAGAGGACGTGTTACGGATGCTAGCAGCACTGCTAGGGAAACCAGTGGGATCTTCATCGCAAACCCTAGGGAGAAAGGTAATTGTAGACACCTAAAATTGTCATGTCTAATTAAATAAATATTTTATTTATTTAATTATCTAAGCCTAATTCTTCTATTAATTAAATAAATCTTTATTTATTTAATTAATTCATTTATCCTCTTCTAGCCTTATTTCTCATTTAAATAAATACATTTATTTATTTAAATTATCCCTTTCCTAAATTAAATAAATATCTTATTTATTTAATTATCCTACTTCTTCCATTAATTAAATAAATCTTTATTTATTTAATTAATTCATTATCTTTTTCTACACATGACACATGTCATTCATCTCTTATTTCCTACACTACCTACCTCTTTCATTATTTTGGTATTTCTTATACCTACCCTCTAATCCTAGCCGACCTCTCTTTTTACACCTCTCAATCTTAACCCTCCATTTCATATTGTATCTTCTATTTAAGGAGATGCTTTCCTCATTGTCAAACCCTAATCCCTAATGAGACATGCCTAACTACTTGATCAATTGACTAGACTACAATTCTACTTGCAACCACATTCCGTTCTTTGTTGAGCTCTTGTGCATACAAAAATCTGAGAGCAAATATATCAAGCAAGATCAATGGAGATAGGAAGAATGGAGATCAAAACCCTATTGGACATGTGATGGTATAATCTTTGTGATTTTGAGTTATTTGCATTGTCTTAGGTAATCTTCATATGTTATGGTGGATCTTTGTTGTTGTTAGGCTAGGGTTTAGTGGTTGAATCCATTTTAGTCTTTCAATATTATTGTTTATTGTTATCCATTTTCACCATATACATTTTGGCACGACTGGTGGGACTCTTGTCCCTTTGCATTTAACATTTTTGTTGCAGATTTTGCATTTTTGAAGTTGCAGATCGGACGATTTCGATGACATTTTAGGTTTTTTCCGCGTCTGCGAGTGTTCAGATCGCGTTTTTGTATTTCAGAGGCGTCTGCGATATCTTGGATCGCGTCTGTGTTTCTGTCATTTTCTATTTTTGCAGGTTTCCGAAAGACGCGTCTATGATTCTGAATCGCGTCTGCGCATCATCTTATCACGTCTGTGATTCCGAATCGCGTCTGCGCATCATCTTATCACGTCTGTAGCCGAAAGAAGCGTCTGTGTTCTGTGGCCGCGTCTGTGAACTACATAACCGCGTCTGTGTCGGACAGACGCGTCTGTGTCTGGTATAACAGCATCTGTGCATTCTGTTTTGCAAATTTTTCAAGTTTTTCGATTTGGGTTTTCGGATTTTGTACTTAGGGTTTCAGATCTGGTTTATTTTTGGCTAACCTTTGCAGATCTAGCTAACCTGATTTGTGCAGCTTGCTTTGGAGACAAATACGTTTTTGTTGAAGGCCCCTTTTCACAAAGTCTTTTTGGGTTTTCTAAAAATTTACCTAACTTGTGTGCTTGCAGGAAGGGGTTATCATTTGAAACAACCCAAACTACTAACAATTTTGTTGCAGGGCCTTAGCTAGGGTTTTGTAATTTTTATTGTGTGCCTTGTTTCATAGCTTAGCAAACACTTCAATTGGTGCACTAAAATTGAATCATTGTCTTTTGTGTCTTGAGCAATAGGCTCTTTTTGTTTACTCTTTAGAGGGCCTGTCTTCCCGTGTGGTCATTAGGACTACTAGTGAGAAGAGAACGACCCAAGTGGTAGCGAGGAAAACCCACCTCATCCAAACCACTATAATCAAATGTATTCATGGTGAAAACTATGAATAACGTGTGCTGATTAGTTCATACCGACACTATGTCTCCCCATAAACCCGTTTGATCAAATTTATTTGATCATTTGTAGGGCGTAACCCCTACCAGCTGGGAGCCTTCTGTATTTACAGAGCTGAAAGTGCCGCATGTATGGCCACACGAGTGGATGCCCTTACTAGCACCATTTTGTTTTAGAGGCCCAAATCCTTCTAGTTGTTGGGGCAGGAGGTCGGACCTCTGGTAGCGGCCCACACACATACGGTTCTTAGTAGAGATACAAAGTTCGCCATGGGGAGTTTTCATGGGGACTGATGCTTGGCTGACCCGAGAAGTGAGTGCCGAGGGTGGAGCCAGTGAGGTCAAGCATCTAAGTATGCACTCTGAATAGCGTAGCCTCGGGGGTAAAACCCCATGTGGGATCAACAACTATTGTCTTGGCCAGCCATAAGAATTGTGCTTGACTTATGATAAACATTCAAACACTCAAAGACAAAACAACAAAACATTGTGTCTTTTGTGTCTTCAAGTGTATGCAAAAACTTTTTACATCAAACAACACACTTTCTTGGAGTCATTTTGGAGTCTAAACACTAGCAAACATTGAGTCATCAGCACTGTGTCCTCTTGTCACGAAAAACAGTCGAACAATCAGATTTGGTCACAACAAAACAACTTCACAGATAGGAAAGATTGCACGAAGGTTACAGAAACGCGTCTGTGTCTGTTCAAACCGCGTCTGTGTCAGATAAACGCGTCTGTGAAGTACAGAATAGCGTCTGTGTTTTTATCTGCATCTGTGTCGAACAGAGACACGTCTGTGTCTGGGAATCGCGTCTGTGAAGTATACAGGCGCGTCTGTGTCCACAATTGCAAAAAACTGTTATAGTCCCGGCAAACATCAACAGGAAAATCTCAGAATCACGTCTGCGTTAAACAGAGTAGCGTCTGTGTCTTAAAACCGCATCTGTGAAGTATACAGAGGCGTCTGTGTCAGGATTTGAAAATTTTAACAGTCAAACAAACAAAAGAAATCAGTTTCGGCATACTTGAGCTTCCTAGGTTGTCTCTTCAGATTTCATCTAGCATTCAACCTGTCTTTGGGTCTCACATAGTCCATCATTGCTTCACATCTCATTTTACATTCATACTTGTCTAAACTTGAGTCAAAAGGTCACTTGCTTGTCCTCATCATACTTTGTCAACACACTACATACAACAACACTTTGCTAAGTGGTCCCTCATCAAGGTTTCTTACCTTTGGGTCTCATTTGGTCTTACTTAGAGTCAAGGTCAGCTTACCTCATCAAGAGAAACTATCCTCTCTTTGGAAGTCACACCTACTCTACTACTTACATACTTGGTCTTATACTTTGGACATTGCAAGTACACCTCAAGATTCATTTACACTCCATACAACTCTTGGTCTTCCATACTCTTGTCATTTTCCGTCTAGTCTCTCACATATTGCCAAACACCTAGTTCATGGTTGAAACCCGTCTTCAAAAATCTAGGAGAATAGTCAAAGAAGCTCAAGAATCCGTAAACATGAGTTCTTATGAGTATGACAATGATGTCTTCTACAATCCTGAGCACACTACATTACCAGACATGAATGTTTATAGAAACAATCCAAATGTGGAAAGCGCAAACACTATAAACAACAATGCTACACACAATGACAATGTTGACAATTCTTCAATACTATCAGCAGACATACAAGAATCTATAATGGATCCTCAATTCAATAGATTGGTTGAAGAGATAATGAGGAGAGATCGTCAATACTTTCTAAACATGATGGCACAAAGTGGAGCTAAAATACCACATGATTTTGACTTATCTCAACTTATGGAAAGTAGACCTTCACAACAAACTCAACCTAATAGTGGAGGACCAAATAATATGATGCCGGAGTCACCATCAGTTTTTCTTCAGAAACCAGCAATCCCACATACACAAGCTCAAATGCATGATACTTACACTCAAAGACCATCATGGAGGCCTTATGCTCAAACACATGCTCAAGATATGGGTCAACCAAGACAAATGGATACTCAAGGACTTCCTCAAAATTTTGACACAAGGAGACCTCATGCCAAAATTGGGGGCAACACAATGGAAAATGAAAGGCCTATTGAATATGGTTTATATACACAAAACAGATATGGGGTCCCTCAACAAGAAGTTATGCCAAGTGCTCCATACATGTCGCAACAATATAGACCTCCATATGGACATGTTTACGATCAGTATCATCCATACATGCAACAAGCTCCTCCTCAAATGGGTGTTTCAAACATGGGGTATGCTACAAGAAATCAATCTCCTCCCAAAAATAATTTGGAGCAACAAATTAGAGATCTACAAAAGAAAGTGGAAGACATGGGCACATCAAAACCCACATATACTATGAGAGATATATGCCCTTATCCATTTGATAAGAGCATTCCAATGCCGTCGTTTCCTCTGCACATTGTAACACCAAAATTCAACAAATATAGAGGGAGAGGAGACCCCAAGGCACACATAAGACAATTCTTCACAGCTTGCATTGAGGTAGCGGCAGAAGAAACATACTTGATGAGGTTGTTCCCACAGAGCTTAGGAGATCAAGCTATGGAATGGTTTTCTCAATTACCTCCCGGTATTAAGTCATGGGGCGACTTGGTAGAAGCATTCATTCAGCATTTTTCTTACAACATTGAAACAGATGTCTCAGTTACTACCTTGTGCAATACGAAACAAAAAGAAGGAGAATCTTTCGCGTCATTTTTACAAAGATGGAGAAACCTAGCTAGCAGATGCTCTTGTGAGATCCCGCAAAAACAAATGGTGGAGATGTTCACACAAAATGTTAACAAGGCTATTGGCTATGATCTCAGGAAAGCTTGTTTGTCCACATTTAAGGATGTCATTGAAAAGGGCCTAGCAATAGAAGAGGTCTTAATTGAACAAGGAGTTATCAAGCTATTCAAAGAAAACAAAGAGGACTTCAAAGGAAAGGACAAACCAAAATTTTGGAACAAGAACAAGAACACGGTTAATGATGGTGTTGTTGATGCCAACACAGTAAGACCAAAGTTCGTCTTTTCTGGATCAAGTTCTACCGACAATCAAGTGAACAATCAAACGGCTGCTAAACCACGAAGGAAGTACACTCCATTGGGAGAACCACTTGAATCAGTATTCAAAAAGCTTGTAGCAAACAAAGTGATCACAGTCCTAGATTTTCCTCCATATGAACCAAAGGTCAAACCAAATTGGTGGAATGATGATGAATTTTGCGAGTTTCATAAGAGCAAGGGTCACAAGACAAGTAATTGCCATCGATTGAAAAACATTGTACAAGATCTCATTGACAGAGGAGATATTGAGATTGAGGGACATTCATCTAATCAAGAGCATGAGGTGTTTAAGGAACCATTCCCAAAACATGACAAGGGAAAAGGCAAAGTCACAGATGATCAAGCCAATTACACCAGAACATCTTACAATTATGATTCCACTATTAATCACATCTCAATGGACAATCATATTTCTACCATTACTATCAAAAATAAAAATCCTGAGAATTCTTCTCCAAGACCCAAAATTGTCCTAAAAGGTGTGGGATCTTCGTCCACATCTACCTCTGAATGTCATGTTACAACCCGTCGAGGTAAGATCACATTGCCAGGTACCTCTACTAAGAATACCAATCTTCCGTCAACTAAGCCTGAGTACGACCTTGTAGAGCAATTAGGGAAAACACCCGCACTCATCTCTATTCTTGAGCTCTTACGTATATCTCCTGCACATAAAACTGTCCTTGACAAAACCTTGAGAGATACTGTTGTCCCTACTGATCTAAACGTGGACCAGTTTCAAGCCATGGTGGGATATTTATCCGTTCCACACTCCCTCACATTCACAGAAGCCGATGACGCCTCCATAAGTCAGCCTCATAATGCACCTCTACATATTGAAGCCTTCATACATAAACACCGAATAAAGCGAGTCCTGATAGATGGAGGAGCAGGTCTTAATATTTGTACATTGAGCACCATCAGACAATTGGGATATTCTGACAAAGCTATAAATTCTACAAACCAAATCACTATTAAGGCTTATGATGATGAAGAGCGTTCGTCCAAGGGCACGGTCATCTTACCACTAAGAATAGGGCCAGTCACAAAGGATGTGGTTTGTCAAGTCCTGGATCTAGACCTTACGTATAACATATTGCTAGGACGTCCGTGGATTCATGAAATGAGGGCAGTCCCATCAACATATCATCAGTGCATTAAGTTTCCTCATAATGGAGTCGAGGTAATGGTCAATGGTGATCCAAATCCATTCATATATTGCAATAACTTGAGATCACATACTGAGACTATCATTCCCAGCAATCGTGAAGCTACTCCTTCTTCAGCATATATTGATCCTGAGTCATTAAAGCCCTCGACATCCAAACAAGGTGAACTTAGAGCCAAGTTTCAAGACAAAGGCATGGGAGAATACACTCTGAATCAAACAATGTTCTTACGACAAGTCATGACCTCTCCCAAGGAATATGGGAGGCCACATCCTAATAAGCAAATCTCCATCATGCTACTCAAATGGGATCCTACCGTCTTTCAAAAATGGGGCGAACTAGAGGAAGAAAATTTATATAAAATGCTATATAAGGACGCTAAAGAGGATACACATGATCAAATTATAATACCCTGTGAGAACTATGGCAAAGGTTTCAAAATTCTACAAAGATTTGGGTATGATGGAAAAAGCCCTCTCGGACTACGCAAAGAAGGTGTCATGGAGCCTTTACAACCTGAGCTAACTACAAGAAGGGAACGCTCCAAGGGGCTTGGTTTTCTAAATCCCAAGATTCACAATAAAAGAACAAAACAGATATGGCGAGTCAAAGTGGCTGAAGTTCAACAAGAAGATGACTATTCTACAGATTCCAACGAATGGGAATGGGGTTTAGACAAATCCTCCAGCGACTATGAGCTCAACGAGACATTTAGAGAGCCAGAGGAACCTACAAAGGAGGAGGAGTTTTACAAGAAATTCAGAGTTGGTCAAGAACCGACCCATAAGGATCTCGCACAAGCTTCGTTTCAAGGCCCTAGGTCAAGATCACATAGGATGAGGACACCTGTCCCTGAGGGTGCTACTAGTGATGATAATTTGGACTCACTCACGATCGAAACTGATGAGGAGAGTGCCATTGACGACCTCGATGACTATCTTGACATACCTGAATATAACCACATCTTCACTATTAGCCTTGCGAACTCTGAAAACACTAAAGACCTTCCCCTCGTTCACCCCCAACTCATTGACTGGGATCAGGATGGACCAGCACAGCTTGATACATTTCAAAATGACGAAGCTATAGTCGATTATCTTGGCATTCGCGATGATCTTCCTCTTGGAGACCATAAAGCAGGATACGCCATAGAGCTTAATAACATGACATACTTTGGTGAGGGTGTCGGGCCTTCTAGTCGCAAAAATGTGAAAATAAAAACAAAACAAGGGTCTTATGGCGAAAACCACACTGTGGCGCTATCTGACTCTAAAAAAGTAAAAAGAAAGGACGTATCTGAGGGTGAAAACCTCTCTGAGGCGCCCGAAGATGGAAGGCTTGACATTCTCCCAGCATCATACGAAGAAAAATCATCCATGTTGGTAGAGGAGACTATAAAGACAAACATTGGTACAACAAAGGTTCCACATAACATATTTTTGGCTCAATCATTGACAGAGGCCGAGAAAGCAAGGTTCATAAGCTTCTTTAAGGAACGACAAGTCAACTTTGCATGGTCTTATGCTGATATGCCTGGACTAGACCCCGATTTAGTAATGCATCATTTAACAGTCAAACCGGGGGCAAAACCAGTAAAACAGAAATTGAGGAAAATGCATCCACAAGTGGCATTATTAGTCAAGGCAGAGCTGGAGAAATTACTGGATGTCGGATTCATACGCCCAATTGATTATCCTGAATGGATTTCCAACTTAGTACCTGTTAGCAAACCAGATCGCAGCGTCCGAATATGTACAGACTTCAGGGATATCAACAAGGCTTGTCCGAAGGATGATTTCCCATTACCAAACATTGATTTAATTGTTGATCTCACAGCAGGCCATGAGATGTTATCTTTAATGGATGGATTCTCGGGATATAATCAGATCAGGATTGCACCTGAAGATCAACATAAAACATCATTTACTTGTCCATGGGGAACCTTCTGCTGGAATGTCATGCCCTTTGGGCTGAAAAATGCAGGTGCCACGTATCAACGAGCTATGACTACTATCTTCCATGATCTCATGCATGTAACGGTGGAAGATTATGTTGACGACCTTTTGGTTAAATCAATAGACAGAAATACACACTTGGACATACTTTCAGTTGCTTTTGATAGGCTGGAAAAATACAAGGTAAGATTAAACCCAAAGAAATGTGTCTTTGGAGTAACCTCCGGGAAGCTCCTAGGATTCATTGTGTCTAAAAGAGGAATAGAAGCTGATCCAGCAAAAGTCAAGGCTATCTTGGAAATGCCGCCACCCAAGAATATCAGTCAACTTCGGTCTTTACAAGGGAGACTCCAGTCCATACGAAGATTCATAGCACAACTTGCAGATAAGTGCAATCCTTTCCAGCACCTGCTACACAAAAACATCAAGTTCAAATGGGATGAGAACTGTCAACAGGCTTTTCAGGCACTCAAAGACTATCTTTTGAACCCGCCAGTTTTGATGCCACCAATTCCGGATCAACCATTGCTACTTTACATATCAGCTACTCCAACAGCACTGGGGGCACTCCTAGCACAGCAAATACCTGACGGCAAGGAAAAAGCAGTCTACTATATCAGTCGCACGTTGGTGGGATATGAGCTGAACTACACACCTATTGAGCGTGCATGTCTCGCTGTGGTCTTTGCTTCACAAAAATTACGACATTATATGCTCACTCACAAGACTAAGTTGATTGCCAGAATTGATCCACTAAAATATCTTCTCAACAAAGCTACACTTACTGGGCGACTGGCCAAGTGGGTAATGATTTTGAGTGAATTCGACATTGAATACATGGACAGAAAAGCCATAAAAGGACAAGCCATCGCAGATCAACTGGCAGATGCTCCCATGATAGATGATGTTCCTCTACAGTCAGAATTTCCAGATGAGTCCATTCTAACAATATCACCTGCAAAGCCATGGCAACTATACTTTGATGGCTCATACACACAGCATGGGGCAGGAGCGGGTATACTCTTTATAACTCCCCAAGGCGATTCTATACCAAAGTCATACCGCTTATCATTTCCTTGCACCAACAATATAGCGGAATACGAGGCATTAACAACTGGGTTAAGAATTGCAGTTCAGTGGAAGATCCAAGAACTTCGTGTTTTTGGGGATTCTCAACTTGTCATCCGTCAAGCAACTGATGATTATCAAACAAAAGATGAAAAGCTAATGCCTTACAAACAACTGGTAGATGATCTGAAACAGCACTTTGCAAAGATAGAGTTTGAGCAGATACCAAGAGAACAGAATCGTGCTGCTGATGCCATGGCTACAATTGCTTCGCTCATTGATCTACCACAAAATGAGACCTGCTATGAGTTCCTGGTTGACAACCTGCTGATTCCGTCATATGAGATCACTCCTACGGAAATGATATGTGTTGTTGGTCCTGAATCCCAGTTATATGGTTCCATATTCACATACCTTCGCGACAATATCTTACCTCCCGATCTATCGAACAACCAACGCCGCACTTTCATTCGCCAATCCTCCCGATACGTTATTCTAGCTGATATCCTATACCGACGAGGTCTAGATGGCACCCTTCTTAGATGTTTAGAGAGTGACGAAGCTCAGATTGCGTTACGAGAAGTGCACGAAGGGATATGTGGTCCGCATACTAGTGGTCCTACCTTGGCCAAGAAACTCATCAGGACTGGATACTACTGGCCTACTATGGAAAAAGATGCATATCAGTTTGTCAAGAAGTGTAAGCAGTGTCAAATTCATGGAGACCTTATACATGCACCAGCACAAGAACTACAGCCACTTGCATCTCCTTGGCCCTTTTTTCAGTGGGGACTCGATCTCATAGGCAAGATTCACCCTCCTTCTTCCAATGGACATAAATTCATTATCACAGCCACAGAGTATTTCACAAAGTGGATTGAAGCTGTGCCTCTCACACAAGTTACTGGGAAACAAATCGCTACTTTCATCCTGAACTACATCATTTGCCGATACGGGATTCCTACTTCCATTATCACCGATAACGGGCGTCCTTTCAAGAACCAGGATGTTCGTGAACTCTGTGAGCGCTTCCATATCTCTCACCATTTCTCCACACCATACTACCCCCAAGGTAATGGCCAAGCTGAGGCGTCTAACAAAACAATTCTCAAAATACTTAAAAAGACAGTCGACGACGCTGGCCGTAACTGGCATGTCCAACTCAATCCCGCACTTTGGGCCTATCGTACCAGTGTCCGCACACCTACAGGAGCTACACCCTACTCACTTGTCTACGGCGCTGAAGCCATCTTGCCTATTGAGGTCGAGCTACCTTCTTTACGGGTCTCCTTGAGAAACATAATCAACGATGAAGACTACAGGGTCTCCCGCTTACAAGAACTAGAACTGCTGGAGGAACGACGACACACTGCTTTTAATCATCTCAAGGCTTACCAACAACGAATGAGTCGCAGTTACAATCACAAGGTCAAGCCTCGCACATTTGAGGTAGGTGACTTAGTCCTCAGAGAGAACCCCAAAAATCAGCAAGACAGAGATAAGAAGGGCAAGTTCGAACCAAATTGGCTTGGTCCTTACATCATCACAGCAGCATATGGATCTGGGGCATATCAGCTCTCTACTACAAAAGGTGAACCTTTGGAGGATCCTATCAACAGCATGCACCTTCGCAGGTTCTACACATAGCTCTTCGGAATATCCTAATTTAAAAATACAAAAAAATTATAAAAACAAAAAAAATCGTCACTTGGTGAAAACCTGGCAAACAGGCACCTTGTGACAACAAAAAAATTGAAAAATTGAAAAAAGTAAAGAGAAATAATTTCGTCCAACGGTGAAAACCACTTCGGTGGCGCCCTGGGCAAGTACCATGGTGAAAACTGGGTCACCAGCGCTATGCGTAGGGACTTTGCTCCTCCCTCCTTCAGGATTCTCTTTCGTCCTTTCACTTTGCACACACTCACAACCTATTCACTCACAATAAACTTACCCATTCCCATCATGGCTTGTTATTGATCTACCTAAGATTGGTTAGCCATCCATAACCCTCCCTTTTCCATCCATAATAAATCAGATCCTATCTGTGACTACGGCCAATTCCTACGTCTAGTAATGGGTGTGGAACTGAGAACATCACATGTTTCGAGGAGTACAGTTTCTTTCAACTTTCTTCAGTCTATC
Organism: Cryptomeria japonica; assembly: GCF_030272615.1. Lineage (NCBI taxonomy): Eukaryota > Viridiplantae > Streptophyta > Pinopsida > Cupressales > Cupressaceae > Cryptomeria > Cryptomeria japonica. The sequence continues at coordinate 86,046,021 of NC_081414.1, read as the reverse complement.
TGCGCACAATCCGCAATAAAGCAGCATTTGCATCGCCAGTCCGCAATAAAGTTTCGTCTTTTTCGCAATAAGGTATCAATTTCATGGATTCAGTCAGTTTCAAATGAGACACAGCAGCAACAATGGGCTTCAACAAAATCAAATCTTTCAACAGACTCAGACAACATATGGTTCAGTGCCATCTATCCTTTTTGTGAAAGTAAACATTGTGACCACAATCAAAATAAGACTTATACCGGTGACAAGAGACACTAAACTTGAGGACTACAGTGGATGTTGGTGTCGAGTCTTGGTTTTCTTTTGATTTTATCTTTTTGGTGACATGTCTTTTAGCTTTTCCAGGATGTCTTTGATTAGAGATTCTATCTCCAGGATGTCTTTGACTAGAAAGGCAAGGATGGGGTATCGTCACCTATTTGCATTTGCTGTCTGTGGATTGTCTTTTAGTAATGCTATGACTTGTCCAAGGATATGAGGACACTGTGAGTCTAGTATGAACTGGGGCATTCCTTGTTTGTGACTGTCTTATCTCCATGCAAACAGGTACAATGACTTTCTGGGCCGAACAAATGCCTCGATTGTCATAACCTACCTGCCATAATAAGCTCAATGATGATAACGCACAAGAAGCTCTTTCACGTTCATATCTTCTGTCTTCCATCCCCCTTTCTTGATTGACTTCCATCGTCCTTCTCAAGTCCGCGTAGCCCGCTATCACATGACTGAGTACAATGACACACCAAAAACATTTGCATTTCATATAGTTACACCTACATCACCACATATAAGCATTTCATACATACATATAGATATCACAATTGCATCACATCCTGCATACAACACATGTTAGCACATCTCACATTTTCATTATGTAAATACTCATTTGCATTATCATATTCATTTGCATTACATACATTCACATTTGCATCATGCATCACATATACAATATAAAAGAACAAAAATATATTGCATTGCATCATATAAGCATCCGTATCACATAAGAACATTTCATCACATAAGGTACACATGCATATAGCTGCCGCAAAAAAATGGATCATCTCTCATATATACTCAAAATGTGTCATGATACAATGATGTCAAAAGAATCATATGGCTACAAAAGAATCACCCGCAGGTGTCTACAATACAACAATGGTACATCTACTGATACAATGGGAGCCCACTATAGCTATGAGGAACTCCCTCCCTCGGAGCCGCCTCGCCTCGACGGAGTCTGAGCTATAGATGGACCCACCCCTGGATCCCCCTGTCTCTCTGGTGGTGGTGGAAGCCCCATGACCCCACCGCTGGATGCCTGTCTCCTGCGGCTCCCTCCCGTAGTCGTCGCTGTGCGCGACGATCTATGGAAGCTCCTAGCCCACTGATCTGCTGGCACGGCTGCATAGTATAGATCCCTCCAGTAGGCGATCTCCTCTCCGGCTCGCAAAACATATGCGTAGCCTGCCCCTGCATCCTCTGCTGCCCGCCTACCTGCCCTCAGAGCTGTCTCGGCCTCTGTGTATCTCTGGATGGCCTGATCCCTCTCCCGCTCTGTGTCTCGGACCCTGATCCTGAGGTGGTTCCTCTCCCGCACCAAATCCTCAATCTCATCTGCCTGGCCCTAGCAGATCTCCCGCAGCCTCACCACCTCATCCTCCTCAGAGTCTCCGCTCTCCGTCTCCGCCTGTGGCTCCTCCCCTACAGGTGCCTGTCCCTCAACCTCTGCCTGCACCTGTCCCTGTGCCTGTATAGGTACCTGTGGCTGTACCTGTCTCTGTCCCTCTGCCTGCACCTGTCTCGGTCCCTGTCTAGGACCCTGTGCTGCTGGCACCTGTAGGGGCAGTCCACCCCGTCCTCTCACCACCGGAGCTGCTCTCTCTTGTCCTCCCTCCCTCCGAGGTGCCACCCGCCTCTCTCCCACCACTCCCCTCCGCCTCCGCCGGCCCCTACCTCCATCTCCTCCTCCATCATCATCATCTCCTCCACCCTCTCCATCCAGTGGCTCTGTCGGATCTGTCAATCTGGGAAATGGATGCTCTGCCCAATACGCAGAGTACTCTACGTCCATCCCTGCATCATCTACCTCTGGCCACATGTCCCATGGCATCGGCATCATCTCCGCTAGCTGCGTCACCGCCTGATCATATGATAGCAGTGGGCCAAACTGCACCTGATCTCTGACCGTACGGGCATACATGCCCGAGCCCCGTGGCATCCGCTAGATCCGCCCAAACTGCCTGCACACCCTATCAATAAGCTGCCTCTCCAGAATATAGGGCATCCGCCCCATCAGATACCTGCTCCTAAACACATATGGTAGCTCCAAGGCATCGTCCTCCCACTCCTCGCACCCCAGGTACGGCCTCCAGATCACCATGTCAATATCATCAATGACTCGCCTCCAATGCTCCAATCTCCCAATCCGAGGCTGGGATGTGATCATGTCATACAGGTGCACAAAACTCTGTCCCTGTCCTCTGCCTCTGAAATGAATGGGCCGTGTGATGGGAAGGTGCTCATAGGCCCACACCTGCAAGAGAGTCATGCCGCAGCCCAAACCCACTGATCCGTGGTACACAAACTGATGCAGCTCATAATACAAATGTGCCAGGACACATGGCCCCCATGCATACCTAGTGTGCTCTGCCATCAGCGTCTCCAATGCCCCTCCCCAGCCCACTGTCAATCCTCGTGTGGCCCTGTCTGGACACAAATACCCACTTATGACTCCCCCAACAACTACTGGCAATGCTAAACCTGTGGCAGTCATGGTATCCCAGGCTACATGACCTGCTCGCATCTCCAAATCGGGATCCTGAAAAACCCGTCTCAATGTCTCCCTGTCACCGTCACGGTCGTAGGGAATCAACTCTCCATCAATAGGAACATGCAGAATCCTGTATACATCCTCTAATGTCACTATCATCTCACCCATCGACAGGTGAAACGTGCATGTCTCTGAGTGCCATCTCTCGGCCAACGCAGTCAACAACCCCATGTTTGCCCGAAACTCGGGCACATAGAGCATATGTGTGAGACCCATCTCCTCAATGGAAATCATGTCCTGGATCGACAACTCTAGTCGCAGTCTCTGAGTCGATGGGAATCTCTCCCGTGACTCTAACATCGGCAAATACTCCTGCAGTCAGGCAACTCAATCATGTCAGTTATCGTGGCATTCACTGTTTATCACAAAATGCTACTTGCTACCTAAATGCATCTGGTTATCTATCCTAGTGACACTCACTGTTCATCACAAAGTGTTGCTATCTACCCTAAGTAGTGCTCCCTGTTCATCACAAAGTACTACGTGTATGACATTCCCTGTTCATCACAAAGTGTCACTCACATTCGCACTCCCTGTTCATCACAAAGTGCTGCCTATCTTGGTGCTCCTTGTTCATCACAAAGTGCTTGGATCTATCCTAATCTTTCTAGAGGACCTGCTTGAGTGTATCCTCTCAGCAGCTTATCCAATCGACAGCGTATGTTCATCACAGAACTGCCAATTTGACCTAAAAGACTAAAACCATGCATTTAAACACACAAACGCACTTTTACAACACACACGCACTTTTAACTCATAAACGCGCTTATAGACTGCACAAACGCGCTTCTGAAACACAGACGCGTTGTGTTACGGATGCTAGCAGCACTGCTAGGGAAACCAGTGGGATCTTCATCGCAAACCCTAGGGAGAAAGGTAATGACCTTTGCGTGCATTTGTGTTGAAATTGATCTTAGTAAACCATTACTAGATGTTGTAGATATGTGTGTGGGTTCTTACTCATGAGTTCAACAACTAGACTATGAGACTTTACCTTTTCGTTGTCGTCTGTGTCATGAGTATGGTCATCTACAACGTAAATGCCCTAGATATAAACTAGTGGTGCACCAACCTCAACAACCGGCCCGGGGTCAAGATATGGCTGATAAAAGCAAAAGTGCTATGGTGACTGATGTTGTGGGTGCTGAGGGTTTTGTTCCAGTTAAGACAAGGAACATAAATCGAGGCCAGAAGAGGTCCCTTCAGGAGAGACGGGAGGAGGATACCTTTAACAGATTTGAAGCACTAGATGACCTCAGCCAACAGGAAGTGAATCTGGGGTTAACCCCTTTGGATCAGGGGGCTTCAGGGGGGGCACCGGAAAGAGCTAGGGAGGACTTTTCCCAGGCCTTGGTAGTGACTGAAAACCAACAAATGGAGTTGGAGCAAGCTGTAGGGGCTGAGTTGGGACTCATTCCTGGTTCAAAGGCAAATTTGGGTGGGGTGGAGGGGTCCCCGATAGCCCTGAAATTGGAACCGGCTGGAGCTAGGACTAGTAAGTCTTCTGTTCACCTGGGTCTTCATCAGAAGGATATTAAGAAAAGTGCCTCAAAAAAAATCTCAAAGGCTGGCAGAAAGAAGGATGTGGATAAAATCAAAATGATGGGAGAGAATTTGATTGAGTCAGGGTCAGTAAAGACCTTGGATTCTCACTTTTCCAACCCTCTCAAATGATTGCACTCTCATGGAATGTAAGGGGCTTGAATAGCGGCCCTAGACAAAAAGTTGTTCGGGATTTTATTGGGAATCATTCTCCTGATATCCTTTTCTTGCAAGAAACTAAACTTTCAGTGGAGAGTATGATGGGTCTTGTGCCAAAGTTGTGGGGGCGAGGCGAATGTCAATGTGTTGGGGCAGCTGGTTCCTCGGGAGGGGTGGCATGTCTTTGGAACCCTTTAAGGCTCCGCCTTGTCTGGTGGGCCGCTTCCAGATCCTCGATATCTAGGGTGCTATCTAGCCTCGACATTGGGGAGGTCATTTTGTTTTCAAATATCTATGCTCCCACTGATCTTCAGGGTAAGCAAAACTTATGGTCTCATGTTGCTGGTATGCGAAGGTTGGCCCCTTTTCATCCTTGAATTATGGCAGGAGACTTCAATGCCATTCTAGGGTTGAGGGAGAAGAAGGGGGGTGTCATGCGGTTGGAACCGTCTTCAGTCCTCTTCCAGGATAGTATCTCCCAGCTGTAGCTAGTTGACATCAAGCCTAGCAATGGCTTGTTCACTTGGAATAACAGGAGGGTCGGTGAGAATTGGATTGTTGAATGGTTGGATCGCTTTCTGGTGTCTTGCTTTTGGATTGGCGGGGGGTGGTCCACAACTTCTAAGATTCTTGACTGGAGAGGGTCGGATCATTGGCCCATCAAGTTGGTTTCATCCTCGGCTCAAGTTGCCTGCTCGCCTTCTTTAAAATTTCAACTTATGTGGCTTTGGGACCCCTCTTTACAATATCTGGTTGCGGACTGGTGGAGAAAAGGCAGGCCGGCCTTTGGCACTGCCATGTTCACTTTTGCCAAACAGCTGCAATTTGTTAAGCGTCGGCTTAAACAATGGAACCGTCAAGGATTTGGGAACATCTTTCATGAGAAGAAAGTTGCCCAAATTGTGTTGAGTGAGATCACCAGGGAAATCAGAGAGCATGGGTTGTCGAAGGAATTGCTTAGAGAGGAAGACAAGGCTATCAAGGTGGTTGAGGAACGGGAGACTAGGGAAGAAATTTATTGGAAGCAGAGAGCTCTCATTGATTGGCTGAAGGAGGGGGACAAGAATACGACTTTATTCTTCAACTCTGTGAAAGCAAGGAGACACGGAAATTCCATTCCCGTTCTGGTCAATGATAGAGGCGAGCAGTGCTTATCCTTGTAGGAGATGTCTAGGGAGGCCCTTCAGTTTTTTCAGTCCCTCTTTAGGGAAGAATCTCAGGGGGAAACAGTGGAGGAGAATCTAGTTCTGGCTTGCATCCCTTCTCTTGTCTCGAGGGAGATGAATGAGCAACTTTTGCATCCTATCTTGGTGGAAGAACTTGAGAGGATTGTCTTCCATATGAGGAAAGGGAAGGCTCCTGGACCGGATGGGTTCCCGGTTGAATTTTTTCAAGAGTTCTGGGATATTATTAAGCTTGATTTATTAGATGTTGTCCAGGAGTCCCAGAGAAATAAGCAGATGCTTAGGGCTTTGAATGCGACCTTCATTGCTCTAATCCCCAAGTGTGAAGGGGCCGACCGGTTAGGCCAGTTCTACCCCATCTCTCTCTGCAATGTGATTTATAAGATCATCTCTAATCTGATAGCAAACAGATTGAAGATGTGCCTGGGGAGTGTTATTTTGGAGGAGAAAAATGGTTTGTGGAAGGCCACCAAATTCTAGATGGGGTGGTCATTGCAACAGAGACCATTCACTCTATGGCAACCTCCAAGGAAAAGGCTATGTTTATCAAGTTGGATATGGCCAAGGCATATGATAGAGTTCGGTGGTCCTTCCTTCAGAAGATCCTCAAGGCTTTTGGTTTTGCTGATGAGTGGATCCAGTGGGTTATGAGTTGTGTTACGTCCACCTCTTTCTCGGTGCTTATCAATGGGGACCATACTAAGTTGTTCAGGGCTTCAAGGGTTCTCCGCCAGGGGGATCCCCTCTCCCCTTATTTATTCATTCTTCTTGCTAAGGGTCTGGGGAGGCTGATTAAGCATAATGTGGGCCTAGGTAATATTCAAGGTTGGAATTGGGGTAATGACTTGCAGTCGCAGTCTCACTTGCAGTTTGTGGATGATACAGCCCTTATGGGGCTAGCTCAGATCAACAAAGCTTCTAATTTGCGGAAGGTCCTGGATGTATATCTTGCGGCATCTGGCCAGTTGATTAATGAGGATAAGTCTTCTATCCTCTTTTTCAACACTCCAGAAGATATCCAAAGGAGGATTGCTTTTATTCTGAGATTCCAAATTGGCTCCCTGCCCTTGACCTATTTAGGAATTCCTATCTCTCCTGGCAACCCTCCTAGGGAGTCGTGGCAGGGGATCTTGGATAAATTTTGATCGAAGGTTGATCACTAGACCCATAGATGGTTATCCTTTGCGGGGAGGGTTCAACTGATTCAGTCAGTGGTTCAGGCTCTACCGACCTATCGATGTATGCTTCAGGTGGCACCTAAGTGGTTCTTGAAGGGTTTGGACTCTCTGGCTAGGCAGTTCTTATGGGCAGGAAATCTCTCCTCTTCCAAGTGGAATCTGGTCAATTGGGACCTGGTGTGTAGCCCAAAGCAGTCAGGGGGGCTTGGGTTAAGGCAGTCTATTCTTTTTAGGGAGGCTCTTGCAGCTAAACTGTACTGGAGGTGGTGTGTTGAGCAGGATCAAGGTTGGGCCAGGATTCTGGCCAACAAATATATGCAGAGGATCCCGTTGGAGGAAATCCCTAGATATCTGCTTGAAGGAAAGGGCTCATCGATCTGGAACACGCTAAAGAGGGGGGCTTCTCTCATTAAGGCAAGGCTTTTTTGGATTTGCAGAAGGGGGAAGAGGTCCTTTTCTGGAAGGACTCTTGGGATGGTTACCCTCCCATCTTGGAATAGTTTCCTAACCTTGGAAACCTGGGCCAAAGGTTTTTGGACGCAAGATGGTCAAGGGTGAGTGATTTTAAGGTTGTCTATAGGTGTTGTCAGCTAGATTTGGAGCGGTGGAAGAATCCTAATGAGTGGTTGGTGGTTGGGATGGAGGAAGAGTGTGCTGAGCTGCAGGGCATTTTGGCAAATAGACATTGTAGCTCTCTTAAGGGTAGGGATGGGCTTGCTTCGTCCCCAAATCCTAAGGGCGTCTTTTCTGTGGCTAGTGGTTACTGGGAATTGATGAGTCAAAGACTCGAGGGAAGGGAAGTGAATTGGTGGAAACAGGTGTGGAATAATGCTTCTTGGCCGAAGTGTAACTGCTTTGTTTGGACTTTAGCTTGTTATAGATGTCTTACATGGGACAATATCCGCAAGCGGGGATTCTTGGGGCCTTCTATCTATGTTCTATGTGGTAACAGAGAGGAAGATTCCTCTCATCTATTCTTCAGATGCCCATTCTCTATGCTTATCTGACACTATTGGTGGGGGGTGTGGAAGCATCCTTGTGTCCATGCTGATTCTCTGGTGGAATTTTGGAGTAGTTTGGGCAGACCTCCTATTCCATCCTCCTTCATCAAAACTGTCTGGTATAGTAGGCCCATCTTCATTTTATGGCAGATTTGGCTCGAAAGGAACAAGAGGATTTTCCGTGAGGCCAAGTTGTTTGTTCAACAAGTTTGGAATAGGATCACTATTATGATTCGGGAGATAGTGGAAGCTAAGTGTGAGATGAAATTCTCGCTGGGTAGAGATGAGGCAAATATTGTGAGTAGGCTTGGATTGCAGGAGCTATCTCTGACCTCTGCTTGTGTCCAGAGAGGTAGACGGGCTATTAAGAAGGTGCAAAGGGTGGGAAGGTGGATAGCCCCTCAGGATGAGTTTATCAAGATTAACACTGATGGCTCATCTAGGGGTAACCCAGGCCCTGTTGGAGTAGGGGGTGTTGGCAGGAACAACAGGGGGGAGGTTGTTTTCTTCTTTTTGGTGCATAAAGGATGGCAGTCTAATAATTTTATGGAGGGTTTAGCAATTCTTTATGCACTGGAGAGGGCTTTGGCATTGGGTTGTAGGAAGGTGATTTGTGAATCAGATTCACAAATTGTTGTTAACTTGTTGTCTGAGTAGAAGGGTGAGTGGGATTCAGTGGCAATTGGCAGGGATTGTTCAACAGATTCTCCAAATTAGTTCCTTAATGGAGCAGGTGTCCTTCATCCATATTCCTCGCGAATGGAATGGAGTGGCGAGTTGTTTGGCCAAGTGGGCCTCAGTTCATGATAGTGATTGGAAAGTGGAAGGTTGGGAGCATCTCTCTGGGGACTACTGTCAGGAATTGCAGAAGATTTTCACTGAGGACATGGATGGTAATGAAGCTGGTTGAGTTGTGGTTGGGTTGGTTGTTTTCTCTGGGGCCTTAGGGCTCTGCCTTTCTGTGTAATGCATTTTTCTGATTTTCAATAAATTTTTTACCCTTTTATTCAAAAAAATCATTTATTTCCTAGCCATCTAACTCAATTAATTACCTTGTTCAATTCTTCGATTGTTTGTCAACAAACTAAAACATCTCGGCAGGAACTTGATGCTTTGCGTCTCTTGTTATGATAGATGTCATTTGAATGGTTCATTGAACATTCCTAGTATTTTCTTTAATACCTAATGAATTGTGTCTATTCAAAACAAAAATTATGAATTGCTCTTCTAGTAAACTCTTTTTCATTATTCCCTTGCAATTCACAGGTTCTTCTTCAAACCATGAATTATAGTTATATTTTCATAAAAGATGATTAACTTAATTCAATCTACTAATAATTTTGACTTCTTGGTCATATAAAATGTATTCCATTGATTGCATTTGGTCTATGAATGCTAATAATCCTTTTATTGTCTTACTACTAGTAATGGTTTATTTATTCATTTAGGTAGGCTTGTTGGAGGATCTAGGAGCAGTGATAAAAAAAAATGAAGCAAAATAAAAAATCATTAAGCAAAAAAAGAACATCTAATAGTTTTGTTTTTTTTTGTTTTTGTTTTTTTATTGACAATGAAATGCAAACAAGGAAAAACACAATCATAATTCTTAGATGAATCTAAGTCATCTTTGCCTCGTCAACAATTCTTTAACATACAAGAAGTAATTTATATCATTTTTTTTATAATCTTCATTAAGATTAAATTGTTACACTAGTTTTGATTTGTTGAATTTTTCTTCTTAATAAATTAAAAAACTTCCTCATTTTATTAAATGTATGAAGAAAATGAAGCAAAAGAACATAGCCTTTAAAGTCCCCCGCAAACTTCTCCTACAATGTTCATGCATCCTCCCAAAACATAAGAAAATATTTTAGGGAAAAATGAAAATAATCAAATTGAAATCAAAATATTGGTAGAAATGATGAAAGTTCTAATGTCATAAGCATGCATTATCAAGTTCTTGCAACACCATTGGAATTTTTGATATCTCACATTAATTATATCACTAGGAAAATAAACATATGGACAACTTAAAGAGAAAATTGTCATTAGTTTCATGACTCAAAATTATCTTATGATATGGTAAAAAATAAAACAAAATTCAAAGACAAACTATTTACATTATTCAGTTATTAAAATTTAATACATAATGAGAAACAAGTTACAAAATATTTGTAATTCATCAATACAACCCTAAGAAGACAAGCATAACTTCTAGGACACCTATAATAGACATCCCTAAAAGTAATCCTAAAATTTTTTCCCTAAAAATAAATTTTACGATGTAAAATTTTCTTTCTTTATGTTTCACAATTCAAAAAATATATTCTCCATACACTTGCATTAGAAGCAATTGGTTGAGACACCTCTCTCAATATTATCCCACTTATAAAAAACCTCACAAGAGAAAAGGGAATGCCAATGCTTAAAATAATTGATAGGGGTTGAGAGACCTATAAACTCGTACCACCACCTTAAAAAATTTATGTTCACTAACTTTGTGAATGCATTTGCAATAAGTTCCAAAGTGTCAACTTGATCTAACGTCACCTTTTTATCCTCCACCATATCACAAACAAAATGGTTTTGGACGTTAATATGCTTCTTCTTCATAGGAAAGGTTGGAACTCTTTACCAAACTTATGACACTATGACGATCACATAGAACTATAATAGATCTAAGGCTCAACCTTACATCTAAAGGTAATCACTTAAGATAGATGGTTTTCTTACAAGCATGACTAGCTGCCATGTACTCTGCTTACATAATGGACAAAATGACCACAACCTAATTTTTAATCATTTAATTGATAGCAACACCAAACATATTGAAAATATATCCATTGGCTTTTTTTTACTGTTAACATCTCAACCCAATTTAAATCCATGAATAATCATCGAGTGTTGATTCTTTGTATAATTGGGTACCATGATAATAAATGGAATACTTGAAGCACCTCACAAATAATTAAAGACCCTCTTCATTGCATCTCAATGTATTTACCCAGGATCAGACATGAAATCGCTAAAGACTCTCACTACTTGGGCAATGTCTAGACATGCAAATCATAGCATACATTAAGCTCCTATAAGAATTAGCTTTATCCTCCATCTCACTAGGAAAAGTTATACACTACTCAATAAAGATAAATTTTATCCCCCACTAAGATAGAAACAAATATTGGCTTACAAGCTAACATGTTGAAGCTCTCCAACATTGAGTTCACATAATTATTCTAGCCCAACCAAATATTTCTATTAGATCTATTTCTTCTAATCCACATCCCCAATATGAACTTGGCTACCCCCAATTTCTTCATCTCAAACTATTCTAAAAGTTGTTGGAGTTGTTTGTTCAACCTCAAAATCCCATGGATCACCTGCAAGCAAAACACCTATCACATCTTAAGAGAAGAAGACATGATTAATGTTATGCAACCTTGAGTGTCATGTCTCCACCCTTACCCAATAGTTAGATTCATAAAATATTAATAATAAACAGATTATTATACACATTCATATTACATATTCATTAAATGTTACACATCACATGTTAATATTCTTATTAATATTTAATATTCATTAATATTTTTATTAATAATCCATATACATCAATATTCTTATTAATATTACATATTCATTAATATTCTTATTATTATTACATATTCATTAATAAACAAACACAATTTGTATACAGTAACAAATTTTATTTATAATGGAAGTGTGTGATTAAGAAAGGATAATGATGTGTCCACTTACTAGCAAGAGTTGCAACTATTCATCCTAAAGGCCTATTAATGAGGCAGTGGTAATCACTTATAATACATATGGGAAAGTAAGAAAAAGAAAATAGAAAGGAAGGAGGACTAAGGAGAGTTTGGTAGTCACTAAGACTATGAAAATAACACGAATGTGTGGTTATCTACTGTAGACGTATAAAAATGACCATATTCCTAAATGAATATTTTATGTTTATTTCTCTATTTAATTAAATCCAGATTAATTAAATTATCCACATTCCTCTATTTGATTAAGTAAATTACTCAATTTATTTAAATTAAATTCACTAGACTTCTTTTTACCATTTAATAAATAAATCATTTTATTCAATTAAATCCCCCCTATCCACTTTTAATTAAATTCAAATTTAATTAAATAGTTATCGTAAATTGAATAAATCTAATTTATTTAATTTCTCCAAATTGCAACCAAATTGAATAAATTACTTTATTTCAATTAAATCCTATTATCCCTCCATCCACTTGCAAAATCCTAAACCCCTTTCTAATCCCTTCTAGAATCTTCTAGTCACTTCTAATTAACCTAACCCCTCCTCTAAACTTTGTCACATCCCTAAGCAAAGGGAAGTCACTTCTCAAACCCTCAAAGTCTTTGATAACCATTAAAGGCTTTCAACCTTCAACCACTTAATTCCTCAAAGTCTTTGATAACCATTAAAGGCTTCCAACTTTCAACCACTTAATCCCCCAAAGTCTCCAATAACCATTAATGGTTAACTCAAACCCTCCTACATGGTTAAAACATTTGTTTTGACTCAACCTTCATCCAACCCAAGGGTCTCATCAGGCCTTTAATGCTTTGACCATGATTATCTCTTAATCATTTGCACAAAGGTTTATCCTTGGATTAAGTCTTAATCCAGTGGGTAATCCTAACTTGGACTTGACCCTTACCCTCTAGATAACCATGAGGTCTTCTCAGGCATTTAATGCCTCTAACCCCTTCTCTCAACCCAACCCTATGTTGACACTTGTCACCATTTCATTGGTGCCAATTACAAACATGGATCCCCAACTTTCAAACTCAACCCTTGATTAAACCATTCAATCTTGACCATCCATTGCCCTATTCTTGCTATAAATAGAGCTCTCATTCCTCCATTTTAATCATCCTTAAAATTTGTAGCATCACACTTATGCTCAAATACAGTCAAGCTTTCATATCATTTTTATGCTCATCATTTTAGCTTCTTTGGAATAGAAATTAGTCTAAATATGCATGTTTAGAATACTTTCTTTATCATTTAGCTCAATCATAGAATAAATATATCATGTTAAAAATAGTATTCATACTAATCTTGTCATCTTATCATCTAGTTTATTGCATTTCTAGAATCATACATAGCTTAACACACCTTTCATTCTAAAATCTATCAAAGCATCCCTTGTTCTTGCATTTGCCATCCCTAAACCATTTTGCTCAGTGATCTGAGAGCAAAAACTTTGGTTTGAGGGACATTGTGAGATAGAGAACCATGGGACCCACCTTGGGAAGCTGAGTAATACTACGTTACTCCATAGCTTGCACCAAGAAGTCCTTTGTGTGTGTGTGGACAAGTATTTTGAAATATTTTCACATATTTAGTTTTATCAGCCCACTTTTCCCGCATACATCTACAACATCGTGTGTTGTTGTTTTACTGTTAATAGAGTTAGCACTCCTAATATGATTAATAATATTAATATAATTTAACATTATTAATATAATTAATGTAATAAACATAGTAATATGGTTAGTGTAATATAATATTAAGATAACAAAATAATATAATGATATTAATAAATTCTGAGGCTTATAAAATTTATCAAATTTGATATAATATTCTTAATAGAGTAAAATATTTTCAATGCAACACAATATTGAAATGTAATATAATATAAAATAAAATGTAAGTAACATAAAATAATGTGAATAATACAACACAAAATAATATTATTAGAGACACTGTGAATATCAATTTGATGAATGGGCTTAGCAAATACCAATTACTATCATAATTTGTATGTTTTGTCATTGTTTGGAATTGTGATAGAAGGAAGGGACATAATGGGGGAATTGTGAGAGATTCCTCACTAGGCACAATGCCTCTTAAACATGGTCAAGGACCACGGGGCCACCTCATGATGATGGTTAAGGACCACATGAGGCCAAGGAGGATAAGGTCCTAACCTTGGGCCTAAGGTTGAGGGTCAAAGGCATCATATTGTAGCTTCCCTACTATCTCCACATGGATCAATTGTTGAATTGAATCAATCATAAGAGATGAGAAGTTGATATGAGGGAGGGGAACAGTGTAAAGCCCTCACTAGGTACGCCGCCTCATGATGATGGTTTAAGACTATCGGTTAAGGACCACATGAGACCACAAAGGATAAGGTCTTGTTATTGGGCCTAGAGTAGAGGATACTTGAGGCAGCTCATCATGTCTTCCAACCCTCGTTATGGTTGAGTTCCATGTAATTATTGATATTGGTTTATACATATCCTAACCCTATAATTGGATATATTTCATGAGTCATATCTACAAATTATTGTCTAATCTAATTGCGGGTTTCAAAAAAATAGCCTTATCTCATCTAATTTTCAAATGAAGATTATTTCTTTAACTATGTTTGCCCTTATTTCATTCTAGATTTGTGAATTTAGGGCAAAGTATAAGGTGATCCCAAAAAGGGGACATTACATTGAGAGAGATTGATCCAAAGTGAAATCTGATATTGAGATTAACATGTAAATGAATTGGATAGATTACAATGAATTAATGAATTTTTAGAGGGGGAAAAAGTAAACCACATCGAAGGGGCTTCAACAACTTCTTGGGGACTCAATCAATCTACCTCTCCACTCAGGATAAGCACAAAGTGTGATAGTTGTCAAGTGTTAGTAGACATTACAGTTTTAGTTACAGAATCTTAAATAGTCCACATCATAGAGATGGAGGACCTTCATCATTTCAAAATAACATAATACACAAAATTACACATAAACAAGCATATAACAATACCACATGTCCAAATATACAAGATTATAATTGAGAAATTATATTTTAACATAAAGTTAGAGTACATAAGGATTAGTAGACAAGCTAATATCAAGGCAGAACACAAAGAACATATTCATTTACACTGGACCACAAGGTCAATTACAAAGAATACATAGGGATCAAATCATGAAGACCACAATGACAGGAACTCTGACATTTGCCTGCTTTGAGCTCCTTATGGGCGAGAACATTGTCGAAGCATGTATCCAGCCTACCAGGAAGTAGTTACACTTCCCCAGAATCTTTCATGACATGAAAGATTCTCGACCCAACACGAAGGAGTCTAACCACGCCAATCTGGCAAGAGTAATGGAATTTTACAATATGGTATATCTTCATTCTAACACTAGTGTAATGAGAGCATAGGCACAAAAGATGCATATTAAATACATAAGAAGAAAAACATAATATTTTTTCTTATCCATCTAAAATCATTTCAACATCTTGATTCCATCTCAATCACATGGGTATGTGCAAGATCATGGGGGGCCAAAAAGTGGCAATGGAAAAAGAAAAAAAAGAAAAAAGCGTTTTAAACCTTTCCAAACACGCCAAAATCCGCTTTGACTTTTTGTTTGGGTCGGCCAAAATTTGAATTTGGTTTTAGTAAAATGGGTATAACGTTTGTGTTTCTTATCAAAATTTTGATTTTTTACAGGCGTTGGAAAGGTAATTTAGAGACCTATCAAATGGATGAGTTAGTTTGATGATATTATAGAAAAAAAATCAATTATAATCATTTGAAGTTAGTCCTTAAATTTTAAAACTTTAAATACTCACAAATTTTGCATACAAAGTCTCATTTTTTTCCTATCCCCTGCTTTATCTATCACTTGTCTATCTATACTTATATAATATATCTTATCTATCTCTTTCTTCTCTACTTATGTCACTTATTTTCTCATCCCATCTAGATAAAAAAATTCCCAAGTTACATACATCTCTACATATATCTTCATCTTTCTATTCCTATCTCTCCCTCTCCCACTCCATCATTGTCACTCCTTATTTCTATATTTCTCTCTAATAATCTCTCTTCTCTCTATTTATCTCCCTCCTATACTTTATCCTACCTATACTTATATATTACTTGTCTCTATCACCTCCTTTCTCTCCCTATCTTGTCCCCTCTATCTCTATATCCATATAGATTTGTCTTCATGTATATTTATATCTCATTATCTCTAAATCTCACTTATTCACTCCATCTCTCCCTCCATTTGTCTTACTCTCTCTATCACTTTCTATCCATATCTATCTCTATCTCCATCTTTTTCCCTATCAATCTCTCTTTTTATATGTTCCTCTATCTTTATATATCTTCCTCTATACATGATTAATCTACTTCTCTGTCTCTTCCTCTATCGCCCTCTTGAAGTATCTTTCCCTTTCTCTACCTTTATCTCTTTATTTGCTCCATCTTTATATATCTCTATCTCTCTCCCCACATCCTTCTCTATAGTGCCTTTATATATCCTATACCTTCCTCTTTCTCTCTCTCCCTCTCTATCTATCGATATCTATAATCCCTATCTCTCTTTCTCACTCTCTTGCACTATCTATATCTCTCTATCTATCGATATTTATCTTCCTTTATATCTCTCTATCTCTTCCTTTTTTTATCTCTCTCTTTACCCCTCTCTATCTTTTTTTCCCCATCTCTTCATATATTTATCTTTGTCTTTACCTCTCTCTTTCTCTATATCTATTCATCTCCCTCTCCCTTTATCTTCATTTTTTATCTCTATCGTCTTCTCTCCTTTTTAATATCTAGATATGTCTACCTCTTTCTATCCATCCTTGTCCTTTAGTTTTTCTCCCTCTCACTTCATACTCCCTAATATCTATATCTCTATTTATGTCCTTGCCCTTTAGTTCTTTTCCCTCTCTTTAGTTCTTCATCTCTCTTCACCCTTATATCTCTCCTTATTTGAAACTTAGTATATATGGTCTCCTAATGGGTTATATCATGTCCTAAGGGGTCATAGAACATCATATGACCCCTTAGGACACAATATGACCCCTAACTACACCATATTGTCTCCTAAGGGGTCACATGGTGTCCTAAGGGGTCATAAAACACCATATGACCCCTTAAGACACAACAAGACCCCTAATGACACCATATGGTGTCCTAAGGGGTCCTAAGACACCAAGTGACCCCTTAGGACACCATAGGACCCCTAATGATACAATGTGGCATCCTAAAGGGTTATATGGTGTCCTAAGGGGTCATAGGACACCATATGACCCCTTAGGACACCATACGACCCATAACACCATATAGTGTCCCAATGGGTCATATAGAATGCCATATGACCCATTAGGACACAATATGACCCACGATGACACCTAAGGGGTCATATAGTGTCCTAAGGGGTCATAGGACACCATATGACCCCTTAGAACACCATACGACATCTTACGACACCATATGGTGTCCTAAGGGGTCATATAACACCATATGACCCCTTATAACACAAGAAAACCCATAACAACATGATATGGTGTCCTAAGGGGTCATATGGTGTCAAGAGACACCATATGACCCCTTAGGACACATTATGACCCCTAACGATACCTAAGGGGTCATATGGTGTCCTAAGGGGTTATATGATGTCCTAGGAACCTTTAGGACACAATATGACCCCTTAGCACACCATACAACCCCTAACGACACCATATGGTGTCCTAAGGGGTCGTAGGACACCATATGACCCGTTAGGACACAATATGACCCCTAACAACACCTAAGGGGTCATATTATGTCGTAAGGGGTCATAGGACACCATATGACCCCTAACGACACTATATGGTGTTTTAAGGGGTCATATTGTGTCCTAAGGGGTCATAGGACACCATATGACCCCTAACGATACCTAAGGGGTCATATGGTGTTCTAAGGGGTCATAGGACACCATTTGACCCCTTAGCACACCATATGACCCCTAATGACACCATATGGTGTCCTAAGGAGTCATATGGTGTCCAACGGGGTCATAGAACACCACATGACCCCTTAGGAAACCATACGACGCATAATGAAACCATATGGTGTCCTAAGGGGTCATAGGACATCATATGACCCCTTAGGAGACCATAAGACCCATAACAACATAAAAATGGTGTCCTAAGGGGTCATAGAACACCATATGACCCCTTAGAACACCATACGACCCATAACGACACCATGTGGTGTCCTAAGGGGTCATATAACATAATATGACCCCTTGGGTTATAATATGACCCCTAACGACATCATATAGTATCCTAAGGGGTCATAGGATATCGTATGACCCCTTAGGACACCATATGACCCATAACACCATATAGTGTCCCAAGGGGTCATATGGTGTCTTAAGGGGTCATAGAATGCCATATGAACCATTAGGACACAATACGACCCATGATGACACCTAAGGGGTCATATAGTTTCCTAAGGGGTCATAGGACACCATATGACCCCTTAGAATACCATACGACCCCTTACGACACTATATGGTGTCCTAAGGGGTCATATCGTATCCTAAGGGGTCATATAACACCATATGACCCCTTATAACACAAGAAGACCCATAACAACATGATATGGTGTCCTAATGGGTCATATGGTGTCAAGAGACACCATATGACCCCTTGGGACACAATATGACCCCTAACAATACCTAAAGGGTCATATGGTGTCCTAAGGGGTTATATGATGTCCTAGGAACCTTTAGGACACAATATGACCCCTTAGCACACCATACGACCCTTTACAACACCATATGGTGTCCTAAGGGGTCATATGGTATCCTAAGGGGTCATATAAAACCATATGACCCCTTAGAACACAAGAAGACCTATAACGACACAATATGGTGTCCTGAGGGGTCGAGAAACCATATGACCCCTTAGGACGCAATATGATCCATAATGATATCTAAGGGGTCATATGTGTCCTAAGAGGTTATATGATGTCCTAGGAATCTTTAGGACACAATATGACCCCTTAGCACACCATACAATCCCAAACGACACCATATGGTGTCCTAAGGGGTCGTAGGACACTATATGACCCATTAGGACACAATATGACCCCTAACAACACCTAAGGGGTCATATTGTGTCTTAAGGGGTCATAGGACATCATATGACCCCAACAACACAAAATGACGCCTAACGATACCTAAGGGGTCATATGGTGTTCTAAAGGGTCATAGGACACCATATGACCCCTTAGCACACCATATGACTCTTAATGACACCATATGGTGTCCTAAGGGGTCATAGAACACCATATGACCCCTTAGGAAACCATACGACGCATAATGAAACCATATGGTGTCCTAAGGGGTCATAGGACACCATATGACCCCTTACGAGACCATACGACCCATAACAACATAAAAATGGTATCCTAAGGGGTCATAGAACACCATATGACCCCTTAGAAAACCATACGACCCACAACGACACCATGTGGTGTCCTAAGGGGTCATAAGACACTATATGACCCCTTAGGACATAATATGACCCCTAACGATGTCATATAGTGTCCTAAGGGGTTATAGGACACCGTATGACCCCTTAGGACATAAAATAAAACCTAATGACACCTAAGGGGTCATAAGACACCATACGACACATAACAACACCAAATGGTATCCTAAGGGGTCATATGGTGTCCTAAGGTCTCATAGGACACCATACGACCCATAGCATCATATAGTCTCCCAAGCATATGGTGTCCTAAGGGGTCGTACGACACCATATGACCCATTAGGACATAATAAGACCCCTGATGACACCTAATGGGTCATATAGTGTCCTAAGGGTTCATAGGATACCATATGACCCCTTAGGACACCATACGACTCCTTGCGATGTCATATGGTGTCCCAAGGTATCGTATGGTATCCTAAGGGGTCATATAATGTCCTAAGGGGTCATATGGTGTCCTAAGGGGTTATAGCACACCATATGACCCCTTAGGACACCATAAGACCTATAACGACACCATATGATGTCCTAAGGGGTCATATGGTGTCCTAAAGGGTCATAGGACACCATATGACCTCTTAGGACATAGTATGAGCCCTAACAAAACCTAATGGATCATATGGTGTCTAAGGGGTCATACGATGTCTTGTGGCCCCTTAGGACACAATATGACCCCTTAACACACCATACAACCCCCAATGACACCATGTGATCTGTTCAGACACAATATGACCCCTAACAATACCTAAGGGATAATATGGTGTCCTAAGGGGTCATAGGATATCATATGACCCCTTAACACACCATACGACCCCCAATGACACCATATGATGTCCTAAAGGCTCATAGAACACCATATGACCCAGTAGGACACAATAAGACTTATAACAACATAATATGGTGTCTTAAGGTGTCATATGGTGTCCTAAAGGTTCATGAGACACCATATGACCCTTTAGGACACCATATTCTCTCTCGCATTATTTCTTTCCCTCAATTACCATCGATCGCCTCTCTCCTCCTATGGGTTTATAGATACTTCCCTCTCACCCTCTACCCACCCCCTAATTACTCTCTATGTCTCTCTTCACCTCTGTCCCCATCTCTCTTCACCTTCTACCTAATTACCTATAGCTCTCTCTCTCTCACTCTCTCTTCCCCCCAATTAATATCTCCTTCTCACCTCTCTCCCCCTCTCCTTTTTTTTATACTTCCCTACGCCTCTCCTTGTCCCCTCTGAATTTTGTTGCTAGAGATGAGAAGGAAATGCAGAGAGACTAGTCTAGATCTTAGGGAAGAGAGAGTGACATAGAGGAGGAAATTATGAAGAGGTAGAAATATAAGCACCTTGTAGAGCTTGAGAGATTTAATAAGATATTCATTGATAGTTAGAGATATAGGTCTAGAGAGAGATGTATAAATATGGACAAAAGAGAGGGAGGAAGAAACAAATAGGTGGAGTGATAGGTTTAGGAGAGAGAGGTGGAGAAAGGAACAAACATAGATAACATGGTTTATCAAAATTTATCAAACTCAATAAAATTCATAAATTTTCTATTATTAATTAATTACTTATTTAGTTTATTTTGAGATGATTGCTACAAAAATTCATGCAATAGGGATATCATATGAAAAAGTCATGAGTTTTTTATGTTTTAAAAATGAAGGATGAATTTAAATGAATTATAATTATTTTTTAAAACAAATAATTGAAAATCTACCTATTCCATATCAAAGAGCTCTTAATTACCTTTCCAGCACCTGTAAAAAATCAAAATTTTGATATAAAACGCAAAAGTTATGCCCAATTTACCAAAATATATTTTTTTTATTTTTTCAAAAATTGGATATCCGATTTTATTGGATATCCAATTTTAAAACATAAATTTTTCCCTCCATATTTTGGTTCGGGTTTGCTTTGGGATTTGGCTTGGAAGTGACAAGCCTGGAAAGTCAACTGAAAAAATGTGTTTTTCAATATTCCTTGATTTTCCAGACTTTATACTGGTGGCTGACGACTTTTTTTATGGCCAATTTTGATAAAACAAAAAGGGTTTTTTAAGGACATTCTCAACTTTCCAACAATATAAGGCTTGTCTTATTTTGACTTTAATAAATAATTATTATTTATTTTCTAATTGAATTCTAACAAAAGTCCTGATTGATAGACTAATTGATAAATACTCATAACTTTCAAATTGCATAACATTTTTTTAATCTGAAACATGCGTCACATCCTATGCTTCGTCTACTATAGGGAAAAAAATTTAAAAAATGAATTTCATAAGGTTTTGACCAAGTTAAGGTGGTCAGACATAGGAGTTTCTGAATTTCTGAAAAGTTGTAGTAAAAAATTCATAAATAATTATTTACTTTATTAAAAATTATAAAAAAAAACGTGTCACATCTAGACATGAGTCTAATACTTATATTATAAATATTATAAAAAAATATTATGATTTGATTGTGATTAGGGTGGTCAGACATACACCTACATCTTATCTTTTTCCTGAAATTTTTGTACCACTGTATTGAAATTTGAAATTTTCATCAAATAGGATTTTTTATT
This sequence comes from Cryptomeria japonica, assembly GCF_030272615.1. NCBI lineage: Eukaryota > Viridiplantae > Streptophyta > Pinopsida > Cupressales > Cupressaceae > Cryptomeria > Cryptomeria japonica. The sequence goes on along the minus strand of NC_081414.1, from coordinate 86,024,235 downwards.
TTTTTCAAAAAAAAACTAGTAGCTTAGAAACTACATTCAATTTTCTATAGATTCTCTTCTTACATATTTTAAAAATAATGTTCGTAAATTATTCAATTTTTCATGTCAAGTTGCATAACTCTGATTTTTTGAAATTTCATTGCCACTTAAGGGCCTGTTTTGGCACACCATGATCCTGCACATACCCACATTTATCCCAATAGGTAAGTGTAACAAGAATTATCTCAACATGGAGAAAACACATGATGCTTCTATGCATCTATTCTTGAAGCCATAATTTAGTCTATGGTTAAGAATTACATACATGAGATTCTTATAGAGAGCTCATCATATCTAGTAATTCCAAAAAGGCTTCTTCAACATAGAATCTCACGACTACACATATGCATATGACAACTTCATCCTTAATACAAACTAAAATTAAATAAGTAAAAACACATAAGTGCATTCAAATGCATCAATCTATGCTTATACACAAGTCTAGTTAAATAGTCATTTCAAGAAGATATGTGAAGTAATTGAATTCACAAAATAATAATAATCCTTAATAGGCATTGATAATGAGCAGTCAACATCCTTTCAAGACCTATTGAGAGATCAAGCTTTGTTAATCATATTCATACTACATATTGCTAACCTTCAAATAACCAAATTAAGCAAGATATAGCCATAATTCACCAACAATATTTGTCACTAATATCATATATAAATTATTGGTTATGAGTACCTTTAGACATTAATATAAGGAACCGAACCAATTGATTTCTTTATATTATAGTTCCTATCACTATATACTTAATATCCAAGGAATCTAACTATTAACGAGAGTCTTTTCTTAATTTGACCCTAAGCATACCATTTCATATTGACTCAAGCCGTGGGACTTATGGTCTTCATCGCCACAAGGATTTAACTACTCTCAATTGCAAAGAAATAGAAGTATTTGAATATAATAATTTATTTATTCAAGCTACTTAACCCTTAGCTATAAATTGAATACCACATACTATCATGCCAACCTACTGACAAAAAGGAAGATGATCTAAAATTATTTAATCCAGAAGTATATAATAGATTATCTCTTAACCCCTACAAGAGACAATTTTGTATAATGCCCTTCCTAGCGTACATGATAATTTTCATTTATTGGAGATATCCTTATATCCCATCACATAATTCATTAAGTTACGAAAATCATTTAGATGTTATCTCTTAATATATATAAATAAATTATCTTTTCAGCCAAGTAGAGATAGACTTTATACTGTGCATACTTATTCATGTCAGGGTGGAAGTTTTAGTTCATATAACTCTATCTCTGCATAAATCTTTAGTTCCAATATAAAATAAAGATTTTGTCATAGGTTGTCTGTGGAATGGAGTCAAATAGAAAATATTTGCTTAAGCTCTTGCAGAACACTATTGTTATATACTTGACATCTTTGTACTCACATCCGTAGGGAAACTTTGACCTCAAAAATACATGAATGAACTGTGAATACATGATTTGGAAATGACAACTCAAGGATTCCAGCAACATGACATAGATAAGATCAAACTAACAATTAATTTACATACCTCACTTTTGCATAGGCAATAACTTTGCTTTCCTTCTACAAACAAAACTATTATTTTCTCTTTCCCAAGACAAAATACTAATATTCAAAATCTTTTTTCTGAATATAATTATTGCTGCACAAAATAATAAATGAAAACAACCCCAAATGAGAGCCAATTCATTATTTTATATGAACAACATGAAAGAGGATTAGATTTATTTGTTTTTAAAATTGTTTTATTACATCTCATCTTATCTTATCTAAGAAGATATACTTTATCCTTTAAAAAAATGTGTCTATTTTTATCTAAACTTATCCTCCCAATAATAATTATCTTAATTAATAATAAAAACTATAAAATATAAAATCTATAATAATTAACTTGTTTTTTCTTATCCTTTCATACCAACTCACTTTTTTATTTACCAACTCACCTTCACATGAAAGGCTTAATTTTTGTAAGTTAAAATTAAAACTACATTTCCCACGTATAGTCCTTTACTCCTTTCCTTTAATTATTAGTTTCTCTTCTTCTTTTCTTAAACTAGTAAAGATTCCTTTCTATTTTTTTATTCATTTTATATAAAATGATAATATTTTTTTTTAATTTTTTTTTATTTAAGGAATTTGTATTTTTATCAAATACTATTTTATATGAAGAATAGCTATTGCGCATTCTAATCTGTCCACACTCTATTATCTGTGCACTAAATCCCTTCTATCCTGTATTACAAATAATGTTGGGATTAATTTTCATTTCTTGACAGTTTCTCCATGGCATATTCTCCAACTCTCATTCTTTGTATTCTCTACTCCAAAGACTTTCTCATACTCTGCTCACATAGTTGTCTCTTTTCTAGTGCACACTTTCTATGCTCTATGCACATTGCATTCACAAATCTGCCTGCGCACTTCCATTCATGCTCTGATATGTCTTTTGGCTCAGCCCTATGGGCCAAATGATAATTTTGTTATTGGATGTAAAAGTTTAATATTTAATTTATAAATAAATGTTTATAATATTAGATAACATGTCAAAATAAAATATAGAATTTTATTTTTAAAATAAAATAATAATTTGGTCTAAATAAAATATATTTGTAAATACAAATATTAGGTAAAATTTAATATTAGTAATAAAATAATAATTTAGTCATTAATAATATCTTATTGTGTTGACTAAATAAACAATATTGAAAAAACAGCTAAGCTAACCACTATTTGACGCAAATATGGTCATTAAAAATAAATTATTAAACTTGCATAGTCTGTTGGCAATTGACACTCATTCGATGGATACCAATGCATGTATAATGGATTAGGGTTGTCATTGATGGCAACTCTTCATGGAAATCCTATCTGGTTGTTATGGATTTTGGTAACTGGCAGAGGGAGTGGTCTGGTAATCTGTCACCTGTATTTTATTATAGCATAACACTTTTGTTTCAGAATCTTTGTAGTGATTTCGGTGGACAGATTCATGCATGGGATGATAGGGCCGACATGTAGAAATCATTTTGACGTCATTTGGTTGATCTAAATATGTTTTAGAGATCCGGTCTAAGCCGACACTTGGTTACACGTTACATTGCATAATATGGATGGTCGACTTGATGAATGTTTTACTTTGTGATTGCGGATAATATGACCGATGTAGAAGATCTTTTTGGTGTGTGATATGAGCGAGTAGTGATCGAGTGTAATATCCCTGATAATTTTTTTTTGTTTTTAGCAAGAAGATTAACAGAACAAACACAGTAACTCGTTAAGGTTAGAGAAATAATCTAGAATAACTGAAAGGAACCCTTCCACCTTTTGTTCACTGAGAGCTCAATCTGGGAGGGTCAGAGCATACGGTGTTTCGAGGATCGTTAGTACCGTAAACCAACTGAAAGCTAAATACAATAATGGGTGACAAGCCATCCCCTTCCGCTTATCCAACAGGTAAACAAGAAATTTGGCAGCAAACCAACCAAGAGAACAACACACCAAGACACAAATCACTTAACCACAATGTTTTAGTGTGAGGACTGAATCACATCAAAGCTCAACTCGGCCGCTTATTCAACAGGAGGACCATTACAAATATAAAATCACTCAACCACTTACTCAGTGGGAGGGCTGAACTTCATAACTGAATTACATAACAAGAAGGCGACTAAGCCAGCCTCCTCCACTTATGCAGTGGGCAAGCAACACTCCAAAAATGGTTAGTAGTACTACTACTTAACCTTACAATTTAAAAAGAGAAGATTAGAGATGATATCCAATTTAGATTACAGCAAAAAATAACTAACAAAGTGACTCAACTCATGCTACTACTATCGTACCAAAAATCTGAAGTCAAACAGGCATGACTAGTCTCAACCATCAACACCAAAATAATCATAACTCACTCAAATGAATTTGGAAACACACCAAATCAAATGTGAATCAAAGATATAACCTGGATGATGAAACATGAACACAAAACCTGCAATCCTATCGCCTCAAAATATTAGCACACATCCCGATGCACCCCTGAAATGGTACGACCTAGCTGAAAGGTATGATTTCCCACTAAAAATATAATTTGTCCAAATCAGCGACTATAAAATTACAGACTATATCATCTCCATGCCACGTTTTGATAGAGCCAATACCCAGAATGAAGGAATCACTTGGTCAAAAGATACGAGCAAAATAAGGTTTTAGCAACTTCGCGACCAGTAGCAAGGAAACACTCCAAAATCCACACTAAACACTCCACACTTAGCAAAACACTCTCCAACAACACTGGAAATACAAGAAACACATCTAGATACTATCTCCCAAGTACGAAACTGAGACTTAGCTAGGAAGCCACACTTCGAAGCTCAAATTTCAGTAGCCAAACTGACAGCATAATGACGCAATTTTATAAGATACCAAAATGAGAGCCCAAGGATCTTATTTATAACACTCTCCTTCTCCAAATTCAAATTCAAATTCAAATGGCACCCACAATCCATTGAAATTCAATTTCATTTCATGTCATAACCTCCACTAGACATGGCATCGAATTTCCCCAACTCCCTAGGCAAAGTTTGAACTTTCTCCTAGATGATAACTTGCAACATAAAATAATATAAACATGAATTGTCCTATCATCCTCAATGCCACCTTTTTAATGCCACTGACTTAGGAAAATAACAATATTGATGGCCGATAGATATTTTTCCCTAAGTCACCCATAGTATAGCTAATCAGTAATAAAATAATTAAATATTAAACCTTAATATGAAATTAATATTTAATTTAATAACTTATAACTTCGTTATTGATTATCATAAAAAATAAAGGATGAAGTTGTACGATGAAGACCACTAAACTATGTTGAATCAGGACCCTATCCGAGACTGCCAAAAATAGAAATGCTCAACACAACCACTTATTAAAAATAGTAAGTCAAGAAATACTGCTCCGAAAAACATGATCTTCACACCCAGAGAAAGAGCTTGGAAAGCTCAATAGAACTGCATCATCCAAACAGCCAAACCCTAACTTACTAAAAATAGTAAGTTCTCACTTCACCAAAGAATCACATGCATGTTATACCACCCGGGAGTTCATGGAAAACCCATAAGGAAACCATAAGAAGAACTGAAGAATTCCCTCCTGAAAAACCCTAAAAAGATCGTGCAGAACTCCATAGAAGTTGGAAACCCCAATTCTCCTTTCCAAATAGCCCGCAGATCTCCGAAATAGGCCAACGGACCACTGAATGCACATCACTGAGAAGTGGACATTACATCGAGAAACCTATTTGGCGCAATTTCGCGTGCGCATTCTTGATCAAATAGCTAACTAAGAAGCAAAACAGGGTAGAGTTGCAGAGTAGTTATAGTCAGATTTGTTGCACTTAACTGAAACTCATCCAAGCATTGTTTGATGCTATTTTGGAGTTCAATCATTGTAGTTATCATTGTAAATGATCTGTAAGTCAGTGTGACTTCCATATTGTAATTGAACCTTTGATTCTAGGTAGTGTTCCTGAATGCAAGTGCATTCCCTATGTAATATTTATGTACTCCTGATCACAGTATATGAATATTGTGGGTTCCAATCCCACCGTGGTTTTTCCCTTTCCAAGTTTCCATGTAAAAATCTTGGTGTTATGATTTTGTGGTTGATTATCTTGTGTTCCTGCATTTTACTTTCTTGCATTTGCTTCCGATGGTCTGAGAATAAGTCTGAAAATTCATTAACCAGTAGAACATCAATTCACCCCCACCCCCCCCTCTCAGTGTTCCTTGATTCCAACATAGTCATTTAGTTCACCAACTTTCATTTTCTTTGATATAATACTTTTATCTTATTACATTTAGAATTTAAGGTAAATAAAGAAATCGAAAATCATTTTAAATATCATAATAGTATAATATTTGATAAATAACAAAAATATTTTAATTACAATTTGATGTTCATAGATAACATAATCACAAGCATACCTATCTATAGAGGAATATAGGTAAAGTTTTTTTGTTATTCTATTAACAAAAATTAATATATAGTGATATTGCAATTAATATTAAATTATTATAAAGATGTGATTATGTTATTAAGTTTTAATATATTCTTGTTATTATATTTCTATATTCCATTAAAATTAAAAAGAAAAATACTTATAATTTATATTATCAATTTTAAGTGAGGAAAATGTGATGGCTCGACATGCGAAAAGCAGAATTAAGTCTCTTTCCCCTGCGAACATCCCTTTCCACTGCGAGGTGTATATCAGGGCTATGGAAATTGTTTTGCAGTTCTAGCTAGTGGTGCTAGGGCAAACAAGATGAGCGGAGTAAATTCTCAAATCATCAAGCAAGAATCTTTTTTCGCAAAAACAAAATACTCACTGGTTGTTTCGGCTAGGGCTCCCCTTCCTTCGCTCCAAGGTAGGGATCGAAATTGGCAGTTGATAAGGCACCAAAATAACAAGGCAGAAGGGCAATCAAATTGTCTAAAACGAAATCCCAAACTTGGGTGGAAGGAAGGTTCTGTAAAACCTAACTAGACAAACAGACCCTCGACTTCCGTTACTAAAATGTCCATTGGCAAATTACCCAAAGCCAGCCTCAGTGAAATAATCATTGATATTTGTATGCGGGAAAAGTGGGTCAATAAACCTTAATATGTGAAAATATTATTAAAATACTAGTCCACACACACACACAGGACTTCTTGGTGCAAGCTATGGAGTAACGTAGTATTACTCAGCTTCCCAAGGAGGGTCCCATGGTTCTCTATCTCACAATGTCCCTCACAATATTAATTCCCAAATGATAGATATATATCAAATGCATTGCAACGACAGAATGTTTTTTGCCCGATGGAAAGGTTGGGGGATCCTGACTAAACAAATTGCTAACTGGGTGGCGTCTTCTCTCAATAACCAGGTAAAAATTGACATCCTTCCTGATCAGTTCTTAGCTATTGAATGCGGTAATCAAAATTTAAGAAATTCATTGCTAAATAAGGGTTTATCAGAGTTCATGGGCTTAGGGTTTGACTGTTGGGGATGGCAAACCCTCTTTCACCCTTCGCAATTAAATTCATGCATGGTCAATAGAGCTATATCACTCGAAAAAATTCCGGTTGAATTGTGAAACAATGATTTCTTAAGAATTTTAGGGAACAAAATAGGTAAATTTATAGGAGTTAAAAAGTCAACCTTAAGCTTCTTTAACCATCTTCTGATTGTTAACATGAATATGAACATTAAAACCATCGAACCAATAACACTATGTTATGATAATCTATGTTTATCCCTTGAATTACCCTTCTACAATGGTCCTTTCGATTTTGAAAGACCAAGGAAGACTCCCTTTAAAAATGCTTTCCCTAAATCAATCTCTGAGTCAAGAATAGTTCCAATCAGATTTGTGGATGGAGGGGGTTTCTCCATTAAGGGTTTTAATAATTCTAGCACTAATCACCCTGCCAGGTCTTTGTGTCATCAATCCCCAATCAAAACCCTATGCTCCTCGCCCCAACCACTTCCCTTTGTTATCTCCCCACGAGGTGATCCTTCTCACGGGGTTTGCAACTTGGAAGAGGGGGAGATCTGTGAAGGGCTCCCCCAGAAAGAACAGCTCGGTATGACAAATATGTTACCATTGTGCTCTCTTACACCACTAGAGAGAGTGAACTCCTCAAAAACTTCCCCTCTGCAGAATCTCATCACCCTATCGCTATCAAAAGAGAAGGATAATTCTCCCCTAGATCCAGATCTAGAAAAGGCTTCTCGACATTATCAACAATTCTCCCCAGTCTCAAATCTTAAGACTCCTCTTGGGGAGGAGGCTTACCCTGCTTCGTCGCGGGCTGACCCTGTTTCAACTATAGTTTCTGAAAGTGACCAAGTGGCTAAGGAAGTGGACATCATTGCCAATTATATAGGGGAAGAAGTAGTAAACGACCTCATGGATCAACTGGTGGATGAAATCTATGATGATGAGGAATTGGAAAGACAAAGGGATTTCCTCGTTAACAATCTAGTAAATATTACTAGAGTTAACTTAGAAACAGATGAACTCTTCATAGCCTCAGAGAACTTGGAAAATCAGCAACCTAACACTCTTGGCATTCTTTGTTCTGGTAAAAGCAAAGACTCTCTGGATTGTGCTAAATTCAGTAAAAGAAGGGGCAGAAAATCCCTTGCTGAATTAAGACTGAAGGATGGAGAGGCTAGAGGCCAATCCAAAATATCTACTCTTTTTAATGTAGGGCAGGGGAAGTTCCTTCCCACGGAGCCATGAAAATCATAACATGGAATGTTAGGGGATTGAATGCCCCTAACAAACAACGCATCTTAAAGCATTGCATCTTTGATTCTAAACCTGACTTAATGTTAATTCAAGAAACAAAAATGAATGTATCTGAGATTTCTCTCTTTGAGCAAAAACTAGGGGTTAGACAACTAAATCATTCCCTAGCCACAGGTGCTTCAGGGGGCTTAGCTATCATTTGGGATCCTAGAACCCTTTCGTTCACACCATTAGAGATTCAGCAAAACTGGATAGGAGGAGAGGTTGTAAGCTATAAAAATAACCTTAGATTCAAACTAATTAATGTTTATGGCCCTGGATCTAGAACAAGGATAAGGTGAAAGTGTGGATGGATCTTGAGATCTTTCTTAAAAGCTTCCCGAATGACCTTAGTATCATTGGTGGAGATTTTAATGCCATCACTAAAGCTTCAGATAAGAGAGGAGGAAGTAGCAAGCTTCCCCCTTCAGCTGTAGATTTCAATCTTTGGATTAATAGGAATTCCCTGTTGGAAATCCAGATGACAGAGAATGCCTTTACCTGGAACAATAGAAGATCTGGTTTTTGTAATATAGTAGAGAAACTTGATAGGTTCTTTATCTATGGTGGGCTCTCAAAGCTGAATTACTCCTTGAAGGTTGAGCCTCTCCCTTTATCTAGATCAGACCATTTCCCACTCCAATTAAACTTATTATCCAATAATACCCCTAAAAAATGCCCCTTCAAATTTGAGAATATGTGGTTTAGAGATGACAACTTTCTAAACTTACTTGAAAAATGGTGGAGTAGCTCCATTTTCTCAGGTTCGAAGATGTTTATTGTAGCTAGTAAATTAAAGCTTATAAAAAGGAAGCTCTTAGAGTGGAATAAGACCAATTTTGGTAACATCTTTGACAAAAAACCCTACTAAAGAATGATCTTAATATGGTTAACACTGAGGTCCTTGAGAAGAGGATGGATGAGCATCTTTTCCTTAAGGAGAAGGCCCTACTCTCAGAGTATGAAAAGATACTATCCTACAAAGAAATTTTCTGGAAACAAAAATCCAGGGAGACTTGGTTGAATGATGGGGACCGGAATACCAAGTTCTTCCACAATAGCACCAAGCAGAGGAGAGGGGTCAACCGAATTTCTAAAATTATGAACAACCAAGGTTCCATTCTGTCTGAACCAGATAAGGTTGCGTCTGAAGTAGTTAAGTTCTATGAGAATATCTTAAACAATCTTGAAGGCTCTGACCTTAAGGGCCAACTCAATATCATTAGGAATATCCTGAAACTTATTACCAATGACCACAACCAAATCCTTTTAAAGAAATTCTCAGTGGAGGAGGTTAAATCTGCCCTCTTCAAGATGAATCTAGATAAAGCTCCAGGCCCAGATGGCTTCCCCACCAGCTTTTTTCAAAAATGCTGGGGTTTTATGGGAACATAAATCACGGAGGCCTTGGAGGGGGTAGGAATTCGGGAAAGATTCTTAAAGAAGTCAACAATACCTTCCTTGCCCTCATCCCAAAAAAAGAAAACCTGGAGAGCTTCAATGACTTCAGACCAATTGCTCTCTGCAACACTTTGTATAAACTTTTAACTAAAACCTTAGCAGCCATACTCCAAAATCTCCTTCCCTTAATTATTAGCGAGGAACAAATTGGCTTCGTAATGGACAGATCAATTTATGATGGGGTGATTATCACCCAGGAAGCTATTCATTCGGTTCAGCTTAACAAATCACCAAGCATGCTAATCAAATTGGACATAAGTAAAGCTTATGATAAAGTTGATTGGCACTTCCTCTGTAAATGCTTGGAGGCCTTTGGCTTTTCCAAAACATGGATCAACCTTATCTTAGAATGCATATCCACCCTTAGATTCTCGGTTCTAGTTAATGGCTCCCCGGAAGGCTTCTTTAGTAGTTCGAGAGGGCTTAGGTAGGGTGACCCTATATCTCCCTTCCTTTTTATTATTATGGTTGAAGCCCTAGGCAGAGCTATTTCGATGGCCAAAGAGAAGGGGATGATCCAAGGTATTCCCATCACCAGTGGCCTCCCCTCCTTTACCCACCAGTAATTCGTGGATGACACTATGCTTTTTGGGCAAGGTGACACGGGGGAGGCTCGTGCCTTTAAAAAAATTCTCAATTCCTACATGATGGCCTCGGGTCAAGAGGTTAATCTAGCTAAATCTACTGTCTTTTTGTTCAACATAGACCCCCTTTTAGAAAAAGAAATCTGCAAAGTCCTGGAAATTAGTATAGGATCCCTTCCTTGCAAATATCTAGGCATTCCCCTTGACAAAGGTAGGAGACCCTCTAATTTATGGGACAACTTAGTGGATAAGATCAAATCTAGAATCAGCACCTGGAAAGGGAAATGGCTCTCCTCAGCGGGCAGGGCCACCTTGGTTAAATCGGTCTTATCAGCTATGCCCATTTTCCAACTTTCCCTTCAAAGGCTATCCTCTTCCAAACTTGCTGAGATCAATAAGCATCTTAGAACTTTCTTCTGGCAAGGAACTGATAACAACCACAAAATCTCACTCATTTCCTGGGACAAGATATGTTCACCCAAAGAGGACGGTGGTATTGGCATCAAAAACCTTCGAGACCAAGGTAGAGCGTTGGGGGCAAAGCTAGTTTGGAGATTATTCAGATTTCCAGACCTCAAATGGGCAAGATTACTTAACCTCAAGTACCTTAATGGAGATGATCCATCCCAAATCTTCAGGGAGCCCAACCCTCCCAGAGGTTCCTGCCTTTGGAATTTTATGCTTGATTGTAGGAAGATCATCTCAGATAGGCTAACCTGGAACCTAGGGTCTGGGGACAAAGCCCTCTTCTGGTCAGATTCTTTGGGAGGATATAAAGCCATTGAAAACATCCATGACTTTGGGATTACCCGGGCCCTTCTTGAAGCAAAAAGAGGTCCCCTGTTAAATAGTTATCTCTCCCCTTCAAAGGAAGGGGTTGGCTGGCAATGGATCGAAAGGGACGATGAAGCCATCTCGGAGGGGGACAAGCATAAACTCTTGTCAATTCTCAATTCTAGGAACTTTGTCCTAAGTTATGATGAGGACAAGCTCGTTTGGGAAGGCTCCTTAAAAGGAGAATACAATTCCAAGGATGGGTACTCTCATATATCCAAATCAGTTTTAAGACCTAAGGTAGAACTTCCATTGAATCTTTGCTGGGATAGAAATTGTCTACCCAAGGCAGGCATTTTTTCCTGGCTAGCAATCCAAAGCAAATTCCTCACTGCGGACAAATTTAAGCGTATGGGCTATGAGGGTCCTAGTAGATGTCCCCTATGCGAAGCAGAGGAGGAGGACACCAATCATATACTCCTTAACTGTCCCTTTGCTCATCAATGTTGGATCTGGTTCACCAATAAACTTGAATGGTCTGCAACCCTCCCCAACACCATCTTAGGGATGCTCATGGCTTGGCCTCTCCTTAGGCGTGGTTGTCTCTTTGAAGGTTTATGGAGAGCACTCCCATCATCCATAATGTGGGAACTTTGGAAAGAAAGAAATAGGCGCATCTTTAAGAATGAAAAACTAGATGTCCTAAGAATCATCAATAAGATAGAGTCAGTTTTCACTGAGCTTGTGAATAATAGACTCACCTCAGGTTCACTTAAAAATGCTTCTATATCTTATTGGGATGAAAGGATTAAAAATCGATGGAAGGGCTTGTCCTTTCCCCCCTTTGTAGGTGAAGACCCTCCGGCTAGCCTCCGATCTAGAGCAACATGCAGATGGCAGCCCCCTGGTGAAAGGTGGCTGAAGTTAAACTTTGATGGGGCTTCCCGAGGCAACCCAGGGCAAGCAAGGATAGGATGCGTTGTTCATAATTGGGAAGGCAAGGAAGTAGCATCCCTAGCCTCTCCGACTGGCATCAATACAAACAACTGGGCAAAATTGTTGGCCCTGGTGGAAGGCTTGCTCTTATACAGGAAACTTGAAGCTAAATGCTTAGATATTGAGAGAGATTCGGCTATAGTTGTCAATGCTCTAAGAAAAGGTAGCATGCCCAATTGGAAACTTAATACCTTGCTATCAAAGGCTATGGACCTATGCAAAGGTTTTGATAGGTTCACAATTAATCACATCTATAGGGAAGGTAATAAAAGGGCAGATGAGCTTGCCAACATGGGGGCTGATGGCATCAAGCTCCTGTCTTTGCCAACCTAAGACAAGTTCTATCTTCATTCCCTCTCATCTCGCGTGTCTGGACCTTAGTCTCCTCGATTTAGCTCCATATTCAAACCATCCCTTGAATCGTGCAGTTCAGAGAATCATTAATCTCTCAAATATATCTAGGCATACCTAGAGAGTTCTCATTTCCATATTTAGATCTATGAAGAGATTCTAGGCGACCTCAAAAATTTCTCTAATATATATATGTGGATGTATGAATATATATAGTATATGTATACATGTTTAGATATATATGCATGTGTGTATATATACATAGATACAATTACATACACACACTCATACATTAATACATATAGATAGCTATATATATACAATTATATGTATGTATGTATGGATGTATGCATGCACAAATGTATGTATATATAGACATTCACACATATATTTCTTCAAGTTATATATATACATATATATATATATATACACACACACATATCCTTGAGAAAGATATATCTATATACATATATCTACATATATATATATATATATATAAATACATTTTCATGTATAAGTTTTATATATATATATTCATATTTATTAAGATTTAAACTTATATATATATATATATATATATATATATATATATATATAAACTTATATTTCAAACGTATTTGTCTAAGATAGGTTCGGATCCTAGCAAGTCTATCTTTAGATTTAGAGTCAGCCCTAATTGCTCAAATCCCCCATACTGCTTATCCAAGACCCTTAAAGCCAATGTTTAAATATTCAAATTTAATTAATAATCCTCGAGGAATTTCTCCTTTAACCTTACTCAGATAGGCTCTAAATCATATGGATACTTTGTGATGTAATTGGTATCATTTTCCCTTCTTTCTGGGCTATACCTAAATTTAGCTATTGCCGCGATGTCACGCCTAGATAAGCTTGAGGATTAGAAGAAGACTAATCCATACATTAAATAAGTACAGGATTATAAACATGATTTCATATCTCATCTAAGTATATGTGGCATGGATATAAAGCTAACATTATTAGTGTAAGGATAGCCTTCCTCTAAGATTTAAGCCTTTCTAGGTATCCGTAGCTATATTTTCTATTGTCTGAACCCCTTTAGCTGGAGAGCTTTAGTGGTCGTATGAATCATTATTGTTGGATATCACACATCAGCTTCCTTTCTTGATCAATGCCTTTTGACGGCTAATTGTGAAAGGTGAGTTTATGTCTCCGCAGTGATGGGACAGTTGAGTTACCCTAGGCTTGATGGCTGCAAGGTTAATATTAATGATCTTACGCCTTGAAATTCACACTCCATGTTTGATATTTACTATTTAGTAATTGCTCATTATTTAGCTTGTAGAGTGTGAGTCCTATTTTGGAATGCTAAGTTTCTTCCTGCTAAGCAACAATGGATACAATGCTTAGACTTATGGGGTTGAAACGTCAGATGGCCTTTGTTGGTGAGATTAAGGACAAGAGGCTGAAAGGTATTCTTGTTCAACAGAACCCTTTGATTTCTGGAGCGGTAATGAAATTTCTTGGGAAGGATTTCATTATGAACGAGGATCAAACTAGAGCCAACTCAGATATTTCTGCAATGTTTCTAGCCCTGACAATGTATTTTGAGAGGGATAGGGATACGGTGGTGAAATTATGTAAAAAGGCCTTCATTAAAGACATTCTTGGTGAATTGGAACGGGTTATGGTTAATATAGATGAAGAACTCACAGCTCCTAAGCCACGGGACTATGATGTCCTAATCAGGAAAAATAACCCGGTTCCGTGTTTCCCTATTCTGGTTATTGAAGACCTAGTGGCTTTCAAAGCTCTGCGCTCTATCAGAAGCAGGAATTTCCTATTTCTCTCTTGGATTCTCCAAGTAAAGAAACCCCCATGGGAGAAGTGGTTGCAGAATTATTTGGAGGCAGAAAATATCATGATCGTCCCTGATCACATGCCTATCCCTTGTTCCCCTATGGCCCTCTCAGCAGAAGCACCAAAGGGCTTCGGGCCTCGTCCCCCCCACAAGCCGAGCAAGAAAGGATAATGGCCCTGGAATGGCTTTCTTCAAGGACGAGGTCTCATTATTAGATATAATATTTTTTGTTTTTAGAAGTTAAAGAATACTTAGAGACATTACGCTTAACAACCTTTTTATCCTTTTTTGAAAAGGAATGTTGCATAGATGATCTTTCAAACTTTTAGACTTGAGTTGGTTTTTATTTGGCTGTTTTTTGATTTACGAAGACATGGAGCTATTTAGCTAGGAGGAATATAAATTAAGTGTTTACATAAAGGCAAAATATGGATTTCAATCTTTGTTTTTTCTGAAAGAATTCTACTTTTCTGAGTCTTTCTTATGTTTCTAGGCTAAAAAGGGGGAAGTGTCAATTATACTTTGAGGCTGCGTTTATAAGGGTTTTTGTGCTTTGATTCGGGTACTGGTAGTCTTAGTTTCCAGGAATCATCCTAAGACCCTCATTAACACAAATCTCTTTCTACAGATATATACACATTCATATCTTCATACCTATCTATATATATATAAATAGATATATACAGATATTCATATTTATTCCCATATATATACAAACATATTTCATATATATATATATATATATATATATATATATATATATATATATATATATATATAAACTCATATACTAATACATATATACATATTCACACACACACACACATATACATATGTACATATATAAATATATATATAAATATTATATACATATACATATGTACATATATAAATATATATAAAAAATATATACATATACATATATGTATATATATACATATACATATATGTTTATATATATACATATATGTATATGTATATATATATATACATACATATATATATACATATGTATACATATACATATATATATACATATGTATACATATACATATATATATATATATATATATATATATATATATATATATATATTTATATATTTATATATGTACATATATATAAAAATATTATATACATATACATATGTACATATATAAATATATATAAAAAATATATACATATACATATATGTATATATATATACATATACATATATGTATATATATACATATACATATATGTTTATATATATACATATATGTATATGTATATATATATATACATACATATATATATACATATGTATATATATGTATATACATATACATATGTATATATATGTATATACATATACATATATATATATACATATGTATATATGTACATATACATCTATACATATATGTATGTATATATATACATATATATATACATATGTATACATATATATATATGTATATGTATACATATATATATATGTATATGTATATACATATATATATACATATGTATATGTATATATATGTATATATGTATACATATGTATATGTATACATATATACATATGTATACATATATACATGTGTATACATATATATATGTATACATGTATATATACATATGTACATATGTATATATATACATATGTATATATGTATACATATCTATATGTATATATCTATATATATATATATGTATACATACATATAGATATATATACATATGTATATATATACATATGTACATATGTATATATATATGTGTATATATATATATACATATATATATATATATACACATATATATATACATATGTACATATGTATATACATACATATATATATATATATATGTATGTATATATATATATATACATACATACATATATATATATATACATACATACATATATATATATATATATTTATATATATATATATATATATATATATATATATATATATATATATATATATATATATATATATATATATATATATATATTCTTAAACATCAACCTATATAGCTATATTTACATTAAGTAAGGTAAATTTGCAGATTCTTGCCTTCTCTTAGTATGCAGCCTTCATATTCTTACATTCTTATCTTCAGTCTTAATAAGGTATCACTCTAGATAATAGATCAAGGTCACTGTGGCAGGCGATAATTTCTCCACTAAAATGTCTGATTATACTGGTTTTTTAAGTTGTCTACCATCCCTAGTAAAATAGGATTTTACCTATAGTTAAGTGTGAATGAGGCAATATAGTAGTGAGCATTGATTCTTTAAGACAAATGTATACATAGTCATAATGTAGCATTTTGCTCTGCAAACCCAGTAAATTGTATATTTACTTTAGACATTAGCAAAGCACTTGATCGTATGGATTTTCTGGTATTTACTACTCTGATGATATCTATTTTAGAATTTGTTTCTATGTGAGTATTCTAGCACCACTAGCCTATCATATCTTAAGATTATGGTTTCAAGGAGCTAATTCGGGGTCTGGATAGAAATTTATTGCCTGCAGGGTATAATCACACTCCGTCATCCTCTTTGCTAGAAATAATGGGGATAGGGAGGGGAGAATGACTGAATCCCACTTACTTACTGTTGTTATTGTAGCTTGGATCTTATCCTTCTCAAGGAGCACATCTAGGAGCATTAACAAGAGTGGTAAGATGGAGATCCCCTAACTGATAAAGTCCTAGCTATACACTCAGTTTCGAGTTTTTCATCTCTTATGCATATTCTGTGAGGACAGGTTTCACATAATATTTCACTAAAGAATCACTCTAGATGGACACTTAAAATTTCTTTCATGATAAAGGATTTATCGATACTAACATATCTGCCTAGTGTTTTAATTACTAACCATGCAGGCCAAACAGGTATTTTTTTGAGCTATTTAAGGATAGTATTTACAATTGAAGAATATATTCAGAGCCATGCAGGAGGAGTTGAAGGGACAAATGATTTCTGAAATTCAAAATCAGAAACTTGTAAATTAGGGCTTGTAAAGGAGGGGTAAAATAGAAACACCCCTCCTAATCACCCTGGCCCGGGGTAGTGTTGTATCAAAATTTGGAATTTATTGTATTAAGTTAATACTAGCTAGACTATGGTCCCAGGCAAGGCCGGAGGTTTTCTCGCCTCCACTCTTTCCTACCGGCACCCGCACGAGTGGAGCAATGTAAATTTCAAATAATTAATAAAAAAAATTTGGCCTCGGCCTCTTACCAATCAAAAAAAAAAAAAGAAAAAGAAAAATACTTTTTAGTACAAAATTATTATTTTATATTATTATATTTCTATTAAACTCTTGACAAAAGCAAAAAAATGTATTAAGAATATATTATTATCATATTGTTATGTGGTGGATGAAAAAAATTAAAAGCAAAACATTGTTGAAGTGGAAGAATGACACCCAACAAGAATGTCAAATTTAATGTTTCTAGTTTCTATTTACGGAGGTTTTTGCATCCATCATGTCAGTGTAATACACCTTCGGTGTAATTAATATATATTCATAAATTACAATTAATGAAATGATTAAATAAGTAAAAGAATATGATTGTGACAAGAGACCTTTTGGTGACCTCCACTAATTCTCTACCCAAGGATGCATGCGGGGGTCGTGCATGACAGCATTGGTGTCTCGTACGAACAAAGTATGGAGTTCCATACCAGAAAATGCTAAGTGACCAATTATGGATTTTAATGTGTTATGAGTATGATGAATGTGTAATAGAAATTAAACTAGTTATAAATAAGAAACAAAGGATAAAGGACAAGGGGTAAAAGATGATATAGTTGGTCCACAAATGAACCTCTATTGGCCTTTGACAGTTATCACACTTTATGCTTATCCTAAGTGTAGAATTGTTAGACAGTTCAAATAACCGGAAGATAACTGAGAGGGGAGGGGGGGGGGGGGGGTGAATCAGTTGTCTCAGATTACCAGAACCTTAAGCAATTTAAACTTTAATACAAGAACCCAAAAGATCAATACCAGAAGGCATAAACCAAATATTGAAATAGCAGATAAACCAATTAAGCATAAGCAATAATCAGATAATAAATACCATCCACATGACACCAAGATTTATACGTGAAAACCCGGTAAAGGGAAAAACCACGGTGGGAAGCCTACCCATAGTCAGATAATATTTTTGCAGTAAGTATGTGAATTACAATTGAGGGGCTTGCACTTGCAGGAAGGCCAACAACCTATAGCGCACTGCTCATCACAAAAGAAGTCTCACTGACTACATAGAAATCCAGACTACAATCCAGAAGAAGAGATGAACTGCAAAGATAGCATCTCCTATGCCTGAGTATAGTTCCGGTTAAGCTTAATACCAGAGGACTAAATCCTCTTACATAAAACCAACTCGATCTCCAATGATCGACCAAATCCTCTACCTGAATGATATTACATTATTTGCACATTACATATCCTCACATATGATCTACAGTGAGATCTTACATCATATATATACAAACCCTCGACCATAAACAATCAGGTCGGCCACCAGACAATAAACCAATTACATAATTACAAAACATGTCGGCCTAAAACCAAACAAATAATATCCAACCCATAAGACATCCCAGAAACACATCGAGAGGTCCAATCCACACATTACATTAAGTCGGTCCATAACCTAGATACATCGGGACCCAAATTAGGTCCACACGCTAAAGCAATGATCCCAATCCTCCAAGTCTCGAACATGATCACCATCAGCACCCTGAAACTCCACCAAAATCTGCACCAACACCACTTATGCATATCATCAAAGATCTTCATCAAATCTCTATTGGTGAAACCCTCGTCGAAACCACAAACCAAGCTTCCAAGCAAACAAAATAGCATCCAATCACTAGATCAAAACCAACTAAATGAATATGAACATGAGTAAGCCAATTCCATAACCAAATCATATCGGATCATGTCAGATCCAAACCAACCAGAAACCACACAACCTACCGGGACCAGAAGAATGCCAGTAAAGCAACCAAAACAACTAGTGTTGACATCAATGACAAAACATCAATGCAACACATAATCAATTCCTCCAAATGGCCAAAAATCTCCCCCTTTGGCATTGATGGCAACACTAGATGTGAAAAAAATCTAAGTACCAAGAAATGCCAAACAAGTCTCCCCCAATGGAAGACAGCCAACAATCTCCCACTCAAAGATATAGCAATGAAGTTTTGAAACAAAGACCAAACTCCCCCTATGAATGATATCTTTGTAAAGCTCTGTTTTCACATATATCTCTCCCCATTTGACATCAATGCCATAAATCTGACAAAAATATCAAAGCAAAAACATAAACCACTGAATCATAAGGCTAACTACTCCCCCTAAGCAGTAGCATCCCCACATCAGTGCCAGAATGAATGATATCTTTGATAATGCAAACCAGACTAATGCCAAAAAACATAAATTAGTTCATTGTCGAAGGGGCAGAAACCCCTAACCTGTCTCTCAGGTACTCAAATGATTCTTTAGGCAAAGGTTTAGTGAAAATATCTACAATCTACTCTTTAGTGTTCACATAAACCAGTCTAACTTTATTTTCTTCCACCTTCTCCTTCAAAAAGTTATAATTGATAAATATGTTCTTTCTCTTAGAGTAAAATACCAGATTCTTTGATATGCCAATAGTAGTAGAGTTATCATAGTGAATAACTATCGGTCCAATGCAATGCACTTTAATATCCTTCAACATTTTCTTCATCCATAGAACTTGTGTACAGTTAGTAGCAACATCAACATACTTAGCTTCAACAGTAGATAAAGATGTACATGATTGTTTCTTGTAGATCCATGAAACCAACTTCTTTCCAAGAAAAAAACTCCACCAAAACTACTTTTCTAGTCATCAACATCACCAGCCCAATCTGCATCTATGTATGCACATAAAGTAAAGTCATCATCCTTAGGGTACCACAAACCATATTCTAATGTGCCTTGGAAGTATCTAAAAATTGTTTTCTTCGCACTCTCATGATTTTCTCCATGATCACTCTGATATCTAGATGCAATACAAACAACATTCATTATGTTAGGCCTAGTCTGAGTGAAATATAGAAAACCTCCAATCATAAATTTGTATCTTGTAGGATTTACCGGTGCATAAACATATTTCCTTGTTAATTTCTCACTTGTAATCATAGGAGTACTTACCGATTTAGAGTCTCCCATACCAAATTTCTTCAACAATTCCCTAGCATACTTAGTTTGACAGATGAAAATTCCTTATCAATCCAAGTAATATGTAAACCTAAGAAAAATTTCATTTCCCCAATCATAGACATTTCAAACTCTTTCTCCATATTCTTAGAAAATTCTATGCACAACTTATCTTCACCTCCAAAAATGATGTCATCAACAAATACTTCAATAATCAATGTATCATCATCAGTGGCCTTAAAACATATATTACTGCCAGCATTACCCTTAGTAAAACCAAGCTTCAAAAGATATTTATCCAACCTTGCATACCAATCTCTAGGTGCATGTTTCAATCCATATAAAGCTTTCCTTAACCTACAAACCATGTTGGTATCATCAGAAAGTGAAAAACCATCAGGTTGCTCAATATAAACTTCCTCATCAAGATCCCCATTAAAAAATTCACACTTAAAATCCATCTGATAAACCTTGTAGTTCTTATGGGCAACATAGGCAAGAAATAATCTTACAGCTTCAATCCTAGCTACAGGTGCAAAAGTTTCACCATAATCAATTCCTTCCTTCTGAGAATATCCTTTACAAACCAATCTAGCTTTATTCCTTACAACTTGTCCATCTTCATTCAATTTATTCCTAAAAACCCATTTAGCTCCGATAACATTCTTATTTTTAGGTCGGGGAACTAAAGTCCATGTGTTATTCTTCTCAATTTGATCTAATTCTTCTTCCATAGCTTTCATCCAACATTCATCTTTACATGCTTCAATTACTAATACCGGTTCAACTTGAGAAATTAAACATACCTCATTAGTTGTCAGTCCTCTTCTTGTCATCACTCCATTGTTCTTATCCCCAATGATCTGATCTTTTAAATGATTCAATCTCACATACCTAGGAGTCTTCTGACTCTCTGCTCCTCTTCCCGGTTCTTCAGTTACTGTTGAATTTTTTGATACTGCCGGAGTAACTGGTTCAACATTTTGTTCCAGTAAAGGTGTTACTAGTTCAAATATAATCATTTCCACTACCGGTTCTTTCTCATAAACTCTTATTTGACTTCTATTCAGCTCATCCACCTTAACATTAGCACTCTTCACAATTCTCTGCAATCTCTTGTTATAACATCTATATGCTTTGCTTTCATTAGAATAACCAAGAAATATTTCTTCATCACATCTAGGATCAAATTTGCCAATGATATCATCTCTCCTGATATAACATTTACTACCAAAGATTCTGAAATACTTAACTATAGGTGTATTGGCAAACCATAATTCATAAGGTGTCTTACTGGTTTCTCCTTTGATATGTACTTTGTTGAATGTATAAACCATTGTGCTCACTACTTCTCTCTAGTAGATATGAGGTAGACTATCTTCCATCATCATTATCCAAGATAGTTTTGTTCTTCCTTTCCATAACTCCATTCTGCTGAGGTGTCCGAGGAGCAGAAAATTGTCTCCTAATACCATGCTTCTCACAAAAGTTATTAAACTCACCAGATGTGAATTCTCCACCATGATCTAACCTCAAACATTTAATCTTCAATCATGTCTCTGTCTCAACTTTAGCCTTAAATATTTTAAACTTTACAAAAGCTTCAAATTTCTCCCTTAGAAATGTAACCCACATGATTCTAGAATAATCATCAGTGATTAGCATAAAATATCTATCACCTTGAAAACTTTAAACTCTAGCAGGGCCACACAAATCAATATGAATAAGATCAAGAACATCATTAGATTTATCTTGTATAATCCTAAAAGAGGTTCTGACCTATTTTCCCATTTGACATTCTTTACACACCGGATTATAGAGCTTCACAATCTTAGGTATATTTTTAACTGCCTTAGTTGAACTGATCTTAACAATGCAATCAAAATTCACATGACATAGCCTCTTATGTCATAGCCAACTCTCATAAATTTGTGCAATCAAACATGTCTTCTCACCGAAATTCAAATGAAATATATTACCTTTTGTCTATGTATCGGTTGCAATCTCCAAACCAGATCTATTAATGATTTTGCATTTTCCATCCTTGAACTATAATTGAAATCCCTTATCCACCAATTGTCATACACTCAAAAGATTATGCCTTAAACCTTCAACAAAATAAACATTATCAGTATTGTGCTTACCATCCAATGATATATAGTTCCTTTTCCTTTGATCATACATGCTTTGTCATCTCCAAATCTAACCAGACCTCCATCAAATTCTTGCAAAGATAGAAACTTCCCTTTATCTTCAGTCATATGATGTGAACATCCACTGTCAATTACCCATTCATCCTTGTCTTCAATTTTAGTAGCAAGTGCCTTCTCTTTAGGTACATTCTCTTCCAATGCCAAAACATCTTCCTCGATAGCTAGGAACACCCATTCCTTTCCATTGTTGGAACCACTAGCAGAGTCTTCTGCTAGTTCATCATCAGAATCAGTCACACCTTCCTTATCCGCTATGTAGCATGATTTATCTCTGCTTTTCATGTACTTGTGCTTGTTTTGATATCTAGGGTTAGGCTTAAAAGATCGTCTAACTCTTTCTTAAAATCTTGAATTCCTTTCAGGACATCTAGATGCAAAATGACCAATCTTATTACATTGTTGGAACCACTAGCAGAGTCTTCTACCAGTTCATCATTAGAATCAGTCACACCTTCCTTAGCTAGGAACACCCATTCCTTTCCATTGTTGGAACCACTAGCAGAGTCTTCTGCCAGTTCATCATCAGAATCAGTCACACCTTCCTTATCCGCTATGTAGCATGATTTATCTCTGTTTTTCATGTACTTGTACTTGTTTTGATATCCAGGGTTAGGCTTAAAAGATCTTCTAACTCTTTCTTAAAATCTTGAATTCCTTTCAGGACATCTAGATGCAAAATGACCAATCTTATTACATGCAAAACATTTAAAAGGTGTTTTTCCTTCATACTTACTTCCTATCGGTCCTTTAGGTACTCTTCTAGAAAATCATGCTTCAAGTTTCTCAAACTCATCATCTTCTCTCTTCATATCATCCAATTCCTTTGCATATAAAGCTTTCCAATCTTGCTTACCGGTTGATGATGGAGATGCATAAAAAGCAGGTTCAAACTTCACAACTCCAGAAGGTGCAGATTCTTCAAGCTCACAAGCAGATAATTTCCCAACCAAAGTATCTATGTTGACAAACGTATTAACCATTGTTCTCAATTTATTAATTGTAGTAGCCTTGATCTTGTAAGCTGGTGGTAGGGCTCTCGGAACTTTAGAAACAATTTCATCTTCACTCAGATTTCCACCACAACATTGAATTCCCATAACAATCTCATTTACCTTCTCCATGAATGCAGTAATCCTTTCATCTTCTTCCATCTTCAAGTTTTCATATCTCACCCGGTATCCATCAAGTTTAGCAATCTTTACAGTAGGGTCGCCTTCATTAAGAGGCTCCAACTTATCCCATATAGCCTTTGCAGATGATTTGTCAATTAATCCCATTATTTGTTTATCAAAAAGTGCACACAAGAGGGCTTCTCTTGCTCTACAATCATTCTAAAGCTCCTTATCCAAGTTTTTCAAAGGAGGATTTCCATATGCCAGATTATGAGGCGTAACACCATTCTGTGTGATCTTCCAAATCTCCTTACCGAGACATCTTAGACGAGTCTCCATATGAATCTTTCATACCGTGTAATTTGTTTCATCAAGCCTAGGAATATCTCTCCGAAAGATAGCTCCAGATGAACTAGATAAACTTGAACTGTTAGTCACTATAGGATCTTCCTCAAGCAATTAAGCTTTCTGCAGAGAGGACCATAGCTCTGATACCAATCGTTAAACAGTTCAAATAACAAGAAGACAACTGAGAGGGGGGGTGAATCAGTTGTCTCAGATTATTGGAACCCAAAAGATCAATACCAAAATGCATAAACCAAATACCAAAATAGCAGATAAACCAATTAATCATAAAATCAGAGAATAAATATCATCCACATGACACCAATATTTATACGTGGAAAACCCGATAAAGGGAAAAACCATGGTGGGAAGCCTACCCAAAGTCAGATAATACTTATGCAGTAAGTATGCAAATTATAATTGAGGGGCCTGCACTAGCAAGAAGGTCAACAGCCTAGAGCGCACTACTCATCACAAAAGGAGTCTCACTGACTACATAGAAATCCAGACAACAATCCGAAAGAAGGAATTAACTGCAAAGATAACATCTCCTATGCCTGAGTACAATTTCGGTTAAGCTCAATACCAGAGGAAAAATCCTCTTACATAAACCCAACTCGATCTCCAATGATCGACCAAATCCTCTGCCTGAATGATATTACATTATCCGCACATTACATATCCTCACATATGATCTACAATAAGATCTTACATCATATATATACAAACCATCGACCATAAACAATCAGGTCGGCCACCAGACAATAAATCAATTACATAATTACAAAACATGTTGACCTAAGACCAAACAAATAATATCCAACCCATAAGACATCCTGGAAACACATTGAGAGGTCCAATCCACATGTTACATTAAGCCGGTCCATAACCTAGATACACCAAGACCCAAATTAGGTCCACACGCTAAAGCAATGATCCCTATCCGCCAAGTCTCAAACATGATCACCATCAACATCCTGAAACTCCACCAGAATCCGCACCAACACCACTTATGCATGTCATCAAAGATCTTCATCAAAGCTCTGTTGGTGAAACCCTCGTCGGAACCACAAACCAAGCTTCCAAGCAAACATGATAGCATCAGATCACTAGATCAAAACCAACTGACTGAATATGAACATTATTAAGCCAATTCCATAACCAAAGCATACCGGATCATGTCGGATCCAAACCAACCATAAACCACACAACCTACCGGGACCAGAAGGGTGTCAGTAAAGCAGCCAAAATAGCTAGTGTTGACATCAATGACAAAACATCGATGCAACACATAATCAATTCCTCCAAATGGCTATCAAGAAGTAGATTGAGTGATTCCCTAAGAGGTTGTTAAAGCCCCTTTGGTGTGGTTTACTTTTTCCCCCTTTATATTTTGTTGAACCTGACATGAACGCTTGTCTATTGTTTATTCAATTTGTTTCAAATTATTTTAATGGTTTATTTAAAATATCATTTTAATGCTTGTGTGGAGTTCCTCCATTGCACTCTTTTGGAGTTGTTGAAGTGTTGTAGGGCTTGTTTATGAACTTTACGACCTAGACTACTTCTAGGGTTGTCGTGAGGATAACTTTTAGACCAAGTACTCCTATCATTCCTCAAACTTTATTTGTGTGTCTTCAGATACTGCATCAAGTGGTGGATTGTATCTTAATATGGTCACTATCACTTTGATCTCACCTGCTAAACAGAGGTTAAATAGTAATGATATATCTCTTACACCTTTCGGTGCTCCTTATAGTGGACGGTCTACTTCATTATACATCCAAACTAAGATAAATGGTCACACTGTTATAGGTGTGATGGTCGATCCCACATGCCAAGTTGATGTCATTACAGAGGAGGTTGTATTCATTAACAATTTACATAGGGCGAGATTTGTCAAGTGTCGTACCTTGTTCATGTGCATGACGGGTTGTTCGCTCCTCCTCTAGGTAACACTACCTTAACAGTCCTTGTGGTACCCAAGGTAGTGTTGAGTAACTTTGTTGTTATTCCTAAGTTGGACCCATTTTGAGTCAACCTAGGTAAAGCCTAGTTGATCACCATGCAAGTGGTCCCCTAAATTATTCATAAGTGCTCAAATTTTCCTCATGAGGACACAATGCATGTTATCCAAGACACTAGATATTAGTCGTTGGTTGATCATGGGGGCTTTTTGTTAAATCATTTTTGTCTGCTTATATTAGGCCTATGTTTCTCTGTGGAGACTTGTATAAATCTTACTATAAATATAAGATAGGGGAGTTGTCTCCTAAGTTGGTTTAGCCTACAATCTCTTTAAATCTTTCCTATATCGATCTCCACTCCTTCCTTATTTTCTCTTGTATCACAACTGGTCACACCCTCTTCCCCTTCTTCATCGAGGGATAAGGATAGACCCATTCCTTAAAGTAGACCTCCTTGCCCACCTCGGACTACGCAACCCTCATTGGTGTCTTTTATTTTTGTGTTTGCACCTAGTGCAAGGAAAGGAAAGACACCCTCGTTGTCAACATCCACAACTAGCACTCCCTTTGAGCTTCTGATCATTGCAGATATCCCTCATCTTTATCGGTACAATAAGAGTAGGCATTCACCTCAAGGTCATTTGTCACCTCTGGCTCCTACATTATAGCCTCCAAGAGTACCCCTTATTCCTTCATCTGCCCCTAAAGAAAATTGGGAAAGGGTGTCCGTGACTACAACCATAGAGCTTGTTTTAGTAGCACCTCTTGCCTCGTCAGTTGGGCCTTCTCCTCTACCAACAATGGCTCGAGAGGCCTTTCCAATGGAGAATAATGTCGCTAAGCCTTCTCATAGTTCTTCTCTTGGTCCCCATTTACGTCGAAACCAACTTGTGTACGAGCATAAGCATTGTTGATGGGCAATTGCCCATGAATTTAAGGTCGCCTTAAGGGTTGAGGGTGATTCATCAATGTCCACTCCTACTCTTTTTTTTGTGTCTGCTCCTGTTCCTATTGCTCCTATTGCATCTACACTTTCTCCATCTTTCATTTTTCTACCTCTCGCTCTGGGGACCGTCAATGAGCATCTCTCTAAAAGGGTGCACGTTTTCATTGCTCCCCTCTTAGAGCCACCTCTCATCACTTCCTTGTCTGATATCCCTCCATTTTCCTAGCCCATTAACATGTTGCATACATAAGTTGTGTCCAGTGCAACATTGTCTTCCTCACTTGCTTTGCAACCTCATCTTTATCAAAGCTTTCCTAGAGTAGTTAAACTTGCTACAGTTGATCAGAGGCCTTCACCTCCACGAAAACCCAAGTAGAAGTTTGAGCATGGCCTTGTTCCTAAGTTTCATCATCAAAATCTAGCTCTAGCGACCTTTGTTTGCATTTCTTTGCCTATTTCAACACATATTTCTTTGTCTATATCTTTTTGTGTTGCTGAGGAGGTTCCACGTTCTTCGGAGTTTGTCTTTGTCCCTCTTCTAGAGGCTGGTAGTTCAACTCTTATTTTTCTATCTTGAGCCAAGTCACCTGCCTCTTCCATTGAGGGGCATTTGTTTGACTCTTTAGAGGATATCCTAGCATTGTCTATGATATTCACATGATTATTGACCCTCGCCTCTCCGGTGTTGTTGGATAAGAATGTGGAAGCTACACCATCCTTCGCTCTTGATGTTGGTGAAGCACCTAATACTACCCTTGCAGTTGTTCCTATTTGGGATCGTCCTCACTTCCCATATGATCAAAATTGGGAGGATGATGATTTGATGGTGGGTGACTATAAGGACAATAACCTTCTTATCTTGTGTATTAGAGTGTACATGTTTGTGTTCTCTCGTACTTGATGTATATATTTTATACCCCTCTGAAGTATGCAAGTTACTTTGTAGGTACTTGGAAATAGGGAGTGATGATTGTCTTTATATGTTTGTGCTCTCCTAGAAGACCCAAGTCACTCTGCAAGTGCTTGGAAATAGGGGATTGTGTGTCACAACCTTCCTCTATTTGTTAATCGTATTTCTTTTGTCTGTCATATCTTGATTTTTGATATTCAAGGACAATGCAAAGCATTGGGGGCATTTAGGCCTTCTTCCATGTTGACCCATATTTTTATTTTATCTTTTGTTTTTATGTGCCTTCTTCAGATCCGAAAACTTTGGGACCATGATGAGTAAATCATACATAGATAAATGCATGATTTTCTTTTATTATTTTTAGTTCTTCTAATGTCAAACTATTGGATCTCCTTGTGTTTTTGTGTTCTTGTTGATGTTGTGGGTATCATGTGTCATCTATTGCAAGGTGGCATTCCATGGAAACATCTCGTTATGGTGAAGCGACACAGCATCTCTTCTCCTTAGAATAACATGCATGTAACACATACCATTCTAAGGGAGGATTTCATATCTTTGCATTTTTGCACATATGCATTTGCATCATATTTATCTTAGTATCTATTTATTTAATGATCTCGTACCGTATCTTGTATCTAATTCGTTTGTCTAGCCGCCAAACCACTATCTCAATTGATCTTTATTATCTTATCATCTTCACGAGGGCCAAACCACTATCTAATTGATCTTTAGTCACCCTATCATATGGCTATCTAGCATAACACAAGTTGCTACCCATATCGACGATTTTTTTTTTTATCTTAGTGATTACTATCTCACTATATGCATGTCTAATCATATCATTTTTTGTTTTGAAACTCTTTCTTTTTCATCTAAGATATTTGTATGCAACTAGCATGTTTGTGATGGAGCAACGCAATAGTATCTCACAAAGGCTTAAGTCTCTTCCTTGGCGGAAACTCCACATGGATAGAGGATTCTGCTTCCCCTTTGTATCTTGTTAAAACTGTTTAATTCTCTCTACTTTTATCTCATATCTCATGATAATGATATGCTCACTAAAGCTGGAGCAAAATGTAACGTTGTAAATTCCACCCCATGCAATTCCACACTACCTAAGCGCCTTCGCTTTAAGCTGATTGGAGAACCCCTTTAGCTTTTGTCCATTTTCCTGCTTGGATTGCCTTATCACCCTTTCTTTTGTTCTTATTTCCAACTTTTTGTATTACCTGGCTCATGGACACCTATGTGCCATAGAGACATCTTCGTAGTGCACTAACATCTAACGAAAATGTAGTTTGAAGGTGGTCGTTGGAGAATTACACATGTAATTGGTAGAGGTTGTAATGCCTCATGTAGAGCACACCAATGCTAGATTCACTTCCAGGATGTTTATCTTGCCTTTATTGCATTCATTTGACTCTCTAATTGATCTCTCTTACAATTGGAAGCATTCTAAGAAATCTTTGAAGCATTCTGGTAGATCTTTTTTCTCTCTTGCATTGTAAAGCTTTATCTTAGATCCCTTTGCTACTTTGTGCCTGAGACTTCATTATTTCCACTTTGTGCTTCAAGAGTATTTTGTGTTTCTTCTTCTCTCTAAAAAGCCTTTTTTATTTTTGGGTGTGGAAGGGGAGTCTCTTTCCTCTTGCTTTGTTCTCCATTAAACATAATTTGAAAGAGGATGTCACAAAGATCTTCTAGTGACCTTTGCTAGTTCTTTGTCCAAGGATATGAACACAGGTCGTAGATGACATCATGACATGTTGGCATCTTCTACGAACAAAGGTTTTGTACTAGAAAATGTCAAGTGACAAGTTAAGGGTTTTAATGCATTATGAGTATGCTAAATATGTAATATAAATTAAACTACTTATAAATAAGAAATAAAGGAAAAACAAAAAGGCAAAGAAGATGATACAACGGGTCCATGAATGGAGCCTCCAACAAAGATAGCTCTTCTCAACAACCTACACAAAAAAAAAAGAGACAAAAATGTTGGGGTTGTGCTTAAGAGGTCTGCTAAAATTGCTAAAATCAAACCCCCGTTTTGGTGTTTCCACCTTCACAAATAGCCAAGATGGATAATTGGTAATTTGATAAACAAGATGCAAAGTAAACAAAATGATAGATACTTTATAGAGAACAAAGCAAGAGGAAAGAGGCTCCCCTTCCACACCCAAAAATCAAAAAGGTTTGTTGGAGAGAAGAAGAAACACAAAATCCTATTGAATAACGAAGTGGTGACAATGGAGTCTCAAGCACAAAGTAACAAGGGGAGCTAAGAGAAACCTTCAGAATGTGAGAGAGCAAAAAGATCTACTAGAATGCATCAAAGATTGCTTAGAATGCTTCAAGTTGTGAGAGAGATTAATTAAAGAGCCAAATGAAAGCAAGAAAGGGAAGATAAACATCCCAGAAGTGAATCTGACATTGGTGTACACTACGGGAGATATTACAACCTCTACCAACCACAGGCGTAATGCTCCAACAACCACCTTTAAAGTAGATTTTCGAGGGACGCTAGTGTGGTGTATGGACGTCTCTATAGTGCGTAAGTTTTCATGATTCAGACAGTCCACAAAATTAGAAAAAAGAAGACAAAACCAAGGGTGACAAAGCAAGCCAAGCTAACAAATGAACAAAATTTGAAGGGGTTCTCCAATTAGCTTAAGCGAAGGTGCTTATGTAGCCTGGAATTGCATGAGGTGGAATTTACAACGTTATAGACTTCCTTTATAGAAAGCAAGAGAAACCTAAAAAATATTAGGAAACTTAAACTAGCTCGAATTACTGAAGATTAGCTCAACTAAGTGAAGTTAAGCTATTATTAGCATAATCTAATAAAAGATAAAAATCACGTATGTTTAGCTTAAATGAATAAAGTAATTAAAGGACCTAATTAATCAAATAATTAGATAATGTCCTAATTACTCTAACACCCCCTTGAGATTAACTTAGGGAGAAGCTAAAAAGCTAATGATGAATGAAATGATGCAAGCATGAATAGGTCCTTACAACGAGGCCTAATAAGGTACCCATGTACAAACCAATGCAACTCTCATAAATGGAGAAAATGAGAAAAACCCAATGGGAGAAAATTCCTCTCCAAAAGAGAGAAAAATAAATAAAGAAGAGTGCATGTGATAAGAATAGACTCAATATGTCATCCCAAGTATAGAATAAATAACCTAAGTACAATCAATATCTCCCCCATAAGAGAGAGAGAAAATCAAGATATGAATCCCCCTAATGAATTTAAGTAGCTCATTTGCCAATGATGAAGCCTGAAGATGGAACACAATCCACTACCTACAAACAACATTTTTCCCCTTAGGAAGAAACAAATCCACTAGAGATATGAGAAGCCACTCCCATAAATTGAAAGAAGTAGGAATACAACTCCAAATAGTATGTGCGTCAGGAAACTATTCAAATGTTGCTATGTCCATGAAAGATGATGATGCCACAAACAAATCAGGCACGTGCCCAATCAATTTAGAAAGTGAAAATCCAAGACTCTACGAAAGCAACTGTAGAACAATCTCTATGGCCAATGAAGGTGGGTTGACAACACTAATGAGGCTATCAACAAAGAGGAGATGAATGCCCTCTAGATAATCCTCTAGATCTGTAATGTGAGACTCCAAAAAACAAGGATGATATATTTGTAAGATATGTATCCCAAGTAGTTATGTCTAGAAGAACAATGTCCAACAACACTGAATCAATGGGGGCTATACATGATCCAATGACAAGGTCATCAGAAACAACAAAAGATGAAGATGATTGAGATGGGTATTGAATGTAAGGAGTGGGAACTAGAAGATAAGACTTTGATCCATCAAAATATGCAAGACCTATGATATACTCAAGCTCCTCCAAAGTATCGACATTAAAGGCTATGACATCTGCATGGGAAAGGGGAAGAAGACAATATACTACAAGATCCTATAGGAATGGAGAGATATCGGAATCTCCATGCACCTCCCAAAGTGTAGTCCAAAGTGAGTGTGGACACTCAAGCTCCGATATAGCACACACGGTGTCATGATCAACACTAGAACAAATCAATCCTATGACATGGATTATAATATTATTGCAAGTTGATCTACCTCTTGGAGTGACTAGTTCAGGTATGATTCCATACAAATAAGTTAAAATATCTAGTCACTTGAGATGTGTCAAGATGCCTATTAACTGCAGTGTTAGTACAAACAACAATAAGAGGTCTAGGATGGATCTCCTCTCTTGAGAAGTTAGATTTCTTAAGACAAGGTTACAGAAGGCTAGATCTTGGTCATGCAAGAAAAATCAATAGGAATGATGTGACTATTTTCAAGGGGGTGTTGGTGTTTTAACTCTTCAAGCTAGACTTGAGAAATGGAATCTTTGTATCTCCTCTAAGCTTGATGATCTATTTTTGGTATTTTTTGGAATGAACTTGCATAGATCATACATTTAATAATACTACTCTAATCCAACAAGATACATTCTAACAAAACAATCTACCAATAATTATAAGATAAATAACAAGAGATGAGGTAAATGAAAATTGAATCAACTATCAAACAATGATAATCACAAAGCAATTTATCGCACATGATGATCAGATTAGATTAATAGAAACCACACAAATATAATTAGAATAACCTAATTCATATAATTGTGATGCAATCATTAAAGGAATCTAAACAAAAAGTAAATTTTTCAAAATTCATCGAATCACATAGCCATTACCCATGCACACATGTGAAATTAATTCATCTTAAAGTACTCAAAACACAATCCAACCTAGTTATCTTTGCAACCAAATCCCAATGCAAACATCAACACCATCTAAAGACTTCTTTGATTAAAAAACACAATTAACAAATGATCGAATCTTAATTTTATTTCATCCAAATTCAACAAGTTCAATAGGAAACCACACTAAAAATGTATAAATAATTTGCTATAATATTGTTGGAATTTAGTTGTCATTGATGTCAGTTGGTATTGTTGTCATTGATGTCAACCGGTATAGCATGTTACCGATATAGACTATCAACCAATGAGTAATGAATGTCAACCGGTGAGTGATGTGTTGGCAATGTGTTGTTGCCAACTGGTAAGCATGTGACTAGTAAGAAACAAGAGTTGAACTAATGAAGAAGGGCAGGCAACCAGTATGTAGTTTGATTGATGATAGTCAGCAAGAATCCCACCGGATAAAGTTGATGTCACTGGATGAAGAGAAGACTGATAGAAAGTGTGTTGCATCAAGATAGCAAGGAAGACATATGGGAAGTCTACCGGGTCATATGTCTGGTTGAAGATGTATCTGCTTATTAGTGCAATGCTAGAAGCATAATGAGCAACAAAGATCCACTCCCATCAAGTGTTGGCAGGTTAAGTGAATTGATCCATCTACTCCCACCAGTTAGTGGTAATGCTTAGCTTATCTCACAACATGCATGGAATGTATCATAACCCTCCGAGATAAGACAGTCAAAGAAGTTAAAGGCAGGCGATTGAAGCCCTATACCAGATGAACTAAGTGAAACATAAAGATGCCTCGACTGTATGAAATCAAAGATATGCATCAGATCAACAAGAGAAGGTAAGATGAGCTACCAGGACATAAGAGGAAGAGTAAGTAGTGATGAGTTTGCCACTTTGGCAAACTGGTTGAGATGATGTCTGGGCTGATAAAGAGAAAGGAAAGTTTTAGCATTGCATACATAGTATGCAATCGAGATGCAGATGGAGATTTATGTTACCATAGTTGGTGACAGTTGGAGATTGATGGTATGATGTTCTCATAGGTGTTACCAGTATGTAGGCAAGAGTACTGTCAACTAGTAAACAGGAACAAAGTCATGCTCATGCCACTGGTACGAACGATTGGAGAATATTCAAGTGTTGCAGTTCAAAAAATATGTTCATAACATCGATATGTATTTATGATTGAAACCGCATCAAGTTTGGTGAACCAGAAAGCACTTTAATAATTGACTAAGATATGTGCTCTGTGAAGAAGAATAAATATCAGTCCAACATGCAGGTAGGCAAGGCAACTGGTAAGATAAAAAGAAACACAATGAAGAGCTCTCATCAGATGGAGATGTGCATAGTGAAGTGATAAACTTTGAACCGGGTGTTGTCTAAGTCATCATGACCTAACTGGAAGGATAGAGAAGATCCAGAAAGAAGGTTAACCGATTAGTGTAAGTGGTAAGGTAAGATGAACCAGTAGGTGTATACCGGTAGTGTGTTTTTGGTTGGTGCTTTTGCTGAAATCGACATAGTGAACTGAGGTGGATGCCGACAAAGATGACACGTAGGATCCAGATGGCTAACATGCAGTGGTGAAGAGTGCGTCGGTGAGGTGGTTGTCGACTAAGTCTGTATTTAATACAGACTGCGAAAATCACGGGTGGAGTGCAGAGGATTGCGGCTTGAAGCAGTTCAAAGAAAAACTCTTGGTGAGTTGATCAAAGCAAGATATTTGATCATCTTTTAGATCTGGAGAAGGAACTCGCTGGTTCATTTATTATGATTGACAAAAAGCAAGGTCGGTGTTTGCTAAAAATAGCAAATGTGTATTGGAAGAAAAGAGATATGGCGGTGTCGTCTAGTTTGTGGTAGGTTGTCCATCTCGTAGATGAGATTTGATTTGATCTGCTATAGATCTGGGTTGGTGGATAAAACTCTAACGCACCAAGCTTGAATCTTTGTTTTCGCGGGAAAGCAGAAGTATAAATATGCAGACTGAAGACTTATGTTGATGATGTCGTATGCAAGAGAGCAGAGCGTGAGTGTGCATCAGAGAATTAATCAGTCAAAGAATTAATCAAAGAACATTGAAGTGACTTAGTGCTTCAAGAGAGAACTGGTAAGAAGGGTTTAACGGGTAAGCAGAGTAACCGGTAACTAGGTGCATGGTCTGACATTTCATCTAACCGGTAGAATTTGAATCAGTAAAGCAACAATAGTGAGCAAAGGATAGCAAAGAGTGAGTGAGAAGAGGTCAGACATGGTAGAGGTTAAGTATAAGAAGACACAAAGTGGGTGAGCATAGTATTGGTAGTGACAAGTAGTAGAGGGTCAGAGTGATCATAGAACCGACAGAGAATAGAAGTAAGGAAAGACAGAGAACTGGCAGAGAATAGAAGCAGTAAGACTATGAAGAGAAAATCCAGTAGAGAGTATTCATTGGAGGTGTTACAAAATCATTTGTAACAAGGTGCTTTCATTGTAATAAGTTTATACTTCATTGTATATCACTGAGTTGGTGCTCGGTATAGGGTTTGGTGCTCCTTTGAGTTGGTGCCCATAAACAGTTAGGGGTTTGTGCTCCTTGGGTTGGTGCCCTAAATCAGCAAGGGTTGGTGCTCCTTGGGTTGGTGCCCTAAATCAGTAGGGGTTGGTGCTCCTTGGGTTAGTGCCTTAAATCAGTAGGGGTTGGTGCTCCTTGGGTTGGTGCCCTAAATGTTGTAACATAGTCATTTATTGTGAGGCTGGATTGGAGCAGTAGACTCCAACAACATTTCTCACTGAGGTTTTTCCTATATTGGGTTTTCCTCGTATATTTGGTGTTATGTGATGTATCCTTGTGTGTGATTGCATCTTGATCTCTTCGCTTATCTCACTGGTATATTCACTTAGTGTTTGAACTGCTAACCGATACACATAGTCAAGTTTAAAAGATTGAAAATAATGATAACCACGAATTCACCTGCCCTCTTAGTGGCATCTTGTGTTCTATAATTGGTATCAGAGCCTAGGTTCCCGGTTAGATAACCTTTCTCTAGCTTGGGTAGATTCTAGTGTGTGAACACAATGGTTAATTTTGATTCTATCCCTACTCCGGTGTTTGATGGTTCAAACTATTCTATTTGAAGTTGTAGAATAGAAGTCTACATGTCCTCTTTAGGCTATGATGTCTGGATGTCAGTTGTTAATGGTCTCTCTAGTCCTGTCAGTCCTCCCACCGGTCCTGAAAATGAAAGAAGATCTAAGTGCAATGCTGAAGCCATGAAAGCTATACTCAGTGGAATTTATGGTTATGTTTATTCAAAAGTAGATAAGTGCAAGTCTACAAAGAGCTTGTGGGATAGATTGAAAGAACTATATGGAAATGGACCTAGCACTACTGAACTGGTTTATGAAAGCAAGAAGAGAAATGAAACACATGAGTATGCAGATGAAGATAGATCAGTTAGCAGCAACAATGATGAAGAAGAAACTCATCTTTTCATGGCTCAAGAGACAGAAGGTGAGATGCACACATCAAAAAGAGATAACACAGATCAATCCTACTGGCAAGATGTGTTTGGCAGTGATGAAGAGGATGAAGAAGAAGTTGAGGTTGAAATTGACCTTGAAGGTGAATTGGTAAGTGCTCTTGAAGAGTTGAAAATTGTTAGAAATGAATTTAAGAGTTACAAAAATTCAGTTCATGAAGAATGCAGTTAGTTGAAAATCTGCCTTGAAGAGTCAAACAAAAATATCAGCATATTGACCACTCAACTAGAAGAAGCCAAAGGAATGACTGATGAATTAAAACCAGTCTTTGATGCCAAGAAGAGAAGATGTGAGGAGTTGGAGCTAGAAGTGGAGACTAAAGATAAAGAGTGTCGGGAGTTAAAAGGAGAAATGGAGAATCTCTGGAAGGGCCTTGAGAAATTACAAGATGAACTCAATGTGAGGATCTGGTACGATGGCAGCACTGAAGCCTTGGATAAAATGTTGAATAAATAAAAACACTCCAAGGATACCAAAGGATTAGTATTTGGTGTCGATATGTGCTCCACAAGCAAGAAAATCTCCAACAAAGAAATTTAGTTTGTCTCCTCAAATGGAAACAACAAATGACAAACCTTCACAGTCATAAATGCTCCAAGAAGGAATATAGACCTAACTACAACCGATGAAGATCATTGTTGCAAGGAGGAATAATGTTGATCCAAAAGGGAAAGGGAAGCCGAGAGAAGAAGGCTTCATCAGAAATAAGAACATGAGAAGACAACCTAGAGGATCTTCAATCGATGGAAGACAAAGAAATGATGTTGCCCACAAGACAAAGAAAGTGTGGGAAAAGAAGGGATCAGATGAAAGGACTGTGGAAACCGAACAACTCAAGACAAGTCCCCAGAGAAGTAGAAATGAAGTAGCCAAACCGGTAAGATCACCTCATGTTTGGCAAAATAATTTTGTAAGTTGTAAGCCCTCCTTCTCCGGTTACTGCTTTTCATGTTAATATTATGGTCATAAGGCAGATGAATGTAAAAAAAGGTCTAGGAGTAGACAAAGTGCTTCTCCCATGAATAGTAATTTAGTTTGTCAAAGATGTAATGCATATGGGCATAAGACTTCAAAATGTAGAAACTTGCATATGCCCTCTCAAGATGTATCTCAAGCTATGTTTCAGCATGGATTAGTTGAGTGATGGTGATCTAGATATTTTTGTTTATCAGATATGGTGTTGATCGATTGCATTCATGTATATCTTGACCTCATTCTCATTTTTGGTGTATCGGGCAATGATTTTTGGGTCTAGATTAAGTCTGAAATTTGAGGATGTGTAGTGGCTTTGGTATGACGTGTGAGTCATGATTTGGATCTAGAATTTGTAATGGCTGTAACATGTTGATCTAACTAATGATGTGCATTGTGGTATGGTCTACTTCTCATTCCTTCTCACCATCAGAATGTTTAGTGTTGACCTATTTTAGATCCTTGTCTTGGCCAACTTGGAAGATTATGCTTCTCAGAAGACAATATTTATATGAGGATGATTTGATTGTGTTAGCATGAAAAAGTGCAGCATTGTTATTGAAGATATGCGAGATTGAGTAGGAAGGATCCGATTATTGATGTTGTGTCAAGTATGTGATTGGTATTGAGGTACCAGAAGCAGCCTGACTTTGCAGATTGTGTTATAGTGGTGGATTCTTCTTTTATTTTTTTCTTTCTTTCTTCAGTAGTGAGCCTATTTGTAGTGAGCATTTTGGTAGCGAGTCACCCTTTGTAAACATCACATTAACCGGTGTTTTATATTGAGAGCTAACATTCTCCGTGGTTTTTCCCTTCTTGGAATTTCCACATCATCTTTGATGTTCGTTGTGTGATTAGTGTTGTGTATGTGCTTTCATGTTATATATGCATTTATTAAATCTATTGGTTATTTTGAATGTGTAAAAGGATTTAAGAAATTTATTTAAGTTATCAACTAGATTAACCGCTTCAGGTAGATCCTGATTTGATGGCACATAAATTGACTATTCCTATCTTTGAAGGATCCGACTATAGTTTTTGGAAAGTGAAGATGAGAGGCTATATGATCTCTTTGAGATACAATACTTGGATGGCTATAGAAACTTAGTATGTTCAATCAACAAATGATCTTACCACTCCTGATGAGATTCAAGCTTATGAAGAGAATGAAAAGGCAAGGTATGCAATCTTTAGTGCTTTATCAAAGACTGAATCGACGAAGGTTATTTCATTGAATACTGCTTATGAGGTTTGGGAAAAGTTGAGAGATATCTATGAAGGAAATGACATAGTTAAATTATCAAAGAAGCTAACAGGCAAGCATGGATATTCAAGAATTTGAAAATGGAAGAAAGAGAAGACATAACTAACTATTTTCAGAAGGTTGATAGTGCAATAAATGAAATCAGAGAATTTGGTGGCACTTTGACAAATTAAGACACAATTGAGAAGAATTTGATGTCTCTATCGGAAAGCTTCAGTGACAAGATCTTAGTTGTTGAAGAAACTTATGATTCAAAGAAGTTTTCCAGAGAGTAGCTTTATGGTACTCTATCAACATTTGAGATAAGGATGTTTGGAAAAGACAATGCTAAGACTGAAACTACCTTTATAACATCTGAGGAAGATTTGGAAGATGAAAGTTCAGATGAGATGAAAGAAAACTTCGTAAGGAAACGGAAGAAAGGCACTGACAAATACAAAGGTATGTTACCTCTTAAATGCTTTAGATGTGAAAAGATTAGTCATATTTCTACTAGATGTCTGGAGAAAATATCAAGACAAAAATCCAGAGAAGGTAAAGGAAAGTTTAACAAGAGAGCCTATTATGGATTGACACACAATCGAATTCGAAAACAACTGATTGAGATCTTATGGATTATGGAAACCTTATGTCTATTAGAGCCTATTATGTCAAAGATAATGTTGGTATTTCAAATGATGAATAAGATTATGAAGATGGAGATTTCTTGTTTTTGGTAGAAAAGGATGAACCTAAAATTGATATTACTAAGACTGTTGCTACTGCTTTACATGTTAGAAGAGATAGAAATGAATGGTTGATTGATAGTGGATGTTCAAATCATATAATTGGTGATAAAAGTAAGTTTGTAAAACCTGAAAAGTGTGATGGTGTATCTATTAGGTTCAGAGATGATCAAACAACATAGATTCTAGGAATTGGTTCTATTTCTTTTGATGGAAAACATAATATTGACAATGTTTACTATGTGAAGGGTTTGCATCATAATCTTCTAAGCATTGGACAGATGTGCGAAAATGGTTACAATGTTATCTTTCAGGATGATGGTTGTGAGATTCGAAAGGGATCTGAAATTGTTATTGCAACAAGAAAGAGGACTGGTGGAAACATGTATTTGTTGGAAGGAGCTACGAAACACTGTATCAACATAATGGTTGTCATTAGTGTCAACATGTGTTCTTGGTGTTGGTGATCCAGAAGATGTGTCCCTGGAATCTTTGGTGCTCCAGAAGTTGTGTTTTAGCATGGATTAGTTGAGTTGATGGTGATCCGGATATTGTTGTTTATTGGATATGGAGTTGATCGTTTGCATTCATGAATATCTTGATCCCATTCTTATTTTTGGTGTATTGGGCAATGATTTTTGGGTCCGAATCAAGTTCAAAATTTGAGGATGTGTAGTGGCTTTGGTATAGCGGGTGAGTCGTGATTTGGATCTAGAATTCGTAATGGTTGTAACATGTTGATCTAATCGATGACGTGCTTGTGGTATGGTCTACTTCTCATTCCTTCCCACCACTGAAATGTTTAGTGTTGACCTATTTTAGATCCCTATCTTGGCTGACTTGGAAGATTATGCTTCCCGGAAGATAGTATTTATATGAGGGTGATCTGATTGTGTTAGCATGAAAAAGTACGACATTGTTATTGAAGATATGCGAGATTGAGTAGGAAGGATTTGATTATTAATGTTGTGTGAAGTATGTGATTGGTATTGAGGCATCGAAAGGAGTCCGACTTTGTAGATTGTGTTACCATGGTGGATTCTTTTTTTCTTTCTTTCTTTCTTTGGTAGTGAGCCTACCTACAATGAGCATTCTGGCAGTGAGTGACCTTTTGTACAAATCACCTTAACCAGTGTTTTATATTGAGAACTAACATTCTCTGTGGTTTTTCCCTTATTGGGTTTTCCGCGTCATATCTGGTGTTCATTGTGTGATCAGTGTTGTGTATGTGCTTTCTTGTTATATTTGCATTTATTAAATCTATTGGTTATTCCACATGTTTAAAAAGATTTAAGAAATTGATTTAAGTTATCAACTGATTCACCCCCCTCTCAATTGACTGGCTATTCAATATATGGATCAATAGTTGATTTGTTAACTCTTGCTTCTAGATTAAAATCATACCAATGCTCCACACAAGCACCTCAAACAAGCTCTGCACATGATGCATGTATTAATTCCAAAAGGACAAATCTATAGCTATTGTTGTATAGTGTATTTTCATGCGACTAAACAAAATGCATCATAAATGTGACATGAACTTAAGAATAAAGACTAACTTCCCAAAATAATTCTCCCTTGAAGACAAAGAGTCAAAATGTTGGGGACTTTTAACTTGAACACACATAACTTGGAAGCGGTTCACTACATAGACAAGAAGTAACCTTGTTTAAGATGACTTATGCAGAAGTAGAATTTTTAAGTAGGTTGTCAGCCTTTCATCTAAAAATATAATGCCAATAAAATGTGCATCAAAATCAATGTTTTAAAAAGTTTCTTGCTTTGTTATTATAAAAAAATAACATTTTTATAATTTTCATTATAATCATAAAAGAAATTAATTTTGCACTGAAAGTGGCAAACTCCTTGCTAGAGACAAACAAGCCCTCCATTATGGCGATTTGAAAAACAATTTGTTTACTTTCACATTCACATGTGACTTGAGAAAAAAGGCCTCTTGCAATTTACATTACATCTTTGAACGAATTCTACCTTTGTTGGTTATGGTTTCAATTTTAAGCAAAAGAATGATGCATAGAAAGAAGAAATCAAATCTCAAAAAAAATAACAAGAGGGAATTGTCATATTTTCACCCAAAGTTTTTATTAATTAAAAAGGTCCTTTGAATCCTTGTAAATATGAGAAAGAATTCAGATGTAAATTAGAAAAGGTATTAAGGCTCTTCAGTCTAATAAGTTTTATTCTAATAAAAGAATGTAAAAATACAATTATAGAAGAGAATCATACCTTGATTTGATGAGGTTCCATGGCAAAGAAGCTCTAAAAAAAAAGATCAGGTTTGGATTTATTTTGACCAAACGCTGACAGTACCAAGTTTTCCCAATCCATTGTGTGTCCCATACTTTAGAGCTCTAGGCCCAATTCTAGTAGAAGCAGAGCACTAATGTAAGTAATTCTAGTGCCCCTGAGAAGTTATATGGTATACTCAGAGGTACACAAACACCCACAAAACATTGATCACATGATTATTTGTATTCTTGTTTTGAGTAACAACAGTGGTGAATTTAATTTATACAATATGCAATATACCTATAAAGATTGCAGGGGGCTAAGATATTTAGACGATGATGTGACAATTAAAATAAAATAAAATATCTCTAAAAGATCAAGTCAAACCAAATATTCACTCTCTAAAGTGAACTGCGTTTACCATATTGATGTAGAGTAGATTTATTTTATGCGTTGTCAAGAGAATGTGACGTTGAACACTAATTCTTGTGTGAGGCAACATTCCGGCTAATGACATAACTGTATGCTAGGAAAAAAAACAGACCTAAATGAGATAGGGTTTGGTTGAATTTTTTTAGAATTCTTAACTAAAAAATTATTACAATTAAATTAATAATTAATAAAAACCATCTATTTTTAATGAAAAAGATAAATTGATAAGACCCACTAATAAAATATTATACAGGCCAACGTGATGATGATTGTGAAGATGAAGATGTTGGAAATGAGAGTTATCAGTCCATTATTCCAAATGCCAGTGCTGTCGTACAATCATTCGTGTGCACCTGCGTCACAGAATATACGGACCATCATGTAAAAAATATCGGAGTGTGTAGTAATCTTGCCGTTTTATTTTATTATAAAA
Organism: Cryptomeria japonica; assembly: GCF_030272615.1. Taxonomy (NCBI): domain Eukaryota; kingdom Viridiplantae; phylum Streptophyta; class Pinopsida; order Cupressales; family Cupressaceae; genus Cryptomeria; species Cryptomeria japonica. The sequence goes on along the minus strand of NC_081414.1, from coordinate 85,981,776 downwards.
TACTGTCGGTTCCTTATTTTTTATTCTTCTTAATTTGCCCCTCTTGTTTATTCTCACAAACCTCCTAATCATATTCGCGCTTTGGACTCAGCAAGATTTTTGAGCAGATAGTATTTGGTTAGGGTTTCAGGGATTTTATATGCTGTTTCTCGACAGGGATTTTTCTTTCTTCAAGGCTTGTTGATTCCGAGCTTTGGGTTAGGCCAATGGCAACGTCAGAAGGTTCGGTCAAGGGAGCTACTCATTGGAAAAAACTAACAGTCCAGGAAATGCAGAGTTCCCTGGAGGTCGCAGGATCCAAACCCTCGATTACAACCGTAAGCCAACTAGAAATCCTAAGTCAACCCTCAGATGATTCTTCCAAGAAACCTGAGGTCGAATCCGAGGAATTTCAGGAAGAGGATCAAGAAGCTCAACCTGTTGCAGTACAGGATAATGTGGCCCAGCCTGGAGATGTTTCGACTACGGTTAAAGATTTAGGCCTGGTGCAGTCCGGTGTGGAGCTTGGTTCTGATTTGGAAAAGAAGCAGAAGAGAGCAGAGCGCTTCGGGGTTTCGATTCAAATGTCCGAGGATGAGAAGCGGAAGGCGCGAGCTGCAAGGTGTGCTGTTGTTTGAAAGCCCTTCTGTAGATAAAATTAACATAGGATGTAGTTGAGATCAGGAATCGTATTTAAGGATGAATTTATTGGCTGTATTTTTTTTTATGTTAAATTCTCAGTGAAGTTATGGAGTGACTTCCATGCGGTGTGGGCTATCTTGAATCATATCATTAAGATTTGTGAACGTGGGCCATACCGAAAATGCACCCTTATTATCTTAAGATCACAACGTGGCCACATTTCTCCTGCATTTGGAAAGAAACGACTTCTCATGAAAAAATTCCAGAAATGATGACGCCAGAATTAAAATAGTCTATATGGTGAAGAGCCAACCAAAAAATATCTAACTAATTATTAATTATTAATTTTTTTGAATTTACTTCCTACTTGCAAATACAACTGGAAGTGCTGCACACAACTGCTTTGCAATACAAACTATTTGTAAAAACTGCCTTTGGCACCAAAATTTAGATTTGTAAACCTTAATTTGGACTGTGAACTTAATTAATCTTTGAATTTAGAATAATTGTCCAGTGCAAGCAAGAGTGCGTGTAAAAATGGTATCTAAGTTTTCAACCATGATTGTCTGGGGGGCGGCGGGTGGGGGCAAAGCGGAGGTAGAGGTAGGGGGAGATTAGCGAGGGCAGAGTAGTTAATGCAAAGTATATTTTTCTTTGTGGTGATCCGTAAATTGAGTGAGATACTTCCAAACAGCTCGTTAGCAGTGGATTCTTTCTGTTTGGCTTCTTACACACAGTCCTTAGACAGTGCTTTTAAGTGTCATCAGTTGCATTTTCACTTAACATACATGTGTTTGCATTCATGCATTATGATAAAGAGCATCAAAACATAAAATGACAACAAGAAACTGCACGCCAATGACTAACAATGTTTTTTACCTGGAGGAATCTTAAACAGGGGAAAATTTCAGCAAGAGGGGCAAAAGCATCTCTTGTCCACTATCAACCAGTCAATTTACAATGTAGTGAGGTCTCAATACAACTTTGAAGCTCCACAACCATGTACTTGGATTCGTACAACCTCAACCATGTACTCGAATTCGTACAACCTAAGCTATTTGATGCTTCTCCAATAGCTCTGCTCAATGGCGACAATAAGTTGCATCAATGCATTATGATCAGAGTAGCCAGTTACTCCTTTGTCCCTCCCTGGGCGTGTGTATCCCCGTATCTGAAACAGATACGTATCCGATACAGCTTGGATTCACGTCGGATACTGCACCCATGCATGCCCAAAAAACCTTGATTTTCCCACTGTGCTAGATACTATGTGATTTGATTTTTTTAAAATTTGACGTGAACTTTCTAAATTTAATTTAAAAAAATTTCATTTATACAATTTTAAAATTTTTTTTTTGGTATAAACAAAACATAGACCAAATAAGAAAGATAATTGAAATGTTTTTCTTTTTCAGCGACCCATTTTGTTGGGTTATCTTCCAATGCAACTCTACTATTTTTGCATATTGTAAATTGTTAAATCAACTTTTAATAATTTATGTAGCAATCTTGTGTCTATAATGCTATATTGCTTTTGAAGTAATGAAAATCTTCAGAAAATTGTGCTGAATATACGTTTATTTATTTTTTATGAATGTCGCATCCAGCTGTATCCATATTGGGGGTCATATAAAATGGCTGTATCCGTATCCGAAACCGTATCCGTATTTGTATCTGTATCAGTGTCCACTCAACTTTGATTATGATAAAGAGCATTGAAACATAATATGGCAATAAGAAACTGCATGCCAATGGCTGTAACAATGATTTTGACCTGGGGAAACCCTAAACAGGGGAAAATTCCGGCAAGAGGGGAAAAAACATCTCATATCCATTATCCATCAGTCAATTTACAATGCAGTAAGGTCTCAATACAACCATTGAAGCTTCACAATCATGCACACGAATTCATCCAACCTTAAGCTATTTGATGCATCTCCAATATCTCTTCTCAATGGTGACAATAACTTGTAAATCTTTTGTTCCTAGAGGAAACCATGAGTGCTAACCTTTGACTGACATCCAAAACTGGTTAATATAGACTCCTTTACAGCTGTTTGATGCTCAAATATATCCAATGTCAAGAAGCTGAACTGCACAGTTATGTTTACAAATTGGGATAGACTTGTTTTCACGCAAAATTAATAATTCCAACCATATTCTAAAGATAACTCATTTAATAGTTATTGAATTGGAGAATTAATGAACAAATTAACTTCATATGAAATGATAAATAATATCTCTACTTGAAACTAAACTATAGACTGTTTCTTGGAGCCAATCATAGTAAGGGTTTGAGGGAAAGTATGAAAGGATGCCCAGTGACTGTTCAGCCCAATTAAGCCCAAGAGCGCAGAGCATCCAACTAAGACAACTCAGCCCCTTGGCCCACAAGTGGCGGGAACATCCAACTAAGACAATTCCATCACTTTGGGTGGCCTACTTAATTTGAGGCAACCCGGGTTATTGAGGGGAAAGTATGAAAGGGTGCTTGAAGACTGTTCAGCCCAATTAAGCCCAAGAGTGTGGAGCATCCAACTAAGACAACTCAATTCCTTGGTCCACAAGGGGCAAGATTATCCAACTAAGACAATTCCGTCACTTGGGGTGGCCTGCTTAATTCGAGGGAACTGGTCTGCTGCCTCTCCCTAACATATTTCCTTCAATTTCATGTATGATTGCTTGTGGGACAAGAATAGATAAACTCATTAATTATAGATATATCATAGATTGGCAAAGCTGGTTAATATCTTGGTCAAAGACGAATAAAGACTATAGATACATGACATCATTATCCATATTGCATACCAAGCTTAAGATTTTTAAATTTGAACCAGAATAAATAGATAGCAGAAAACTAAACTTATGAACAACACAAATACAAGAACTTATCCTGGGAAAACCCTCCACTTGAGGGTGAAAAACCCAGCCCACTAAAAAATGAACTTTATTATATCTCTGAAAATGAATACAACTGTTGATAGTTTCAGATTACTATCAATCACAATAAGATAAGATAAGTTTGATTCTCTAAAAATCAATCATGACAATGAAGTCAAATGATACATCACATATACATTCTATAAACCTTCATAAGTCTGAAAACTCTGAACACAGAAAACATAAAATATTACTGATCTGACAGACTCCATACACATTATTCTCAACTTGCTACGAAACAAAATTGGAAGCCAGCAATATGATATCAATCTGCCGAAGAAGAAGATACACGAAAATGGAAGAGCGATGAATATAAAGAATCGAATAGCAAGTGAAGAGACTCCACGATGGAAGAGGAAAAGTCACCGACAGCCAAAGACATCTTCACTGACAGCCACCAAAGCGATCATAAAAGAAGAATATCGAAAGGAAAAATGGAAGCCAATGAAATGATTCAAGATAGAAAAAGATAACTGAAGCCACGAGATAAATAAGGGACGTTGCATCTTGAATCTCTATCGCAGCTATAACTTCAACAAAGATTATAGATATATTACATCATTTATTAATATCGCATACCAAACTTGGCTGGGTTAGAAGTCTGCTTTCCTGAATGGTTATCGGATCTGATATATCCGATCTGTAATATCTGATTTGGTCTCTTTCTTGTTTTCTGGTGAAATATCCGATCTAGTCTTCTTCCTTATTCACTGATGTACTTTTTTCTCTTGATCGTCTTCCTGTTTCTGATATATTCGATGCAACAATCAGAATTAGACCTCCTTATTCCAGATCAAAATTCTTTAATTCTCATTCCATGATTTCTGCTTTTTCTTCTAATTTTCTGATTCAACAGTATATACTTAGATCATTTCTTTTCCTCTATTTTCTGCCTGCCTTTATTGGATGACTAGTGCTTCCTTTTATGCCTCTTATTTGGATAGAGGCACGCCCTTTCATAATACCTCTTCTTTGGCAAGAATCACACCTCTTGAGCATCGTTCTAACAAATCTGAGTCGGCCTATTTAAAGAGATTATTATTATTTAAAAATTGCTGTATAGCTAGTTGGCCCCTTGATTAGTTTTGGTTGGCCCTCTTAAAAAAGGTCATAGCCAATCCTAATTATATTACTATCTAGGTCGGCCCCCTTATAAATAATTTTTGCCAATGTTTATTACTAGTGCTGGGTTGGCCTGGCATGATTAAGGCAATGTTTATTACTAGTGCTGGGTTGGCCTGGCATGATTAATTGCCTTTGTTTATTATTTAGGGCTGCGATTCTGAACTCAGGCAGGGATATGACGGCAGTCTAAAATTTTCACATTCCAAACTATCTTAGATTGGTTCGAAATTGCCTGTGTTGCTGGGGGGCAATTGTGCTCTTGCTGTGATGTTTTTTTTCGCTATTGCTGTGATACAGCAAATGTTACTGTGGTATTTAACAAGTTTGCCTGAGCATTTGACAAGTTCACTGCTTGTGACAAATAGCAATTTTGCTACAGATCATCCCAAGTCTTCAACAACCCTGCATACAAGTTCTTTATGCTCCAAAAACTGATGAAAATTGAACTCTCTTGTGAAGGAATTCCTAAAAGAAGTCTTTCTTTGATTAAGTGGAGAAACATCTGATTGTTTAATTGTAACAAGGTTCCTTTTTTGGATTATAGCTCTCCAACTGGGAGGATTTTGTCACACAAAAGATTGACTCATTTGATGTGGGAATTTCTTTCCAACATTCTCTTTAGGGTATCATTTTACCTTGGTTTCCAAACCAACCAACCATGTTTTCCTTTCCTTTTGGAAAACTACATCATGTTCTAGGTCGTTGAGAAGACTTTGAGTAGGATATTCAATAGAAGGTAACACCAACTTTTCCTCCTCATTTGACATACATAGAGGGCTTAAACAATTGTAGGTTTTCTATGTTAACCACTTGATGAGGACACACTTATACTGAGAGGGTGGCGGGGTGAATCTTTATAAGATAATCTTTAAATTATCAAAAATTCAACAACCACAATAGAGAAATTACATAAGGTCTACCAACTAAGAAACACAAGGTTTACCTGGAAACTGTTTCAGGAGAAAACCAGAAAAAGGATTGCTTGGATATACTGCCCAAATCCAGCCACAAAAATGAAATTCTCTTACAAATCTTTTCAGGCACCAACCCCACTTGAGCCACCAATCTCCACTACTAAGCACCAACTTAGCAAGAGACACCAATCTTAGTTGGTATAAACTTAGCAAGAGATTATCAACTTGGTTGGTATAAACTTAGCAGAGATTATCAACTTAGTTGGTATAAACTTAGCAAGAGACATCAATCTCCACTACTAAGCAGCAACTTAGCAAGAGATTGGTGTCTCGTGTTTGGTGTAAGAAGGAAGCAATATCTCTTGCTTCGAAACACCGACTCTCGCTTCAGAACACCTAATCTGTCAACATCCTTCCAAGCAAATTCTTCATGCAACAGGCCTGGAACTCTGTGTACATAACCTGTGACCACTTTTCCGTGTCTGCCTATCACTTCTTGAATCCATTCCAGATATCCTAACATTTTATCTAGAGATTCCTCCCCTTCCCATGAATCTGTCCGAAACTTCACAGTTTTCCCATTTCCACGTTTCCACGAAATATGACTATTTATGATGTGTCTGCAGGTCCTCAAAAATTTCCAAACTGTCGAACCCCCTTCTAAATTTGCTTGAGTAAAAATTCAATGCGGCACTTCCATTTCCTTTTCATAATTCTTGAGCATAGCCTATCAGGTTCTTTATACAATTTCCATATCAATTTTGCTCCGAAGGACAAGTTTTGCTTCCTCATTCTCCTTAGACCAGCTTCTCCAATATCTTTTGATTGACATGCATTATCCCAACCAATAAGTGGATTTTTTTTCATCTCCCTACTTCCTTCCCATAAAAATATTTTCTTAGCCCCTTCAAATAAACTGTTGGCCTTGTTAGTCATTTTGAAACAAGACATAACATAAATTGGCACAACATCTAAAATCGTCTTGATCATTAAGATCCGTCCAGCCAACGTTAACCACTTATTTTTCTAGGACAGACCTTGTTTCTGCATTTATTGATGGTTTCCTCCCAATGCCTCGTTCTACATCCCCCGTTGATCAAAGGAGCCCCTAGATGTTTTGCTGGAAGATTTGATTTTTTCAGAAGTTGTCCTGAGACAGATATACATTTTTCCTTCAATCTCTTAAAGAATCGCCACATCGCCTTTGCCATAGTGACAAACAAGAATGGGGAGATAGGATCGCCTTGACGAATCCCATTAGTTCCTTCAAAGAACCCACTTAAGGATCCATTGACTAAAACAAAATATCGCATAGAGGAGACACAAGCTCTAATGATCTTAATCCAATCCTCACCAAAACCAAATTTCCTCATTACTACCAACAAAAATTCCCATTTTACTCTATCATAGGCTTTAATAATGTGAAGTTTGATCAACATACCTTTTATCTTCCGCTTATTGATGGAATGAATAGCCTCATTAGCTACAATGATGCTATCCAAAATCTCTCTACTTGGAACAAAGCCGTTTTGTTCTTCTGAAATGGTCCTGTCCAAGATCTTTTTGTATCTATTTGCCAAAGCCTTTGTAGTAATTTTATAAATTGTGTTACAAAGGGATATGGGCCAATAATCCTTGAAGCTAAAGCAATCCTTCTTCTTCGAGATGAATGCAATGATAGTATTATTTCAAACTCTTTGACAATTGTTTTCTTAATTCTAATGTCCTCTGCCAACTTGTGAACATCTTTGCCTATAAATTCCCAGCATCTTTGATAGAAGCTAGCTGAAAAACCATTCGGGCCAGGTGTTTTTCCTAGGTATAATGGGAATGTGGCCTTCTTAAGTTCTACCATGGAGAAGGGTTACAATAACCTTTTATTGTCTTCTTTATCAATACATTTCGGAATGCAATTAAAAATATCCTTCCCTTTCAATAAATTACCTCCCATATTTCCGGACTATAGCTTAGAGAAGAAGTTGATAGCTTTTGTTTCAATTTTTTCAGGTTCGCTAACTAAATCTCCATCCTTGGTGAGAATTTCACCTATTTTGTTTTTGTCTCTTCTGCTCTTTACTGAGGCATGAAATTTTTTTGTGTTTAGGTCCCTTGCCGCCAACCATTTTTCCCTAGTCTTTTCTTTCCAGAACAATTCCTCCCTGGATAGAATTTATGACTGAATCTTTTTTAATTCTTTCTCCCTCTTAAACTCTTCCTCAAACATGCCAAATCGAATGACTTTCTCATTGAAAACAGCCAGCTCATTTTCAATATAAGTTTTTTCTTCAAAAATATTCATGAAAACATCTTTATTCCATGATCTTAGCTTTTGCTTCATAAAATTCATTCTTTTCATGAAACAAAAGGACACCGTTCCCCCAAAAATGTCACTTTCCTCCCACCAAGACTTGAGCTTTTCTATCAACGAGGCATATCTCTACCACATGTTAGAATATTTGAAGAAACCTTTCCTCGGTCTTCCACTGTCTTTGATTTCCTTCGATACCAGGAAATGATCAGAAATAGAGATCAGGAGGATGTAAGACTTATAATTGAACTTATCTACCAACCACTCAAAACCAACCATAAAGCAATCAAGTCTCTTTGCTATATTGGTGAATCCCCTCCTTTGGTTATTAGTTTCTGCCAAGGCAAGATACTATTGCATTCATTGCATTCTTATTTTTCATTTGTTTAACCAATCATTGAATAGAATTAAAAAATTTTAAAAAAAGTTTTAATGTTTATGTTTAATTTTTATTTTAAATAATTTAAAAATATCATTTTTCGACTTTTCTATTGGTTTGTGTAAGCTCAAAATTCAATTTTATATATTTTAATTCATTTAATATAAAAACATAAAATTCCACTTCGTGTGTACGTCAACAAGCAAGTACACATAATTATAAACTTTGCTGAATAATAAATTGTTAGAGCATATAGAACCCTATTTCTCTATTTCCAAAGAGCACGGCAAATACAAGTTGAGAAAATGTCGTACTTCTTTTTTTTGAACCTAACGTTAAATTAATATTTTTTCTAGGAAATGTGTGACATTCGCTCACGTGGGGAGTGCCATATACATTAAATCATTTAATGGTTAGAATCATAGATGAAAAACTCTACGGGTTTTTCAAAAACTCGCGAGTACTCGCGGGTCAAAACCCTAGCCGAGTCACTCACCATTAAACTCGGCTCTGAGTTTCTATAAAAACATGCAGCGTTTTTGAGGAAATTCTCGCAAAATTACGCGGGTTAAACCCTATTTCTTGAGAAAAACTCGTCAAGAATTACAAATTTGATTTGCAACTTCTATTTTTTGGCCATGACACAGGATGCGCCAAGGTTTTCATCTGGTTTTTGAGCGCGAATAAAAATGTAATATGATTATATGACTGAATAACTAGTTAAAATGTAATATAATTATATGATTGTATTTTCAAATGTTCGATAAAGTTATCGAGTTATTGCCGAGTTTTTTCTTGAGTTTTTGCGAGTCTCGAGTTTTTTAATTTTTTTGGGCTTGCGAGTCATTGCCGAGTCCGAGTTTTTCAACTATGGGTAGAATAACTATATAATGGTTATAAATAGTTAGTCTATCTCAATTTTATTAGCACAATGTTTTTATTTTTCATTTTTTATTTTTTATTTTTAATTATTTAATATATGAACACAATTTAATCTTATTACTTATTTAAGAATAATTGAATTATTAAAATTTAAAATTGCATTTAATGTATAATTATATTTATTGAACATGTTTTATTTATTTATATATATTTAATTTTTATTTGATCGGTAATATTTATATTTTATTATTTAAAGCTAAACAATACAACTTCATAAAAAATTTCCAATATCAAACCACTTCCCCAAACCACCCACAAAAACCATCCAAACCACCCATCTAAAACCATGATTTCCAAAACCAGTGGCTTGCTCAAACACTACCCCACACCGATAGCTTCAAGAACGGAAGTTCACAACTTACATCATGCCAATCAAAATTCTAGCCGAAACTGTTCAAATAGTTTATAACAGAAACATAAAATTCAAGTTTTGCAAATAAAATTTTAACTAAACAAAAAATGGCACCTAGAAGTACCTTGGCCCGGAGAACACCTCATCTCTCTTTCTTCACAACTACTCTAGCTGAGGCGTTTGAATCTCCATTGGTCCTACCTGTATCTTCAGCAGCAGCCCCTCGAGAATTTAGTCCTTCCGCCACTCCACTAGCGCGGCCGGCCACACCACCCAGTTCAACTTGCCTTGCCAATTTCGTCGATAGCCATCTCGTAATTGGCCTCGTACTTCTCATCTCATCCACGATCTTCTCCTCCACACCCGCCTGTCGAATTACATCTTCAACTTCCATTATCTGGACGTAAACCACCAAACCTTCCCAACCTCGTCTCACATCGTCCCTGAAACGAGCTTGAACTTCCTCTTGACGACGAATAAATTGAATTCGGGAATGCCTCACCCGCATTTCAGCATTTTCCTCTGGGATTCCTTCAGAGAGGTTGAAGCCCCAACTTGGCACGACCCATTCCAACAGAGACTCCAGATTTAACAGGTATTCCTGTGGAATAATCTTCTTCAAAACCTTCCTCACATCTGCGCATGTATATCCCAATTCCAGTCCCCAAGCCATGATTAGGGAGTAGATGTCAGCTCTGCATCTATACCTGTGGCCGATAACCGCCACCTCCTCCCCCAAGACCAACTGAACCGCCTTCAAAAACAACTGGTCTTTTGCTAGAAACATTTTCTCAAGCTTTTTTTGTAGGACGAGACCTCGAAAAGCTGGCATCAACTTGGAAGACTGCAAGGTAAAATTTGCTTCCATTCTGGGCGTCCACAGGAAGTATACACTATAAAAGAAAACCCGACGGAGTCTGCCAAAAACCAGTTTCCTTCACCACCGCTGCCATTTCAGAGGACATTCCGCAATAAATGCGCATTAACACGCCAAACTTACATCTTTGAAAGGCCAGCTGAAAGACATGTAATTTGAATTTGCAGGCGTACAATCTTGGCAGGGAACCTTAACTCCATCGCACGATACCATCTTTACAATTGTGCCACCTCACTTCCCCTATAGCAAGCTCACATGCCACATTTGAAAGGTCGTTAGCAATGGCATTTCCTCCTCTTTTCACATGGGAGATAAAAAAATCTTGAACAAATTTTAGCTTTTCACTAATTATGTGTATAAATTTATTCAACTTCCAGCACGAGGTATCGCCTTTGATCAAGGCATTGACCACAACTTGGGAATCTCCCTCCAGGTGTACCTTCGTTGCCTTCATGTTTACTGCCAAATCAGCCGCAAGTAAGGCCGCTTGAGCCTCCGCCTCATTATTGGTTCCATCTTGAAGCCTTCTTGCTCCTGTGAAGAGGATCTTCCCTTCATCGTCATAGGCCACACATCCCACACCTGAAGTACTCTGATTACCTTTTGAGGCCCCATCGAAATTATTTTCACCCACCCCCTCTTCGGCTTTGACCACTTCACAACCTCCTCCTCAAGAGAAGCACACAAAGGATTAATCCTGGGGAACCCATGAACGAGTAAAAAAAATAAAAATAATTATATATATTTAATTTAAATTATCAATATTATTTCTGAATTATTTTTGAATAAGTTTGATTTATTTTTATGATCTTATTATATCTTTTCTAATGAATTTGATATGTTTTTATGGTCCTATGCATTGTTTCAAAATAATTCTTTGATTATTTGAATATTACAATGAAAATACAATTTCACTAAAATATTGTGTAGGGTAATTATTAGTAAATAATGTTAACAATAAACATACAATTAACTTAACTAGTAAAATTGGGTAAATTTGTAACAATGTTAACTTCAAGAAACTAATTGTGAATAAATAATGCATTTAATTCTTGGAATTATTTAATAGATTTCTTTTAATTATAATATTATAATTATAATTAAATTATTATATATTTAGAAATTTTGAATTATTATTTTTATTTTAAAGATTTCAATAATTATCATATTAATATAATATATAAATAATTGATATACATATTCATAATATTATTATTAAAAAATAAAATGAGTTATATTTTTAACTTAGGGTAATTATCATTTTCACATGTTCACATTTATATTCTTTTCATGATTTTGTCATAAGAGAATTGTGTTCGTGAAGAGGGCCTAAATTTTTTTTTTTTTTTTTGGAAGAAGAAATAGGGCCTAAATATGATGGTTTTATATGTAAAATACAATCGAAACATATAAAATACAATCAAAATTTTAAGACAAGGTCGTATAGATGTTGTAAAAATTTAAAATGATAATTTTAAAAGGTATTAAAAATTTGTTTCACAAATAATTTTGATTTCAAAACGTACATTTTAATAGTAACATTTACATCTTTTTATTGTTTTTTTATTTTCCATGTATTTAAAAAAAAAGTCTTATTGCTTAAATAAATAAATAAACAAATGATTTAATTTAATATAAAGAACTTTTTTGGTTTTATATTTTATTTCTATTTTATAATGTAAATTTATTTTAAAAAGTATTATAATTATATTTATTTTATTTATTATATTCTATAATAGTGAGAGTGCAATAATCGCTTCAATATAATTATATTAGTTATTTATCATCTCTCTCTCTCACACAAACTTGCACACACACACACACTCTATTTCTCCCTCCCTATCTCCATATTTCTCATGCACGTGTGTGTGTGCACACTCACACACACACACACACACACCATGTTTCTCCCCCCACTATTTCTATCTCTATATCCTCTAACTCACACACAAACTCTCTATTTCTCCCTCCCTATCTCTATCTTTACCTCTCTACTCTATCTTTATTTCTTATTGTTCCTCCTCTATCTCTTTCTTCAAATCTCCCCTCTCCCTCTCTATCTATATCTCATTATCTAGATATTTCTCTTATTCACTCCATCTCTCCTCTATCTCTCTTTTTCTCTCCCTCTCTATGTATATATCTACCTCTCTCTACTCTCTTTATATCACCTCCTATATCTTTACCTTTCTATCTCTCCATCCCTCCACTCTCATTATCTCCCTTTTTCGATCTCTATTTCTCCCTATCCCTCTTACTCTCCCCTTATGGACATCTTTCCCTCTCTATATATTCATCTCTCTCTCTCACCTCTTTTACCAACACTTTTGGCAGGAACTTGATGCATTGCATTCCTTGTTCCATGTGAAAACCCCATTCTTTGGCATACAATCAATGACATCTACCTCCTCCACAAATGATCTAAAGTCCAACATCACTTTATTCATACCATATACACCTCTGCTTTTTTCCGAGCTATCCAGGATTACATTAAAGTCTCCTCCAATTACATTCCTCCCATCTGGCAACTTTTGTTTCCTATTTGCTAACTCCTTCCACAACTTCATTTTATCTTCAGTCTTAGTCAGTCCATGTACATTAAAGAGATATATAACCTCTGTTTGTCTATTCTATGTTCCACTTCACACAGCATCCATTGGTATGTATAATCTACAAGATTCACATCCAAATTGTTATTATTCCACATAAGGCCTAGGCCTCCTGCAAAGCCTTACAACATCAATAAAAATTCCTTTCCAAATTTTACAGTACTTTACAAAATTTTCTCCCATCAAAGAGTCTATTTTTGTCTCCGGCAAAAGAAAAACATCCGCCATCATTCTCTCCATGTGACACTTAACTAAGCGTCTTTTGTTAGGGGCTGAGAGACCCATGACATTCCACGTAATGAACTTCATTGCTGTCCAAGGGAATTCTGTGCTCCCTTGGATGTAGATAAGAATTTCTTGTTGCTTAGAAAGCCTTTCTCCAATGCCTCCTCTTCTCTTTTCTGTTTGTTGGTGTTTTGCCTCTCCCCCCATTGTCTTACCAAAGAAAGAAGCCGTTGATTGGTTCAGCCCTTGAGGTTCTAGATTCCCAAGATCCTCCATCTCCTGGTCAGTATCCGAATCCCAATCTCCATCTGTTTCTTCTATGCATTCTTCCTCCATAGAAATTAGATTGATCTCTCCTCTTTTGTCCACCACTAAAGGATCCTTAAAAGGTTATTTTGCTTGCCTAGTAATTGGAGGAACAACTTTATCAGAATTTTGAGGAGGGTTCCCTCTTATCACTAAATTTTTACCTTTTCCTCCTTTGAGATTTCCTCTTGCTTCTACTGGTTGATCTCTTCTTTCAAGAGATCTCAAACATTCTCCCTCTTTTCTCATCACATTTTCTGTAGACTTCAACTCAACCTATTTATTTGTGTCCGATTCGAGTTACCATTCTTCTTGGGAGTCCATCTTTGATTCGTGTTTCTCAAACCCATCTTGCATTGGGTCTCCCAATGGTCTCTTCGTCTACATCGGACACAGAAGAACTTTTCCTCTTCTATTTCAACTGCTTGTGTACTATGTTTTCCCATTGCACATAACATGATTTCTTCTGGAATCTCTCTTATTGCAGCAATTTTGAGTCTTGCGTACACATAGGAATCTCCGTTGGCCAAATCTGCGTCAATTTCCATTAGAGTGCCCAAAGATCTTCCTATCTTCTCCAAGCACTCCTTTCAATATTCAATTGGAAGATTGTCCAATCTAATCCATTTTGTAGAATTTACGGGTTTAGAACTACAGGATTGAAGTTTGAACACCACTCCTCCTTTCAATATTCTATTGGAAGATTGTACAATCTAATCCATTTTGTAGAATTTACGGGTTTAGAACTACAGGATTGAAGTTTGAACACCATCCGTGCATATAAATCAGGGATTACTGTATACACCATAATCCTCCCTCGAGAATTTTCTGCCGTTGTTCTACACTTGTAAAAATTGCTACAAAAAAGTCCTTGGGTAAAATTTTTAATATGAAATCCACTTTCTAGGATTCCTTTGCCCAATTTCTAATGTTTTCCCTATTCTTTTGTGGGCCTATTACGCTGCATATAACCGCCAAGTGCTCCATGAGGTTTTTGTTGATTGAGATTTCTTCTGAGACATTAATTGTCTGGAGGCCCTTATGGTCATTCTTATCACAAAAAAATTCTTCCTCCCCTCCAAATCCTTCTTCTTCCTGTACAGATTTATCACCATTCTTGTCTTCCCCTCTCTTTGCAACTTCTCCATCGGTCCGCTCCCTTGAAGCCTAATCAATTATAATCCATAAGAAATATTTAAATCGATACAATGAGTCCAAATGGAGCACCCAAGTTGGTGAGCATTGAAGCATATTGTCATTGATGTCCAGTTTTGTTAAGTGTCAGAGGAGTTTGTACAGTTTGAAGAGCTTGTCCTACCTTCTTGTTTGATCTGGTCTTATGGCTGTCATCATGTCTTTTTGCAACTTGACACATGAGTTTGAATTGGGCTTGTACATTTCATTCTTTGATGTACAGGCCACGTATGATGATATCTTTGCCAAATGCCTGCTTTGTGCATTTCTTTTCTCCTGAGAAAGCTTTGTTTTCTTTCTGACTGGTGCTTAATGGTTTCTGAAAGAGATGTTTTTTTCTTCTCTCTTCTTTCACTGGCAGAGAGGTGCATAATGCTATTCGATTTAGAGCTGTTAGGTGTTTTGTCAGATGCAGCCGTAAGGAGCGTTTTTGTTTGTTTGTTATTAAAACGTCTTATTCCTTGGCGTAATAGAATGATATGCGTTTTTTTTGGTGAGTTTGATATGTCTTCCAAAAAAAAACGTGGATAATTTGCATCGAGTTGTAAAAACTCACAATAATTTATCTTGGCTAATTTTCTTGATGTATACGTGGCTTTAAGAGTGTTTGTTCTTTTTCTGAGACCTTTGCTTATGCGGGGGAAATCAGGTCCGGTTTTTATTTCAGGAAGGTGCGTTTTTTTTTGAAGGATTTTTATCGGGTTGATGTGAGCTGCCGTGATTTTTTTTGAAGAGGCTTCAAGAATCTCTAATTGAGATTTTAAGCAGAGATAATTTTTTCTTAATATGAAGAAGTGGCACGAATTTGGTCAGGTGATTGTGTTTTTGTTGCTAGATAGACCATATCTTCAGAGCTGTTTCTTCTGCACTATCGTGTCGTAATGGATGGTGACGTGTTGCCAAGATTGATTTGTCAGTTCTTCCTTTGGTGCGAAAAAGGTGCGTGTGCAATTTACTGGAAGTTTTTGTGTGGAAGAAAAAAAATGTTTTAGCAATGAGGTTTTTTTTTTTTTTTTTTTTTTTTTACGATGTTCTTCTAAACTTTCAAAATGGTGTTATCTGCAAAAGAAAAAGGGACGTGCTTGTGTGGGTTATGAAAATAGGGTGGTGGATGAACAAATTTTAAAAGGCAGAATATTTGGTTCGGTTATTTTCAAGTGTGTGAGATAGCTTGAATCTTTGGACTCTTGTTGAAAGAATTATGATTATTAGCACTTCTACTTACTGTGTCAAATACATTCAGATTTGTGAATAAATTTCAAAAAAAGGGTTGCAAATGATATTTAATCGTTTTATACACTTTTGTATAAAACAGTGATATTACTCTTGTATTTTCCTAAAAATTCTGGAAATGGTTCTTATAGAGTTAGTGCTCAGATAGAGGTTGGAGCCTCTAGTGTTTTGAGTAGGTGCTCATTTAAGAGTTGGTGCTCTTTTTGTAATCTTGGGTTGGAGCCTATTCTTCTTTAATGAAAGCTATTTGTGCCGTGGTTTTTTATCCGAGATAAAACTTGTGTTGTCTTTCTAAATTTTTTGTCTTTCATTTCAGTAAGTAGTCAGTTGTATTTTGGCTTTCTTGGTCTCGTAAAAGTCTATGAAATACTGATTCATCCCCCCCTCTCAGTATTTCTGAGTTGTTTTTCAATTGGTATCAGAGCAGGTCACCTTCTATCAAAGCTTGAAAGCCTGAGGGCCCGATCCCTTGTTTGATGGATCAAATTATGCCCTTTGGAGTGTTTGTATGAAAACATATATAATGTCTCTAGGTTTTGATCTTTGGATGAGTCTTGTTAATGGCTACACACCTCCTTCTAACCCACCTACAGATGCTGATGGAAATAAGGCCTTTGAAAATAATCCCAAGGCCATGAATGCGATTTCATGTGGGTTGTCATAGTCAGAGTTTGTTAAAGTCATGCATTGTGAGTCGGCTCAGGCTATGTCAGAAAAACTTCAGAATGCTTATGAAGGAGATGAGAAGGTTAAAAATGCAAAACTTCAAACACATAGGATGCTGTTTGAAAGTCTCAAAATGAGAGAGGAGGAAAGAATAGTAGCATATTTCTTGAGAGTCGATGAAGTGGTTAATTCCCTGAAAGGCTTGGGAGAGAAAATGGATGATAAAGTTGTTTCAAAAATCTTAAGGTCGCTGCCACTAAGATTTGATGCTAAGTTTCAGCTATTGAAGAGATGGCTGAACTTGATAAGCTTACGGTTGATAAGTTGCATGGGATCTTAATAGTTTATGAAATGAGAACGAATGTTGAAACATCTTCAAAAAGGAAGACTGCTTTTAAAGTATTAAAGAAGGGCAAAGATAAGAGTCTTGTATCTAGTGATAGTTCAGAGGAAGAAAGTGATGGTGAAGAAGCTCATTTTGTGATAAAATCTAAGAAAAGTTATGGTAAGTATAAGGGCAACATGTCCTTAACATGTTTTAATTGCGGGAAGAAAGGTCACTTTGCTTCAAAATGTCCTTATGAGAAGGAAGAGGGCAGCAGTTGTGAAAATGAGTACAAAAACAGCAAGAAGAAATTCCTGAAGAAAGGCAAAAACTTTCGTTATTCCAAAAGAAGTCTCTATTCGAAAGAGGAAAGCAACTCATCAGGAGCTAGTGAAGGAGAGTCACTAGATGATGAAATCCTTTTTATGGTTGTAGAAGAAACTTTATCTGAAAACGATGAAGAAGTTGAAATTGATTTGGAACAAGAACTTATTTGTGCAGTCAATGAAATTAAGTAGCTTAGAAAGAAGAAACAAAATCTAAAAATGCTACTACAAGAGGAAGGTAACAAGGTTTCTGAAAAAACTTTTGCATTAGAGGTTGCTGAAAAACGAATTGAAGATCTGAAAGTGTAGATTGAAGAAGCCAAAAGGGTTGAAGAAGGCCTTAGAAAACAACTCAAGGACAAGGAGCTTGATTGTGAAAAGCTTGAAAATGAAGTTGTCTTGTTAAGAAAGTTTGAAAAATCCTCACAGTAGTTTAGTATTGAGAACACTTTTCAGAAAGGTACTATGACTCTGGATGGTCTGTTGAATTCTCAAAAACAGTCACTTGACAAAAGTGGAGTTGGCCATGATGAAGGACACTGTTCTAAATCCTCTGAAGGTGAACAACAGAAGCCTAATGTTGGTTCAAATTCTAAAAACAGAAATGGTAATTTCAATAAGATTTCTTATGCTGGACAAACTCACGAGACTAGATCTAACAATGCTAATTTTTATGGTTACCACTTTTCTTGCAACTATTTTGGTCACAAAGCTGTAAATTGTGGAATTTTTCCTAGAAGAAATTTCAGTTTCGTGAATCAAAGTCATTTTGCTTCTTTAAGGAATTACAATATTATTTGTTATAAATTCAGTAACTTTGGTCATTCTGCAAAGTTTTGTAAAAGTGTCTAATAAAGGTGGATGCGAAAGGAAAAGCAAAGGAGAATGTTAGAGTTTGGAGGAAAAAGGAGAAACCAAGTTTTGAAATGTCTTTAGTTGTGCAAACTGCTTTCCTAGCACAAAATGAGAAAGACATCTGGTACGTTGATAGCGGTTGTTCCAGGCATATGACTGGTGACCAGAGAAATTTGAAGAATCAATGGAGGTTAAGTCAGATTTGGAGGGGTAACTCTTCAACAAGAGTTGCAAGTATAGGTACTCTTGTCTTAAATGATGGAGAAACTAAAATTGAGAATGTCTTGTATGTTAAAGGTTTGAAACACAATCTATTGAGTGTCTATCAGTTATGTGATCAAGGATATGATCTTTTTTTTAGTTCAGATTGTTGTGTCATAAGTAAAAGTGGAAAGCATATTACTAATGCAACTAGAGCAGCAAATAATTTATATATTCTTGATGATTCTAATGGTGAAAAATGTTGTTTGAGTCAGCTTGATGAAACTTGGTTGTGGCATAGGAGGCTGTTAGAGACATGTCGCAGCTTGATAAACCAACATATATTGTTTGCAAGGATTGTCAGATGGGTAAGCAAACTAGAACAAGTTTTAAATCAAAAGACTTATCCAACACTAAACCACTTGAATTAGTTCATACTGATCGGTGTGGACCTATTGGGACAACAAGTTTACAAGGTGAAAATATTTCATGCTTTTGGTAGATGATTTTTCTTGTATGACTTGGGTGACTTTTTTGAAAGAGAAATCTGAAGCTCTAGAAAAATTGAAAGCATTCAAGGCTTTAGTTGAGAATGAAAAAGATTTATTAATCAAGTGTTTACGTTCTGATAATGGTGGTGAATTTACTTCTAATGAGTTTGTTAGTTTTTGTGAGAAAAATGGAATTAAGAGACAAGTTCAGCACCTAGAACTCCTCAACAAAATGGTGTGGTTGAGAGGAAAAAGAGAATAGTTCAGGAAATGGCTCGAAACATGATGAATGAGGCTAAAATTAGTGACACTTTTTGGAGAGAGGCTGTTCATACAACAGTTTATATTCAGAACGAAGGTTTGTTGAGAGCAAAGTATAACAAAACTCCTTATGAGCTTTGGAAAGGTAAGCCAACTACAGTTAAATATTTCAGAATTTTTGGTAGCCCCTCTTTTATAAAAAGAGATGATGATAATCTAGGTAAGTTTGATCCTAGATCTGACGAAGGGATCTTTTTGGGTTACTCTTTCAAAAGTAAAGCTTACAGATTCTTTAATAAAAGATTGCATAAAATTGCAGAAAGTGTTAATTTTTAAATTCATGAGATTACTAACACTTGTAATGAGCATGGAAATGGTGTAAATAGTACTCAAAAGGAGGAAGTAGGAGGTGTTGCCCAACCTTCTTCTAATACACAAGTTGGAACAAGTAATAATGTCCAGAACAACTCTAAAAATGTTCAATCAAAGGTAACAAGCACATCTTCTTCTTCTAGTTTGCAATTTGGAACAATAGATATACATTCTGAAAATGAATCAAAAAATGATCATGGTAAGACTACTTTTAAGACTCTTAAGTTTGTGCAAAGAAATCACCTTGTTGATCAAATCTTACCTGAAAATAGAACTAGAGCTACTAGAAAGAATGTTAATTATTTTGAAGATGAAGATGTTTCCTTGCTGTCTATATGTTTAAACCTAAGTGTTTTGAAGAAGCAGCTGAAGATAAGCATTTGATAGCAGGCACGAAAGAAGAGCTCGATCAAATTTAGAATAAGAGTGAGACATGGGAACTTGTGCCCAAACCCAAAGACAAGAACGCGATAGGTATGAAATGGGTCTTTAGAAATAAATTGAATGAAGAAGCTCAAGTGGCTAGAAATAAAGCACCGTTAGTTTGCAAAGGGTATGCTCAGGTGGAAGGTATAGATTATGATGAGACTTTTGCTCCCGTAGCACGTCTTGAAGCAATTCTTTAAAGGCTTTAAAGTATTTTAGATGCATTTAAAATCTGCCTTTCTTAATGGAAATTTAAGTGAAGATGTTTATGTTGATTAGCTTGATGGATTTGTTTTGTCAGAGAATCTTGATTATGTCTGTAAGTTGAAGAAGGCATTGTATGGCCTTAAACAAGCTCCACGAGCTTGGTATGACAGGTTGGATAAGTACCTACAACAACAAGGCTTCATAAAGGGAATAACGGACAACGATCTCTATGTGGTGGTTTATGTGGATGATTTAATCTTTGGTAGTGAGTGCATAAATATATGCAAAGAATTTGCGGCTAACATGAAGAATGAGTTTGAAATGTCCATGCTACGAGAGTTGTCTTTCTTTTTGGGATTGCAAATATTTCAAATTGAAAAAGATATCTTTATCTCCCAAACCAAGTATATAAGTGAGATGCTGAAAAGGTTTTGAATGGAAGACTGCACATCCAGTAAGTACACCTATGGTAACATGATATAAACTTAGTAAAAATGACGAGTCTCCTAGTGTTAATCAAACTTATTACAGGTCTATGGTAGGCAGTTTGCTTTATGTTACAGCTACTAGACTTGACATTATGTAGGTAGTTGGGCATGTTCCAAGATTTCAGGCTACACCTAAAGATACTCATGTGCAAGCAGTAAAGAGGATCTTTAAATAACTTAAAGAGTACAATGGATTTTGGCTTATGGTATCCTAAATGTCCAAATTTTACACTAACAGCCTATATTGATGCAGATTGGGGAGGTTCAGTTGATGATAGAAAGAGCATGAGCAGTGGTGCTTTCTTTCTTGGTAGTTATCTTGTTTCATGGTTAAGCAAAAAACAAGCTTCTATTTCATTATGTATAGCTAAAGCGGAATACATTGCAGCTGTATCCTGTTGTACACAGGTCATCTGGATCAAACGCACTTAACATGATTTTAAGGTACAATGTGAGCATCCTATTTCTATCTTTTGTGACAATACGAGTGCAATCAATCTTTCAAAAAATTCAGTTATGCATTCTCGAACGAAACATATTCCAATTGAGTATCATTTTTTGAGAGAGCAAGTTACTAATCAAGTTGTTAATTTGGAATATGTCTTCTAAAGAAAAGATTGCTGATTTATTTACCAAGCCACTACCACAAGAAACTTTTGAATTTCTAAGGCAGAAACTTGGAGTGATTTCACTCCATCACTAATTCACTGGATGGACTCAAGGGGAGTTCTTTATGATACACTTAATGCCTCGGATTAGGTTTTCAGTTTTGGTTTCGTCATTGATGTCAAAGGGGGAGTAGTGAGACGAGGGGAGCATCCTGGTTCAGTTTGTTTCTGTGTTGGTTTGTTTCAGTTTAAGCTCATTTTGGATTGCCATCAATGACAAAGGGGGAGATTGTTAAAGCATATTGTCATTGATGTCGAGTTTTGTTAAGTGTAAGAGGAGTTTGTACAGTTTGAAGAGCTTGTGCTGCCTTCTTGTTTGATCTGGTCTTATGGCTGTCAGCATGTCTTTTTGCAACTTGACACATTAGTTTGAATTTGGTTTGTACATTTCATTCCTTGATTTACAGGCCACGTATGATGATATCTTTGCCAAATGTCTGCTCTGTGCGTTTCTTTTCTCCTAAGAAAGCTTTGTTTTCTTTCCGACTCATGCTTAATGGTTTTTGAAAGAGATGCTTTTCTCTTTTCTCTTCTTTCATTGGCAGAGAGGTGCATAATGCTATTCGATTCAGAGCTGTTAGATACAGCTGTCAGTGTTTTGTCAGATGCAGCCATAAGGAGTGTTTTTTTTTGTTATTAAAATTTCTTATTCCTTGGAGTAATAGAATGATATACCTTTTTTTTGGTGAGTTTGATATGTCTTCCAAAAAAAAAAATGTGGATAATTTGCATCAAGTTGTGAGGTTGAGAAGAGTCATAAAAACTCACAATAATTTATTTGGGCTAATTTTCCTGATGTATACATTGCTTTAAGAGTGTTTGTTCTTTTTTTGAGACCTTTGCTTATGTGGGGGAAATCAGGTCTGTTTTTTATTTCAGGAAGGTGCGTTTCATTTTGAAGGATTTTTGTCGAGTTGATGTGAGCTGCCATGATTTTTTTTGAAGAGGCTTCAACAATCTCTAACTGAGTTTTTATGCAGAGATAGTTTTTTTTTAGTATGAAGAAGTTGCACGTATTTGGTCACGTGATTGTGTTTTTGTTGCCAGTTAGACCATATCTTCAGAGCCGTTTCTTCTGCACTATTGTTTCATATTGGATGGTGACGTGTTGCCAAGATTGATTTGTCAGTTCTTTCTTTTGTGCGAAAAAGGTGCGTGTGCGATTTACTGGAAGTTTTTGTGTGGAAGAAAAAAAAAACGTTTTAGCAATTAGGCGTTTTTTTTGGTTTTATGATTTTCTTCTAAACTTTCAAAATGGCGTTATCTGCAAAAAAAATGGGACGTGCTTGTGTGGGTTATGAAAATAGGGTAATGGATGAACAAATTTTCAAAAGGCAGGATATTTGGTTCGGTTATTTTCAAGTGTGTGAGATAGCTTGAATATTTGGACTCTTGTTGAAAAAATTATGATTATTAGCACTTCTACTTACTGTGTCAAATACATTCAGATTTGTGAATAAATTTTAAAAAAAAGTGTTGCAGATGATATTAAATTATTAATCGTTTTATACATTTCTGTATAAAATAGTGATATTACTCTTGTATTTTCCTCAAAAATCTGGAAATGGTTCTTATAGAGTTGGTGCTCAGATAGAGGTTGGAGCCTTTGGTGTTTTGAGTAGGTGCTCATTTAAGAGTTGGTGCTCTTTTTGTAATCTTGGGTTGGAGCCCATTCTTCTTTAATGAAAGTTATTTGTGCTGTGGTTTTTTACCCGAGAGGGTTTTCTATGAGATAAAACTTGTGTCATCTTTCTTAATACTTTTTCTTTCATTTCAGTAAGCAGTCAGTTGTATTTTGGCTCTTTTAGTCTCGTAAAAGTCTATGAAATACTGGTTCACCACCCCCCTCTCAGTATTTCTGAGTTGTTTTTCAGCGAGTATGTTTTTTTTAGAATGGGGTTGTCCATTTTATTTTTATTTAAATTAATTCTCAATGAATTCCAAGAGGGTTGGTCATCTTTTGATTAACTCCAGTGCTGCCTCAAACAATGTAAAGTCTTCATTTCCTTAGAACGATGCAATCTGCCATGAATAAAGAGGACTGATTTGTATACTCAAAGCAAGTTTTGGGCACAATTTTCTTTTTTAACAGCATCAATAAGCTCTACTCTCCTTTGACATCAATGGCAACTATGTTTCCAACACCACTGATTAGATTTTTGTTTATGGTGGCAAATCAAGTCAAAAAACATTCTTATTGATCTGTTCTAGTAAATGGTCCATGCCTTATGGGTTTCATTTCCCCTGCTGCTCTTTAGAGTTTATCTTTTTCCATATACGTCCAAATCTTGTCACCCAACTTAAACATATGCTCAATGCCATGCTCAACATG
This sequence comes from Cryptomeria japonica, assembly GCF_030272615.1. NCBI lineage: Eukaryota > Viridiplantae > Streptophyta > Pinopsida > Cupressales > Cupressaceae > Cryptomeria > Cryptomeria japonica. The sequence continues at coordinate 85,958,133 of NC_081414.1, read as the reverse complement.
TTTTCACATTTACCTTTTTTTATTCGCTTCGAAAGTCTCTTGCACCTGAAGTTGCATTTTTGAGATATGCTCTATGAATTTCTAAGCCTTTTCAACCTTTAAGTCAGCATTTCCTTCGTTTTTTTGTGTTTGTCCTGTAACAACATCAAGTGGGCTGTGGGAGGTCAGTGACAATAACTTGTTTAAAATTTTGAAAGATTTTTTGAAGATTGTAAGGCCTGGTTGTAGGAACCCTGGACATGCACAAGACTCTTAACCCACCATGCCTGAGGATGCTTCATATTGCAGCCTTTGAGCAACTGAAACAATGTTCTATTTACTATCTCAGTCTGTCCATCCACTTGAGGATGGATAGCAGTTCTTGCTCTCAATCAGCCATCCATTTTGTCCCATATATTGCCACCAAAACTTATGAACATTGAGCTCTAGTTTGGCATGATACTTTAAGGCAAACCAAAGTGTATCCACACATATGAAAAGAAAACTTCAGCTGCACCTTTACACCCAATAGTGTCTTTTTGCATGGGATTGAGACTCACATCTTGCTAACCCTATCAATCAATAGGAAGAGGTAGTCATCCCCTTTCCTTGTCATGGGCAAATCACCTACAAAATCCATAGATATACTTTCTCATGTGTAAGATGGTACTGGAAGTGGTTGATGTAATCCTGATTTCCTGGTACTTTGCTTGCTAACTCTATACACCTTACAACTATGAATAAACTTGGCAACATCACTTTGGCCATATGGTCATTGAATACTGCTGCAAATTAGCTCTAGTTTTTGCGACCCTGTAGTGTTCATCCACCTCAAAGTTGCAAGCCTCTCTCAAAAAGACAAATCTCTTCTCATTTGGAATACACAAGAAGCCTAATTTGTAGAAAATCATCTTGCACATGAAATAAGTCTTAGGAATCAATTCATCTTTCCTTTCTTTCTTAAGTTGCTGATATAGCTTTCCAAAATTCTTGTCATGCCTGTAAACTTCTGCATATACTTCACTTGCAAAGGATCTTGTAAGAGATAAAATACTAACTACTTTGACAATGATGATCTTGACAACAAATCAGCGAGCTTTTTAATTCTAATTTTGCGAGCTTTTTAATTCTAATTCTTTGACTTTATAACTAAATGGAATTGTTGGAGAAACCTCATGTGCTTGTAGTGGCATGCTTGCAAATATTGCAATGGTTGGTGGTTTGTGTGATAGATGGTCTCTTTGCCCAACAAATAGTGCTTTCACATTTTTGGTGCCCACAGAAATGTATAGAGCTCTTTGTTATAGGTGCAATAGCCAAGGATGGATCCATGAAATATTTATAAATGGTAGCACATAGGTCGGCCTCCTTGCATTAGGACATCTCCTATAGCATTGACTAGTGTCCATCTCTACCTCAAATTTGAAAAAGCCAACACTGATGCGTTCCTAATTTTCTTCTTCAACTGCTCAAAGACGTTTTTGTTAAATTTGATACTTTCGGATTGAATAAAACTTAGAATAAGGTTAATTAGCTTATTGTTTTCCAGACTCAAGCAATAATAAAGGAAATGAAATGCAAAAGACAAAACACGGTTACCTTGGGAAAACCTCCTAGGAGGAAAAACCCAGCCAAAGGATCCTCAGATCTGATTATGATTTTAATTCAACTGGACATTACATATGATCTGTAGCCTCTTATGAAGTTCGCTGCCTTTAATTATGGATCTGCAGATGTCTTGATGAAGTTCGCTGGCTGCTGTTGGGGATCTGAAGTTGCCTAATGGAGTTCGCTGTCTACTGCTGCTATCTAGGGTAGTTCGCTGGTTGCCAGATCCCTGAATATGGAATTCACTTTTCACCGAAAAATATTTTTCATCTGCTTGTTCTGGTGTGTTGATAATGAGAAGCAAATGCCACATTTATAGGAGACTTATCCCTTTTAACATGTCGGCCTTCTTTTAACTTAATTAAAAATATTAATTCCTTATTTAGCTAGGGTCGGCCCTATCAAGGAGGCGTGAAGGGTTTAAGTGAAGTGTGGAACCTTTTGGGTGCACCGAAAGGTATTGGGCCAGGCCCTATATATTAAGGAGGCGGATTCCAATGTTGCCCAAGGCAATTGGAATCCGCCCGCCCTAATTACAACCAACACTCCCTTTTAATTAGGGAATAGAATCATAATCATAATCTTCTAGCTTGCACACAAGCATAGACTGGATCCACCTTGCATTGCTCACAGAGGGTGGAGAGGATCCTTTTCTACCATCGTACATTGCCCGCAGAGGATGGTCAGAAGGTTACAATACCACTTTACATTGCCCGCAGAGGGTGGTTAACATTTACAATACCATCTTACATTGCCCGCAGAGGATGGTTAAGAATTATACTTCTCCCTGAGAAGTTTACAATACCACCTTACATTGCCCGCAGAGGGTGGTTAACATTTACAATACCATCTTACATTGCCCGCAGAGGATGGTTAAGAATTATACTTCTCCCTAAGAAGTTTACAATACCACCTTACATTGCCCGCAGAGGGTGGTTTTATACAATGCAAAGTATCACTAAAATTGAGACTCCCTCTCAATCGGAGTTTCATTTTCCACAATACCAAGTCTATCCCTGAAGTACACAAACTTTACTTTGGATAGAGGCTTGGTAAGGATATCTGCAACCTGCTCATCAGTGTTGACGTATTTCAGCTGAATGGCACCCCTTTGCACCATATCCCGAATAAAGTGATATTGGGTTTCCACATGTTTTGACCTGTCATGAAACACTGGATTGATAGACATTTTAATACAACTCTGGTTATCACAGTGAATAACTGTAGGGTCCCATGGCTGACCAAACAGTCCAGCAAGAAGCTTGCGAAGCCACACTGCTTCTCTGGATGCTACACTTGCTGCAATATACTCAGCTTCAGCAGTACTCAATGCCACTGAGGATTGTTTTCTGCAGGCCCAAGAGATCACTGCAGAACCCAAGCTAAAACAAATACCGGAGGTGCTTTTCTTGTCTTTGACGCTTCCAGCCCAGTCTGCATCAGAATAACCTTCCAAGGTTATTGGAGTGTTACGTGGATACTTCAGCCCAAAGCCAACTGTGCCCCGTAAGTATCTTAGAATATGCTTGGCTGCAACAAGGTGAACATGCTTGGGCAAACTCATGAACTGACTGAAAGCATTCACAGCAAAACATATGTCTGGTCTAGTGTTAACTAGATACATCAGTGATCCAATCAACTGCCGGTACTCGGATGGATCTGCAAATTCAGAGTTAGCTACAGAAACACTTAACTTCTTTAAGTTAGATTCCATAGGAGTAGACATTGGTTTACAATCCATCATTCTAAATCTTTTCAAAATGTCAATAGTATACTTTCCTTGATTTAGAAAGATTTCGTTAGATCTTTGCCATACTTCTAGACCTAGAAAATAATGCATTAGGCCTAAATCTTTCATTTCAAATTCTGAAGCTAATTCGTTCTTGCATCTAATAATGAGTTCATCTTTACCAGTCAGAAATAAGTCATCCACATAAAGAACTAGAATTAGCATTTCATCATTGGCTACTTTAAAGTAAATGTTAGGGTCAGCATCATTTTTACAAAAGCCTAGACTTAGCAAATATTTATCTATTTTTTCATACCAAGCACGAGGAGCTTGTTTAAGACCATATAGAGCTTTCTTTAACCTGCACACATGGGTTAATCTATCCTGAATCTCATATCCTTCAGGTTGCTCAATGTAAATTTCTTCCTCAATGACACCATTGAGAAAGGCAATCTTAACATCCATCTGATGAAGTTTCCAACCCTTAGAAGCAGCAATAGCAATAATTGTTCTAATGGAAGTATATCTAGCAACAGGAGCAAATGTTTCTTCATAGTCTATGCCTTCCTTTTGGGAAAAACCACGCGCTACAAATCTAGCTTTATATTTTTCAATACTACCATCAGCATTATGTTTAATTTTAAATAACCATTTAGAGGAAACAACAAACTTACCTTTGGGTCTGGGCACAAGGTCCCATACATCATTCTTGATGATAGACTGATATTCTTCATCCATAGCAAGCTTCCAGGCATGATGACTTAAGGCTTCTTCAACATTGCAAGGTTCAGTTTCAATGAGATTACACATTAAAGAAACATAGTTGGAAAATACTTGAGGTCTCTTAGTTTCACGGAAGGTGCCACTTGGAGCAGCAAATCTTTCAGCTTCTTGAATAGTGTTTCTTACCCAAAGTGGTCTCTTCTTGGTAACGACAATGTCATTAGGAATATCAGTGGGATTCATGGGTTCTGGAGGATCATCATGATCATCTTGAGGTGGAGGTTCAACTTGCTCCCTCTGAATCTCAGGGTTAGTATCAACGTTTATATTTTGATTATCATTAGATTCATCAATAGCACAGGAACCTTTCGATTTCTTAAACGCAATGTCTTCTTCAAATTTAACAACCCTACTTACGTCAACATACCTTTGGCCTGGGATGTAAATCTTGAATGCTTTGGAGGATTCACTGTATCCGACTAGCATGCCTTTCTTTCCGGAGGGTTCTAACTTTGATCGCTTTTCCTTGGGCACATGAACATAGACTGGACTTCCAAAGATCCTGAGGTGACTAATGTCTGGTCTGAATCCCGTGAAGGCTTCTTCCGGGGTCATGTTCTTTAGAGTACGATGAGGACATCTGTTCTGGATATATACTGCTGTTCTAGAAGCCTCAACCCATAGGAAAGTCTGCAAGTCTTGATCGTGGATCATAGCCTTTGCAGCCTCCACAATGGTCCTATTCTTTATTTCAGCAACACCATTTTGTTGAGGATTGTATGGAACACAAAACTCCCTCTTAATTCCTGACTCAACACAAAAATCATGAAAGCTATCGAGGTGAACTCACCTCCATTGTCAGATCTTAAACATTTGATTCTTTTACTAGAGGCGTTTTCAGTTAATGCTTTAAACTCCTTAAATTTACTTAAGACTTCATCGGATTCTTTAGATTTCAAGAAGTAGATCCAAGTTTTCCTAGAGAAATCATCTATGAAGATTACATAATAAAGGAATCCACTAGGAGATGCTATAGACATAGGACCACATAAATCAGAGTGAACAAGTTCTAGTTTGTCTTTAGCTCTATTTTCACTTTTATGAAATGGACTTTTAACATTCTTACCAATAGCACAACCTTTACAAGTGTTATCATGAATTTGACTGAGTTTAGGCATGAATTTGACTGACCTTTCAAGGGATGGAAGGGCTTGATAATGTAGATGTCCAAGTCTTCTATGCCATAGTTCACATGATCCCGAGGCCTCATTAATGAGGGCTTGAATAGGGTTAGTAGAGAGCTTATAAAGACTATCATATCTATGGCCAATTATATGAGCAGATTTAAAACTATCTTTCTTAGGCCAAGCAAGAACTTTTCCTTCAGAAAATGCAATTTGATAACCTTTATCTTCTAGAGCAGAAATGGAAATTAGATTTCTTTTAATTCCAAGAACAAACAATATATCACTAAGATGCAAGGAAATACCAGAATCTAATTTTAGAGAAGTAGAGCCAGAACCTCTTACCGAATAACGAGCATCATCACCAATTACCACGTGAAGGCTGGTATCCTTTTCTACTAGGCCTGAAAGATGATCGCAGTAACCTGTGATGTGTCTGGATGCACCACTGTCAATCAACCATGTATTGCTATCTGATGGAACACTGCTAGATAGAGCGGATATGAATAAGAAGTCATCATTTTGTTCTGAGACTTCATTTAGGTTTGCTTCACTTTGGTTAGGGTTAAACTGACATTCCTTAGCATAATGACCGAATTTGTCACATCTAAAACATCGCACACGCGAGGTATCTCTTGGTTTCTTCCAAGGGTGATGGGAACTAAAGGATCTGGAATCCCTATTTCTTTTAGGATAAGGTTGATTCCAATTTCCCTTTTTCTTGCATTGAGCTGCAAGTATGTGATGTTCATCTACATGGGGGCTCTTGGATTGACTCCTTGAGAAGAGGCGAGACTCTTCTTGGATGCAATCATTCTTAAGGCGATCAAGAGAAGGTAACTCCGACCGACCACTTACGGTTTGGATAAATGACTCCCAAGAGTGAGGAAGACCATTAAGGGCAATCATGACAAGGTCTTTATCTTCCATGTTATGGCCAATTAAACCTAGCTGATTCTTTAGTTCTGAAATTTTTATGAAGTAGGAAATAACAAAATCTTCTTTAGTCATTTTGATATTAAGTAGTTGCTGTCTTAATGTAATTGCCTTACTAAGATTGTTAACTTCATATGTACCTTGTAGGTGGCTGAACATTTCCCTTGCAGTGGTGAATGAAGCAATAGAGGTGACGAGGTGGTCTTTGACTGAATCAATGAGAATCTTCCTGGCTTTGATAGCATCCCTTTTGAATTGTTTAAATTCAGCTGCATCCGAAGGCTCGGTTAGCTCTTTCGCTTCAATGAATTGGAGAAGATCTTCTTCCTCAAGAGCCAACTTGATTCGAACTTTCCATGCAGTAAAATTTAGATTCCCATCAAGCCTATCTTCAACTTTCAGCCCCATTGACCTGATCTGCAAAAGCTACAACAATCTGGAAATAAAGGAGTATTGAATTTTAAATCTGAAGATTGATCTAACCAATTAGCTCTGATACCATGTTAAATTTGATACTTTCAGATTGAATAAAACTTAGAATAAGGTTAATTAGCTTATTGTTTTCCAGACTTAAGCAATAATAAAGGAAATGAAATGCAAAAGACAAAACACAGTTACCCTGGGAAAACCTCCTAGGAGGAAAAACCCAGCCAAAGGATCCTCAGATCTGATTATGATTTTAATTCAACTGGACATTACATATGATCTGTAGCCTCTTATGAAAAACCTAGGAGGAAAAACCCAGGAAAAACCTAGGAGGAAAAACCCAGCCAAAGGATCCTCAGATCTGATTATGATTTTAATTCAACTGGACATTACATATGATCTGTAGCCTCTTATGAAGTTCGCTGCCTTTAATTATGGATCTGTAGATGTCTTGATGAAGTTCGCTGGCTGCTGTTGGGGATCTGAAGTTGCCTAATGGAGTTCGCTGTCTACTGCCCCTATCTAGGGTAGTTCGCTGGTTGCCAGATCCCTGAATATGGAATTCACTTTTCACCGAAAAATACTTTTCATCTGCTTGTTCTGGTGTGTTGATAATGAGAAGCAAATGCCACATTTATAGGAGACTTATCCCTTTTAACATGTCGGCCTTCTTTTAACTTAATTAAAAATATTAATTCCTTATTAGCTAGGGTCGGCCCTATCAAGGAGGCGTGAAGGGTTTAAGTGAAGTGTGGAACCTTTTGGGTGCACCGAAAGGTATTGGGCCATGCCCTATATATTAAGGAGGCGGATTCCAATGTTGCCCAAGGCAATTGGAATCTGCCCGCCCTAATTACAACCAACAGTTTTGTTGCATATTACCCCATTTTAAGTTATTTCCAATACTTCTTATTGCATTCAAGGTTGCTTCCATGGAGGAAAAGGATTTAATGATTTATGGTAACTATTGAGCTGCCCTTACAAAGCTCATTGTTTTGGTGATGCTTGTAGGCTTGGGCCAATTCACTATGGACCACAACATCACTAAGACAAGTTGAAACAAACTTTTTTTTGCAAATTAAAATGTCTTACCATTGAAACAAGTTTGTTCTCCTTCAAAATAGCAATATCTTCTTTGGGTGTGCATCATTTTCCTCACATGTCTGGCTGAAAATAAGATTGTCATCCAAGTAGACCATCACACACTATTGAATAAGAGGGTCTAGTACTTTGTTCATAAACCTTTTGAAGATTTCTGGTACATTACACAACTCGAGTGGAAATTGAGCAGCTCTTGTCATGTCTTCAATTCTGTTTTCCATACTTCTTCCTTTGTAATCTGAAGTTGTTGATAGCTGGACCCTAAATCCAACTTCAAGTTTGTGAAGAACCTAACATTATGCATTTGATCTGTTAAATCATTAGTACAAGGAAGAAGGTACCAATTATTTATTATGATCTTGTTTAGCACTCTATATAAATGCATTTTTGCGAAGTACTATCTTTTTACACATCACTACAATAGGAGAACTCCACATTGAAGTATGAATGAAGTCTTATCACACCACATTCTAATAACTCTCATTGCTGCTCTTTCACTTCATTAGTCTTCTCCACGCTTTGCCAATAGAGACCTACATAGGGCTGTGGACAATCAGGGAAGAGTTGTATTTTGTTCTCAATATGCTTGTTGAGGGGTAGCCAGGAAGGATTTTAAAAAAATTCACTAAATTGGCATATGAGCTGATTATAGCTAGATGCAGTCCGTGCATTATTTTAAGTTATGCCACATTGCCTTTTTGTTTACCCCTCAGCATCAATAGCATGATTTTAAGTATGCTGCTCATGCATGATTTTAAGCTAAGTCACAAGGTTCAAGTTCGAGTTCAAGTTTGGCAGCTATGGAGTTCGGATGAAGTTCGGCAAGGGCAAAAAGTTCGGAAAAAAAAATCGGCATCAAATTCGCCTTATATAATTTTTTTTTAAAATTAGTAATATATCCAACAAATTATCAATATACTTAAGATTGCAGAATAGATTCAAAATCATTATAGAAAGATGCAACATTCTTAATATAAACCATAGGAAACATGTGATATCATGATTGTCAAGTTTTTTTTTATCAAAAAGATACAATCAAACGTCGAGACTTTAGAACTTCAAAAAAGCTACAAGCCTACAAGTCATCAAGACTGCGAAGATGTTTTTAGTCAAAAAGGTATAATCAAAATTCAAGACTATAGAGCTTCAAAAAAGCTCCAGGTCGTCAAGAGCACATGGCTGAGTTGCTGCTGTAGCATCATCATCATCAGTATCACTGCCCAATTCATCATCCACACAGTCATCCTCAGGCTCATCTGCAACTCCAGTTACCATGCCTTCTGAAATTTGTTGTTGTGAAGAAGATGTGGAGTCATTTGCTGATCTATTCATGAACAATTTTAAATTGCTTCGAATGTAGACAAGATCTCCCAACTTTCCGGACAGCAACTTGTTCCTCTTTTTGGAATGGATGTGGTCAAAGCAACTCCAGTTCCTCTCACAAGCTGATGAACTGGCTCCCTGACTCAATATTCGAATGGCAAAGCGTTGTAGTTCAGGATTTTGTGCTCCATAGCTCATCCACCATCTATAACCAGGTACCTCATCTCGTGTCATATCATCTCGGGCTGCTTCTATTCCAAACAACCCTTCTGCTCTCCCGTATTTCCAACTTTGGTCTCTAATTAGCCCTGCAATTGTTCTATCTTGTTCAAACCTGCTAATGGCTTCATAAAACCCTGGCATGATTTCAGGATCAGCTTGTCTATCAATATGAAATAACTTAGGCTCCAAATAGCATGCTGCTGCATGCAAAGGTGTGTGCATCATCTTCCATCTGGAATCAACTGTCTCCCAAATCTCCATGTACTCTGCTTCTACATTATTTAGTGCTCGCTGAATAGATTCCTTACAACGGTCCATGCTTTCATAAAGCATGCCAAGGCAAGTAGTGTCACCATCCACCATATGAAGAACATCAACAATTGGTCCACATATATTCAAAACTTTTGCTCCACTCTCCCAAAAGTTGTTGCTCAAAATGATTTGCTCTATGTTCTTCCCCTTAGCACTTTTAGAAAGTGCTGAACTTTCCCACTCATTGGAACAAACAACCAATCTCAAAGCTGCTTTCTCTTCAATCACTCTTTTCAAAGTGATATAAAATGAAGCAAACCTTGTGTCACAAGGCCTCAACAACTCCCTAGATGCATGTTGCCTGTATAGACTCAATGTGAGATGGTGGTTTCTAATGAAATTTGCCACTGCTCTTCCTCTATGGATTGCTTCATGTATCCATGGGAATTTTGCCAAGTCATGAAGTAGCAAATCTAGACAATGGGCTTCACATGGGCTCCAATATATCTGTGGGTACTTCTCTACAATCAGCGTCCCAACACCTACACAATTCGCTGCACTATCAGTAACCACCTGAACCACATTTTCCACCCCTACTTCAAGAATGGCTTCATCTAGTATCTGAAAAATATATTCTGAAGTTTTCTTCTGGTTCATGGTGTTAATCACTTTCAAGAAGACAACACCTTCAGGGCAAGCTACTAAAACATTAATCAATGGCCTTTGACATATATCTGACCATCCATCACTCAATATGGTGCAACCTGTTACTTTCCAAGAAGCTTTGACCTCAGCTAACTTTTCTGTCACTCTATCTTTTGACCTCTCTAAAAGAGTTGTTCTGAAAGCCTTTGAAGTTGGAGGTGTGTACCCTTTGCCAAACTCTGCAACTTTCTGAATTGCATTACGGAAATGAGGATTTCTTGCCACGTTGAATGGAATGGCACTTGTATAAAACAAATCAGCCAATGCATCATCCACTTGTTGTTTCTCTACCGGTTTCCAAAAGCTTTTCAATGTTCCACTTTCTCCTGATGCACCTGTGGCCTTAGGTAAACTGGAAGGGGCATTGGGTAAACTGGAAGAGGAAGAGATAGATGTGAACCTGGACACATCCTCTTGAATTCTTTGTTTTTTTTTGTGTCGTCTTGAGCATTCCTACAATCGAAGAGGACTGTTCTCTTTCTAAACCAGCTCTCATTTCTGCAGTCACTTTTGGACATGCACTAACACCTCCTCCTTTACCTCCACTGATTCCAAGTAAGTGGTCTCTTGCCCTTGTTAAACTTCCTTTGAAAGGTTTCTTACATTCCTTACAAAACAACTCATTACCATCACGTGTCACATATTTCCATACTAGAGAATCTGATTTTTTAGGAGGCATTTTGTTACAATCTGTAATGTTTCAAAAGAAAAACAATATTTAGTATTTAAATTATTTACATTCTATTTAAAAAACATCAAAACTAAATATATGAAATTTTTACTTTTGACTCTAAAAAGGAAAAGTAATATTAAATTATATTTCAATAAGCATAAAACAAAAATATATCAATTTTTATTATAAAATCTGAATATATCTTCTAAAACATGTTTTATCTTTTTATGTAAAACATAAAACATAAAATATAAAACATATAAAATATAAAAACATCTATTTAAAATATAAATTAGAAAACATAAAATTTATCTAAAATACAAATATTATTATAAAATATAAAATTTATCTTAATATCTAATAAAACATAAAAATATAAAAACATTTATATAAAAGATTGGAGAATATCTTAATATCTAATAAATATAAAATATAAAAAAATATAAATATAAATATAAATATAAAACATCTTAATATCTTAATATAAATATAAAATATAAAAACATTTAAATATAAATAAATAATAATCTATATAAATATAAAATATTAATAATATCTGATAAATTATTATAAAATATAAAAAAAAAAGGTGGGAAGAAATAATGGCGTACCTGAACACGCAGGCCCGAATGGAGATCACGCAGGGTGATGGAGATCACGGCGCAAACAGCAGGCACGAACACACAGGCGCTCGAATGGAGATCACAACGCGAACACACAGGCGCCCGAATGGAGATCACGCAGGGTGCGAACTGCGAACACACAGGCGCCAACAACAGGCGTGAACATGACACGCACAGGCATGAACACGCAGGGTCAGGCACAAACATAGCACGCACAAGCACAAACACGCGACGCACAGGCACGACGCGAGCGGAAAAACAAACAGAAAACCCTATTCCGTGCGGTGCGATAATATTTATTAAAAAAAATGACGTAAACCCTAAAAAGCGCCCACAAAAAAATGCTTTGAAAACCGGGACGAACTTTAGGCGTATTTTTACGATTTTTTGGCAGCGTTTATGGGTTCGCCGAATTTCGAACTCTAAGCCAGAAGTTCGGCGAACTCTGTGACTTAGATTTTAAGTTATGCCACATTGTCTTTTTGTTTACCCCTCAACATCAATAGCACAAGCTTGCCACTTGCAATGATAAGAGCTTGGACTGAGATATCATAGAAACTTTGGATTTCCCTGCATAAGATTTGATCATTATTTCTTCCCCATCTTTTGACCAAATGATATTTGTGCCAAAGTTTGATGATTTGGACTTGGCATCCCAAAATTTGGATTTGGACTCTGGACTTGGCAAAAATAAAACCATGGTTTTACAAAAAACAAAAAGAAATTAATGCATTTAGAATTTTAGAGAACATAAAAGCCTAATTTGACTATCATGTTTGTCATAATTCTAAAATTACACGTCACAGGATCTTCAAACACTCAATATTTGAAATTTCATAATTTGTACTCATAGAACTTTCAAATGCATAACAGAATCATAAGTTTATAAATGAGAAAAACAACCAAATACAATCTACATCTTTCTCTTGCCCCTCCTAATGTAATTCAGTTTTTCAGACCTCGAACTAAAAGGTGCTATAATATCAAAATGATGATGAATTGTTTCTTTAACATTGTCTTTTTGGATCTTGAATGCTCCTCCTCTTCTCTCCTTCCTTTCCTATTTTGCTGTTCAGACCTATTTTGGACAAGATTGGACAAAAAAAAGTGAAGAAAAAGTCACTTTTTAATGTTCTTTTTTAACCTCCCTAGTTGCACCTAAGTGTGAACTTGAGAGTCTGTTCCCAAAACTTGGGAATCCGAGTCTGGGACTTGGAGAGTCCCGGGGCGAGACTTGTACGAGTACTCCCTAGAACTCTTCCGGACTCACCTCTGGAGTCAGTGGTGGATGGACTTGACCAGAGATAGGACTTGGGAGTTTGGAGAGTTCTGGAGAGTACTCGAAGAGTCCTCAAACATCATCTATCGAAGACTGCATCCTTCTCATAGAGATAGTGGCTTTCAACAACTATCTCATAAGCATCCAAAGGAATGATATCTATTAATACCTTATCTTTGATGTCTATGGAGAGCCCAAAATTAATTACCCACTGTGTTTTGTCTGAAATCTTCATACCTTGATTCAAGGATTTGCATGTTTCCTTGTTTGCAAGCCAAGGTCTTCTACCAAATTTTGAGAAATTAAGTTCACTTCATAGCAAATATCAAAGAGTAAAATATCCTTTTGTCCTCTAAGCTCCACTTTGACATGAAACAACTTAGTAACCTTGTCCTCATTTTGAGCACCATCTCTTACCACATTTACTCCTCTTCATATAGCTGCACAAGATAAATGTTTATCGACATTCCAAGTACATTTTATTTCTTTCACTTTCTTGTTACATAAAGCATTCTTTTTTTTTTGGTAGACCACCTTGTCAGAATACTTGAAAAATCTCCTTTCTTTGCATTTCTCAGTGTGTCATGGTAGCGTTTGCACTATTCTTGCCCTTCTGTTTGTACAAACTTCTTTTTAAATCACCACTCTGCTGTTTTTCTTTCAAGGAGTTGGATTAATTTTTATCCATCTCTATGTAGTGGGCTTGTGCAAGATCCTCTTAAAGATTTTCGGGCTTGGCCATCAAAACGGCCTTCTTGGATCTCCAAACAATCTGGAAATGTATTTCATGAGTACATCTATGTCCACTACATCCCTATCAGGCTGCATTGCCTTCTTTGGCAACTCGTTTGCAAAGTCCTGGATGATTTGGTGAGATAAGAGATGTTGGATTGCTCTCTCTTCCTTGCAATATAAGGTAAAACTGCATTTTCAAACAAGTCTTTGAATTCTTCTCATCTTGGAATGGGTGGAGCTCTTTTTGTTTGCAACAAGGTGGCATGAGCTTCATAACATATCAAGGAATGAACATATAACTTAAAATGGGCAAATGAAATTTGTTGGCATTGGTTTAGTTTATGCAAGTTAAAGTGTACCTCCATTTGAGAGATATATAGGTCCAAATTTTCTGCATTCATTTCGCACCTGATGCCTGGATTTCTATATTTGCCATTTTCTTTAAATGGAAGTTTTTCCATTCTTGTAAGTGGACTTCTGTTGTTCCTCATCTTTGAGTTTCTTTTCTATCCCCATTTTTTTGGGTAATGGCAATTAAGACCCTCAAAAAACATGTCTATCTTTACCATATGCCTTGAAGTCATGGTAACAACCTCTTCTAACTTGTGGAACCCTCTTTTCCGTCATCCATATCTCTGTCCCTTTCTTATGCTATCTTCCTTTGTGCTCTATTCCATTCTCAGGTCCTATCTCAGACTCAAAAGTGCTTACATTTTACTTCTACTGGACTGTGTGGTGGGCATATCCAAAATACCCACCGAATGACTATATTTGATTAAGTTTCTGGTGTCTCAAACCTGCGCTGATACCAATTTGATACTAAATTGAGTTTGATACTCTTGAACAGCTTGTCAACTACACATTCTCTTTGTTTGGATTTTCATGTACACCCTTTAGACAAATATTGTTATTGTTATCAGTTGTACTTCCTTTTAACATGTGTCTGCATTCATGCATTGTCAAAAAGAGCATAGAATGATAGAAACATAAAAGAAGAAGAAGCTGCATGATGATGTCTGTGACAATGAATTTGTCTTATAGATATCCTAAATAGGGGGTTAAAAAAATCCAGCAAGAGGTGCAAAAACTTCATCTCCACTACCAACCACTCAAGTTACAATGAAGTGAGGTCACAATACAACCAATCATGTCCAAGAGCTTGCACACCATACACTATATGATCCCTGCTCAATGGTGACAATAACTTGCAAAACCTTTGGCCCATGCATACTCATTGTACCAACTTGATACATAAATTGAGTGACATTCTTGAGCAGCTCATCAACTATGTATTCTCTTCATTTCGCTTTTCATGCACACCTGTGAGACATTGTTGTTAGCTTTCTCAGTTGTATATCCTCTTGAGACAGTTTTGTAGTAAAGAGTATAGAAGCATAAAACAAGAAGAAACTGCGTGACAATGTCTGTAAGAATAAATTTGCCTGAGAAACACTAAAAAGGGGAAAAATCCAGTAATAGGAGCAAAAGCTTCATCTCCACTACCCATCAGTCAAATTACAGTGTAGTAAGGTCAGAATATGGCCATGTAAGCTCCACAACCATGTATAAGAGCTTTCAAATCATACACTATATGATATGCAACTCCAAGAACCCTGCTCAATGGTGAGAATTACTTACGAAATCTCAGCTCCAAGAGGAAACTTTGAGTGCCAACCTTTGGCCTATGTCTAAAATTTGGGTAATGTAGACTATTTCACATCCTTTTTGTGTTCAAACATGCAAATCAATGCCAAGAAGTTAAACTGAACATTTTAAACCCTTGACATTTCTTAGACTATTGTGAATTCACTGGTTCTTCCAGGTGGATGGTTGCCTATTGATTGGGGCATGTGATGAGTTTGTTGGGGTGTGTGATGAGTTCGCTGCCCGTGACAAATGGCATCTTTTCCAAAACTCAAAAAGCTGATGTCTTCTGATGCCTGCACATAAGTCTGTTTTCTTCATTATGATGCTCTAGATCATCCCAAGTCTTCAACAACCTTGCATACAAGTTCTTTATGCTTCAATTAGACGTAATGTAAACTCTCTTGTGAAGGAACTCTGAAAAGTTAAGTTTTCTTGACTTAGTGGAGAAACATCCAATCTATTCATTTAACAAGAATCTGTTTTCAGATCATGCTGCTACTGTCAACATTGTCATATTTTTGCATTTGATTGAATACATGCCTGTATTTTAGTTGTTTTTGATTGTGTGGCTTGTAGATCTCACACAGAATGAATTTTAGTGACAATATTATTACGCCACAGTTTCAGCAATTCTACAGTATTAAAGACGGTATCAATCTGCCATTAGATGATAACAATACAAATCTACAGTGTTTTGTAGCATTATATGTTTTGTACTGGGAAGGGTTTGCACAGAAAGGTAATGTTATGTAAAACTATCAAGGGCCACATTAATTGTGTGTTTTTTTATAAAGCTGTTTTATGATGATCATTTTGAGCACCAAGCTTTCTAGCAAGTGAATCATGATAACTGTTATTTGTACCAAACAATTATAACATGTGAATTAGTTGCAATTTGTGCTGCTAATTTGTTGCCAAAGTTTTTGTAGAAAGAGCTGTTAAGTGCTATGAATTTTTGTGCAATCATGTGCAGGATGCTGATGCCTGGTACCTGTTGTGACCATTTCACACATCGCCCCATTAAAATGGGGACCCCCTCTTTTTTGCTTCTGTTTTGCCTGTTCTTCTCTCTGCTTTTAGGGTTTTGAGTAAGTGAGTGAGTTGTTTGGACTAGGGTTAAGCCTTGGGGGTTTCTTTTGGATATTTTCAAGCTGAGTCCAGTCAAATTTTGAAGATTATTAAGCATCCTCCCGAAGATTGCAATTTCTGAAATAGGATGAGCCTGTCAGAAAGTCAAGTATGTCTCGGGTTAGGTCTAATCAGGATTTTGAGGCAAATTCAAGCTATGTCTAAGTGTTAGCATTTTGATGATGGAATTGTACATTTTTTTTTGTCTGGATAAATTTTGACCAAATTTTTGAAGGCTTGCTAACTGGTCCCTGGCCTTGAAGATGATCTAACCCTGCCTGGTGAAGTGATTGAAGATTTAAATTATGGATATTTTGGCTTATAAAGGTGAAATCGCTCCTGTAATATGGAACCAAAGGCCAAGAAAATGTAATATGGACACTAAGGTTCGATGGATCTAAGTCCAAACAAGGATCCGGAGCAGGCTATGAATTAATTAGCCCAACAGGGGAGACTTATCTTGCCGCTCATAGATTACAATTTCCTTGCACCAACAATGTAGCTGAATATGAATCCTTGATTCATGGGTTACTGATGGCTATCAGAAAGAAAGCAAAAATACTGCAAGTATATGGAGATTCAGAAATAGCTATAAGGCAAATCAGGAGACAGTACGTCTGCCATGACAATAGGTTGACCAGATACCGAAATCGAGTTTGGGCTCATCGAGAGTTTCGAGGCCTTCAACATCAAACCTATATACAGGCATCAAAATCAAGTGGCTAATTCCCTTGCACAAGCCGCCAGCTCTTTGATACCGTTAGCAATGGAAGGGTTAAAGAAGTTCACGGTAGAATTAACATCAGTACCTTCAGTCCCGGATAACATCACCAATTTTCAAGTTTTCGAAGATGACAAGCACATACTGGATTTCTTAACCAACACAGATGTCTTCCTAGCTCAAATCATTGACGAAGAAGAAGCCGAGGGAGCAGAATTGGATGCTGAAGGAGTTCTGAATTTGAAGACAAACACTATTCCAAAAGGTATGGTGGAGTTAGAAAGAATTTTTGATCCCGACAAACTGAAAGAGATGAAAAGCCACAGTATGGAAGGAAACATGTGCGACACAATCAACGTAGGTGATGACATACAAGTTAAGAATGTGTTCATTGGAAAGACCTGCACCGCACCAGAAAGAAATGGAATCCTGAAAAATATGAGAGATTTCCCAGATGTCATAGCGTGGAGTTATGAAGATCTCAAGACTTATGACACTGCAATTATCACTCACACAATCCCTTTGAAGCTAGGAAGCAAACCATTTAGGCAGAGACAAAGACTGGTTAATCCTTTATTGGAACCCCTGATATATCAAGAAGTTAAGAAGCTGCTCTCAGCCAAAATCATCTTCCCAGTAAGGCATTCGACGTGGGTCACCAACCTGGTTCCTGTCAAAAAGAAGAGTGGAGAGATCAGATTATGTGTCGATTTCAAAAATCTCAACCGAGCTTCGGAAAAGGACAATTATCCGCTACCATCGCTGGATGAAGTGTTGCAGATTGTCAATGGGTCGCAGATGATGTCTTTTCTTGATGGATATTCAGGATATAATCAAGTTTTGGTCGAGCCTGAAGATCGACTAAAGACTGCTTTTACTACCAAGTGGGGAACATTTGCATACAAAAGAATGCCTTTTGGACTTATCAATGCTGGGGCCACATTCCAGAGGGCCATGGATATCGCCTTTACAGACTTAATCGGAAAATGCATTATTATATATATGGATGACATCACAGTTTTCTCCAGAAAAAGAGAAGATCATGTGGATGACTTAAGAAGAGTCTTCCAAAGGTGCAGAAGGTATGGGGTATCTCTCAACCCGAAGAAATGCATATTTGGGGTAACAGAAGGAAAGCTTTTAGGACATGTCATTTCAGAAAGAGGAATCTCCATCGATCCTGAAAGAGTAAAAGCTATATCTACTATCAATTTGCCAGCTAGTAAGAAGGAACTCAAATCATTCTTCGGCAAGATCAACTTTGTTAGAAAATTCATC
Source organism: Cryptomeria japonica (assembly GCF_030272615.1). NCBI lineage: Eukaryota > Viridiplantae > Streptophyta > Pinopsida > Cupressales > Cupressaceae > Cryptomeria > Cryptomeria japonica. The sequence goes on along the minus strand of NC_081414.1, from coordinate 85,939,861 downwards.
ACCGGATTTGCTGAGATAGTGTTGTGAACATTTCACACATCGCCCCATTTAAATGGGGACCCCCTCTTTTTTGCTCGCCTTTCGCTTTGCTTTTTAGGGTTTTGGTTTAGTTTGTTAGTTGTCTGGACCAGGGTCAAGCCTTAGGGTTTCTGTTACTGTGTTTTCAAGCCAGAGTCCAGTCCAATTTTGAATTTGAGAGCTTCCTCCCGAGGGATGCAATTTTGGAAATAAAGTGAATTCGCCAAAGGCTAAGTAAGTTGGTCTAGTTTCAATTGGGATTTTGAGTGCAACTCTGAAAATTTGTCTAAGTGTTGATGATGAGTGTTTGATTTTCGTTCGATTGAGTAATTTTGACCAAATTTTGAAAATTTTGATAATTGATCCCGGGCATTCGAAATGACTTGTTTTTGCCTTGTGAAGTGATTAAACTCCCAAAATCTTGATATTTTGGCCTGTAGGAGCAAAATCGCTCCTGTCCCTCAGTGAAGGACCGAAGCTTGTTTCTCAAGATTTTACTGTCTCTGCAGGATCAAGACAAATTTTTGACTGGAAATGATAAAGGGAGGCATGATCTTTCCGTTGAATATAATTTGAAGAATTTCACAAGCATGGAAATGTGCCAGGAGCAAAAATCGCTCCTGTCCCTCAGTGGACGACCGGAGCTCAAAATCAAACATTGCCTTGTCCTTGCAGGATTCGAACAATTTGACGATTTGAGGAGATCAAAGGAGATATATTTCATCATTTTAATATAATTTGAAAGCACAAACATGAGGAAAACTTGATCTAGAAGCTAAATCGCTCCTGTCCCTCAATCAGGGACCAGGGCGAAATTCAGTGGTAGCTCCTGTCCCTCTCCGAGGGACCAGAGCGAATTTCCTCATGAGGCATGTTTTGGGCAAAGATCAAGCAAGTTTTAAGTTTGAGGCAAACAAAGAAGGCGTAATGAACCTGTTGAAGACAAATTGAAGAGTGCAAGACACCAAAGTGAACTCCATATTGGCCTAGGCGCTCCTGTCCCTTAGTAAGGGACCAGAGCGATTTTTGCCTTAGGTCAATTTCTCACCAAGTTAGAATGAACTCCAAGGCAAAGATGAATGAAAGGGGGTACTACAAGACCATTGAAGATAATTTTGGAAGTTAGTGAAGTGTGATGGAGCCTATAAGTGAAAATTCGCTCCTGTCCCTCAGTCAGGGACCAGGGCGAAATGGTAGCTATCTTGCCTTCCACCCAAATTCAAGTCATTCCAAGTCAAAGTATAAGGTGGCAAGGACATTTTGAGGTGTCTCGACGAAGAACGAAGTCGCAAAGACCGCCAAGGATGAAGGATTTGCACTAAATGCCCAAGTTCGCTCCTGTCCCTCACCAAGGGACCAGAGCGAAATATTCAAATGTGTCCAAATTTAAGTTGCCACTCACATTTTAAGTGTTCGAAAGGGAGTAAAGAGCATCATTTTTGAGCCTTGAAGACAACTGCAAGTTAATATGATGAAGGAATTGCACTATATGCTCAAGTTCGCTCCTGTCCCCCAGTCAGGGACCAGAGCGAAATTTCTATGAAGGCTTAAATTTTGAATATTGATCACGTTTCAAGTATTCAAGAAGGACCAAAGGACATCGTTTTATATTGCGAAGGCAATTGCAAGTTGATAAGAACAAGGATGCGCCCAAGACACCAAAGTTCGCTCCTGTCCTTCAGTGAAGGACCAGGGCGATATTCACCATATTGGCCAGTTCTTTCAAAAATCACGCTAAGTCAAGGACGTACAAGGTTGCACAGGGTCAAAGTGTTCTTAAGAAGATGATATGCGAGGAAGTTAAACGTCAAAAGGTGATCAAATTGAGCCAAGAAGCTAAATCGCTCCTGTCCTTCAGGCAGAGACCAGGGCGATTTCCATTAAATCTATCATTTTCCTTCGAAAATCATGTCAAAGCAAGATTATATAAGGTTGAAAATGTCATTTGGAAGGCAATGAACATGAGCAAAGGTTGAAAGACGGCAAATTTAGACTAGAGCACCAGGTTCGCTCCTATCCCTCATCAAGGGACCAGGGCGAAAATCCTTAAAACTTCAAATATGCCTCGTAAAAGCCAAGTAAAGCAAGCGTGGAGTGAAAGACTAACGTTGTTTCTTCCTCATGATGAAAACTGGTGATCGAAGGAGCTAAGGTCAAGGAGAAAACATAAGGTTCGCTCCTGTCCCTCACCAAGGGACCAGGGCGATATCAGCCTTAGGAGGCACTCATCCACAAAATCAAGTCGATCAAGCTTGAGGTTCCTAGCGGAAATGCCAGTTTCAACGTGGAGATGGTGATTTTGAACGTCGAAGGGGAGAATCCAGGTTAAAATGACAATTCGCTCCTGTCCCTCTCCCAGGGACCAGAGCGATATGGTTCGTATTTCTCAACTTCAAATTTTGGCGCTAAAACATTTTTTGAATTTTATTAAATGCTAAAAATCGATAAATTTAAAAAATTCAATTAAATAGCATTTAAAAATAACGCATGACATTTATTAATTAATTTTTTGCCTATTAAAAAAAAAATCGAATTAATAAAAAACGAAGGCATTAATTAATTAATTATTAATTCAAGTAAAAAATCAAATTAAGCGCTTGGATTTAAATTCTTACAAAGTCGGCCATTGTTTTTTTTTATTAAAATTGTTTTTAATTATCTTTTAATTACCAAGTCGGCCTAAGGCAATGCATGAGGTAAGCGCCTATAAAGGGGGGGTGTTTATTTCATTTTCAAATCATTATTCAAACATCCTTCACATGCGATTTGGAGAGGTGCGAATTGTGTTCAAAGTGGAGCGGATTTCCATTCCAAGCAAGGAGCGAATTTAGCAAAGGAAGTGGTGCGAGCATCATTAAAAGGGGAGTGCGAACCTTGGTTAGGAGTAAGGCGAACTTGCTATCATCACGTCAAAGACCCCCCCCCCCAAAGGTGGCGAAGTTGTTAAGGAGGACGTTCATTTGAACATTCGCTTGAGGAAGATCACGTGGGAAAGCTTCAAATTTTGATTTTGCCTAGGCAAATTTCCTTGTTTTGCTTTTTAGAGTTAGCTCTCAAGTGAGGTATGGCGTTTTCTTCTTGTTTTGTTTTAAATTTTTGATCGTCATAGCTTGAAATTTTTGAATTTTGAAATTTTGAATCTCAGTAGCTCAATCGTCATTTAGGAAATGATAACTCAAGGACTTATCATGAAGTTTCCTAAAATTAATCTAATCTATGTTATACATTGCAAAATCTAGTTCTTATCATGAAATGTTGTGTAGGTATGGCAACCCCGAAGGCGGGAGCATCCACCAGTCGTCCAGCTCTCATGAAGGAAGATCAAAAGACCGAAGAAGTGGAGACCAAGATCGTGTCTAAGTGGAGCAACATTGGAGATACCAACTTGGGTAACTTCAGTACGAAGAAGTTTCGAGAGGTCCCTTACATTGGCAAGCCATCACCTGTCGCCAGGAGGATAATTGAAAGTGGCATCATTAAGGCGGCCGGCTTCCCTCCAGCAGTACAGTGCCATGAGTTGATGATCGAGTGTGCTCGTCATTATGATCCTCAGTCCAGAACAATCGTGTCCAAGTAAGGAAACACTTTGGCGTATCTTTCAGAGAAAGCTATAAGTGAGGCTTTCCATCTTCCAGAGCACAGAGATATGGTCTACAAGAGCATAGAAGGAGCCAGGTCCATGTACGAAGATGATCCAGATGCTTGCCTAAGCATCATCAACAAGAACTGGTTACTCAAGAGTCGTCCTCGCCTGAGCAAGATCTCGAACACACCACATAGGATCGATTTCCAGGAGGAGTACAAAGATTTGATTACAATGCTCAACCGAGTCACGGGAGCTCCTCAAGCCTTCTACTTTGAGAGGTGGATGTTCTACTTTATCCAGGTGATAGTTCAGGGAAAAGGAACAATTCATTGGGCTAGAATGATTAGCCATTGCTTGGACGTACAGTTAAGGAGACTCAAGGCTACCAAATCCTTCCACATGAGTTCATACGTCATATATGCCTTAATCAGGAGCTTTGAGTACGCAGGACTACCTCACAGAGGAGTGATTGGAAAAGGACCCGGCGAGGTCAGGGTTTGTGATTCCTATGTCCACTTGCATCATCCGCCAGGAAGTAACTACAAGTTAGTTAATGATACCTTCACAATGAACATCACCAGGACGTTGCAAGGTGGGATTCACAATAGGCTATCATAGGATGCACAGGAACTAGTAAAGAGGTACGGTGCTTGGTTTATCCAATTTCCTAAGTTTACTTATATCAGAATTCATGGATGTCCTTCACCTCCATACATGTTGCCGAGATATCCGACAGCCAGAATAGTGTTACTTGAGGTAACAAGACAGTTGGCAGCTTATGCGAAGGCATTCAGACACAGACATGGAAATGGAGTTCCTGTACCTATCATCTTAGGCAATTCAGTTGAGGTATGTCCTAATGCTTTAGCCATGGATGACGCAGAGAAGGAGTTAGCTTTGTATTCTTTTTCATTCTTTGCTTTGAGAGAAAGCTTTGATCCACATGGATATATAGAGGAGACAGTCGGTAGGAAGTTTAAGCATGAATTTCAGATAGAAGATTTTATGATGAATCTCCTAGACGATCTTGAAGTGAAAAGAAAGATGCATTCTAGATTGCCTTTGGATTTCATCAGGAAATGCAAGATTTACAGAGTGGCCGACCAAGCTCAGGACAGTGGCAGACATCTCCAGTCATCCTATGACCGAGAAAGCAAATCAGTAATGTTAGATTGGAATGAGCCCGAGGTCGTGGATCTAGATGCTTTGATGGCTCCAGTCTTGTCTTGTACTCGCAGATGGGTTGATGTGCAGCATCAGAAGTTGAGAGAGCAAGGCATAGCTATGACTTTCACTTTGGAAGAGAAACCAGCCGAAGGTGGAGCTAGCGTAAGCGAAGGTAATCCTAATCCCAGAAATGCAAGTGAAGGCAACCTTCGAAGTGCAAGTGAAGGCGATCTCCATCCAAGAGGCTCGAAGAGAAAAGAGAGACCTGAGAAAAGAGAATCTTCCAAGAAGAAGCAAGAGGCCAACCGAGATCGTTCATTCGGCACATCTTCTCGACAAGAGAAGAGGACACTTGAAGTGGAGGAGTCTATGGAGTCAATGGTACAGAATGATAAAGAAGGACAGGCACCAGGTGGATCTCTTCAAGACAATGAGTTGCATGAAGATGGGGAAGATAATGAAGTAACATCTCCTCCCAGAGAAGAAGAATTGCTCAAGGAAATACAGGTTAAAGAGACAAGATCTGCCATCCCAGATTGGTTGAAGGAAAGATTAATGAAAGTGATCGTGATTGAGGACGAGGACAATGTAATTGATTTGGAGAGCCTTGTTGGACGTTCTCAGGAAGTGACAGAGAAGAGGAAGGCTACCAAGATGTCCAAGATGATTAGAGATGAGACTGGATCCAGAAAGTTGCAGATAGCTACACCGGCAGTGGACAAGTATGAAGGTGAGATCCTAGCAGAGGAATATGATATAGAGACATTTGAGCTAGGTCCATCCATAGCCGAGCAGACACTAGATGATGCCACCGATTCATTTGAGGCCTTGAAAGACAAGCCTAGGGAAGAAATGGAGAAGAATAGGAAGCTTGAGAGAGAGGTCGGTGCATGGAGAACATATTTCAGTCATATCAACCAGCCTTTAGGACGTCAGGATCCAACAAGATCACCCATACAGGCACTTCCCCTTCAATCAATTGGTGAGGCAGAGAGATTTAGGAGTATGGTCCAGCATATGAGTACTTGGATGGACAAATCTCATACAGTTGCCATAGAATTTACAACAAGGATGATGAAGACTATTCATAGGGCTATCCAGGTTCTTGAGATTATCCACAACTTGATGATAACAGTAGCTGCTTTTGCTCATACCAAAGAGGTTATCATTCCTGTCTTGCAAGTAATCAGACAAACATCGAGGAAGGTCTTAGCACAGGAAAAGATCATGGATGGAGGACCTCACAGTTTACTTCAGTGGTCAACCTTACTCCAGATGAAGGAAGTTCTCTTCGAGGACATCAGTACTTGATGTAGCCATGTTGAGGAGGTTATCAACCCGATCCAGGACAGAATATTTGAGGTACTACGTACTATTCTTGGCAGGAGGATCGAAGTTGAGACAGATGTGGATTTGCAGGAATTGGAGGATAGAATCAAGGTTATCTTTTGCAAGGACGCTAATATCACAGATGAGCAACAGGACCAGATGTTTGCTACCATGCTCCTGATTGAGAAAACTAAGGAACTTGAACCTGAATGGGACGCTACTCTTCTCGAGGCATTTGATCAGGTCATCCGCTTGGAAGAAAGAATGAAGAATCTTCCCGAGATTCCAATTGCTGAAATCGAAGGAATCGTGTCTAGATTCATTGCATATGCTAAAAAGGAGCATTGGAAAGGGAATAAGATTCTAGATGAGAGGTTATTATAGATGACATGGCACCTTAGTTGTCATTGGTTTATGTCTCCTAGATTTTCGTGCCAAATTTAATAATTGGCTATGCATTTAATGTTGTGCAATAAAAGGGGAACTTTTGTAATAAAACCCTAATTAGGGTTTAGGTGTCATAATCTTGGCCATTGATCTGCTTTTTGATCTGGACCGTTCATTGTAATTGAGGATGCTATTTATACCCTCATTTCTTTTCATTTTGTAAGAAGGAAAAACTAGAAATTAGAGAGAGTTAGAAATTATTGATGTATTAGAGAGATTAGAGTTTAGAAGCAATTTACTTTTGTAGCAAGATTGAGCTTCGAGAAAGGAATTCAAGCAATTGTTGTACATGATGGCTTTGAGATCAATGAAATATTGAAGTTATGGTGTTTTGTTGCAATTCTTTTGGTTATCTTCATGGTTGTTCATTTTCCTTGAATCATTCTCAATCGAAGTAGTGTGTTAATTCGAAGGACAAAGTGTTGGACTTGATCTTTGGTAGGATTCGCTTTCCAAACCACTAGCTTCTTGCTGATTGTAGGAACGCCTTGCGTGGTCGACTGGAGATATTTGAATCGTTTAAACCTTCAATCGTTGTTGTATCTTGGATATGTACCTTCGTGGTAGTGTCCTTGGTCTTTGATGTATTGAAAAATCATTTGTTACCTTAGAAGATCGCATCAATTTCAATTGAGTTGTTAATTTATGGCAATATTGAAGTTGGTAGAATCTCACCAAGTCTTGTCCACATTGAGTCATTCTTAGGGTTAGACTAGATTAGACCTCTTGCAAACCCTATCCTTTTGATATTTTTGAAAAGCTTGTTTAGTTTAGCAAAATCTTCGGCAACGTAAGGCCCCTTGATGACACAGCAATCACAACGACCACTGGTGCTTATCCACACGTAGAGACCCTACTAAAAAGAACATTGGAGTCATCCTAACTGATCCTTCTTGCGAAATCTTCAGCAGTTAGCGACTTTATTCAAGAGAGGATAAGATGCCTTTGGGTATTTTATTCTGTGTATGATTGTGTACAAAATACACGTCAACAGAATTGGCGCTAGAAGGAGGGCCTGATCGCGATCAATGTTTAAGAGCCAGACTTCAAATTCTATCTATTTATGTTTGCGGGAGTAATCTTTAAGACTTTTTTCACCCTCCTCCCGCGCACGTCAACAGAATTGGCGCTAGAAGGAGGGCATGATCGCGATCAATGTTTAAGAGCCAGACTTCAAATTCTATCTATTTATGTTTGCGGGAGTAATCTTTAAGACTTTTTTCACCCTCCTCCCGCGCACGTCAACAGAATTGGCGCTAGAAGGAGGGCAGTACTATCACGCCTCGATCATTATCAAGTTGTTCATAGATAATCATATTCGCAAGGAGTTGTGCAGGACTTTTGTCCCTCCTCCCGCGCACAACAGAATTGGCGCTAGAAGGAGGGCCCTAGTTTCCGAAGTCCGAAAATTTTGGAGAAGAATACATTCCTAGCACAATCATGAATCACGATGGTGTTGCCACATGAAGGATTGAATCAAGTAGTACAACCAAATTTACAGATAGGCAACACTCAAGAAGATATCGTTTCAGGATTGAATCATCTAGCGTGGAACATAAGGAGAAGTGAAGTTGAGTATAACAGAGTCAGAATCATCTTGGAGCAAGAAGAGGATAGAGCCGAGGAACATCAAAGGGTCGCAGCTAGAGAACTTCGCAATCAAAGGAACCCACAATAATCCTTGCAAGACTTCATGCTGGATCGCATTGGTTCTTTCTCGCCCGAGAAACATCAAAGATTATTGAGATCAACACCAGGCATCAAGAATCTAAGTGAACTTCAGTTTACTTCAAAGGCGAAGTGAGTCAAAAGAGAGGACACTCTCAAGGAATTCGAACTAAGATTGGAGGAATCTATTGAGTCATCACAAGTTCTTCAAGAACAAGTACAAGCGGCGATCCAATCAAGTATCCAAGCAATTTCTCAGACAAAGGGCCAAGCCAGTTTATCAAGTCCTGCTTCAAATTCTCAAGCCTCGAAGAGTATGATGGCTCACCAGGCTCCGCCTCCTCCTCCTCCTCCTCATGTGCTTAATGGCGCAACTTGGCTAATCAACAACCCATCACCATTAGAATTTGCAGTTTATCATGATATGCCAAAGAATCCTGAACATTTTTGTTCCAAGTTCAATGTCAGTGATTTCCATCGCACAGCAGAAGATCATATCAAGATGTTCGAAGACCTTCTTCGTAACAGGCGAATCGAATATGGAGATGTAGCATGTAGGCTTTTTCCCTACTCATTAGGAGAAGAGGCATACTTTTGGTTCGTTCACTTGCCTACAGGGTCAATCAGAACTTGGGACGCAATGAAAGATGCATTCATTGCAAAGTTTGGTATACCAACTACACCAACTGAGTTATATAGACAATTTGTGGAAGTCCGAAGGAGAGAACATGAGCCCATCACTTCTTTCAACAACAGGTTTCACCGCGCATACACGATGTTACGACACCCTTATCTCATTGCGGACCCAAGGGAAATTTACTATGGAGCTTTAGATCATCTCACTGCTATGTTTGTAAGGACGCATCCGACCCCGAATGATCTAAATGCAGCATATGCAAAGGCTATTGAAGTTAGTAAGCACATGGGACAGAATATCACCGGACCACTACTGCACATGGGACCTGTCGCAGCACCGAACCAGATGCAGGCAGTTGGAATGGCATTGGCTAACCAGACTCCAGTTATGAATCCTATTCCACAAGCAACATACTCAAACGTACAGCCTACAAACCAGTTGGTCCTTCACCCTGGAGTTCCAATTTCACAAGCTCCACCCGCACAACCTGTGTACCTGCAAAATGCCACAAGCTCGTCAAGGACACAAGAAGAAAAGGACGAAATGAAAGAATTGATTGAACAAGTCAAGAAACTATCAACCGAGGTAACTCACCTGAGGAACCAGAATAATCAACTCCAAAGTATGCAAAGGATCAACCATGGCCAACATACGAACAATCAAAATTTCCAAGGAAATAACAATCAAGGTTTCAGAAATAACTTTCAAGGAAATAATAATCAAGGTTTCCAGAGGCGGCCATGGAATACTGCTCCCAATAACGGAAATGTGGTGACGCCACTAGATAACCCGCCCAATTCACAGAATCAAGAAAATCCTTCCACCAGCAAAGTGTTTCTAGCAGAGGCGGCCTTGTCCAGTTGGTGTAGACTCCACAATACAAACCAACATTCCGAGTTACAGTGTCCTGAATTCAAGATTGCGGCCGACATTTTCCAACAGGAGATGCGTAGCACTGATCCACCTGAAAATCCACCCACGACAGGATACGAAATGGTCCCAACCACGTAGTACGGTCAAGCCATGATTGTTGAAAGCTGCAAGTATTCACAAGAAGAGGTTAATCAAACACGAAATGGGAGATTTCCACCAGAGTCTGCTAATGGACCAATGGTACCTCCAGGATCCCAGTTCCCACCTGCATCAGCAAATGGACCTATAGAAGACTCAGAGTATTATTTTCCACTTTTGAACAATAGTGTCCTAGTAGAAGGGATAAAAGAAGTATTTCACCAATCTTCAGGAGGTGTGAACCAAAGGGTTTATCACAGAAATTAGAGGAATCAAGAGCCCTTAACTACATCAATTCCTCCGAACAATTTCTCTACTCCTCCCGATCCCCAAGCCAGCAACAATCCAGAATATCCACAAAACACACAAGAATACAGACAGAGGAATATTGCACCCCCTGTAGGCAGTGAAATGAAAAGATTGGCCGCATTGGTGTTAGATGAACTCAAGAAAGTTAAAGTTAGTCTACCACTCTACGAGTTGCTCAAAGTGTCACAAATCAAAGATGCAGTGATCAATAGTTTGAGTGAGTCTAGTACAGTAAGGTCAAATGTTTAGGACTTGACCAACAGAGCTCAAGCCACTATCAATGTGACCCAAGAGGAAACGAATGACCAAGGACAATCCGAACAAAATGAATGCTCGGTCCAGACCATAACCTTCCCGGCTAAAAAGGAAGACATTTTGGAAGGAAAGGTATTACTCAAAAGGGGCGAGACTAAGAAAACTCAACCTACCATCGAAGAAGGCCTCGCCACTAACCAGATTCTTCCAGAAAAGGAAGTCGCAATTAAAAGGGATGTGGTCAAGAAAGCGAAATCTTTAAACAAAACAGATCACTCAAAAGAGGAGAGTTTAGCAAAAGACGATTATCCAAAAGTCAATGAAGTGAAACATCAAGAACACAATGGGGATTCTTCAGCCCCTTCTCAAGGAAAAGATGAACCCGCCCCGTTCCTGCTATCAGTTAGAATTTTTGGGAAATTATTACACAATTGCCTTTATGATTCAGGAGCTTCCAGTAATGTGATGCCCCTGGCTGTCTGTCAAAGACTAGGAATAACTCCGGCTCCTACCAAAAGAAAGGTCACTCAGCTAGACAAGACCGAAGTTCCAGTCATGGGCGAGTTGAACAATATTCACATGCAATTGGCCGCGGACCCAAGAGTTCAAAATTTCATAGACATATCAGTGGTGGATATCCTTGATTCATATGGGATGCTTCTGAGTAGAGATTGGTCACGAAAATTGAATGGGTATGTGTCGACAGACTTTGCACACATGTGGTTGCCATGGAGAGGAGTCCCAAATCAAATCAAGATTGATAGCACTCCAAGATTGAGACTTATGATAACCAAGTACGGGGAAGACAATGAAGTCCTTTTCTTAGAATCCGATCTGGGGACATACAAGCCCAAAGTGGAGGAAGTCCTGATGATACGAAACATACAAGATGAAGATGGCCAGCAAGAAGTGATGGAATCTACAGAAATTGTCATCGAAAGCGATCAAGGATCTGACCAAGAGGATGATGGAATGTTTGAAAATTTCAGGAGGTTCGTACATAGAAACATACAGCAAAGTGTGCAACTTGGTAATTTGGCGTCCGTCCGAGATCTGCTTCTTCCAAATTGGTGTAGAATACACAATGCCGTCCATTCAGAACTATCTTGTGCTTTATGTCAAACCGCATTAGAACAAGTATACAAGAGAGCCCCGCAGGCATTGATCTTAGAAGAAATTCAAGATTCAGAGACCGAGAGTTCTGTGGAACATGAAACCTTATCCGATACATCAACTGAAAGTCAGGAAGGCCCAGAGACAAAAAATCAAGAAAATACAATATGGACATTAAGGTTTGATGGATCTAAGTCTAAACAAGGATCTGGAGCCGGCTTCGAATTAATTAGCCCAACAGGAGAAACCTACCTTGCCGCTCACAGATTACAATTTCCTTGCACCAACAATGTAGCTGAATATGAATCCTTGATTCGTGGACTATTATTAGCCATCAAAAAGGGGGCGAAAATACTACAAGTATATGGAGATTCAGAGATAGCTATAAGGCAAATCAGGAAGCAGTATGTTTGCCATGACAAAAGATTGACTAGATACAGAAATCGAGTCTGGGATCTCATTGAGAGTTTTGAAGCTTTCAATATCAATTCTATATACAGACATCAGAATCAAGTGGCTAATTCCCTTGCACAAGCCGCCAACTCATTGATACCATTGGCAATGGAAGGATTGAAGAAGTTCACAGTTGAATTAACGTTAGTCCCTTCGGTCCCAGATAACATCACCAATTTTCAAGTTTTCGAAGACGACAAGCACATCCTGGATTTCTTAACCAACGCAGATGTCTTCTTAACCCAGATCATTGATGAAGAAGAAGTAGGAGAAGCAGAATTTGATGCCGAAGGTGTCCTGAATTTAAAGACAAACACTATTCCAAAAGGAATGGTAGAATTGGAGAGAATTTTTGATCCCGACAAATTGAAAGAGAAAAGGAACCACAACATGGAAGGAAACATGTGTGACACCATCAACGTAGGTGACGACATACAAACTAAGAATGTGTTTATTGGTAAGTCTTGCACAACAACTGAAAGAAATGGGATCCTAAAAAACATGAGGGATTTCCCAGATGTCATTGCATGGAGTTATGAAGATCTCAAGACCTACGACACTACAATTATCACTCACACAGTCCCTTTGAAGCCAGGAAGCAAGCCATTTAGGCAAAGACAAAGACCGGTTAATCCGTTATTGGAACCCTTGATTTACCAAGAAGTGAAGAAGCTGCTCTCGGCCAAGATCATCTTCCCGGTAAGACATTCGACGTGGGTCGCCAACTTGGTTCCTGTCAGAAAGAAAAATGGAGAGATTAGATTGTGTGTTGATTTCAGAAATCTCAACCGAGCTTCAGAAAAGGACAATTATCCGCTACCATCACTAGATGAAGTGTTACAAATTGTCAATGGGTCACAGATGATGTCTTTTCTGGATGGATACTCAGGATATAACCAAGTTCTGGTCGAGCCCGAAGATCGACTAAAGACTGCTTTTACCACCAAATGGGGAACGTTTGCATACAAGAGAATGCCTTTTGGACTTATAAATGCCAGGGCCACATTCCAGAGAGCCATGAATATCGCTTTCAGGGACTTAATTGGTAAATGCATTGTTATATATATGGATGACATCACAGTTTTCTCCAGGCAAAGAGAAGATCATGTGGACGACTTAAGAAGAGTTTTCCAAAGGTGCAGAAGATATGGTGTCTCTCTCAATCCGAAGAAATGCATATTTGGAGTAACAGAAGGAAAACTTTTAGGACATGTCATTTCAGAAAGAGGAATCTCCATCGATCCTGAAAGAGTAAAAGCCATATCCACTATTAATTTGCCGGCTAGCAAGAAGGAACTCAAATCATTTTTCGGCAAGATTAACTTCGTCAGAAAATTCATTACCGGATTTGCCGAGATAGTCAGACCCCTGAAGAGAACATTATCGCGAGGTTTGGATGTCCTTATGCATTGGTTTGCGACAATGGCTCAGCCTTCACATCATTGAGATTTTCAAATTGGGCTTTTGAGTATGGGATAACCCTCAAATTCTCATCAAATTATTATCCTCAGGGTAATGGGTTAGCTGAGTCAACTAATAAAAACCTACTCAGTGTTATCAAGAAGTTGCTAGAAAGAAGTCCAAGAGAATGGCATACCCAATTGAGATTTGCCCTCTGGGCAGACAGAATATGGACCAAGAACGCATTAGGAATTTCACCTTACTTTCTGGTTTATGGCCAAGACCCAGTTTTCCCCATGCAACTCAGGATCCCGACCTTGAGATTTATTTAGGAGTACATGGAAGACACTGATGCTGTTCAAGCTCGATTAACACAGTTAATGAATCTTGAGGAAAAGAGAGATCAAGCATTGGAAAATTTTGCGAAACATCAAGGAGTGGTGAAAAGATGGTTCGATCGGCAAGCTAAAGTCAAGGCGTTCCGGATGTCAGATCTTGTCTTATACTGGGATAAAGCACACGAGAGAAGGGTCTACATGACAAATTTGATAAGCTTTGGAAAGGCCCTTATCAAATTTCAGAGATTTTGGGAGAAAATGCATTCAGATTGAAGACTTTAACCGGAGAAGATGTTCCATTGCCTGTCAATGGGAGTTATCTCAAACATTATTTCCAGTCTTAGGGTGAAAAAGGCCTTCCCTTGTACATAGCTAGTTTAGTTTGCTTTCGTTGTTTTTTTTTCGTTTGTCTGTTTTGTTTTTGTTTGTTTTTCGCTTTGCTTTCTGGGTCTTAGTTTAGGTGTCTTGTCTTAGGTTAGTTGTTTGTCTTGAGGGGTATTCATTGGAAATTGGGCGATTTTGTCATGTAGCACTCTGACTTCTCGCTAGGTTGTTGGTTGCATCTGAGCAATTATGAGGTCTTTTGGAATTACAAAGGGGTTTCTTTTGATAAAACTTTGAGTCAGGCCGTATTTGCAATGAAGCAAGATTAGCTTATTGAACTTAGCTATTTTTGTCCTCCAGTTATTATATCTTTTCACACTTATAATCTCCGAGTCGTTGTGGTTTCCAGGCAAAGCTGTGATCGGTGAAAAATCTAAAATCTGACTTTAGCGCCACTGCAATCCTCAAACCCTAGTGAGCTTCATTGCTCACAAGCCAAAAGAATTGACGGAACTAAAAAGCAGTATCGAAAAAAAAAAAAAAAAAATCAAAAGAAAAGAAAATGAGCCGAAAAGAAAATATCAAATTGGCTAAAGGGAATATACGAGTAACTCCATCGGGGCTATGGACGCCTGGCTGGCAATGGAGCAATGTTCGTGAGCTTGCGGCGATAACCTCGTCGGGACTATGGACGTCTGACCGGCAGCGAGGCTCTATCCAGGATGCTTTTGGGGTCCAGATAAACTACGTAGCTTATCACAGGGGAACCTGGAGGATCATGATTGTCTTGTCGAGAGGAATTAACTCATTTGCACACACATGGGTAACTGTGGACTTGATACTTTGTCTCAATATGAAGATCTCTTCTTGTAAGTGTTGTTTAACTCCTTGTTTTATTGAGGGAGGTTCTCTGAGTTTTCTTCAAGAAAGATTGATTCCCAAATGTTTAACAACATTTCTCAGTGGTGTCACCAGATGTTGTGACCATTTCACACATCGCCCCATTAAAATGGGGACCCCCTCTTTTTTGCTTCTGTTTTGCCTGTTCTTCTCTCTGCTTTTAGGGTTCTGAGTAAGTGAGTGGTGTTGTTTGGACTAGGGTTAAGCCTTAGGGGTTTCTTTTGGATATTTTCAAGCCGAGTCCAGTCAAATTTTGAAGATTATTAAGCATCCTCCCGAAGATTGCAATTTCTGAAATAGGATGAGCCTGTCAGAAAGTCAAGTATGTCTCGGGTTAGGTCTAATCAGGATTTTGAGGCAAATTCAAGCCATGTCTAAGTGTTAGCATTTTGATGATGGAATTGTACATTTTTTTTTGTCTGGATAAATTTTGACCAAATTTTTGAAGGCTTGCTAACTGGTCCCTGGCCTTGAAGATGATCTAACCCTGCCTGGTGAAGTGATTGAAGATTTAAATTATGGATATTTTGGCTTATAAAGGTGAAATCGCTCCTGTCCCTCTCCCAGGGACCAAGGTGAAAATGTTATTTAGTGCATATTTGTCTCTAACTTCCTCTAAATTGTTTTGTGCAGGGTCTCCAGGGGAGATGATTGACGTGAATTGAAGATTTTGAGGATTTTGAAGGTTTGAAAATAATGAAGTTTGAAGGATCAAGACAAATCGCTCCTGTCCTCCACTGAAGGACCAAGGCGAAATGATTTATTTTGGTCATTTTTGGCCTTGGTTGATCAAATTGAAGCATTAAGGACACAAGGAAGAATGAAATGAGCATAATGGAGTATCCAGACTTAGTTAAAAGCAATGAAAGGTTGAACTTTGTGTCTAGCAAGATGAATTCGCTCCTGTCCCTCACCAAGGGACCAGAGCGATTTTCTTTGTACACACCTTCTTGGACCTTTTCTGGATTTGGGCTCTCGTTCATGGATTGTAAAAAGATGATATCTTCCCCAGCAAAGGAAATTTGAGATGAAAATTGTAATGATTTGGCCTTGAGGACAAAAGGCGCTCCTGTCCCTCACTGAAGGACCGGAGCTTGAATTCCAAATTTGCATTATCCTTGCAAGATTTAAGTGATTTTACGATTTGAAGAGGTCAAGGGGAATGTGTTCTGTCCGTTGAATATAACTTAAGTGGGCCACAATGAAGAAAATCAACTCAAATGACAAAAGGCGCTCTTGTCCCTCCTCAAGGAACCAGAGCGATTTTCAAAGGATGCTCCTGTCCCTCTCCAAGGGACCAGAGCGATTTTCTCACAAGACAAATTTTTGGCAAAGGTAAAGCAAGTTTCATGTTTGGGATGAATGAAGGAAGGCATAATCGGTCCATCGAAGATAATTTTGAAAGTTAGCAAAACATAAGTGATCTCATAATTGCCAAGGCGCTCCTGTCCCTCACCAAGGGACCAGGGCGAAAAACACATTAACAAGCCTTCCTCCTCAAATTGGGACGAATCCAGGTCAAGGCACAAGATTGGAGTGATATTTAAAAATGCTTCAAGGAAGAATGGAGTTGCAAGGACCACAAAATTCGATGAAAATGGGCTAGGGCGCTCCTGTCCCTCTCCAAGGGACCAGAGCGAAATCTTCAAGTATGCCTAAACACTTAACGTTTGAAATGCTATTTCTTGTTTCCAGGACTCAAGATAGAATGGAGAATCATGTTTTATGCCTTGAGGGTAGTTGGAGGTCGATGTGGTCAAGAATTCGTACAATAAACTAAAAGGCGCTCCTGTCATTCACTGAAGGACCAAGGTGATTTTCATAAAATCAACAAATCCCCTCCAAAATCACGCCAAGACAAGGTTGTGCAAGGTGAGAAATATCTTTCGAAAGATGATGAACAAGGAATTGCCCCCAAGAATCGACAATCTTAGGCTCAAATGTAAAAATCGCTCCTGTCCTTCACTGGAGGACTAGGGCGAAAATCTTTGGAGAGTCTATTTTGCCTTAAGAAAACGAGTTGAGCATGCACTGAAAGACAAAGACCAAGGACAAAGGGTGAGATCGCTCCTGTCCCTCACCAAGGGACCAGGGCGAAAATGCTTTAAGGCAAAGCTCCTTCCAAAGATCGAATAAATCAAACTCAAAGTTCCAAATGAAAATCCCATTTTGGACGTCCAGGAAGAGATTTTGAACGTGAAGGCAAGGAATACAAGGCCAAAAAAGAAAAGGCGCTCCTGTCCCTCTCCCAGGGACCAGAGCAAGGTTATTAACAAATTGATATTTTACCATGCCTAGGTGCCAATGTCCTCCAAATCACATTAAAGGCCAATTTCGCTAAAACTCCAAAATATTTTAAAAATTAAATTGACATTTAATAAAAGCGCATAGCATTTAATAATTAATTTTTGAGCCTTAAAAAAAAAAAATCAAAATTTTCAATTATAAAGGCATTTAAAATTAATTTTTTTTATTAAATTAAATTTAAAAATGGAGCGCTTTGGGGTATTATTTTAATATTTTGGCAAGTCGGCCTTATTCTTTTATTAATTTTTATTTATTTTTGGCCTATTTTCCAAGTCGGCCTATGGGAAATTGAAATGGTGAGCGCTCTATATATTTGGGGTGTGTTTTCATTATTCAAATCATTCACTTATTGTTTCAAGTGCGATTTGGAAGATCAAGGAGGAGTGCGAAATATGATTTAAGAGGAGCGAATTTTTTTGGAGGATAAAGGTGATAGAATTAATACTTGCGAAGACTAGAGGGAGGCGCATTTTGCTAAAGGGAGTCTTCAATCTTCATTTTGCCTAGCAAATTTTCCTAATTTTGCATCATATCTTAGAATTAATCCTCAAGTGGAGGTATGGCGAGATCTTCCTAGTCCAACGTTGAAATTTTGAATTTTGAATTTCAAATTGCGTAGTTAAATTTAGGAAATGATAATTCAAAGATTTATCATGAAGTTTCCTAAATGTTTAAATTGCAAAATATATTACTCATTATGAAATGTTGTGTAGATGTCAAGATGGCAACCCCAAGGCAGGAGCATCCACTAGTCGTCCAACTCTCATGAAGGAAGATCAAAGGAATGAAGAATTGGAGACCAAGATCGTGTCAAAATGGAGCAACATTGGAGATACCAACTTGGGAAACTTCAGTGTGAAGAAGTTTCGAGAGGTCCCTTACATTGGAAAGCCATCACCTGTCGCAAAGAGAATAATTGAAAGTGGCATTATCAAGGCGGCCGGTTTCCCTCCAGCAGTCCAGTGCCATGAGCTGATGATCGAGTGCGCCCGCCATTATAACCCACAATCAAGATCAATCGTGTCCAAGGAAGGAAACACTTTGGCTTACCTTTCAGAGGAGGCTATAAGTGAGGCTCTTCATCTTCCAGAACATAGGGATATGATTTACAAAAGCTTAGAAGGAGCCAGGTCCATGTATGAAGATGATCCAGACACTTGCTTGAGCATCATCAATAAGAATTGGTTACTCAAAAGTCGTCCTCGCCTGAGCAAGATTCCCAACACACCACATAGGATCGACTTCCAGGAGGAGTACAGAGATTTGATAACTTTACTCAATCGAGTTACAGGGGCTCCTCAAGCCTTCTATTTTGAGAAGTGGATGTTCTACTTCATCCAAGTGATAGTTCAAGGAAAAGGAACAATTCATTGGGCTAGAATTATTAGCCATTGCTTGGACGTGCAGTTAAGAACACTGAAGGCTACCAAATCCTTCCACACGAGCTCGTACATCATATATGCCTTGATCAGGAGTTTTGAATATGCAGGACTACCTCACAGAGGAGTGATCGGAAGAGGGCCCGGAGAAGTCAGAGTTTGTGATTCTTATGTCCATTTGCATCATCCACCTGGAAGTGACTACAAGTTAGTCAATGATACCTTCACGATGAATATCACCAGGACATTGCAAGGCGGGATTCACAACCGGTTATCTCAAGATGCACAGGAGCTTGTGAAGAGGTATGGTGCTTGGTTTATCCAATTCCAGAAGTTTACATATATTAGAGTTCATGGGTGTCCTTCACCTCCCTATATGTTGCCAAGATATCCAACAGACAGGATAGTGCTACTTGAGGTGACTAGGCAGTTGGCAGCTTATGCAAAGGCATTCAGACACAGGCATGGAAATGGAATTCCTGTGCCTATCATACTAGGGAATTCAGTTGAGGTATGTCCTAATGCTCTAGCCATGGATGACGCAGAGAAGGAGCTGGCCTTATATTCATTTTCATTCTTTGCCTTGAGGGAGAATTTTGATCCTTATGGATATATAGAAGAAACAGTTGGTAGAAAGTACAAGCACGAATTTCAGATAGAGGACTTTTTGATGAATCTCACAGATGATTTAGAAGTGAAAAGAAAGATGCATTCCAGGTTACCTTTAGATCTCATCAGGAAATGCAAAGTTTACAGAGTGGCTGATCAAGCTCAGGACAGTGGCAGACATCTCCAATCATCTTATGACCGAGAAGACAAAGCAGTGAAGATAGATTGGAATGAACCTGAGGTTTTTGACTTAAAAGCTTTGATGGCTCCAGTTTTGTCTTGTACTCGCAGATGGGTTGATGTGCAACATCAAAAGTTGAGAGAACAGAACATACCTATGACTTTACTTTGGAGGGAAGACCGGGGGAAGGATGAGCAAGTGTAAGTGAAGGCAATCCTCATCCTAGAAGCACAAGTGAAGGTAATCTTCGAAGCGCAAGTGAAGGCAATCCCCATCCTAGAGGTGCGAAGAGAAAAGAAAGACCTGAGAAAAGAGAACCCTCCAAGAAGAAACAAGAGGCCAATCGAGATCGCTCATCCTGTACATCTTCTCGACATGAAAAAAGGACAAGTCGGAATGTAGGACAAGAGAAGAGGGTACCTGAAGTTGAGGAATCTATGGAATCAATGGTACAAAATGATACACACGAAGAAGGGCAGGCGTCTCAACGTTCATCAAGTCAATCTCCTCAAGATAATGAGCTACATGAAGACAAGAAGAAGAACCATTGCCTAAAGAGATACAAGTTAGAGAGACAAGATCCGCCATTCCAGATTGGTTGAAGGAGAGGCTAAAAAGGGTGATTGTGATCGAAGATGAAGATAATGTAATTGACTTAGAGTGCCTTGTAGGAAATTCTCAGGGAGTATCAGAAAGGAAGAAGGCCACCAAGATGTCCAAGATGATCAGAGATGAGACAGGGTCCAGGAAGTTACAGATAGCTACACCGGCAGTGGACAAGTATGAAGGTGAAATCCTTGCAGAAGAGTATGATGTAGAAACATTTGAGCTTGGTCCACTCACAGTTGAGCAGACACTGGATGAGGCAACTGATTCATTTGAGGCACTTAAAGACAAGCTTAAAGAAGAAATGGAAAAGAATAGAAAGCTTGAGCGAGAGGTCGGTGCTTGGAGAGGCTACTTTAGCCATCTCAATCAGCCTTTGGGACGTCAGGATCCAGCAGTATCTCCTGTGCAAGCACTTCCCCTTGAATCAGTTGGTGAGGCAGAAAGAGTTAAGAGCTTGGTCTAGCTTATGAGCTCTTGGATTGACAAATCAGTTGCCGTTGAATTCACAACAAGAATGATGCAGACCACCCATCGAGCTATCCAGGTCCTTGAGATCATCCACAACCTAATGATAACAGTTGCCGCCTTTGCCCACACTAGAGATGTTATCATTCCTGTTCTGCAAGTAATCAGGCAAACACCAAGGAAGATCCTAGCACAAGAAAAGATAATGGATGGAGGAGCTCATAATTTACTCCAGTGGTCAACTCTACTCCAGATGAAGGAAGTTCTTTTCGAAGACATTAGTACCAAATGCAATCAAGTTGAGGAGGTCATCCATCCAATTCAGGACAAGGTGTTTGAGGTGTTATGTTCTATTCTTGGCAGAAGGATTGAAGATGAGACAGATGTGAATCTTCAAGAGTTGGAAGAGAAGGTTAAAGTCATCTTTTGCAAAGATGAGAATATTATCACAGATGAGCAAAGGGATCAAATGTTCGCTACTATGCTCTTGATTGAGAAAATTAGGGAACTCGAACTTGGATGGGATGCAGCTCTTCTCAAGGCTTTCGATTAGGTCATCCACTTGGAGGAACGAATGAGGAATCTTCCCGAGATTCCTATTGTTGAGATTGAAGGAATTGTGTCCAGATTCATTGCATATGCTAAGAAGGAGCATTGGAAAGGGAACAAGGTTCTAGAAGAGAAGTTGTTATAGATGATGTGGCACCTTAATTATCATTGGTCTATGTTTCCTAGATTTTTGTGCCAATTAAATATTTGGCTATGCATTTAATATTGTTCAATAAAAGGGGAACTTTTTGTAATAAACCCCTATTAGGGTTTAGGTGTCAAAATCTCAGCCATTGATCTTCTTTTGATCTGGGCCGTTCATTGTAATTGAGGATGCTATATATACCCTCATTCATTTTCATTTTGTCATTAGAATTAGAGATTAGAAGATAGTAAGTTAGAAATTAGAAGATTAGAGCTTTTGGAGAGAAGAAAGTTATTTTGTTGCAAGATTGAGCATTGAAGAGAGAATTTCAAGCAATTGTTGTCTATTTTGGCTTTGAGATCAATAAAATATTGAAGTTATGGTGTTTTATTGCAATTCTTGTGGCTACTTTCATGGTTGCTTACTTTCTTGAATCATTCTTGGTCGAAGTAGTATTTAAATTTGAAGGACTAAGTGTTGGGCTTGATCTTTGGTGAGATTCACGTTCCAAACCACTAGCTTCTTACTGATTGTAAGAACGCCTTGTGTGGTCAACTGGAGATATTTGGATTACTTAAACCTTCAATCATCATTGAACTATTGATATGTACCTTCATGGTAGTGTCTGCGATCCTTGACGAATTGGAAAATTATTAGTCACCTTAGAAGATCGCATCAATTTCAGTTGAGTTGTTATGTTTTGGCAATATTGAAATTGGTAGAATCTTACCAAGTCTAGCCTACATTGAGTCATTCTTAGGATTAGATTAGAATTCATCCCTTGCAAACTCTTCCTTTTGATCTTTTTGAGAACTTGTTAGTTTTAGGAAATCCTGTTCCTACAATACGGAAACGTAAGGCCCCTTGATGAAACAATATTCACAACGACCACTGGTGCTTATCCACACGTAGAGACCTGTTGACGTGTATTTTGTACACTATCAAACACAGAATAAAATACCCAAGGGTACCTTATCCTCTCTTGAATAAAGTCTCTGATTGCTGAAGATATCGCAAAAAAGGATCAATCAGGATGACTCCAAGGTTCTTGTATGTAGGGTCTCTACGTGTGGATAAGCTCTCTGTGGTATGATGTGATTTGCTGGAATCACAAGGGGACTTACATTTGATGCCTGAACTTCTGATTTGCTTTGAATATTGTTGGAACACAGGCTCTTACTAGCTTCGATTTGAAAAAAAAGGAAAAAAGATGAGGGCGAGGAAAGGATCTAATCCTAACACTAAGAATGTAAGAGCAATGAATGATCTTTGATGAAATTCTAACTAAGTCTTGTTTTGACATCCCAGGACCATCTCCACAAGGCTAGTGCGATCTTCGAAGGAAAGCTTTATGATGTTCAAATCATCACTGCAGGCATAGACACCATCAGGTTGATGCATATCCATGAAGAAGCGACAATTGAAGTTAAGCTTAAGCTGAATGATTCCAGTTGACTACGCAAGGCAAGTCTGCAATCAACAAACTGCTAGTAGTATGGATATACGAATTCCACCATCAATCAAGCACATTTCTTCCACTCATCTAATAACATGAAATCAAACATGAGAAGTATAAAGACCATGCAAATTGTCGAATCGACCCATAAATTTCACCATTTCTTCAATGAAGTTACAAGTCTCTTACAACAACATCTTGGCAACAATCTTTCCCTTCTCTCTCTACTCTACTCTAATTGCTATTCTATCAACTTCTAACTACTCTCTATCTACTAACTGCTTCCAACTGTTTCCAACTCTCTCTAATTGCCTTTACAAATGAAATGCCAGGGCTTATATAGTGCCCTCAATACAATTCGATGGCTTAGATCAATTCGAGATCAATGGCCAAGATTCAACAATGAAAACCCTAATTAGGGTTTGTTACAACCATTACATAACATTTAATGCTCGATCAATGAAATAATTGTATTGCTTGGACACATGTCCTCTTTGAAAAAATCGACCAATGGATAGCCGGGGTAGGTACATCGGAGTTTGTGCCACCTTCCATGAGTTAGGTACATTGAATCTGGACATGCTGAGGTGGACCACACTGACTGGATGAGCGATGACTAGGATGCCACCTCGTCTGACACTTGTAACTTGGTAGATATTCAACTTGATGTTGTTGAGAAGCTAGCTTTAATTAATTCATCGGGAACTATCTGCTTCTTCAACGAACCCTTGTTCTAACTTCTTGTGTCCTTGATGTGCAGGATGATTGATGTACCTCGCCTTGGAATGCTAGATTGGAAGAGGTCGCCCTTGTTGATGTTTGATCGAAGAAGGTCGTCCTTGATGATGTTAGTCCTTGCTTGATCTTCTTGGAGGAGACCGTCCTTGATCTGGCTTGGTTTTCCTTGAGGAGAGTCTTTTGACTTGTAGATCTTTCGAGCTTGGGAGTCGCCATCTTGATACCTACACAACATTTCAAAATTAGTAATATATCTTGAAATCTAAAAATTAAACTTTAAAAGGAAGATTCAAGATTTTAATTAAGAAACTTCATGATAAATCTTGAGTTATCATTTCCTAATTTAGGATTTTCAAAGCAAAATTTAAATCTTCAAAAATGGTGCCAAGGTGATTATGCCATACCTCCACTTGGGAATTAATTCTAAAAAATGATGCAAAAATAGGAGAATTCGCTAGGTAAAATGTAGATCAAAACTCCCTTTAGCAAAATGCGCCCCCTTTAGTCTTCACAAGCATCAACTCTACCACCTCTAGCCTTCAAGATCTGGAAATTCGCCTTCAAATGTCTTCAAAAATCTGGAAATTATCCTCCAATCTAGCAAGAAATACGCCTCTCCAATAGCCTTCAAGATGAATTTTGCCTTCCTTAGCCTCCACACTTGGTAGGAATTCGCTCCACACAAGCTAGATTTCGCACCTTGTTGTTCTTCTCCAAATCGCACTTGTGTGAATGAATGAATGATGGATTAAAATCGCTCAACACACCTCTCTTATATGGGCGCTCATCCTTTCATTTCCCATAGGCCGACTTGAAAAATAGGCCAAAAGATAAATAAAAATTAAATAAAAGGAGAGGCCGACTTGATAAAAAACATTACATAATACCCCAAGCGCTCCCATTTTATTTTTTAATTTAATAATAATTAATTTTAAATGCCTTCATAATAAAAAAAATTCGATTTTTAGGCTCAAAATTAATTATTAAATACCATGCGCTTTTATTAAATGCCAAAAATATTTCAAGGTTTTATCGAATCTGGCATTTAATGTAATTTGAAGGATATTTGGCGCCCAATCATGAAAAATAATGGCTATTAACAAGATCGCTCTGGTCCCTTGGTGAGGGACAGGAGCGATCTCATTCTAGACCTCACACTTCTTTTTTTTTCACGTTCAAAATCTCTTCCTGGACGTCCAAAATGGGATTCTCATTCGTAACTTTGAGTTCGATCTATCCAATTTTTGGAATGAATGCTCCTTAGAACCATTTTCGCCCTGGTCCCTTGGTGAGGGACAGGAGCTATTTTGCAAATCCAAGCTTATCCGTCCTTTGTTAGCCTTCCAAATTATATTCAATGGATAAATCATGTTTTCCTTGGTCTCTTCAAATCATAAAATTGTCTTGATCTTGCAAGAACAGTGCAAATTTGAAATTCAAGCTCCGGTCCTTCAGTGAGGGATGGGAGCACTTTTGCAATTACAAGCCAATTCGTCCTTTGCTAGCTTCGAAAATTATCTTCAATGGATCGATTGTGTCTTCCTCCATCCACCTCAAACGCGAAACTTGCTTTCCTTTTGCCAAAAACTTGCCTTGAGGGAAAATCGCTCTGGTCCCTTGGAGAGGGACAGGAGCGATTTTGTTACTTAGGCCGATTTTCTTCATTGTGGCATACTTAAGTTATATTCAACGGGCAAAACATACTTCCCTTGACCTCCTCAAATCGGGAAACCACTTAAATCTTGCAAGGATAATGCGAAATTGGAATTCAAGCTCCGGTCCTTCAGTGAGGGACAGGAGCGATTTTTGCTCTCAGGGCCAAATCTTTTTACTTTTCACTTCAAATTTCCTTCGCTGAGGAAAATATCATCTCTTTACACGCCATGAATAAAAGCTCGAGTCCAAACAAGGTCTA
Source organism: Cryptomeria japonica (assembly GCF_030272615.1). NCBI lineage: Eukaryota > Viridiplantae > Streptophyta > Pinopsida > Cupressales > Cupressaceae > Cryptomeria > Cryptomeria japonica. The sequence goes on along the minus strand of NC_081414.1, from coordinate 85,914,552 downwards.
AAAATGTGTATATGAATAAAATTGCTCTGGTCCCTTGGTGAGGGACAGGAGCGAATTTACCTTTCTAGACAAATACTCCATCATTTCATCGTCCTTAATCAAGTCTGGATGCTCTATCATGTTCATTTTGTCCTCCATCATGCCTTTGATGTCTCAATTTGTCCAAACAAGGTCAGGAATGACTCCACTAAGCCTTTTCGCTCTGGACCCTTGGTGAGGGACAGGAGCGATTCGCCTTGGACCCTTGGAGAGGGACAGGAGCGGTTTTCGCTCTGGATCCTTAGTGAAGGACAGGAGCGAAATTTGACTTTTTGAACTCTCTATCAGGATAATTTTTATGGAATATAACATTTAAGTATAAGTGACATTTCCTTCTATCTTTGAGTTATATTCCATATATACTTTCAGGATGTTTGAGAGTGGTTTCAGACCTCCAGGAGTTATATTGCAAAATCTAGTTTTTTGAGGTTTTTCAGTTTCCAGACTTAGTCAAATTTCAGGATCAGGACTTTTAGACTTAGCCAAATTTTCAAGATCAGGACTTCACTCCAGCAGGACCTGCTATCCTATTGATCTCCCCGACAGCACTCAAAATGCAAAGGCTAACTAACAAAACCCTAAAAGACCTAGAAAACAAACCCTAAAAAGCAAAAAGCAAGGGTCCCCATTTGCAATGGGGCGATGTGTGAATACGTCACAACAAGACCCTACATCAAAGAACCTTGGAGTCATCCTGATTGATCCTTTTTTTGCGACATCTTCAGCAATCAGAGGCTTTATTCAAGAGAGGATAAGGTACCCTTGGGTATTTTATTCTGTGTTTGATTGTGTACAAAATACACGTCAACAGTACCCGAACTCAGAAATTGTATACTCAGTTACAGGGTTGATCTTGAGTATTATACATGATAAATTTATAAATACATAGATACAAACATGCACATATGCCAAGTTTTATGATTTTATTAATTTTAACCTTCTATATTTATAAATTTGTAAGAGATGCTTAAACAGCTTGAAAACTTCTGATAACAAATGCCTACTAAATTTAGCCCAGTTATTTCTGAGAGTTTGCAATTTCTAATCTATCAATGGAGTGGCTCGTAGAGATGATGCAATTATTCTCTCCCCTTATTGGTGCTCTTTGTAACTTGATTTATAAGCTGAATTCAGATGTTGTCTATTAAAATCTCTCAGGTCAAGTAATTACTAGGGAAGTTGTCTCCAAAAATGTGTCACAAGGTGTTGTGACACTTATAGTGTTGTTCAAAGGCCTCAATAAGAAATCTTGTAACAGAGTCAAACTTAATCTCAATCTAATTCTATTTGTTGCTTAATGTTTAGGAGGGATGATTTTGTGATGTGGGTCACTTTAAGGATTTTTGCTGTTTGGTTACCCATTCCCTCTTGTTTGCTTGGTTGATTTGTTTCTTGGAAAGGTTAGTTTTTCTGTGGAAATGGGTCTTTTAATCTTTTTAATTTTCAGTTTGGAATTTCTGTTTGTGGGAATCATCTCTAAAGTGAATTTTTTATAGATTACATTATCAAAATTTGCCTTCTCCCGTGTCCATGTTTAATGTGAATGGAAACTATCCTCGGAAATGGTAACTAAATTGATTTTTATGGGCCATCAATTGGGTTGAAAACTTGTTAAGAAAAAAGATGGAGCTGCAGCTTCTACAAGATCAGTGGGATGCTTTTCCTGGAATCATTATTTAGAAATTTGCCTCATGTGGTCTGTTGCTTTCTGGACAATCCTCTAGTGGTTGCACATGCATCCTTAGCAGCTAGATTGTTTAACAGCAGTTTTGGTGTGTAGCTTATATGGTTTTAGTCTGGTTATAGTTATTTTGTTTGGCGGGAATATGCTCATGCCTATTTAGTGAATGCTAGGGCATCTTGGACTGTGTGTAGGTCTACGGTTTTTGATTTAGCAGTATCTTTCACATGCCTGGTACTTAAAATATTTAAATTTTTTTTGTATCATGTTTCACGTTTTACAAGTACTATGTACTTGTGGAGGCTTTACAAACACATTTGCTCGATGCTTCCCTTCCCCTGTTCAGATATTCATATTTTCTTATCAGATACTGGATGCAGATATTACACACTCAGATATGTTATGGATACCATATTTGGATTTATCTATATACAAGCTCATTTTTGGGCTGTATCTGATATGATTTTATGTTGCACAACACCTTCATGCAGCAGAATTGGCTTAGGTTTTGGGAAAGAAAAATTCAGCGATTGTTAAAAGAAAGTGTTCACTTGTAAATACTTTTTTCTTTTTTTTAAGCGAATTGCTACCTAGGGGTAGCTACCTATATATTGATCAGAAAAAATATTACATATCAGTTACAGAAAGAGAACAACAGGGTCCGGATGGCCTCTATGACCTCTTGTGATCTCTCAATCTGCTCAGGAGGGAACATGCTCCCCTTTACAGCCATCATATGTTCATAAGTTTCCAAGTTATTCCCACTTAATGCTGAAGGTGTCCGCCACCAGACCTTTAAAGGCTTTTGTGTTCATTTCCTTGAGTGCCCCCATTGCTTGTTCCCTGAACTGGGGGATAAATATTCGTCTGATGGCTTTCACCATGGCCCCATGGTCCCCTGTTGTCCTAGCGATGTTATAAATGAATCATTCCAGCAGAACAGCATTGTGGGAGTGGGAGCCCTGTAACATCTTCTCTCCAATGATCCTTGAACCACTCCCTCCTCCACGTCTCCCTCCATTACAAACAGCTACACTTGCAACCCGGGATTGATATAAATTCTGAAGATCCTGCCATAGTTGTCGCCCCGCTCCACCACCACAAGTCTGGTCCATTGTTTTCTTTGGGTCCAATTTATAGACTATGATGGTCTGATCACATTCTTCTTCCTGTCTTTTCCATCGTCAGGGGCATTGCCAAAGAAGATAGACACTGTCTCTGTCCCTGTCTTGAGAAATAGAAAGTCCGGAAAAGATGTCCTTCTCCCATATCCTTCCAGTTCATTACTCCAGTTGAATCCATTCTAAGCCTGAGGATTGCAGGCGATGATTGATTCTCCAGTCTGATCAATTGCATGGTTCGACAGAAAGTCAGCCTCCGTGTTTGCAAAAGTTTTCATAGAAAGTGTTCACTTGTAAATACTTAAATATGGGTTGCTTTTCAAACTAGCATAACCTTAGATGGTTCCATTTTTTACCTTGATATTTGCTTGTATGCTTGAAATATGGGTTGCTTTTCAAACTAGCATAACCATGATAGCGCAAAGATAGCACTTGATAGATTAGGAAAGCTTGCTTGCTTGTGCGGATAGAGAGCTAGTAGATGATAATGTTTTTGCTTGATAATAATGTTCTCTTGATCATGATTTAGGATATGCGCTCTGTAATGTTCCCTAATTGAGAATGCCCTAATTTTGCCCTAATTCTCAGTTTTCAAGTAAGCAAGTGGATATAGAGAGTACCTTCACCTGATTGAAACCCTGCAAACAGATTAGAAAACACTTACAACAAGAATTCCAATGAGCAGATTATGATATTTAAATATTAGTATATCTATGGCAGAATTATCAATTCAATCATAAAGCATCTAAACACATTAGGAAGGCGTAATCATAGGGGAGCATGGGGAAGACTAACTTCGATGGGCTGTCTCAGACCCTCTACCCTAGGCCCAAGAGCGGATATACCATCCCTCTTGGCCTCATGTGGCCCATGCCATCCATATAAGGTGGTCTACTCAGTGAGGTGTCCACTTTCTGTTATCCCCTCATCTTGCCAACCCTTTCCCTCTCTCTATTATTGGTCTCCTTGTATTGGTGCACCGTGGTAGGGGATTGAGGCTACAACAGGGTGCCCTGGAAGACATCTCCTCTAGACCCAAAGGCAGTACCCTCTGTACCCCCTTGGCCTCATGGAACCATCTATTCCCCTCCTAGAGGTGGCGTACCTAGAGAAGTGCACCATCACTGTACCCCTCTTGCTGGCCTAACTCCTTCTACCATGGCTGGAAGCACTCAGAAAATATGAAGGAACATAGTAACATAACATGAGATTAACTTTAGAATGTCATTAAATCAGACTGATATCTATTTGGATATGTATAAGCAATTATTGCAGCAGTCATTAATAAATAATAAATATGCAGAATTATAATATATACAGTTATAGTACTTATTGTTTTTACACAGAGAGAACTCATACCAAACTGTCTTAGTCAATTAAACTTGCTCAGAGTTAATATCTTATATATTTTCAGTCTCTATATCCTTTGATGATCCCCCTTGGTTTGCTTGGCCTGTTCTTTTATATCTTTCGGTAGATAGTGACCCTCCCTTATGGTTGTGACTCTTGGACAGCAACATGTCTTTCAGTTACAATCGTACCTTTTCAATGTCTAATCTCCTCTCTTAATTTAGAGTATATTAACTCTATTTAACTCTCCATTCTATTAAGGAAACGATCCCTTATTTAAATTAAGGAGAGGCATTTTGTAGGAGGAAGGCGATTCAAATAGTAACAATCCCGATCTGTATGCAGGATTAATTATGGTTTGTTCTCCACATTAGACTCCAAGGTTTATACTGTCAGGTCTTGACGTGTGGATAGTCTCAATGGTTGATGTGATTGTTGGTAATCCAATGGGATTTATGTAATGGTTCTAGGAGATAATCACTCAAAAGCAAGGAAATGCCCTATGAGTCTTAAGTTCGCATGATCTTCAATGACTTGCTTTGCTTACCACTACTAATGACTTATAAAAAAATGTGAAAAAGGATAGGGTTTGATGTTAAGACATGGACCAGCTAGGACTCAAACCTAGGACCTTCCATACGCTGCTGGAGTGCTCTACCATTGAGCTACTGGCCCCTCTTTATTTTCAACACCAACACCCCCCCTTAAGCCACACCTCTTGTGTGCTTGGGGGCTCCTAGCCTGGACCTGGCTCTGATACCATATTGAGACATGGACCAGCTAGGACTCGAACCTAGGACCTTCCATACACTGCTGGAGTGCTCTACCACTGAGCTACTGGCCCCTCTTGGACCATTCCATCGTCGGTTCGGGTGTGGCTTATTTCCAACACCAACACCCCCCCTTAAGCCACACTTCGCGTGTGCTTGGGGCTCCTAGCCTGGACCTGGCTCTGATACCATGTTGAGACATGGACCAGCTAGGACTCGAACCTAGGACCTTCCATACGCTGCTGGAGTACTCTACCACCGAGCTACTGGCCCCTCTTGGACCAATCCATCGTCAGTTCGGGTGTGGCTTATTTCCAACACCAAGACCCCCCCTTAAGCCACACCTCTCGTGTGCTTGGGGCTCCTAGCCTGGACCTGGCTCTGATACCATGTTGAGACATGGACCAGCTAGGACTCGAACCTAGGACCTTCCATACGCTGCTGGAGTGCTCTACCACTGAGCTACTGGCCCCTCTTGTACCATTCTATCGTCGGTCCGGGTGTGGCTTATTTCCAACACCAACACCCCCCCCTTAAGCCACACCTCTCGTGTGCTTGGGGCTCCTAGCCTGGACCTTGCTCTGATACCATGTTGAGACATGGACCAGCTAGTACTCGAACCTAGGACCTTCCATACGCTGATGGAAACTCATTAGCAAAGAGAGCAATTCGGTCTTGGAAAATTGAAGATCAACATAAAATCTAATGAATTGGTTTAATTTCAGCTTCAAACTCAAACCCTAACCCTCAATCAGACTAAGATTTTACTTTGATACTGATCATACTAATGCAATTTTAGTCAATTAAGAACAGTAGTCATCAATTGATAGCTCAGAAATGAATAAAATTTAAGGAATTCTAAAATCCAAAACCTCTTATAATTCTGATCTGAGCCTGCACCTACCTACAATTAGACCTGATTCTTAATAAATGACTTCAAAATCTCAGAAATCAGACCTCTATAAGCCTTGACTGATGATCAAATGATGCTTCTAACTTCGCTGTTGCTTAGAAATCTGCCTTCAATGCTGGTGGAATTCGCTTGGATGTTGAATGTTAAAATTGAATTCGCTGGAACCTCTTTTGGATGTTGATCAAAATTGCTGCTATAACATGGAAATCGCCCTCACACAAAATTTGCTTAGGTCTTATGCTGATTGAGGAAACTCGCTTGCTGATTAATGACTGAAGAAATCTGCCACTTGCTTAAGGTAAAATCGCTTGGATTGTTGAGCAAATGAAGTGCTCAATCAATCCTATATAGGCGCTTCACTTTGAGACGTGACCCTTGGCTGTTTGCTTTCCTAAGAGGGCGACTTGTTAGTTAAATGTTTTGCAATGTTTTTGATTTTCAAGGGAAGTCGACCTGTTTATCTTTTTTCAAAATCAAAACGTTTATCTCTCAAAGGTTGACTTGTTTACTCACCTTAGCGTTGCCCACCAAACATGTTGCTTCACCCTAGGTTGCGGATTTTTGGAGGGCGTGGATTTATTCTGAGTGTGGATTTTTGATCATCGTTGATTTTCATGAGTTGTGGATTTTGGTGAGGCATGGATTTCTTGAGTCCATGGATAGTCATCATCATTCAAGCTTGTAAACTCCAACACTTAGTCAATTAACTCACTTTCATCATGTTGTTGATCCTCATTCTCCAAGTCAAGATTAAGTGAGTTCATTGTTTCTTCTTCATTTCATGGGTCAATCTTGCCATTTTCATGCTTGAGTTGTGGATTTTTGCACCTCATGGATGTGCTCGAGTCATAGATTGATCATCATCATTCACCCTCATCATCAAGATTTCTTCATTCAACCTACCTCAAGACAAGCTTAGCATCACTCATCAAGACTTAGGGATAGCACAACTCCTCATCATTATTGCCTTCAAAGATCTTCGGATTCCCTTAGGTCGTGGATTTTAGCAACTCAAGGACAAACTTCCTCACTTACCTTCTTAGGTTGTGGATTCTGGCTGGGCGTGGATTCCTTGAGGTGGTGGACAAACTCACTCTCACTTCTTAAGTTCACTGTTTTCACCAAGTGGGAGATGGCATCGTTGTGAGGTTGACTTGGTGTTGCATTGCTTCCCATAATCATTCCAAGTATTGAATCATCTTCATCAAGCACTTCATCTCAGTTGATTGATCATCACTTCTTGATTGTGGATTTGGAGGGCAAACACTTCATTTTGTCACCTTCACTTATCTTGACCCAGTGAACATCCAAGTCATGGATTCTGGCATGTTAAGGATAAAAGTCACCGCCTCACTTCATAGTCGTGGATTTTGGGCACTCATATGGAATTACTACTGCATTTGGACTTCATCCTTCACTGAGGTCGATTCTGTCACTGTGAGGGTTTCATCCTTGAATTTCCTCTCGGAAATCCAAGGAAAACAAACTTGTACTCTTTTGTATTTCCCTCAACTTCATCCACCTAGACTTGATCAATTTTCGCTTCTACATTCTAACCTAAGGGTGTCCACTTGTTTGCACGAAACTTCTAGGAGACATCCCCCAGCAGAGTAAACGACTCAGAGACAACAATGGATACTTGGTCGCAATGGGGGGGTGGCGGGGAGATGCTCCCTAGGTGTCTCTGCGTCTTGGGGAAGACCCCCTCTCAGAGACACCTACTTTTTAGGGGGGATGCGTCCCTGTGGAAAATTGGATGTACCATTGGTTGAAGAGGTGCATTAGCATGTATAAATAGAAGATCATTTGAGTTTAATTTAACAAGCATTCATTGGAAATCTTCTACATTACAGCAGGAATAAAAGTTGTTTGTAGCAAATTTGTGGAAGACATTGTTGCAGATTTGTTTAGAGATATTACAGACTTATGAAGAATATTATTGCAGATCTATGAGCAGAAATTGGTGAAGTTTATAAGCAGACTTGAAGAAGAATATTGGGTAGATCTAAGAGATATATTGAGCATATGTTAAGGCAGATTTTGGCAAAGTTTTGAGCCAATTTGTAAAGGAGAATTAGATCTGATTCCAGAAGAAGATCAAGTATTCATCACATCAATCTTTTGGAGGTTGGTGCCTCTTATTCAAGGAGATTGGTGTCTCTTGCTGAGGAAGTGCTTAGTTGTGGGGATTAGTGTCTCCAATGGGTTGGTGCCTACGAATCATCTAAAGGGGATTGGTGCCTATGAAGATTGTTAGAAGTTTCTAACAAAGATTGTAAAAAGTTTCTAATACAATTAAGATTTTGCCATGGTTTTCTCCCACAAGGATTTCCACGTAAATTGTATGTTCTTCTTGTGTTCGTAATTGCTAGATCTTGCAATTGTGTTGCTGCTGTGGATGATTAAGTTTTGAGGTAATGCAATTGTGATTAATTAACTTTTGAAATGTAAAAGTTTGTTGTTATACCGATTCAGCCTCCCTCTCAGTATAACTGAGCGCTCTTCAAAGAACTCTTGTTTTTGATTGATCCCTTCATTAATTTTTGTGGGATTGTACATTGTGTATGATGCATGCAGATGTATTTGATTCTATTAACTAATTGAAAAATCATTCTTTCATCCATTCTGGTATTTGGATTCTCTCCTGGTGATTTGGGTTATTCATGGAAGTATAATTGGGGTTTGTCTATACTTAATAGGGTGATCATCTTTTTTCCTTATCAATTCATATTTGGTGGATATTCTCTTCCGTGGTCCCTATCCCATGAGTTGTAAGGAGATGCTTTGTGCAACAGAGTGGGTTTAATAGTAGTATTTGCTGGGCATATTTGTAATTTTAGTTACATTTTGCTTACTATGTTATAGAACTGTCTGTGTTTAGAAGTGTTAATGGAAAGTTCATCAAAAGCAGTCCGAGTCCTTTATTGATATGGTAGATTTACACATCATAATTTTATAATCTTCAAAATGTTCTAATTGTATTTCAATGCTCACTTCCACATGGTAACTGTGATGGTTGCCTCTTATTTGATTTAAAACTCAGGCTATGTAGTTGGATGGAGATGCTTTATAACGACACTTATTTTATATGATGTAATGTATATTATGATTAGCTATTTTTGGTAATCAGTGAATTGACATTTTCTTTTTTATTTGCAGCAACAATTTATTTGTGATTGGCTTATTTAGATCTAATTCTTGTAAAGAATGAGCAATTATCATTTCTGTGATGTTTGGTAATCAGTGAATTGACATTTTTTTTTCTGGCCACAATTTATTTGTGATTGGCTTATTTAGATATTATGCTCGTAAAGAATGAGCAATTATCATTTCTCTGACTTTTTCCTTCGGAACATTGCCCATGGTAAATTTTTTTCCTTTTGTCTTACAGGTTTGGTGGAATTTCATCTGATACTGTGGGGACCATCTCATCTGGTGTAGAAGAGGAAAAGAAGAGAAAGGCTAGGGCTGAAAGGTTCTTTTCTTGGTTAATTTCATGTTATTGGTCACTTCATCTTTAATTTTCGTAATTTTCCTTGCTGTAGTTTATAAACTTACCAGTTACAATGTGGCTGGTGCATGGCATGATAAGATTTTGATCTTGATAGGTTTGGACTTCCGGCAAGTTCTGTTCATGACGAAGAGGCAAAGAAGAAAGCTCGTATGGAAAGGTTTGGAATGGGCATCAAATGTGATTCTGCTGAAGTAGAGAAAAGGGAAGCTAGGGCTGCAAGGTAAACAGTAGCCTTTTCTTCTTTGTTCATAGCAGCAAGTAGCCTTAACAAAAGCTTCTGGAATTCCTTTTTTACACACGAGAGGCCTAAAGTTTATGGATTTGATTTGATTTAGGTTTGGATTAAAATCCAGCAATAGCACTTCCGATGTAAACAATGATAGTAGTAATGCACAAGGTGCTGTAGCTTCAGTGTGATGGTAAGGGCACTTAATTGTACACGACATATATATTTTGCATGGATACATTTACTCTCATTGTGAGTGAATTCTTGCTAAATTTCATCTTTATGTTTCAGGTTTGGGAATGCACTTGCTATCATGAAAGCTTTTCATCAGCTACTCGAAAAGAATAATGAAATAAGAAATGAAACAACTCTAGGGAAGGGGCGCTGTAGGGTTAATCTAGGTTTTGTTTTACTCTTTTGACACTCTGAACTTCGTTTTCTAGACTGACTACTTCCAACTATTTTGGACTAACCACGCTCTTTTTGTTTTATTGACTAGCTTATCTACTTCTGATTTTTCTCCCCTTCCATTTTCTTTTTGTATTTTATTGAAATTGACCTATCTCACTTTTGTATCTAGTTTATAAACCTGACCAATGCTAATGTGGGTTTCGGACCCTTTCTTTTTTGTTGCATTACTTGTGTACTGGGTAGTTTCCACCATCCATACTAATGTAGTAAACTTCTTTCTTTTCTTGTCTTGGTTTTCCTTGCTCTACCTGGAATACCTTTTTTTTATACTTCTTTGTCTTTCTACCCTCATTTGTTGTGGTGTTTTACTTTTGCAGTTGCTCTCTGCAAATTGGCTGTTAGTGTCCTAGTTTCTAACTTGTGTTTGTTCGCTTAAATTGTTTTAAACTGTTGGGATAATTTTTGTGCTTTGCTGGGCTGTTTTTCTATCAAGCCCAGAGGGAATGCCTACCATGGCGGAGTTACTGTGGTAAGAACATGAGGTGTTGACATTTCCATTCTGGTCTCTTCAAGCGTATGTTTGACCGATTTACTATCTAAAGACACGGCTCCTCCATGAGTGCAGGGATGATGCATTTTTGAAATTATATTGCATTTGAAAGGAATGGTAAATTGTAGTTGAACAAGACTACTAATGAAGTCTTTAAATGTCTTTTGGTTGTAAAAGCTGAAGTACTTTTTAATTGAATTACTAATTAAAAATATGCTTTAATGTAATATTCAAGGTATATCCTTCATGAATACCCAGGTGTATATACGGAAATAATATGCATCCATTTATTGTTCCGTTGTTAAAGGAAGAAATGATGCCTTCACTTTTCTGCTCAATCTTTGGAGCGCATGCAAAGACTTGATATTATTATGGAATATATTAATGCCGTTTTTTTGTAAAAGTAAAAAATTCTTTAATTTATTTACTAATTTAAAAACGATTTTTAAATAATGTAAAGCTAATCTGTTTACTAATCGAAATATGGTTTGTAAATAAGTTAAATTACATAAAGCTAAAATACTCTCTAATCTATTAACTATATAAAAACATGTTTTGTTTATAACATGTAATAGACAGGATGTGTCTTTTATGAATAGTAGAATACCCATGTTATTGTTTGTGTTGGGTTCCTTTTCAGCGGCAGAAAGTCTTTGGTAAATGATGAGATGCTGTAGTCGATGATACAGTATAGATATATCATATATGTTCTGACATTTTGTGGATGGGGATGGCAGATGTCAGGGGATGCATTTCAGGGACAGCAATCTGTGGGCCATTTTTTGGGGATGGCAGTATATGTATGTATAATTGTTACAAGTTACGACTACTCTTAATTTCTACAAGTTACTATTGCTTTTCTTGAGCCCAGTTCTGATTTATGCTTTTCCAAGAATAAGAATAGGGTTCACATTGAATGGATGAGACATTGCCCTCGATTTCGTATGGAAGCATATCTTGTGTGGTCACTTTGAATTTGAGATCGTGCTCTAGTTTTTCTATATAGAGAATAATGTGGGAGGAGGTAGATGCAAATGATTAAATTGTAAACAAGTTGGAATTTAAAAAAACAATAAAAAGCAATTGTGTTGAAGGAATGCCCTATGGACGAGGAAAATGCCTATGGAGAACTAGGCTATATTTTACCTTGGAGTGAGTGGAAGGGGGAGTTATCTATTTTGGGCATCACACAAAGGCCAATACAAAGTCGAAGAATGTGATTTAGTAATTGACTTGAATTTGTGTGGTAACACCGAACAACAGTCTGAAGGTGTTTTTACTCTACTACTAACTGTGACAAATGGCATCTGGGACTTAAATTTGCTGGCTGCAAACAACATGGTTATGTGATCCAATGCTCCACTATTCATAAACTAGATGTGTAAATTACAAAACAGGTAGCAGGACAGAAAAGTGGACGAGTAAAACCCTAAATAGTATAAAGGGATGAAAATATTAAAAAATAATCTGTTTGGGATGCTTGGACGTCCTCAGGATAGTTGAGGGATGTACCTGGCCAACCTAGGGGCGGGCAAATGTCACACTGATGTTTTGGAATGTTTCATCCCTATTTTTAGGGACGTTCTAGGGTTATGAAAAAATTTGGGGACGGCCAAGCCATACCCCTTGCATTCTTGTCATCTCGACAATGCCATTGGCATTAGGGATACTGGTTTGAGAGCTAGAGCAACCTTGCTATTTTTATAGGTTTTAATTGAATTATCATGTTTTAACTAAGGTATCGTTGTAGACAAGTCAGCATTTGTTAACCATTGTGTCGAGAGCAATGCAATATGGGCGAGTAGGTCCAATAAAATTAGAATTATTGTAAGAACACAAATGAAGTCGTCTAATATTTACCTGCTGGGCTAAACGCTCACAAATTTAACTACCAAAAAAGTGATTTCTAAATGACATGTCATATACAAGGTCCATCTTTTGCTATAACAAGGGAATTTATAGAAAAGCAGTGCATCCTATTATTATTTTATTGGACAAGGAATAAATAGTGACCTGACTTACGTGCTCTACGTTTTTCACGTAAGACCGAGTATATATATGTTGGGTCTTAGTCTATAGATAAAAACATCTCTGGTAAATGAGATATTGTTGATGATGATACCGATACAGTTGCTATTTGAAATTGCACCTTTGAAGTAAGGAGAAAATTAAGATGAGACTACTTGCATGTGAAATGTGATTCGTCACCAATGGTCATGGCTCTAATTAAATGTGAATGGATATTGAGATGTAAACTACAAAACAAGTGCACAAATTATAGCTTGCAATTGTTAAAAGTTTTGTACATAGTTGATATGTAGATTGGCAACACGTTAGTAATGCTGGTTTAGGCACCGTTTAGTAGTCACTTTCTTTGGTAGAAAGTTTTCTCTTTTTGGGGTGCATTTATTTTCGTTGGATTGAGAAAAGGAACAATGGCTTCTGAACAAATGAAAAAAGCTGCATCGTTTAAGATTGGTGAGTTAGAAAGGATTTTGTTGATTTGTAATAGTGAGATACCACTAAATAGCTCATTGTTGCTTCTTCTAAATTATTAGATGTGCTTATCAATCTGTTGCAACAACATTTACTTAAATAAATATGAGTTGCATATCAAATACACATCACACAACCAAGAAAATGAATGAAAATTTAAAATATTTGTTAAATTTTTTTAAAAAAGAGTTGCATATCAAATACACATCACACACGCGAGAAAATGAATGACAATTTTAAAAGAATGCATAACAATTAATAACTTTAAAAGGATGCATGGCAATATAATACACAACGTTTTGAGCATGAGAAACCTAGTGTGGGAAGAATGACAATTTTAAAAGAATGTATAACAATTAATAAGTTTAAAAGGATGCATGGCAATATAATACACAACGTTTTGAGCATGAGAAACCTAGTGTGGGAAGAGTTTTGACCATGAGAAACCTAGTGTGGGAAGAAAACTCTAGCGAGAGAGCTAAAAGCTCCATGTATCCACTATGAAGTTATAATATAGTATGACATACCCATAAAACCGCGCTACATGCAACATCAATGAGCTTATATGTCCTACAATAAAGTTTGTCCTTAAAGGCATGCTATTATGTGATACAAACTTACAACTATGAAGCTATTAAGAGGAAAATAATGCCAACCATTGGCTTGGTATAGACCTTAATATATGTAATTGATATCCAAACATTAACTAATACATAACCATTTAAATGAAATGTCATAAATCTTTAAATTCCAGCCCTTTATTTGTCTAGGAGTAAATATTTTTGGTTTCACCAGGCACAAACATGAATTCATTGTAGTCTTGACAAATTCCCATGGGTAATAACAAAGTTTAATAAAGTATTTCTTACGATTGTCACTATAGAAAAGTGTTTGTTGAGTTTATTGCTTACAACAATTGATAGTTTTGCCAAAGTTAGAAAACTACTTAAATATGAAACTAAATGTCACATTGTTTAGGATGCTATGGACATTCTTGAGTTTTAATTTGACTTGTACACAAGCTCCTCATGCTTTGATACATAAAATAAATTCTCCTTGGTGAAGGAACATTTAAAATCACTTCTTGATGTAAAAGTAGTCTTTTGATCTTGGCATTGATCCATTTTTTGCTGTGTGTTTTATATCAAATCTACATAGTTGTTTAGCTACTCAATATAGGAACATGCGTCTTAGGTTGAAACATCTTTGGCTAAGAGAAAGTTGAATGGTTTTGAATGAGCCTAACAAAGATCGATTCTTGCAGTGCAAGGCCCCAACACCATAAGAAATGAGATAGAGATCATGCCTCGAGTGACTCATAGATCCATTTTTGGAGTTACACTTTCTCCAAAGCTCAAATCTAATTAGGGAATTTATTCCCTCTTATTTAAGGAACTATTTTGCCTTAATTGAAAGTTATCATTTTAACCAAAACAACCAAGCTTCTTGTAAAATCATTTTCCTATTCTTTCTAAAGTAATAAACTCTTCATCATCCAAAGTTGAGGGCTCAAATAAACATAGATTCTTTGCATTAACAATCATGAATGGTGGCAAGTCAAATAAAAAAGCATTCTTACCTACTTCATTTTTTTGCTAGTCTTTTTCAAAATATACAACCATACTTTAAAAACCATCATTATGCATTGCAATTTCATTCTGTAATCTTTGCTTTTGAGAAATATGACATATTTTTGTTGCTACTCTCGTTTGTGGAAGGTGTTCTAGTTTGTTATTTGATCTTCCAGACTTGTGTTGGAAGCTTTTGTGTTGTAAAATTCAACAGTATAAATATTATGAAATTAAAGTAGTAGATAAAAAGATACTCTCACAAGAGGAGCCAAATTAGAGGCATTAGAGATGAGATATAGAAAGTTTTGATTAAGCACATGAGAAGAAAAATTCTAAGGAGTATAAGGGGCATTAATTTGGTTAGAAAGAAGGATCTATAGAGTACAATATATAAATTTTAAAATATTCATTTAGTCAATTGGGGTGACCATTGCAACCTATTTCACTTCCTTAATTTTGAGCACCTTGCTCAAAATTATGTTACTTGAGGTTTTTGACGAATAATCATCTTTGGGGTGGGAAAATATTGCATCACTCAAAAATTTTCTTTCACAATCTTTTATAAAAATTTCAATAATTTTCAATCATCACCTACTAATGGGAAAGACATATATTATGGTTCCACTAAAATTTCAACATATTTAAAGTCATAGATTCAAGATTTTGTGTGACAATACTATTATAGAAAATATAATTTATTTTTAGATGTAGGAGAAATTCAAAAATATGATTTTTTGTATGATGATACATTAGTTTGAGGTGATTAGCAAAAATAATTTGTTGGTAGTGATGAAAATTTTCAAATAAGAAATTGTTGAATCGTATACACAACACAAAAATTCATGTCATTATTTGATTTCTTATTCATTTATTTCAGTCCTAGGTATATTTGAGATTACTACCACATTAATTTTAAATACGCGTACATCCCACCCTCACATTGAATTGATTTTTCAAGGCTTTCCACACATTTCATATAAATAAAGTATCGTGTCACCTTGTAGTTGATTCATTAAACAACACAATTAGTTAAACTCACCCAAGTAAATCTATTTGTGCACTTGCACACTTATGTAGATGAACATGACAACCTATTTTTAACCAAATTTTATCATGTACTTGAGTGGCGCATTTATTTTGATCTACTAAGGGCTATTTAAATCAATGCCAAATTTTGGTAGTCATACATTTCTTATAATCTTGTTGACATATGCATTTTACACTCTTTATACTTTATCATCTATAGGTTCAAAGATATATGGTCCTTGTCATACATACTTATGATTCAGGGTTCCAAAATGTATGATCAGATCCATCAGTCGGGTTTATAATGTGACTAGAAGAAGAAAAGGTTTCCCTCCAAAGTCATAATGTTTGATTAGATTCACTAGTTTTAGGTTTTTAATGTGACTAAGAAGGATTTTTTTAAGGTTAGGTCATTAAATTTTAGTTTGTAATATGCATATCAATGTTTAAAATTAAATTTATTATTGATTGATTGGTTGTCATGTTAAGATTTTCTTTTACACTCAATTATAAAGGGTATCATGTATAATGACATGGTACATCTAGCACAGTTCAAAGAGTTGAATAGTTGACAAAAATAACCAGACACAAATGACTTGGTTGAATTTGTAATAGCTTGATTTAAGAGTATGAGTAGCTTTATTTGTATATTTCAATTCATGTTCATATCAAGCTCCTATATACTGAATTTTCATCATTATTATAAATTCTACATCAAATGGAATCATGCCAATAGTATGATAAAAAACCAACGACTGGATAAACAACCAAATTAAAGACTGATGACCAGAAGCTAGTTTCCATTGTATGATATAAAAAACCAAAGACTAGATGCTAGTTTTCATTGTTTATGAAAAAATAAGGTTTCAAAATGTCAAGTGCATGAAAGACAATGGTTTCAAAATGCCAAATGCATAAAAAACTATGTTCAAATGAAAGTTCCTAGATTGAACACTTTGGAACGAATACCCTTCCAAGACCTTTGTTCAAAGGTAGATGCAAAGTTTTTTCAACCCTGCTTACAATTTTTTGGTTTCCCAATTTTGTAACTTATTATTGTGGGATTACCCCAAAGGAAGAGATATTGCTGGCTAATTTTTTTTAATCTTCAACACTCATCATTGACACATGAGCTACTTCTTTATAGGGGGATATATAGATTCACTCCTTCTGAATGGGTGGATACTGATTGTATATTCATGACAGACATAATCATTATAGATTCACATCAATTTCTTCTTCCATCACTTCATCACTTCTACATTTTTGTATGTTTTTAATTTTTAAGGGAGAGATTTTTCATCTTTTATTCCATTTGTGAGAGATCTTTTGCACAAAGGCATCTCGTTTCTAGAACCCATCTTTGCATGCTTTTTTTTTTCTCGTTTCTCTCCATATTGCACTTAAGGGGAGTGTTAATTGAAACAAATATCTCTTTTCTTAGGTATTCAAACCTAAGTTTTGCTTATTAGAGAAAATTTAGATTATTTATTTATTTATTTATTATGCCATATGATTGTGAATTTTTTTATAATTATATTATTTCATATCTCAACTTGCTTGTATAAGTAAGCGTCATCTTGTACAATATTGTACACCATTGTATTGCATTGTATGACATTTTATAATCTAGCACTCATTTTATGCCACTCCCTTGTAAAAGGTTGCTTTTAATTTTAAAAGTGACCTTGTTTGATTGATTCTTTTGTACAACTCTTCTAGTTTTAATGCATTTCGAATCATATTTTAATGTTTTATTTTAATTATGCATAAAAGTTTGGTCATTAAAGTCTTTATTTTCTGACTTTATTCTTTTGCTAAAGCTACAAACTATTTTTGACAATTTTAGATTCGAAAGTGTTCTGAGTTTGATGTTCTTTTCATGGGAAAAATATTGTACAACACTTTAGTTCTATTGTTGCTAGCACATGTTTCAATATTAATAATTTTGGATATACATGGTTTGGTGGTGGATCCAAGTTTCACTATTTTAAGATTTGTGCTCTACAGTTTATGTTTGTTTTAGGAGTATTGGCCATTCATTTTTCACATTTAGTAGAGATTACATACATGCAATATGATGTTATGATATCATGCTTGTGTACTTGTTGTAGAGAGAATTCAAGAATGGATTTTTGAAATCTTATTCATTTGTCTACAAAATACAAAATATATATTTACCATGAAAATGATGATTGTATGTTGCTAATCCATTTTTAAACATTTGTTTTCTAGACAATAAAACTGTAAGTTTAAACTAGTTTAACTTTGACCATTATTTAATTTAATATATGTTTTATATATGAAAAATATATATCAAACTTTCTAATATTTTTTATCCAACAAATGTTAAGAAAGCAACAACATCATATGAAAGAACAACAACATTTAACGAATCATGATTGTATTTCTATCTTGTCTTCTTGAAGCTCAGGGTAGAGAAAGTTGTAAACTCTAGTCCAGTGGGGATCAGAAGTGGAGGCAATGCGCTGCTCAAGTTTAAGACGAAGCTTCTCTTTTCTGAAAGATGGAAGCTCAGCAAGCTTCTCACTGTAATAAGATTGAGCAAGGACGTGCTCATCCCTCAGGGACACCATGGGGTAGGGCTCAGCTCCATGCACCCTAAAGAATAACACATCCCCAGGAATTCCGTCATAGTATACCACCTCATCAACAATTGAACCTCTGAAGGGAATCACATATGTCTTTGCTGGAACCCCATTTGATTCTAATTCTCTAATAACTCCGTGTAGCCAACGTTCTTCTGCACCTGGCCAGTTTGCTGGATATTTGAAGAGGGTAACATCAACCCACTCAAGCTCATGTTCGACCTGCCCATAAAGTTCAGGGTGTTCTTTCTGAATTTCTGCCCGCCCTGAAATTACTGTCCAAAAAGCTTCCTTCCCAACACCTTCAATCTCAGCAAACTCAAGTGGGAAACGTTGAGCACTCGACATTCTTCTTTTCCGTTTATCTATGCTTAGTCTTAATTGGGTTTTTCTCAATAATAATGGGCTGTAAAAAAAACATGGACTAAATTATTTCTCTGCTCATTCATTCTCAAAAACAACATAAAGAACAAATTTTCTAAGTCTTGGCTGCCCAATCATGCTAATAATATCGGAGGGCTTAGTTCACAACTACATCTAAAAATAGAGAAAAGACTAAGTAAAGAAAAACATCGATCATGCAAAGAAAAGAATGCTGCAGATGCAACTGCATTTTATTGTGCATAAGATAGTGTAGTGGCATGCAATTACCTTGGACACCGACAAACACAACAATTACCAAGTTTATATGGTCTTCAATCAAGCTGCAACAACTTTAAAACTTCAAAAAAATGTTTTCTTTCTCCTTTCTATTTATTTCTATGAATCGTCATTTGTTTTCTGAGTAGCAACACTTCTTCAAATCGAAACGCTGGCAGCTTGATATTATTATGGAATATATTAATATAGTTTTTTTAAAGTAAAAAATTATCTAATTTATTTACTAATTTAAAATTGACTTTAAAATAACAAAAAGCTAAAATACATTCTAATCTGTTTAGTAATTGAAATATGGTTTGTAAATAACATAAAGCTAAAATACTCTCTAATCTATTAACTAATAAAAACACATTTTTTTATATAACACATGTAACAAGAGAGGATGCATCTTTTATGAATTTTCATATTATTGTCCGTATTGGGTTCTTTTTCAATGTGAGAAAGTCCTTGGTAAATTATGAGATGTTGTAGTCAATGATACACTATACATATATGTTCTATGATATTTTTGGGGATGAAGAATTAATTCTACATCTCTTGACACTCTCTAACATCCTGATGATGGATCATAGAGTGTGATCCAAAAGGTTGATAAAAAAAAAAAAAACACAATCAAATTCAAAAACAGTTAAAATTGAAAGTCATTTCAAACAAACCAACAAAGTTTCTTGTGATATTATTTTCCAATTCTTACTAAATAGCTGGAGTGAGATCTTCAATTGAAAGCAACACTAACTCTCTATCATCCAAAATTGAGGGCTCAAACAAACATAGACTTTCTACATTAACAATTGAATAAATTTTCATGAATATTGGCAAGTTAAATGAAAAAGCATTATTATCACTTCATTTTTTTTTTGCTAGTCTTTTTCCAATACATAACCACATTTTGTCATCCACCTTAAACTTGTTTTTAGTGTGGTGTTAATCATGTCTTGTCTTGTGTTCAACTTCTCTTACACTTAAAGATGTATTTGTTGGATATGACATGTATAGATTTCTTAGGTTTCTCAACCTCCAAGTCAACTTTTCTTCCTTTTCTTGGAGATAAATAAGCATAACATGTTCCAAACATTGAAAAATTTGTTGAAGGATGTATCACATGATTGTAAAATTTACATGGATGTATACACAAGAGTTTCTTTCCACATCTTAGGATGTTTCGTATTATAACCTTAGAGCAATTGGACCAATGCCATATTTATTACCTTAGACTATTCTAATGGAAACTAATGCTTCTCCTCAATCATGTATCCACTTTGTGTCATAAAGTGCACACAAAATTTATCAAGAAAACTTGAACCCAAGATTGATATAATATTATGAACTCACCCCCATCCAAAAATAAAAATTTGGTTGCATCCTTAGTGTTTTTTGCATGCGATTAAGTCCAACATCTTGCCAGCCCATGAAGCACCTTAAAGAGAATCATGCTTTTCATGGGCAAGATATGACCAAAAGTGGTTAATACAAACCTAACTTCCAATTACTTGGCTTCGCTAACACTACATATCTTACAACTTCAAACAAACTTTAGAACATCACCTTGTATATATGGAACTGGACATAGGCCCTAAATAATAAATCATTTTATCTCCAATGTCCCCTTGAACACTTTCCAATGTATGTGGAGACATGTAAAAGATTGAATTTAACCCTTATTCAAGATATAATCATTCATCAAACTTAACCAAATTAAATAAATATTTTTGGGTGATGCAAGATTTCTCTTACACTCCTGGATGCTCTTGCATCAAATATTGGGTAGTAGTTTTCACATTATTAAATACATTTCTCCAAATATTAACTAATTATTCTATATCTCCCACACAAAAAAAATTTAACTGAACATGTTAGAGTACAACTTTAAAACTTGTTTTAGGTGTGCCAATATCTCGCTGGTCTTTTGTTGTTCTTTTTTCTGGCTGCTATCTTTTGTGCTGATCTTTTGCTGCCTATCTTTCTTCGTTCTGTCCTTTCTTGCTTCTATAATGTTTTTCTTTATGATATGTAAGTGGGTTTCAGGTCCCTTAAAACCTATTTTTCCTTAATAAAAAACTTTGAAACTAGACTTAAATAATTACCTATTGTGGATAACCACATCTTGTAAATGTACTACAACTAAATAATTTTTTAATTACAACATATAATAATTAATTTATGCAAGGAGTACAACACCTTATTCTAATAGCTATGCGATTGAAAAACTACATAGACTCTTTTTAGGCTTCTAGTGCTTCCGATTGTTCTACATGAGTGTGAATTGTGGGCTAGCAACTCCTTAGACTCAAAAAGGAAATAAATTGAGAAAATCCAAAAGCACTTGATCACAAGGAAGTTCAAAATAAAAAGTTTGGTCCATTATGAAATTATGCTAAGTGAAAAAGGGGGTACTCCTGTTGAAGCAATTGCTTTGGTACGATTCCTTATATATTTAAAAAGAGTTAAGCAAATGTAAGTAAGGATATGGCCTAAGGTTGTCTTCACTGCTATCTTGGGTGAAAGAAAGATGACTCAGATGAAGTATAACAATAAATAGATGATTAAATGGAATATATACTCAAATGCTTACCCCAAGAATAGTAAAGACATAAATGCTTTTGTTATGGATAAGTTCCTCAAACGTACTTGGGGTAAAGTGCTATGGAAAAAGAGGAAGTATTATGTTTAGGTGTTCAATCCCACATGTGATCACCATCAAAAAGTGTACATAGGGGCTAGTATGCCATGGAGAGCAAAATTTTTTATTTCTCAATTAATAACTAAATCTTATCAACTTTGATGTGAAATTTGGTAGTGGAAAAGTCCAAAGAAGTTTGGGAAGAAAGGGTGTAAATTATTTGCACTACTAGAGTAGTGGAATTAGAAAGTCATTTCATTATGAAGCATGATGCCATTAAGGACATTAGGGAAAATCATGTATATATCTTGACATTTGATTCTTTGTACCATTTATTCAACGAGAAGACTATCAAGAAGTTGGGGGAGCTCATCATCACCATAAATAGGAACATGATTGAAAATGTAGAAGGAAAAAATGACAAGGTCGACTGTCCTATAGGATTTTTTTATCCTCATGGATGTTAAATTTTTTTCTCTCTTCTTCTAAGAGAATAACTTGAAGGAGCTCAAGCACAATAATGAGTTGCTATGTGGTAGACATGCGCAACTGGTGCTTGGAGTCAAGTTTTAAAAAGGTAAAAAGACACATGTCACTATATTTCACCCTTTGAAGATTACTTGGACAAATCCTAGACCCACCGAGAACCTTCTCAATAGTGGAAAAGTTACAACCATGAGACCATATGGGTATTGGATGTTGGAATAATAAAGAACCCATAAAAAAGTTGCATATACTTCTAAGAATCAACCAAGAAACATGTCTTCCACAATAATATTATAACATGAGCTTGTGTGAACATGAGATTGATAATGATACAAAAGATGATTCATTTGATATGATGAAATTTACAAATGAGTCTCATTTATATAGTCAAGAGATGACGTGTAGGAGTACACAAGGTATGGACATGTGTATTTTTTTTGTGATGTGACAACTATCTTATTACAAACATTAAATACATAATGCAATATAATAAATGCCCAAAACAAATATTCAATAATGATACATAGTCCCATATCTTCTAGAATGCCACCTAGGGTAACTAACATGATCCTATGAACAATATTAAAACAACTAATTGTCATGCATGCCTTAGTAAACTTAATACATGAACATGTTCCAACTAAGAACTAGTTAGGATAAAACCGTATTCACACCAACATTGGATAAAATAGGTCACCACTCATCGCTCATTAAAGACTTTAGTGTGTGAGCAAGTCACCACATGTAAAAAAAACTAGGGAAACATGGATAACTAATAGTGCTAGCCACTAGAAGTTATGTGGTTGGAGATAAATAATCAAAACAACGATAAACTAGAAAAACAGTTCAAAGATCCATGACTAGGAGGGTCTATGTGTTCACAACAAAATATACATGTAGTTGGATTAATGTGTGATAACAAGCGAAAATAATATTTTGTTTTAATTCCAACAAGTAGTTGAAAGCTTAGGTTTACTCTCTTTTTTTAAATAAGTGTCTGGTAAACTTTTTATTTTGATCATTGATGTTGGCATGACACGCCCTCCAACCCAACGTGAAACACTTTCGACTTGGATCTATGAATTGACCAGGTCACAAATGGGGGACATACCTCATCTTTATTTATCAAATCTCATGTTAAAATCCTTGAGCACCATGGATTGGCAAAGACATACGCCTGTGATCACAATGGCCTAGCATGAGTTTGAACCTTGATGACTACAACAATAAAACCACCAATTAACTACTATACTATAGGAAGAACCCCAAAATCTTAGGTTTGATCTCAACTTAGAGTATTTTTCTCTATTTCTAGTTGAAATGTATTAAAAATATGTCCTTTTACAAGAAATTGATTTGTTAATATTTTTTATTGGTTAGCTCAAAATGTATGTGTTCATACTTACACCTTTTTAGGTTAAAATTTTGAATAAGGATGCTATTGGGGAACATTTTCTTCCTTCTTACAATCTCGACTATTATGATTTTGATTTTTGGGCCAAGATGGTTGGACTAGAGCACTATGAACTATAGTCTAGGAGTTGTATGGTGCTAGGCTCCATAATATTGGCATTTTTGGATAAAATCAGGGTCAATGAGTAGAGGATTCTTTTGAGTTTCCAAAAATGGCCATAGGCTAAGGAAAATAGGACATGAATAAGGGGCATTAGGCACAAGCACCAAAGTGAGCCCAAAATGAGTGCAAGATTATAGAGATACAATTTACAATGCTAGATTTAGCCCGCACTTTAGTGAGAGTATGGCCTAACGCTCATACGCTCGATGAAGTATATGATACCACATAAATAATTTCATCAAAACATTAAAGAAATAACACAATACCAAACCCTTGATACCTAGGATCTTATCAATCTAAAATATCAAGATAAAAGGAGTAACA
The DNA here is from genome assembly GCF_030272615.1 of Cryptomeria japonica. Taxonomy (NCBI): domain Eukaryota; kingdom Viridiplantae; phylum Streptophyta; class Pinopsida; order Cupressales; family Cupressaceae; genus Cryptomeria; species Cryptomeria japonica. Next base: position 85,890,609 of record NC_081414.1, on the reverse strand, counting down.
TGATCAACATAGGTAACACATACACATGGAGCATGTAAGAACAAAGAAGTGTATGACATCATTGGGCTACTAAGGACCATAAGATACTTACTATGAGCTATAAGAGAAGGAAACATGATAGCTTGGACTAGTAATGAATTATTAGTAGGAGTCATATTATAGAAGGGAGATTCAAACATCTAGCAAGGCGTGTTATGCTATTTGACTCATGCTAAGGTGGAGGTCTCACACCGGTCTAGTAAAGTGTGTTATGTTAGGCGAGTTTTCATGCTAATGAATATTAGAAAGCAAAACCTTTGTTTGCTAGATAATTTGAATATGTGACAAGTGCAGTGTGCACCAAGCAAATGATGATGAGTGGTCAAAGTGTACAAACCAATCTCATGGTGTGTGCACAAAGTGTAACATATAACATAATGTATGCCCCCATATTTAAGTGGTTTTGTACAACTTACTGGTGTTGGCTTAGTGACTATATCAATGATGAGATCCCTCTCTACCACAAGTACATGCTTTTGGTGTGATGAAAAAATATACATGGTATCAGAGCGCAAGTCATCGATTCGAATCCCTCAAACCTTAGACCCTTCATCTGCGTAAGCTTAGCTTATCAACGTGGTATATAGTGGGTAAGAATCCTACATGGTACGTGGTTGTATCTGACTCTATCATGTGGGGGGTGTTGGCATAGTGACTATATCAACGATGAGATCCCTCTCCACCACTAGTACATGCTTTTGGTGTGATGGCAAAAATCTTCATGGTATCATAGCGCAGGTCATCGGTTCAAGTCCCTCAAGCCCTAGACCCTTCGTCCGCGCAAGCTTGGCTTATTGACATGGTACGTAGTGGGTACGAATCCTACATGGTATGTGGTTATATCCTACTCTATTGTGTGGGGGGTGTTGGTGTAGCAACTATATTGAGGATGAGATCCCTCTCCACCACTAGTACGTGCCATCACACCAAAAGAACGTACTTGTGGTGGAGATTGATATCATTGTTGATATAGTCATTACGCCAACACCCTCCCACACCATATAGCTGAATACAACCACATACCATGTAGGATTTGTGCCCACTACGTACCACGTTGATAAGCCAAGCTTACGCAGAGGAAGGGTCTAGGGCTTGAGGGACTCGAACCGATGACCTACGCTCCGATACCATGTAGATTTTTTCCATCATACCAGAAGGATCACTAACTCATTTGGGTGCAGTTTCTGACAAAGATTTCCAACGCACTATGGGATTTCTTTTGCTTTGTTGGATTTTACAATGCAATGTGTCAAATTTCCCTTTTTTGTTGAAACCTTGCTCGCGTTCATTAGAATTCCGACGAGGATGAGACGATAGTGGTTGTGTACAACTTACTGGTGTTGTTCGCGATAAGTTTTTTTAAAAAAGTAATGTATGTGCCTTCATTATATGCGGAAATGGTGCAAAAGTTGGGAGGAAGCAAGCACATGATGAGAACATGATGAGCATTTTTCAAAGTTTGTGAGATTGGGTAAGTTATGATCTCTTTCCATTGCCATTGTGTTATCTATTTTTTCACTGCAAATTTGATTTACATTTTGCATTTTTTTACATTTAAATTTTGCAGGTTGAGGCAATTCTAGGTGTCGACCTAGGTTTGATTCAAGTTTTAGAAAGTTCACCGTTGTTTTCTCCTAGCTTGCATTGTACGTATACATTCTCAAATTCTTTTCTGCATATTAAAAACCCTAAATACTTCTTGCACAAAATAGTATGGATATTGAGAGGGTTTTTTCCTTGCACGATCGAGCTCTGCATGGTTTGTAATCCTTGATTGACAATATTCTTATATAATCCTAAAAGAGTGAAATAATGAAAGAGTTTACATTGAAAACTACCAACTCATGGCAGACTATACCATAGACCATTAGCCCCACAATACCCTCAAGCAACACCAACACACCTATCAAATAACCCGAAGAACCTTAGCAGCATTAGAAATCTATATATCCCCCATCCTAATACATACATGGACCATACATAATTCAAATACAATTAAATAAGATACAAGATGGTACCCGCTCAATTACCCAGATCTACCAATTGTTCTATACTTGCATATGACAACCAATTTTCCTCAGTATTCATCATCCTCCTAAAGGGAGCCAAGTCACGGTTGATTACCCCGATTCGGAATACCTCCCAAGACTTGGCCAAGAAGTTTTCCTTCCTCTTTCTCTCCGCATTTAGCCTTTTGATCTCCTCTTCCTCAGCTTCAGGATATTCTTCTTCGTCTAAAAAGAAAACTGTAGGGTTAAAGTAGACCCTCAGAATACTAGACCATTCCTCCTCTAGTTCCATAACAACATTGCCAAGAACGTCTACATCGACTTCTTTGACAAAGCCAACAAGTCACTCGACGCATTTTTCCTTCGAGGCGAGGATTTCCACCATAATTGTGAGCACCGCTTCATACACATAACCATCGCACCAATGCCTGTTTCCACTTAGTACCTCTACCACCAACCCCCTAATCACATCCTGTCCCTCCATATCAATGTCAAAAATCCTTTTGCATTGTTCCTCCAGTGTTTCCTCCCCGCACATACAAATCACACCAAAATATTGACCCATTCTAAAGCCATCTCCGTTCAGCTCCATAATCAAGAAACATTTCCCTGCCTGCCTTAAATAGCATTTCTTACCACTAAAAATTTCCCAAGAAATTCAAAGATATCTAATACTTATTCAAAACCGACCCCTCCCCCAGGAAAGCATGATCTATGTCTAGATCGGGTTGATTTCACCCCGCAGGCAAAGAATCCACTTTAGTCTCATCCTCAGATTTTCTCAGGATCTTCTTACAACGAATCTAATTGCTGTACATTCCAGTTGATACACATTGTACTACTCCCTCTGGAAATTCATCTCTTCCAGTTGCAAGATATGACAACACCAACGCATGGGATAGACAAGACACCTGTTCCGACAAAAGCTGGTACATATATCTTATCCCAACAAAGCTGTTTGGTACCATTACTGCTACAAAGGCCAAGATGCTATCAATCTTACTTGCTTTGAAAGGAATCTCGATGCACACTTGATTACCCAATTCCTTTCTTGACCGCACTCTCTGCATCCCTAAAAAGAATATCCGTGAAAGATTGATCCCAATCGATGTTATTGTCAATTATCTGATCCAAAACTGCTTCAACCCCCTTATTTGCAAGCCAATCTAGCACCCTAATGCCTTCTCTATATGTGTGTTGCATCCTATAATCCACTAAAGAACTCAATAATTGTTCAATCCTATGAGTCCACATTTGAAGTCTCCAGTTAGGAAAGCGTCCTTTTGAAATCGGATTTTGAATTACATCTATTTATAGGTAAATGCTCATCATATGAGCTACATCTAGAAAATTCTAGACTCTCAATAAATTCTCCCTTGGAGGGGATAGGAACAACAGTTGATAGAGCATATGACTGAAGTCCTATCTCCATATACATGGATGTTCACTCCACTATAAACAATGCAGACTATACAAAATCATTCAATAGATTTTCTTGCATGAGAAGTTACAACTTCTAGATCAATTTCTAGCTATAGTTTTTGTGACATAGATTTTACAAACAAGAGAAAGGATAATCACATTAGTTTCAATGAATATACCTACCTAACTATAAACATATATATGCATGTGTGGTGCCACAATTTTTGAATAGTAGTAAAAGCACATCTTTGGGGAATACCAAGGAACTTTAATGTTGTCTTTAAAATGTTTCATACACCAATAATCTCAAAATTTGCAGAAGTGCTTATAATATCTTCTTCTTGTCTCTTTTTACACATAACAATTAATTTCCCTTTATAGAGAGTGAAACAATTTGACACTAAAGGGACATGCCCTTTCGAAAACACAACTAACTAACTGACAAACAACTATTGAATTCTTAACAGAAACAAATTAAATAAACCAAGATGATGGATGTAATCATCATTACAATAATATTGGAATTCCTTGGTCCATTTCCTCATGGCATTCTCCAACGCGTAAGCTCGACCAACCACGTATCTCACAAAGGGTGCCATGTCTCCATTTTCATTAACTCGCGCCCTTGACCTGTTTAGGAATCCAATCAAATTTCATCGATGGGTATTTCTCTTTTGAGTTGGATCAACATTAAACCCCTTTTACAAAAATATTTATTCTGGTGGGAGCAAGGAGGGTTCCTCAAGCACTTTTTGTCGTGTGATTTTGGTAAGAAACCTTTTTATAGCTTCATTCCAAGGGTGATACAAAGGCTTGGTGATGACAACTTTAGGTGGTGAAAACTTTGGTCATAACAAGACCATCTGTGGGTCCTTATTGGATTAAACAAGTGACAAAGATGCCCTTGCACCACCTAGTTCAGACACTCCTATTTATAAGAAATTCCTACGACTGCATAATAAAATTGGAATCAAGATCTATCATCTTGTCAATGACTCATTTCTCTAGCTTGTAATAAAAAAATGGAAGGTTATCGAATTCATTTCTACATGGCCTTATTAGGTTACCTATTACATCTTCTAAGTGGCCTTATTAGGACCTTACAAACATATTTCATTCTCAAACCCTTAATTAACCATTAAACCCCAATAATGTCAAATAATGATATAAATATGTCTACAAAGATAAACAATGGAATGGTGAGTCGATGTAATCGGTTTTGATATCAATATAACATGGTTTTCTGCTCATTTTTCATGTTTTTGACAGTATAATAGTCTGATCACTTGAGTTTTCTGTGTTAATAACTTGAAGTTTTGGTTTATATTCTATTGGATTTGATGTGGCACTGAAAAAAATTCAATTTGGTTTTTATTCTATTCAAATCCATCATCGTTTAGGCAAGATATTCAAGTTTTTGTCCAAATTACAAACCCTCGGTCTAGGGTATCCAGTGCCTGGTAAAAACGTAATAACTTTTGTTTTCATGTGCATCAAGTCCCCAAACTTCGTAGTATAGAGGGGAAGGATGTGTACAATATGTGTTTAAGTTTGCAGGAGACCATGTATGGATAGACACGTGTGTTGGTGGATGACGATGACTGAAAATTTGTCTCAGATTGAGACAAAGCAGTGAAGTGGCAGTTTGATAAAGGTTTTGTGCATATAGGTTGCTTGGAAGGGAAAGTGTTGGTTTGGAGAGATGTAATAGTGGCTGTTGAATGTGTCCAAGTGTCTAAAAGGGTAAGGGACACTTGTTTGGTGTTGTGTTGGGTGATTGTCTCAGATAAAGGTATGACTGTCACAACTAACAATGAATTCTTATGTTGGAACTTAAGTTGTAGTCAAAGGCTGGATTGTTAGGTTGCATTGGGGAATAGTATTGAGTTGTGTTGAAGGTTTCTTAATATGTGTGAGGAGTCAAGAGTCCTAAGGTGTAAGGGTTTGTTTCAAACCAAGAGTTGTTAAGGGTTGTTGAATGCTTAAGGGGAAAGTTTATGGGACAGTCACAACCATATAAGCTGTTTAATATGTTGATAGAGGTTTGAAGTTGTTAATAAGCCATTGTGAGTGCTTTGGAGTATGGGATGGTTTGGTTGTGTGTAAGTGAGTCTAGGTTGTTAACACAAGAACTGGAGCCTAGTTGTCAATACAAGGGTTGTTGAGTTGTCAATATGAAGGATGTTGTCATAGGAAAGGGTATGTGTTCAAACAAAAGTTGTAGACCAGAGTATGTTATGACCAATAAGAGCATTGTTTGTGAGATCAAGTTTGGAGTGAAAGTTTGGCTAAGGGTGTTGAGGCCTAATGCATGAAGGATTGACCATAGTGTCCATTTGAAGAAGAAAAGAGATTGTGAGTGAGTCATGAATGATGGTGGATCTTGGAGATAGGTCTCGATTGCGAGTTTGAAGGTGTTGTTACCAAACAAAGTTGGAACCATGAAGTGTTTCATTGCAATTGTTAAGATGGCCATGATGGCTCCTCATCATCACATGACCCTCCTTATGTTCCTCTAGGGTTCAGGTGCTCCTGCACCACTTGTGAGCTCTCTTTCAAGAGTACAAGTTCTCCACCACTAGGCCAATTTAGGTTGTCTTCGAACTCATGCATTACCACTACTTTGTAGGCATTGATATCAATGTTTCATAGCCCGGTAAACTGTCAATATATATGCATCCACATTATCTTGGTTTATTTCTAACTTTGGGAGTCATGGTGTTAAGTATTAATGGTGTCACTATCCTCATACTACAATGGTCACTACTTTGATCTTATCAAAGTGCTTTGACATTGTTGTAATATAGTTACTGCTCTTGTGATCTGTCAATGACTGTTGTTCAAGATGATAGTGATGCCTCCTGTTCCGGTCATGCCTATGACAAAATCTATACCTATACTTTAAGTTTTCTTATTAACCTGAAATTGGCATTATGTTGATCTCCACAAAACCTCGAATTACCCATCCCTAGGACGTCCCTGCACCGGGTACTTGGAGTACCTGAGTACTATGTTACTATGTTGAATGTTCATTGGTTTTGGTTTGTTTTGCAATTTTTCTATGTTTAAATATTTCAATTTGGTATATTATACTAAAACATCATTTCATAACTAACATTTCAAGTTCTTTATAACTAGTTCTAAGAAGACTTCCATACTTGCGACATCTTTTTGCTTAGTTTGTGAAGGTTATAGACCGAAGTTTCCAAAGCCCAATTTTTTTGCTTGTGAAGAAAGATCATGTCAGATAATATCAGCAAAGAAAAAAATAAGGAGGCAATTGCTAGATTGTGGTCTAGTTTGAAAATAAAAGGTGATGGAAAATGTTATTGTCCCTGCAAAAAATGTAAGGGCTTAAAGACTAGAAGATTTCTAATCACAACAACTGAGAAACATTGTAGGCAACATGGTCACATTGAAGGGGGGCATGATTATCGTCCATTGGTAAGTTATTCATTATATCGTTTTAACAATTTATATACATAAGAAATCACTTTATGATGAGATCATGATCATGGTTTATTTATGTCGACCATTTTTATATAGGTGGAGCTCGCTAGGGCATATGATATGGACTACCACAACCTGGAGAATGTGGTTTTCCAAGTGGAGGAACATGGAGGTGTGAATATCGAAGCTGAAGATAATGATCCTATGGAAGAAGATGATCATGAGCCATAAAACATAATTGAAGATGATGGTACAAATACATTGATCCACAACACATTTAGTGCTAGTGCAATTGATCATGATGATCAAGATGACTTTGATGTTGTTCATGATGTACCTATACTTGAGAAGGCATACGAGCCCCTTTACGAAGGCTCCCAAACAACTCTTCTCTCTGTTGTATTGTTGTTGGTGAACTTGAAGGTTATGAATAATTTATCCAACATAACAATCTCACGTATGTTAAGGTATGTCATGTATGTCATCTTTTTTCATCTATTTTTGTTGTTATTTCATTATAGTTAATAAGGGTGAAACATGCACCATTAAGATTCTTTATATTAACAAATTATATTTTTGGTTGTAGATTGATAGGTGAGTTTTTGTTACCACCATCAAATATTCTACCTCACTCATATCGAGAATTATTTTCCATTATGAAAGATATTGGAATGGAGTATCAAGCAATAGATGCATGTCCCAATGATCATATTATATATCATAAACAACATGAATTTGCAACAGAATGCCCTAAATGTCATATGAGTAGATATCTAACAAATCAACTAACAAAAAAGGCACCTCATAAGGTTGTTCATTATATTCCCATTATTCCACGTTTGCAACGATTATTTAGGTGCAAAAGCTTGGCACAATTTATGGATTACCATGCACTCAACATAAGTCGAGATGACATTATTCAAATGCCCGCGGATGGTTATGCATTTATGGACATAGATGAAAAGTGGCCACACTTTAAAGAAGAACCTCATAATCTCAGGCTTTCATTGGCAGTGGACGATGTCAATCCATTTGGAGAGTTGAGATCTACTTACTTGGCGTGGCCTATTTTTGTTATCAACGATAACTTTCCTCCATGGATGTCAGTAAAGAGGGAGCACATAATGTTGGCAATGATTGTTCCAGTTATTTTTTCATTTAATAGTCATCTACATTAAATTATAAATATTGCAGCAAAATGGTCATAATAATTATGTAATGTTTTTGTTCATTCAACTAGGTAAGTACCAAGTTAAAGATATGAATGTATATATTGAGCCTCTTATCGACGAGTTGTTGGAGTTATGGAATGGTGTCACTATTTATGACATCTTTAGACCAATAGGACACAGACAATTTCAATTCCATGCAATGCTTGTATGGACAATTCATGATGCCCCAGGACTAACACATTTTTGTGGTATGTTATAGTGTTCAACTTCCGCATAATTATAAATATTAAAATTATCATATTTAATCCAATTATACACGATCTTGTAGGTCTTCAAACAAAGGGAAAATTTGCATCTCCAGTTTGTGGTCCAAAGATGAAATCTCGTCATTCAAAAAGTTTAGGAAAGAAGGTGTTTGATGAGTATAGGCACTTCCTCCACAAAAATCATAAGTATCGAAATACTGAAAAACATATTTTCAATGGGAAAGAAGAGACTACATTAAAGCCACGAAGAATGACACCTTCCCTATGGAAGTTGGAATATAATAGAACTAATCGTCAAGGTAATGTCATTCCACGTAATAATTTATGTTTGAGATTTATATTTTTATATTGTATTTTGTTTACTGATGATGTAATTGATGATGATTGCCATTGTTAACTTTTTAAACTTTTATGCCTCGTGAAGGTCGTCAAGGCATTAATGAACACCTTCCAAAGGGACTAAAAAGTTATCCCAAACAATTTAGTAGGTTGACCTACCATGAGTAGCTACAAATTGTGCATTTGTTTGATACTATGCATATTGGAAAGAATATAACAAAGACATTATGGAAAATATTGGATGAAAGGCGTGACAAAGAAAAAATTGTCAAAATTTGTAGTGACATTCAGGAATCTAATCATGCAATGAAAAATGTCATTCAATCAAATAGTGATGGAGACCAAATTAATATAAGCGCCCTTCCTTGGTTATTAACAGAGTAGCAAAACAATGCTATAAAATAAGTCATGCTAAAAATTCGATTTCCCACAGGATTTGCTGCGAACATAAACAATCTCATAACAAAGAAAAGTGAATTTGGGCCAGGGATGAAAATGCATGATTGGCATACCTTCATTAAGGTAATTCATGTTCTTGTATATTTACTATATATTTGTATACTACATGTACTTTTCATTGTATTATTTTAGAAAATAATGAAAAAGATCATTTTATAATTGTTGCAGTACGTTCTACCTCTATCTCTCCCAGACCAATTTCACAATAATGTCAAGCAAGTTATATATGATCTTGGAAAATAAATGAGGTAAGTAGTGATATTTGTTCAATTTGTTGTATAGATATTATATTTGCGATTTGTTTTACTTGTTATGTAATATATTGTATATTATTTTGTAAAGTCTCATTAATATATTTGTGTCTTGAATCTCTTATAGGTGGTTGTCATCTAAAGAAATTCATAAAGAAGATATTAAATATTAGAAGATAAAATTTCCTTGTCTAATGTGTGAAATGCAAAAGTGTCTACCCTCAACTTTTTTCAATGCACAAGAACACTACCTCATACACCAAGTTGAGGAGATTGAATTGTGTTGACCTATACACACAAGGTCAATGTGGATGGTTGAGAGGCACTTGAAATTTTTGAAGTCTTTGGTTTGACAAAGAGCACATCCAGAGGGTTCTATGGTGGAGGGATATATGGTATACCAGACTATGGTGTACATTACTGAATACCTTCCTAAGTTCACGACAAAGATCCATGTAGATCGTATTTGGGATCCCAACTCCATTAAAAAATTTCAAGGGGGGTACCTGATGGGGAAAGGTAGAATGAGGAAAGAGAGGTAATTATTTGATATTGCAGTTATTTTATCTATATTGCAGTTAATTTATTCACAATCTTCAATATACTTCAGTTGTAAATTTCTAGTTATTTTTTGTACAGTTGCTCGAGAGTGGGATGCACTACATTTGTATGTTGCAAACAATCTTGATTGGATGATGGTATGGATTAAACGATGTCAACAATCTGATCGCACATTAACATGGGAAGGTGTGACTTCATTGGTTAAAGAAGCTCACCGTAATGGAGATTCCAATGTTACACAAAAGGAAATTGATTTAGCATATGGTTTAAGAGATAAACATGTATGTATAATACATTAATCACCCATATTATTTTATTTTTTTCCAATTGTAATGATGTACATATTATATATGTTTGACATTTTGCAGGTGAAACACCATAAGGCTATGTGGTGCAATGGTCATAAATTTTGCATCAAAAGTTGGATGACATGAAGAAAACTTGTGATTCTTGAATAAGTGCAGTATTTCAAGTGACTAACGTTTCATCTAGAAGCGACATACTGATGGGGAGGGGTACTCAAAGAGAGTCAATCCTTTATCACAAGGAAGTAAAGTGTTGTCTTGGTGGGATCACTTCTTTATTCTTTATTCTATCAATCAAACTAGACATCCAAACTCTCTAGGAGTGCTCCCAATCAGTATGTGCTCACTAGTTGCTTAGGCATGGTTGAGATTCACAAGGGTAAATCCAACCTTACACTATCAAACTCCTAACATATGCTTGCGGGGACGTAGTAAGTGTTCATGAGGTTTTCCAAGGCCATTCAACTGGTTTTGAGTTTGGGTTTCTTCCATTTCTCCGTCGCTCCTTCCTTTTCCTATTTAATAGGCCTAGTAGCCCTAGAGCCCCAATTAGCCCTACCTAACCATTTTTTGAGTATTTATTCAAAATTTTCCCAAAGACCCAGACAAAATAATTTGTGATTTGAGTACCCTTTTGGAAGAACTTTAAGATTCATAAAGTGAGAAAACTTAGTTTGACCGTACAGGTACGGAACCAAAAAATGACTTGTTTTGAGGGGTTTTGGGGTCTTTTTGGTCTTCTCTCAAGGGTTTAGTGTCTTCCCTGATCTTCCACACCTCCAAAATATCACTTAGGCTCTTCCACACCCCACTTTCTTGTGCCAAACACTTGTAAACTCCAAACTTGCTCATCCCTGCAAGCACTTGCATAATTTCATTCATTTCCTAACCGGGCTATGACTGAGCTCGCCTAGGAAATGATGCTCAATGGATTTTCAATGACCTCCAAATCAAAACAAAGACTATTTAAAATATAAAAAGGCTCCATGGATTGATTCCCAAGGGTTATTGAGAATAACTCAAAGGACTTCAAGCTGGAACCATGTTTGGGCCTCTCAAACCCTTGCTTAGGCTGAGAGATTACAAAATCAAAACTCAATTCAAACCTGCAAAAAGTCTAACTTGATTGCTTCCTAAGAACCACAAGAACATATATAAAATAAATATTCAATAACAAAAATGTAATAAATCCATTAAGTGTGGTCTGGTGCTATAATTTTAGAAAACAAAAGGTAAAAACTTGAAAAATGGTCTTCAAATTGTATTAAGATCTGCTCTAGACATTCACCAACCTAATTACATTCATGCTCAGGGAATTTATATGAAATTTTTGTCCTAACTAACTCTCCATCAGTTTATTAACCAACCCTTTTCTCAAAGTTGCAAAAAGTTGCTCAATGTTGCAAAATGTTGTCAAGCAACTTTGACAACTTTTGCCAAAAAGTCCATTTTTGCATTTCATGCTTTGTTTCCTTTTCTAAACCACTTAGGATGAATAAAAACTACTACCATAACATGTATCATTTCTAAACAAGTCTTTTGAAGAATTTTTACATCAAAATGCATGATTATGCCATTTTATGCTTACAAGGGCTTACAAGCCAAAATTGAACAAATGCATGATCCTATTGACATCCAACCTACCAAAGCATAGAACAAACATATGTTGACCTGTGAGTAGTCCCTTATTCACAAACCAAAACCAACCTATGGAATAACATGCCAACATGAAGAAATTATACTCAAAACTAGGTGCTCGTGCACCACATACATCCTCGAGTCTTAGAAAATTGATACTATGGGATTTTGGATGATATACTTGAGTGTGACTTTAGTTCCTTCAAATTAGTTCTTTTCATCGTCAAATGGTATATGCTACGATTGAATGAAAATGATCCTGACAAAACTGTTATTGAACATGATAATGGATTTACAATGGTTAATACAAGGTCGTTTGAGCGAGCTGGAAATGAGCCCTATGTTCTTCCAAGCCAATGTGAACAAGTATTTTACTCAAAAGTTCCTCCTTAACTGGGCTAGTCATTTTTTGTTAGACATGATCCAAGAGGAAGGCCTGTAAAGTATAATGTGATGGAAGAAGAAGAAAATGATGTATATGATGATCATGATAGACAGTTAGTTGATGATGTTCTTGATGGAAATGTTCATGAAGAAGAAGAAGAAGAAGAAGAAGAAGAAGAAGAAGAAGATGATGATGATGATGATGATGATGATGATGATGATGATGATGATGATGGTGATGATGATGGTGATGGTGATGGTGATGATGATGATGATGATGATGATGATGATGATGATGATGATGATGATGGCGATGATGATGATGAAGAAGAGGATCAATGACATGAATGAAATTTATTGGTATGCGATTAGTATATTATCTAATGCCACCCATAGGAGATGGAGACAGATAGAGTGTCGGCTAGCCCTCATTTTGTGTGACATTTTTTGAAGTTTGTGTTTATTTATTAAATGTGGATTGTTTATTAGCTATGTGATGGATGGTGATTTATTATACACATGTGATGGATTACAACATCTTTATGATGACACATATGTGATGGATTACAACATGTTTATGATGATACATATGTGATTTACGATACATATGTTTTTATTATTACTCATATATTTAATGTATTTATTGTTTATCAAATTGCAAAAGTAATGCTTATGATTCTCAATTATTGGTGCTGATTACATGTATATATTTTGTGTGATTTTGTCATCATTGGTGGAAACAGGTAATTGACTACAAACATTGTCAACCCTTTTGTTGAGGACCCAACACTTTCTAGATAAACGAAAGGTATTAGAAAATATACAATGATTATGATGTTTGCATATTGTTCATGTTGTCTACTATGTAATTTTTAGCACACGTATCATGTAATGCTTATGATGCTCAATTGTTGGGGCTGATTACATGTATATATTTTGTGTGATTCTGTCATCCTTGGTGGAAACAAGTAATTGACTACAAACATCGTCAACCCTTTTGTTGAGGACCCTGCACTTTCTAGATAAATGAAAGGTAAGGAAAACAAATATACAATAATTATGATGTCTGCATATTGTTCGTGTTGTCTACTTTGAATTTTTAGCATACGTATCATGTAATTTTTAGTTAACATAAGATAAATGAATTACATATGCAGGAACCTAAACCCCTTTGATGGGGATCCTGCATAGTATCATGGATTGATGGGTATAAGTCAATACACCCTATAGAAATCATTTATTAATTGCTTACTTTCTCTTTAATAATAAGGCGGGTTTTAGCAACAATATTTTGTCAAAACTTTGATTTTTTTCTCATCAAAACTATTACTACTTATCAAGTTGCCATTAGTTTTTATATTCAAAGTCATACTATATACTCTAGTCGGTTAACACTACCGAATTATGCAATCGGTATACACAGAAAAGTCAGTATGCACAGTCTAGTCGGTTACAGAGGAAAGCAGTCACAGAACGCAGTATACACCGAGCTGTCTACAGAGTATCTTTTTATGTCTACCGAGCAGCAAAGATGACACACCAAGTGAAACATGTTACCAGATACATTGAACCTGGACATGCATATGAAAACGTATTACAAGATCGAGGCACATCTAACCGTTATCACATTGGAAATTGCACCAAAAGATTGTGTATGATTTTTGAGATCAATCTAACCAATGAAATATTTTGTATAGTTATTCATTCGAGGAATCATGTTTGTAAGATCAAAGCAATGAATTAGATCACCGTCTTAAGAGATCTATTTATACAACATGAGTTAAGGGTTTATATATGTGTAAGAAGACTGTTACAGAGACACAAAGGTCACCACGAAGGTTTTCAGAGAACAGTCGAAGAACAGAGTAAACATAAGGGTTTACTGAGTTACTATATAGGTTATCGAGGTATGCTATAAGCAAGGTAATCTATTCTGAGCACATAGAATCTGCTATAACATTTCAGATGTAAAGTTGTAGATATTTGTAATGATTTTATTGTAATATTGTGAAGTTGAAAGAGAAACCTTTAACAGGGTAAAAGACTCTAATCAAGTCTATAAATTGTAAAGCCTCTAACCAGGTGCAACATTCAGAATAAATGTTGTAAAATCCTTTAGCAAGGTAGATCTAACAGATCTTGTTACTCCTAACAGGGTAAGCTATCATAAATAGCTAAAATGTAGCTCTAACCGAGCACTCTTTATTATTGCAGTAGTGAAGTTGTGGGTGCCATCCCCACCGCAGTTTTTCTCTCTAACCAAGAGTTTCTGCATAACCAAAATATATGTGTTATGGAGTGAATCATGTATAATTGTTATCTATTTGTTTTAACTTTATTTTATGTTACTGCACTATTCTATTTATGCATAACAGTAAAGTTATTATTCAAGAAAAGTTTTGGAGTACTGATTCACCCCTCCCCTCTCAGTACATTAGCTTTCCATATTGGGCCTAATAGAAACCACATGTTATATCTCATTCCACCTTCTCGGCTCTCCTATATGCTTTAAGTGATGATGAAGACTATTTTTATGAGTTTTTAAAACTCCAAAATTACTAGGAAAACAAAAACCCCTGTTTTTCAAACGTCGACATTAGCAACAAATATAATACAATTATCAACACTTGAGGCCCCAGTTGGGCTTATTCAAATTTTAATCTCAACATCAACTTTAGGGCCAACTTCTACTTCAACATTACCCTCATTTGCAAAATATCAACAACATACGGTGAATCATATATTACAAATTCTTTTCGTCTCTCTCCATGGAATCCTAAAATTTATTTCCTCTCACAATAACAATCGACCCTATACCAACTATCTCTCTCATTTCATGGAGTGCAGGTACCACCAAATAGGTATTTGTGAAATCTATCTTCCTCGAGTGAGGGAAATTCAGGAAGAGAAGACAAAAAATGATACATGTAGTATGTCTAAAAGAGGGAGATCAACTAGAGGTCAAAAGATTAGGAGAAAATTCAATAAATGCATGTAATTTTTTCTTGCTCAAGGGGGGTCATGTTCTTATGATGATGAGAGCATAGGCGACATGGAGGTGCCCTTGAGGTACACACATCTACAGAAATAATAGGTACCCAAGGAACTTCCTCCAATAAACACTGATTTTTGTGTTAATGAGAGGATATATCGCATAGCACTATCATCATTACATGGTTTGGGCCTATTTTCCATGGACAACATAAAGGTCTTGTTGGTGCTCAAATCAACAGATTGGAAAATTCTATGAGTATGCCTTGCTCAATGATCAAATCTCCCAACTGATTTGGCCAACTAATAGAGTGAACCAATTAGGTTGCTAACTCCCTCACTTCAGGCTCAATAGAACCTAGGCATATATACCTACTCACCAACTGATCTTTCTTACTTGGTGCTTTTTATAGAAGATTTGGACACTGTATCTTCTACCTCTAGTATTTATCTCAAAGTGGCGTATGTCTTTGGGATAAATTATCTTACTATTCTGATTACTTTATCTTCTCCTAATTCTTCTTGCTTCAATTTGATTATCTTTTACTCCTACTCTTTACTTTTATCTCCTACTTGCTTGAAACTGAAATTGAAAAAATATAAGTAATGATTGAATTTAAATTTATATGTAATAGACCAGTGCCTTATGTCTCTTGGGAAATAGAGTCATTCACTTGCAAACCCTACGTATAACTTTGAAAGACAATTTTTAAATCCTCCCTTGGATGGATTTGTTAGTTACCCAACCCTCAACATTGCAATTAAATATCTTCAATCACAATTAGTCTGACTGAATTAACTTTCACATAAAGACCAATTAGAGTAAAATGCAAATAGCCACCTTTTGTCTCAAATGCACTTTATATTCTTCTAACTTGTAATTATAATAAAAATTCTTCACACAAGGATTTAAGATAACAACCACTTACTTTAAATGGTTATAACAGAGAACCCATTTGAAAATAAATAATCTATAGTACAATTGAAAATAAGAAAAGTAGTTTTTTTTGTATTATCTTGAAAATAAAGTCTTTTGACTTGAAACACGGAGATATACTTCAAAACTTTTTTCTGTAGCTATCTATTTCTATCTTCCAAAAATTATTCTCATCAAATGATTACATTGAATATTATATAATATGCCAAAGGGTCATGCCCTTTGATTGAAGTCTTTTGAGAATATATGAAACCTACAACTAATCATCTAGTTAAGCATAAAGGCATATTAGTTAAATATGCTAGATACTTCTCATTGTATCTAGTATCATAATCATGGATTGTGTCTTGGGATTCCACCTCCATCAGGACCATGCTTTCCATGAAGTCCGCCACCTTATCAACATTCTGGTCTTAAACCATTTTTAGTGTACTTTTGAGTATATGTTGACATTCACAAATCCAGGCCATTTTCTCTTTTTGCTCTCCATATTTGTTGAGTAGGGATGAAATATTATATGTGTTCTTATGGAGGAGGGCTGCTCCTTCTTCTCTTAACTCTCTCAGGTATTCTTTGTGAGCTTTCATCAAATCCTCACAATTCTGCATTGCATCAAGTTGTGCTTCATCTCTATTATGTAACTCCTAGGATCTCTCATGCAATCACTTATCGAACTGTTCATGTTATTCAATAATAGTGTGGTTCTTGTTGTATATGTCCCAGTACTTATCCATCCATGCCATCATATTAGTGAACCTTCTTTGAATTAGGACTGACATGGTTTCATTTTTTTTTGTTTTTAATTAAGCCTACAACTGATAATTTTCTTCTTTCAATTTACCAGTCTGGGGCTGTGAGCTCTCGTCCTGAATCAACAATCTTTGTGGATCCTTTTGTTTTAACATTTATTTCAAATGATCAACCTATGTTCTCATCCTGACAATTTCAAGCTTGTTTGATTGATTCTCCTTCACCAAGAATTGAATTTACGCCTTGTTCAGTTTGGCTATATTTACTCCCAAATATGCTGTCATTATGGGATTTGTCTTGCCAACTTGTAAGGTCATGATTTGTCCAAAATATTTTTGAGTATCAATAACCATAGGCTTATTACTTGGGGGATACAATTACCATATTTGCATAGAAATTGTGTCAGGGTTATATAGTGATCCCATGTACACTTGGGTCACACCCTCAAGAGACAATTTGTGCTTGTCATCAATATCATGAAGAAAACTATCAAATATTAAGGCTGAATTCATATCCATCCAGGAAAGATCATAACACATTCATCTTTGAGAAGCTTCCTTCCTCTTTCAGGAGTCATCAGGGCCATTTCTTGTGCTACTTTGTTTTCTAAGGTGGCTGATAATTATTTTTCATTTGAGGTATTGACCTCATCAACAATCTCCTTGATTGTTTTTCCTTTTATTTTGTACAAGAATGACATAAATTCAGGAGACGTTATAAAATCATCATCAGATATAAAAGTATCACATGCCAATTGCCTTGGATCATCCTCTACTGGGATTCCTTCATTAGGATCCCTAATAGGTGACACATGTTCTTCAATCAGTATCTTGGAGAATTGTTCAAATGAAAGCTCATCTTCTTCTGACTCCTCCTCCTCCTCCTCCTCTAAAGATGATATATCTACAGTCTACTTCTCCCTAGGATTTTGTTCAACATCTCTGTTATGATCATCAATAGCCATTTCAACGTCCTCCTCATCCAAATTCCTTATTAAATCATCCCTTAAATATGATATGTGTTCATAATCACCCAGTTTTTGCTTGTTCCTCACTAGATGTATATACCCTTCCGGGTCAAAGTTTTTCCTTGGAGCACCCAATTTCATGTTATAATAGAACAATTTGTTCCATGTGAGATCCTGCCTTCTCTCCCATTTACAACAAACTCACCAACACATAGAGTCCTAGGCAGAAAGGATTGCTTATCATGTGAAGTTAAATGCATATAATTTGATTCCCCCATTTGCCTTGTGATCTCTAGATTAGCTCTTTTGTTAGGAACCTTTTTAGGCAACAATAGTGGCACACCCTCAAATTCGTAAACCCTTATCATGGTGACATCGAAGAAGTAGTACCAATCTCCCCAATTGTGTTTAACAGTGTCAGGTCCTCCAAAATCTACAAGCCTTAAGAATCTCTTTATATCTTCTAAAAGTGCACAGTTGCAAGGGTAATTGTAAAACATGTAAAGTGTTTTAACAAAAAATTCTTCAAAATGATTGTAATTTGACTTGACAAATCTACAATCCTATATTGATGTCCATAATTGGACTGGCAGAGAATGGTTGTCATCATCATATCTTCTTATCCTCATTTCGTCAGGCCATAGACCCATCTCTTTCCCATAGAACAACACCATATGCATGAGTAGGGAATAGTGTGAAAAATAAATCTTTTAAGAGTCCTTCTAGATGGTTGTAAGTCCCATCACAAGTTGCTTTGCTACGAATGTGGCAAAATCAAACTCTTTGGCCTTTTCGGATTGAATGTCCACTACAATAATCATGGATTCGACTCTCATAAAGTTTGGAGTATTCAACCCTAATACCTGACCAATTGAGTAATGTGTATTTAAAATAATCCTTAAACAAGTTTACATGAAATGCCAAACCTTCCCCTATTTCCAATGGTACCTCAGGATTTAGCAAATGAAAGGGTAACCTCCACCCAACATAAGTGGTATCCAATCTTCTGTATTCTTCCAACAAATTCCCAAGGATGATAGGATGCTTGTATAAAAAAACTCAAAAATTGCCTCTCACGACACGAAGAAGTAGGGGTTCCCGTCCCAATCGCATATTGCCCTTTTGTTTGGATCAAAGTACTATGCCAACAACTTCAAGAGATCAACATTAACATACACATTTGGAACCACAAGTTTTCCCAGATTCAACTGCCATGGATTGCAAATGGGCTCTAGTTTTTCACGTCTGTGATAGTGAAACAAATATAACTCATATCCCCTAACAGTCGTGTATACATCTCCTACATCAACATAATTATCTTCTAATTTCCACTCTATGGACCTCTTAGGTTTAGGGGTGGAACCTTTCAATTGATCCAGTCGGTCCTGAGTTAGTTTTCTGTCCTCCCCCTTGGTTTTCAGACTGGTTTCATCTATTTTTTGTTTCTTTCCTTTACCCTTTCTTGTTTCCCCTCTTTGTCTCTTTGCATAACCACTAAATATTTCCATTTTGCAAGAAATTCAACAAATTATTTAAAACAATCATAGGGGAATCGAGTAGAGCACTTACTTTCCGCCTTCTACTATATCTTTAGCCTGCCTTAATGTTGTTTCCAAGCTCCTGTAATTCTAGGTGCAACGTCCTTCTAGATATATTTCTCATAGAATGTCGTTCTTGTAACAATAAATGTGTTTTAATTTTGCAAATCAATGTGCCATCTCTTCGAAACTTGAATTTTTCTGATGATGTATGACATTGGCTTAACTCCTTCTGTCAATGTTCTAAATTTGGTGCCTCCTGACAATTTAGTCGCTATAGATAAATATGGCTACATTAGTAACTGTCTACCTTTTGCATTGTTTCGACTTGAGCTATACCGACAAGTAAACATTAACTTATTTTTTGATCAACTATTTATGTCGACAATGTCTTGGACGATGCCCATCAGTATTACTTTTAGTATCGACATATCCAAAGATTTCTTTCCTGACATTATAAGTCATTCCAATAAGGGTCTTATTTATTTTCTCCCTATTGTTGATCTCTTGCTAAATTGGGATAGTTCTCCCGACATCACTCCATTGATTGGGATAACTTCATCTATTGGGACATTGTTGATGCGTTTTTCCAAATTTGCAAGCTATCCCAAACATCTCCTAGATTATGTTCATCGACATTATTTTCATTATCAGCGAAGCAAAAAGGTGTTCTCCCATCTAATGGTATGATGAATCAATAATGATCCGGTCAACTACTGAGAGGGGGGGTGAATCAGTAGATAGAAAAAAAACTAAACTTTCACCAAACTCAAAACCCAACTGATAAATCAATCTCTGAACTAACTAGTTCAACACTGAACAACAAACTGCATCTGCACTGTCAAGTTAACCGATTGACTAGAATAACAAAATAACAGTGTAACAGATCTGAAACTCTCAAACCATTTAACCAAAACATCAAACCACTTTACTAACATTAGTAAAAGCACATTTTAGATCACTGTTGGTCATCTTAACACATCTAAGTGGATTTATCAGTTAAACAAATTAATCATATCAAAACATAACCACAAAAACCATTCACTACTTGACACAATGATTTTTGATGTGGAAACCCAAATGGGAAAAATCATGGTGGGGATGAATATGCACAAGTATTCTAAACTATTTTGAATTTCGTCCTATTAGGAGCCAAGCCTTGTTAGAAGCTTTACAAAAATATCATGTTAGGAACAGATCGGGTTAGGGACCACCCCATTAAGGGATTGACTACGATTCATTGTTAAAAACAATACCCTATTAAGAGTAATTTCGATAGAGGATTTGAAATCCAAGCTAATGGATCACCTGGTTAGAGGATTTAGATATCACCAAGCCTGTTAAAGCTTACTCGGTTAAGGGATTTAACTATTTTAATTGTTAGACAACAAAAGGGTCTTGTTGATCTGGTAAATAACACTACTCTGCTTGATCAGATCCTTTTCAGGCTCCTATCTGCCTTCACACATACTGCAGATACTCCTTCTGGTTTGGAAATCAATCACACTGACACTTACCCAAAATTGTCAACACAACAAAACAACTCATCGACCTTATAAGAAAAACAATAGGTTGGTAACATATCACAAACCTGATATCTCATAGATATTACAAACAAATCGGTTCAAACATGGCCATTTGCACATTATACAAGACAACCTCGACTGCTCCTTGATCACCGCTTCATGGAATCCTGTAACTCATCACGCAGTTTCAACTTCACGCTATGCACTCACTCATTCCCAAGATAAAATAGTTATCTCTACGTGCCAAAACAAATTTGAAACTCATCAGATGCATCATGCATACATGGCATAATCATCTTTGATCACCATGTGATCATAAATCAACACAACTGATTCACCAAGATTCATCGGTTAGGGTTTGGCATATCAACAGGTAGGGTTACCAGTTGATCTCACTGCTTCAATAGTAATACGGGTTTCCTACAGTTCTCAACTACCGGTTGCGTTACAACTCCATTACCGATTACAATTGACAAGAATGACAACACTTAAACTTCATCAATGCAATCTTCATAAACATGCCAACAATCTCCCCCTTCGGCATTGATGGCAATAGAAATATCAATACCCTTTGATTGTGATGATTGAGAGTAATGCACATATATGAATCCTAGTTTACATTTTTCCATGTACTCTCCTTCAACTGAGTCATCATGTCTTCAGCTTGTAACTAGCTATAGTTCTTCTCCCCCTTTGAAAACAATGCCAAAGTGAAAGTAAAACATTTAGTGTCATACTTCACTGTTCTGCATCAAGCTGCTCCCCCTATGGAGTAGCTCCACTCTACACCAATCCTCCTTCAAGATTCTTCAATTAACTTCGAGACTGATGTCTTCCACATCTGCTTAATTTACGTCATGTAGGGGCACAACCCCTAGCTAACCTCTAAGATAATCAAAAGTAGTCTTAGGCAGAGGTTTAGTAAAGATATACACTAGTTGTTCCTTAGTAGATACATGCTCCAGTAACACATCTTTACTTTGCACTTTCTCTCTCAAGAAATGATATTTCAGCTCAATATGCTTGGTTCTAGCATGCAACACCGGATTCTTTGAAATATTTATTGAACTAGTGTTATCACATAAAAGCCTTACCGATTCTATGATTTTCAACTTGAATCCTTCCAGAATGTGTTTCATCCAGATTGCCTGGGTACAATTCATATATGCTGCAACATATTCAGCTTCAATAGTTGACTATGATATACAAATTTGCTTCTTGCTGCTCCAAGATACAAGCCTTCCTCTAAGAAAGAATGCACCTCTGGTTGTGCTCTTCCCGTCATAAACATTTTCTGCCCATTCTGCATCTGTATAAACTTTCAAATCAAAGTTACCTACATATGGATACCATAATCCATAATCAATAGTACCTTTCAAATATCTGAATATCCTTTTAGTGGCTACCATGTGAGTTTCCTTTGGGTTCTTCTAAAATCTGGCAACTAATCCAACTACATGAGCAATATCTGGCATGTTGTAAAGAACATAATGCAGTTTCCCTATCATAGACTTGTACTCCTTTTCATCAACGGATGAAGCATCATCCTCCTTAGATAGTTTACAACCTATAACCATTGGTGTCCCAACTGGTTTACAATCTCCCATTCCAAATGTCTTCAATACCTTTTTCACATATTTGGACAGTGTGATAAAAATACCACTCTTCATCTATTAAATTTGCAAACCTATGAAGAATTTTAACTCCCCTACGAGAGACATCTCAAATTCACTTTTCATCTCATTTGCAAAGTCATCACTCATGTCAGCATTGCCTCCAAAAATAATATCATCCACAAACACTTCACTAACCAATATCTTATCTCCTTCAGTCTTGAGATATATATTATTGTCTTCAATGGTTCTCTGAAAATCTATCTTCACCAACTGTGAATGTCATAACATGCTCTTGGTGCTTGCTTCAAACTATATAGTGCCTTGTGTAATTTACACACCACATCCTTTGCATCAACTAAAGCATAACCATATGGCTCTTCGATATAGACTTCCTCTTCCAGTATTCCATTTAGAAATGTTGCCTTCACATCTATCTGATATACTTTGAATCCCCT
Source organism: Cryptomeria japonica (assembly GCF_030272615.1). Classification (NCBI taxonomy): domain Eukaryota; kingdom Viridiplantae; phylum Streptophyta; class Pinopsida; order Cupressales; family Cupressaceae; genus Cryptomeria; species Cryptomeria japonica. The sequence continues at coordinate 85,867,534 of NC_081414.1, read as the reverse complement.
GATGAATACTAAGAGGGGGGGGTGAATTAGTATGCCAAAAACTACTGCACAAAAACACTTACACAGTCTAAAGATAAATCGGTAAAGCAGTCTGATAGTCAAACCGGTTACCACACATGCAAACCAAAATGCAAATAAATCATTCACCCACAAAAGCAATACAACCATAACATAGGATATTTGATGTGGAAACCCAATTGGGAAAAACCACAGTGAGATGGAACTCACAAGTCACTATCTGCAGAATAGAAACCAGACCGGTTAAGGTCTTACAATGTTCTTCACTAGAACAGATCCTGTTAGGAATCTCAATCTTTGTTAGGAGATAAGTCCAATTAAAGACTACCTTGTTAGAGGATTTTAGATTCACATGTGTGAACCACCTTGTTAGAGGATTTTACAAAGGCTTTGAGGCCTACCCGGTTAAGGGCTACAGACTTGTCAAAGATGTGAGTAATCAACAAGTGTTTGATCTATCTAATAGCACAAACTGCTTGGTCAGATCCAGTATTGCTCACAACTAATACATTCTAGATATACTTCAGTCTTCTCTCTCTCTCTCTCTCACATAGTTACAACTCGATCTTCTCAAATAAGATCATTCTCACAACAACTCAACTTCCACCTCAAACCCTAGCTCAACATTAACCCTTTCAGCAACAACTTAAAACCCTAGACATGATGTCCTTTTAAAGGAATCTGATTTCATGTCGGTCCAATAGGATTACATTACAATTTCCTAGGTTCAATGAATCTAGACATACTTAGTAACACGACACAAGAATCACCGTCAATGTGTCGGCACCGTCAAACAATCGGTGGATTGGTAACTCATCACAAAATGCTGGTTGGTAACTCATCACAGAGTATTACCAGTTCATACAAAATACCGGTTGCCGGTTTGTCACAAATGAAGACTGGTAAGAATGTGTTGTGCTGCTTGGCTCCCTTGTACCGCTTGTGATCTGTGAACCACTTGGGGTTGACATGCCGCTTCAGACCGGGAAACACATTCTGCAAAATCACTAGTCTAGAGACTAGTATACAACATACCGGTTGCAACAAATACCGGTTGAGCACAAGCTCATACATATAAAGGGGATCTCAATACAAGTGTGTGTCCATCAATGACAATCACAACATAATCATCAAAAATGACAACAATCTCCCCCTTTGGCATTGATGGCAACACTTAGGAAAGTAAAATTTTGACATCTAAGTGTTTTACAACAAAAACTGGCCATTAACAAAATTGTTCCCCCTAAGCATATACACTATCCCTTAATCAACAAAGTGTATTGTAATTTTGCATTCAGAGCATAATCATCATAGCATATAACATATAGCACAACATATATCAAGATTTCAAAACAGATACTTCTCCCTCTGATATACTTCTCCCCAGATATATCAAAATTTCAAAATTTTAAAACCAAAAACCAGATATACTTCTCCCCCTTTGCCAACAATGACAAAGTATCGCTAAAAAACCTGTTTCCATATATATATAAAAGAGTTTATGACAATAATGAATAATACTTGTCAAAAACCACTTTATAGTCCTGCAAAAAATGTTTCATGGAAAGGGACCAGGACTCAAGTAGGGAGGTTGCCACTTCCTTCTCTGTCTGCATCTATGATACCTATTTCTCCATGGCATCTATTGTGCTCAGTTCTTGTGTGACTATCAGGGCATCCAGGTTCAGATAACACTTCTGAAGAATTTGCAGTCATGGAAGTAATACCAGTTGAAGCTCCTGCAAATCCCTAGACCTTGTGCTGATCTCTTGCTCCATCTTGGCTGACTGGATCTGGAACCGGTGAATGGTTTGCCCATATGCTGCAAAGGAGTCGTAAGGAGTCTTGAATGTGCTCAAGTAGGAGTGTAAGTCCGTTTGAAGCTATTGCTTCTTGGCTAGCACATCATCACAGAATAGATGAGGTTGACAGATTTTGTTGAGTAGCAAGTTTCCCTCATCCAAGGCACTCCTTATGTCCTTTTGATCCTTTAGCAGTTCAGTCCTAAGCTCATTCAATTTCTTCACTAGAGAAACATTAAGAGCCTTTCGGTGCTCTTTCTTTATATTGGCCTCTGCTGCTTCTTCTAGACTCTGCACTTGATCATCCACTACAGTACACAAAAGTTTGAGTTGTGCTAGTGATGAATCAGTGTCAGGAAGATTAGTATCGAGGATTAAACCGGTAAGTGTGTCTACAACTGCCTGAATAATATCTTGTTCTCTTTTCCTTTGAATGCCTTCAAGGTGCTCTTGGGAAACCTTGATGCTCTGCATAAGCTCAGACTCACTTGCAGATTGGAGATCAATGGGGCTCCAGATAGCAGCCAGTTTGGCTTGGCTACAGGTTGCCTTAGGAGTTTCCATCTACGTGGTCTTCATTGCTTCAATGGTCTTGTCCGCTTCTTCCTTCTTTTTCTTCTCCTTCTCTTCCTTTTCTTTCTCCTCTCTCTGTTTCTTCTCTTCCTCTTCCATTTTCTTCTTGTCTTCTTCTTCTTTCTGCTTCTGCTTTGCTTCTACCTTCTTCTTTTGTTCCTCCTCTTCCTTCTTCTTCTTCTCTTCTGCTTCCTTCTTCTTCTGTTCTTCCTCTTCCTTCTTCTTCTTCTCCTCTACTTCCTTCTTCTTCTATTCTTCCTCTTCCTTCTTCTTCTTCTCCTCTGCTTCCTTCTTCTTCTTCTCTTCCGCTTCCTTATCTTCTTCTTCTTTCTTTTTCCTGTCATCTTGTTGCTTCTTCTTTTCTTCATCTTTTCATTTCTCCTCTTCCTCCTTTCTTTGTTTCTCATCTTCATCCTTCTTTCTTTTCTTTTCCTATTCTTTTGCCACTTGCTGTGTGCCCACAACTTGTTCACCACCCTGATCGGCCTGTTGCCCCTGTTCAGCTCCCTTAGAAGGTATGTCCTGAGTGACATCTTCTACATCTAGGGCATGAACATCTATGGTGTCGATTGGTTCTTCCACCAGGTTTCCTTCCTCATCAAAAACCTCATCCAGTTTGGAAATAACCGATTCCTTTTCCTCTTGGAGGTTGGCCATTCGAGCTTTGTGAGAGCTGATAGCATGGGCCATGTGTTGATGTGTATCTTTTTCTACATCATCAACTCTCCCCTCCAACAACCAGAGTCTTCTTCTCCTTGTGAAGAAGAGACCTTTATTTTGATCCAGGGCATCAAACAATTCTGAATTTTAGAGTTTGGGGAAGTATTGTGCAAAAAATTTCTCCCTAATCTCCCGTTCTTTTTCAATGGCAATGCGCCATTTATTATCCAATGCTTTAAATAATGAATCCGATGTCTGAGATTTAATCTCTGATGGCGACTGGTCATTTTTACATAAATAAAGAATGATTTCCTATAGTACTTCATCTTTTTCCTCACTATTGAATTCATCATAATAATCTATTAAATCATGAAGTAACTTTCTCCTAATATTCTTTACTGTTCTTTGACAATGTGTCAAAGGTTTGTAAGAGGAGATATCTATATTTACTGGTGTAGATGTTGCCGGTTCATTCTTCTTCATCTTCTTGGTCTGTCTAGCCTTCTTTGGCTGTTCATCAAACTCAGTTTCTTCAGAGTCCGGTTCATTTGCCTTAGTCTTCCTCTTTCTTTCGAAGACTTTTTCCGATGTTACCTCCGGTTTCTTCTTTGCTGGTGACCGCTTGGTCACTCTTGGAGTCGCAGTTGTAGCTAGTGCTGATGCTGCAGGCACTGCCTTAGCTTTCTTAGCTGCCGGTTCTTTTCCCTTCTTCACTGATGGTTCTTCAACTGGTGCGATCCTCTCCAAGTAGGTTCTGGTCCTCTTAGCCTTTGGATCAAGAGGCGAGGCAATAAGGGTTGAAGCATACCCTTCCAGCATGTCAAACATGACCTCATAGCCCATAGGCTGCACTTCCTCCATTCTAGGCTCAACAACCTCCATTAGAGATTTGTCCACCTGAATAGTGAAATAGATGTCATCTTCGTATTTCTTCACTATGTCACCTAATATTCTTACCCTCTGACTCATCTTTCTTCTGAACTCATCAAAGTATTTTTTCAGTACCTCAGGGTAGCCGGTTCCAATGGCTTGCACGCTTTCCTTTATCTGCTTGGTTACCGGTTGGTCAGGTGACCATTGGACATCTCCTACACCGGAAAGTAGCCTTGGAAATAAAAGAACAACCCTACCAGTAGTTGTCCAAACTTAAACCTCAGTGAGTTGTCCTACTTGATTGCCTTGAGATTTAGTAGGAGTTGCCTCTGCATGCCGGTGCATAAATCAAAAGATGCATCCTCTTTTATCATTCGGTAAGCAACATTTACCGCTGTAGCAGATACAGAATTAATCCTACTAGCTGAGAATGTTCTGTATCCAATCACCATGCATGCATATTTCACCAGATCATCCTTGATAGGATTGACTGTCATGCCTTGTGAATCACTTGTTGAATTGGTGAGCTTGGTCATTTCCATTTTGCTCACTTTTCTTAGGGCTGGCACTTCCCCTGTGTTACAAAAACTGGTGACTGCATGAATTTCCTGAGGCATGATATCATGCGTCCTCTCCAGGTACATCTTGTCACCATGGACTCTGCTCAAGATGATCTTGATGTGATCCTCTGTGAAGTTTTCCAGGAAATATACAACATTATGGAATTTCTTCTTCTCTATGACACTAAATTCCGGTTTGATCCTTTTGTCCTTTCCACAAAATAGACCTAATTGGGTATGAATGGCTAAAGACCCTAGGTCTTCTATTTTGCAATCAATATAATCTAAAATTCCTTCTTTGACTATGACTCCAGCTGGAACTTGTTATAAAACATTATACTTGGACTTCCTCTGAATGAAACTTTCTGACTCAATGGATGTGCTTGAACTGGTATGAGATGCAGAAGCCATTGAAGATTATTTCAAGAACACAAAAAATACCTTTCAAATGCGAATTTAGGGCTTCCTGATTCTGCTTCACTTCGCTCTCCGTCGGATGCCAAATCACTGCTTTGAGTTCTCCACTACCGCTTGCAAACTAGATTTGAATCTCTTTCAAGGTTATCCAATTTCTTGAAATCTAAGCTCAAATCACCTTTTCTTCGCTCTGCACTTGAAAAATTTTCTTTTCTCGAAAATAGATAGTGAGAAATGATTTGAAAATTGCATTTATACATGTCTCTCACCTACCATCATTAATGCTCCTCTATTAGGGCGTAAACCCTAATTTGCCTTTTTTACCATTTCCGGTCTTCTGCCAAGCAATAGGTATCGCATACTGGTTAAGGTCTTTTACCGGTGTCAACCGAGGGTTTGAAAGCATTTCGCCGTTTGCTCCCCCTAAGCCTTTGAGGCTTAGTTTGCCGGTTCCGATATTTCCACACTAGGTGCAGAAACCGGTTCCTCTTCCGACAATATTGGTTTCTTCTTCCATGTTTTCTTCATGTCTCCTTGAACTTTTTCAACATCTATTTCTCCTTCCTGAGTGACCGGTATATCATTAGATATTCTTTTTCTGCTTCTGCAAAATCTTGCAATGTGACCCGGTTTGTTGCAGTGATAGCAAACAAGTCCAGGTGCTCTCCAAGGTCCATTGTACATGTCTCCATTCTTCCTTTTGCATGTTACAGCAATGTGACCATGACCATGACATATCATACAACTTTCTCTCCATCCAGTTGCCGCTTGATGATCACCAGTTCTTAACTGATGATTGAAGACATTAAACTGGTTATGGTTCTGGTTCATAAAAGGTTCAAGACCAGTTCCTTGGGTCCTCTAAGGATATCTTCCAGTGTTATCCATTACAGACTTGCATTCAAATGCTCTATGCCCAAACTTGTTGCATGCATAACAATGACCATTGAACTTATTGGATCTAGGTACATTGTTGATAAAATAAGGAAAATTATTGTAGGCTTTGCTTCTACATACATTGGCAGTGTGTCCTTCTTTAAGACAGTTAAAGCAAACAGGTTTGAAATTTTGTTTACCTTTTCCTTTGAGTGTCGATTGCTTCTTTGATGCTTCAACATTTGTTCCTAAGGATTCTCCTTCCTCATGTCCAGAAAAACCAAGAACATTGGTATTCTTTGCCGGTCTAGATGACTCAAGCTTTTGCTCTAGCTTGACTGTACTTTTGCCAAACTTAGCAAGTATTTCCTTTGACTCAAAGAGTTCTTTGGAAATAGCAATGTTTGTCTCCATAAGACTTGCATTTTCAGAGATGGCAATGTTTAGTTCTCCTTGCATGTCTTCTTTTTCCATTCTACTCTCATGAAGGCGAGCATTTAGTGCACTAATCTCCTATTTCAATTTGGAGATCTCATGAACTCTGTCTTTTACTAGATCTTCCTCTTTTCTCCGGTTCTCAAGCTCTTGACTAAACCGAATAGTTAGTCCTTCCAACTCCTTTCTCAGATTGGAGTTTGAATCATTCAGCTTATTCACTTTAGCAATCATGGCTTCCATGTTAGCTTCATCTTCAAAACTACTTTCAGATAGTTCCATCAGCCTCTTTGCATGTTCTCTTCTTTTTGCTTGAGATTCCTTGTATTTGACCATAAGATCATCATAGGCTTGCTCAGACTTAGTGGGCCATTGAGTAAGTTCCCTCAAGGTGTATTCCCCCATATCTCTTTCCAAGTGGTTAAACTTATAGAAAGGCTAGCTCTGATACCAATTGATGAATACTAAGAGGGGGGGGTGAATTAGTATGCCAAAAACTACTACACAAAAACACTTACACAGTCTAAAGATAAACCAGTAAAGCAGTTTGACAGTCAAACCGATTACCACACATGCAAACCAAAATGCGAATAAAGCATTCACCCACAAAAGAAATACAACCATAACACAAGATATTTGATGTGGAAACCCAACTGGGAAAAACCACGGTGAGATGGAACTCACATGTCATTATCTGCTGAATAGAAACTAGACCGGTTAAGGTCTTACAATGTTCTTCACCAAAACAGATCCTGTTAGGAATCTCAATCTCTATTAAGAGATAAGTTCAATTAAAGAATACCTTGTTAGAGGATTTTAGATTCACATGTGTGAACCACCTTGTTAAAGGATTTTACAAAGGCTTTGAGGCCTACCTAGTTAAGGGCTACAAACTTGTCAAAGATGTGAGTAATCAACAAGTGTTTGATCTATCTAATAGCACAAACTGCTTGGTTAGATCCAGTTTGCTCACAACTAATGCATTCCAGATATACTTCAGTCTTCTCTCTCTCTCTCTCTCACAGTTACAACTCGATCTTCTCAAATAAGATCGTTCTCACAACAACTCAACTTCCACCTCATACCCTAGCTCAACATTAATCCTTTCAGCAACAACTTAAAACCCTAGACATGATGTCCTTTTAAAGGAATCTGATTTCATGTCGGTCCAATAGGATTACATTACAATTTCCTAGGTTCAATGAATCTAGACATACTTAGTAACACGACACAAGAATCACCGTCAATGTGTCAGCACCGTCAAACAATCGGTGGATTGGTAACTCATCACAAAATGCCGATTGGTAACTCATCACAGAGTATTACCGGTTCATACAAAATACTAGTTGCCAGTTTGTCACAAATGAAGACTGGTAAGAATGTGTTGTGCCGCTTTGCTCCCTCGTACTGCTTGTGATCTGTGAATTGCTTGGGGTTGACATGCCGCTTCAGATCGAGAAACACATTCTGCAAAATCACTAGTCTAGAGACTAGTATACAACATACTGGTTGCAACAAATACCGGTTGAGCACAAGCTCATACATATAAAGGGGATCTCAATACAAGTGTGTGTCCATCAATGACAATCACAACATAATCATCAAAAATGCCAACATCCCCTATATGTTGCAAATGGAATTAGAGTCCTAACACCTTCCAATCTAGCAACTGATGAAAATGTCTCACCATAGTCTTCTTCTTCTTCCTGTGCATAACCTTTGCATACCAATCTGGCTTGGTTTCTGACTACGACTCCATCTTCATTCAGTTTATTTCTGAAAACCCATTTAGTACCTATTACATTTTTGTTCACTGGTCTAGATACTAGGGTCCATGTACTGTTCTCCATCTGGTCAAGCTCTTCTTCCATAGCCTTGATCCAGTGATCATATCCAAAGGCTTCCTTCATTGTTCTAGGCTCAATAGTGGATATCATACAAGAATTCTCTCTAATTCTTCTTCTAGTTAATACACCAGCATCTTTATCTCCAATAATTTGATCAGGATTATGATTGAGTCTCACATACCTTGGAATAAAATGATCATTATCTTCAAGTTCTTCTTCCTCACTATCTTCATCTTTTACAAAATCTACCTGTTCTGGTTGAACTAGTGTTGTGGCATTCATCTCACCAACTTCTGGCTTCACTAGTTCTAGCTCCAAAATTGGAATGTAAGTTTCATCTTCCTTCTTCTCCTCACTGGTTTTTCCTTTATCTTTAGGAAACTCATCCACGAACATCAACACTTTCAATGATCTTCTTTGTCCGGTTGTTGTAACATTTGTAGGCTTTTCTCTTGGTGGAGTAACCAAGAAATATGTCTTCATCACTCTTAGCATCAAACTTACCAACATAGTCACCTCTCTTGATAAAAAATTTACTGCCAAAAACCTTATAGTAACTGACATTAGGTGATCTACCATACTAGTATTCATAAGGAGTTTTATCCTTACCTCTTTTAACCAATATCCGATTCATAGTGTAGACAGTTGTGCTGACAACTTCTCTCCAGAAATTCTTAGCAATACCTCCTTGTATTAGCATAGTTCTAGCAACTTCAACAACGAACCGGTTGTTCCTCTCTACAATACCATTCTATTGTGGTGTCCTAGGTGTAGAAGTTTGCCTCCTAATTCCATTGTCTTCACAATATTTAGTGAATTCCTCTGAAGTAAATTCACCACCTTGATCAGTTCTTAAGCACTTTATCTTCTTTCCACTTTCCTTTTCAGCTAAGGCCCTGAATGCCTTAAACTTGCTAAAGGCTTATGTTTTGTCCTTCAAGAATGTGACCCACATCATTCTTGAGAAATCATCAGTGAAGATCATAAAATACCGATCACCTTGAATACTTCTAGTCCTTATTGGTCCACAAAGGTCTGTATGAACCAAATCTAACAATGTTTTGCTGAGAAAGATTTGCTCTTAAAAGTTGAGGATGTCATCTTCCCTAACTAACATTCCTTACACAGAGCATTCACCGATTTGTCCAATTGAGGCAAACCTCTTACAAACTTGGACTTACTGACTTTGACAATGTTATCAAAGTTTACATGACAAAATCTCTCATGCCAAAGCCAACTATCTTCTACTTTATCAATTAAACAATTGTTGACTTTAGGATTTAGGTGAAACAAGTTACCTTTTTTCTGCTTGCCGGTTGCAATTAGTTCACCTTTGCTTCCATATATTTTGCACATTCCATTCTTGAATAACAATGGATAATCTTTGTCATTGAGTTGAGATACACTCAAAAGATTATGTTTCAGTCCTTCAACCTAGTAGACATCATCTGCACTACTATTTCCATTAAGAGAAATGATTCCATTTCCTTTTACCATGCAGGGCAAGTCATTTCCAAATCTCACAACACCTCCATCAAATTCCTTCAAAGTAATAAATTTACTCCGGTCACTGGTCATGTGGTGTGAACAATCACTGTCTATAATCCAATCATCAGAACTATCCATGCGAGAGACTAATGCCTTCTGATTAGATGTCTCCTCTTTAATGGCAACAAAGACAATGTCTTCATTTGCATCTCCCTTAGATTCCTCATTTGTGATTCCTCCATCAATTGCAATGAGGCAATCTCTTTTACCTTTTCCTTTGTACTTCTTATACTTCTCACGTTTCTACTCATTATCTCCATTTGGATAGTTAGCTGCAATATGTCCAATCCGGTTACATGCAAAACACTTCAAAGGTAATTTATCTCTGTACTTACGAGTAACTCTGGGTAACCACTTGGCCAACAATGCTTCAAGCTCAATCAGACGGTCTTCATTGTCAACTTCTCTACTAGATCTGGACTCATGACTGTGACTAACATCTCTTCTTTTCCTCACAGGTTGATTAAAAATTGAAGCTCTAAATGCAGATTCCAATTTTTGAGCACTACCATCGTAACCATTTAATTCAAATGCACTAAGTTTACCAATGATGGAGTCAAGATTTACCTTAGTTTTATCAATAGACTTGAGTTCCTGAATGGCTGCAACTCGGATAGCGTAGATCGGTAGAAGGGTTCTCAACACCTTACCAACCACTGTGGTATCCTCCACTTTACCACCAACACTTTTGATCTCACCGACTATCTCCTTGATCCTCTGACCATACTATTGAATATTCTCACCTTCAACCATTCGCATGTCATCAAATTTACCTTCGTCTTTGGCAATCTTCACATGCTTATCACCGCTATAGATATCCTCAAGTATCTTCCACACATCATAAGCAATCTCCAAACCATGGACATCAACATACTTTGAATTAGACAATGAACTGATAATGGCCTCCAATGCTTGATTATTCTTTTGTTGCTCCTTCTTTTGATCATTAGATGGAATCCCACTAGGCAAGGTATATTTGGTAACAACATGTTCCCAATATTGACTTCCTAAGATTTTGATATAGATTTTCATCCTATCACTCCATATTCGGTAGTTTTCCCTATTGAACTTCAGACCTTCTTTCTTCATCATGTTCTCCTAGATCTTTACCTCAAGCTGTTAGGCTTAGACACTAGAGCACTTGAAATGCTCTGATACCAATTCATGGTATGATGAATTAATAATGATCTGGTCAACTACTAAGAAGGGGGGGTGAATCAGTAGATAGAAAAAAAACTAAACTTTCACCAAACTCAAAACCCAACTCATAAATCAATTTCTGAACTAACTGGTTCAACACTAAACTACAAACTGCAACTGCACTGTCAAGTTAACTGGTTGACTAGAATAACAAAATAACAGTGTAACAGATATGAAACTCTCAAAGCATTTAAGTAAAACATCAAACCACGTTACTAACATTAGTGAAAGCACATTTCAGATCACTGTCAATCATCTTAACACATCTAGGTGGATTTACCAGTTAAACAAATTAATCATATCAAAACATAACCACAAAAACCATTCACCACTTGACACAATGATTTTTGACATGGAAAACCAAATGGGAAAAACCACGGTGGGGATGAATACCCACAATTATTTTGAACTCTTCTGAAGTTCGCTCTGTTAGGAGCCAAGCCTTGTTAGAAGCTTTACAAAAATGTCCTGTTAGGAACAAATCTGGTTAGGGACCACCCGGTTAAGGGATTGACTACAATGCCCTGTTAAAAGCAATACCCTATTAGGAGTAACCTCGAAAGAGGATTTGAAATCCAAGCTAATGGATCACCTGGTTGGAGGATTTAGATAGCACCAAGCCTATTAAAGCTCACTCGGTTAAGGGATTTAACTATTGTAATTGTTAGAGAACGATAGGGTCTTGTTGATCTGGTAAATAACATTAGTCTTCTTGATCAGATCCTTTTCATGCTCCTATCTGCCTTCACACATACTGCAGATAGTCCTTCTGGTTCAACAATCAATCACATTGACACTTAACCAAAATTGCCAAGAACACAACAAAACAACTCATCGACCTTATAAGAAAAACAATAGGTTTGTAACACATCAGAAACCTAACATCTCATAGAGATTACAAATAAATCGGTTCAAACATGACCGTTAGATTACATAGCAATCATCTGCACATTGTACAAGACTACCTCGACCACTCCTTGATCACCGCTTCATCGAATCCTATAACTCATCACGTAGTTTCAACTTCATGCTATGCACTCGCTCATTCCCAAGATTAAACAATTATCTCTAAGCGCCAAAACAACTTTGAAACTCATCACATGCATCATGCATATGTGGCATAATCATCTTCAATCACCATTTGATCATAAATCAGCACAACTGATTCAACAAGCTTCATCGGTTAGGGTTTGGCATATCAACAGGTAAGGGTACCGGTTGATCTCACTGCTTCAATAATAATACCGGTTTCCTACAGTTCTCAACTACCAGTTGCATTACAAATCCATTACCGGTTACAATTGACATCAATGACAACACTTAAACTTCATCAATGCAATCTTCATAAACATGCCAACACCATCTTCATAAGTTATAACCTGATAGAGGCTTTATCCTTGAATTCGTCATAAGTCATCCTGACATGTGTATCCCATTTCATGGTATGTTATCAGAGTAAATAATCTGACTAAGCTTCTTCAATGTTTATGTTTTCGGTTTGCAGACTCCTTTATTGGAATAATCTTCCCGATATTACTTTATTCCCTAACTATCAGAATAGTTTCACTAGTCGGGATGTGCTTGATAGGTTACTCTGACCTAATAAGTTATTTTGATGAGCTTCAAAACTTTCTTCCATCAGGATAGTTTACACTGTCTGGATAGCCTTCCTCTCATACCTCGATCTTACATGTTATTCCAATGGGCCCTGTATTGTTATATGTGATCCCTAGATGTGTATCGAGATAACCTTATTCTGTCGGCATTGTGAAATATTTATATTCCACCCTTAGTAATTATTTTGATATACACATCAATGTTTGTGCTCGATATAGCTATGCCGATTACTATGTGCAACATTGACTTATCAGATCAGGTTAGCTATCCTGATATAAAATGCTGCTTAATGTGGGTTATTTTGTTGATCTTTCTTAGGTCTATCAAGGGATGATTTTAGGATATTGTGGTTATAGTATGTGAGCTTTTGTATTGAGTAAAAGAAAAATTTTGTAGCTTCAACCTTTTGCCATGTTAAATACAAAATCTTGGTGATGACAGACATGCTAGGGTAATTAGGTGTTATTAATGGATTTTATTATTAAGTTCTTTTGCTAAGTCTATTGGTTTCATTTCGCTAATATTTTTTTAATATTTAATCTTTTTCATAGGGCGACATGCATTCGACACATAGTAGAGTCAGGGATGTAGCTCCCAACCCTTCTACCCAATAGGTAAACCTCATTGTAATTGTAAAAATTAGATAGAAGCAAAATGTTATATTATTATGTTATTTTCTTTAGGGTTCTGGATTAATTTTAATAATGCTACTAATATTCTTGTCATAGACGGATGTTCAGGGAAAGGCACCTGCATTACTTGATGATATCTATACAGAGCTGGACTCACTATTATGCGATGATATCACATATTCCACAAACCCTGTCAAAATGATGTGAAATATCCCCCAAAAAATTAATAGACAAATTATTACTTTGGCATACCAAGTCCCTCAAACTAATGCAATAAAAGAGGGTGCATTAATTGATGCAGAGAGCACAAAACTTGGATTTAAGCATTAATGAAATCTTTAATTATAACATGTTCAAAAATGGTTTATATTTTATACTCTTTTATGTCATGAACTAAAATATGTACGTGTTGTTTTTACATGAAATATTGCGTCCTCATCAAGCTAGTGGCCATGATCAGGGTACTCTAGGTAGTTCAGGTGATGACCATGTTCCATACATTAAAACTACTTTGATGCTCTGATATATCCTTTGTGTGTTCATAGGCTCCTTGTTGTTATCAAACATGTGACTACTATCACTTGTGTTTTAATATCTTGTCAGACCATATGTTTCCTCTTTTACACATCATAGAACTATTCATTCTTCATAACAACCCCAATACTTCTTTTTTAACTAAGGTCTTTGTCTTGATTATTGATCTCTACTATTTTGATTGCATGATTCCTCTCACTGATGCAGAGACACCAAAGATTTCTCAATTGGATCCTAATATGATCCATTCAACCTTCCAATATAGGCTGCATTTCAGAGGCATTCCTAAACCAATATCATCGAACTACCAACCTTCCAAGAATCCAAACTGATCCAATCTACCCTTTTAACATGTTCATCAACAATTTTAATATATATGAGGTATAATTCAAGTACAAACTCTTCTAGATACACCAAGTGGATGGGTTTGAAAAATCTAACTAGATTAATGTTTTGTATATTTAATGTATTGTATATTTAATGTTTTGTATATTTAATGTATTATTCTTCAGGTGATGTCCATGTTCCTATGCAAATGCCACCTCACTAGAGGCCATCATCCCCACCTATATTGCCAACTGCAATGTTGGCAACACACAGCATGTAGACATCCTCTAGTGCACATCATACTGACCCCAGAGTTGGTAGATCCCTCTTTTTCTCTCTCTTTTGTTATGTGTTTATTTCCCTTGAAGTGTTCTTTCTTGGTGGCATTTCATAGTGGATTCATTTTCTGCAGCAGGACATGTTCATGACGATGCAGAGGCCACTAGTGGTGGTACCATAGCAGCATTTCTTGGATCTTCCTGTATTGCTAGTACAGGAACGTTGCCGGTCACATTTGTGGTGACCAAAGATTTGCTTCCCATAAAGATAGAGAAGGTTCCAGGTGTATATGGTGAAAATGGGTAACAATAATAACAATATTGAAAGGCTAAATGAATTCAACCACCAAACCCTAGCCTAACAATCAACAAAGATCCACCATAACATATGAAGATAACCTAAGACAATGCAAAATAACTCAAAATCACAAAGATTATACCATCACATATCTAATAGAGTTTTGATCTCCATTCTTCCTATCTCCATTGATCTTGCTTGATATATTTGCTCTCATATTTTTATATGCACAAGAGCTCAACAAAGAACAGAATGTGGTTGCAAGTAGGATCGTAGTGTAGTCAATTGCATAAAAGATCATTAGCATGAGTCATTAGGGTGAGTCATTAGGGTTTGACAATGAAGAAAGCATCTCCTTAAATAGAAGACACAATAAGAAATGGAGGGTTAAGATTGAGAGGTGTAAAAAGAGAGGTCGGCTAGGATTAGAGGGTAGGTAGAGAAAATAGTAAAATAATGAAAGAGGTAGGTAGTGTATGAATTAAGAGATGAATGACATGTGTCATGGGTAGAAAAAGCTAATGAATTAATTAAATAAATAAAGATTTATTTAATTAATAGAAGAAGTAGGACAATTAAATAAATAAAATATTTATTTAATTTAGGAAAGGGATAATTTAAATAAATAAATGTATTTATTTAAATGAGAAATAAGGCTAGAAGAGGATAAATGAATGAATTAAATAAATAAGGATTTATTTAATTAATGGAAGAATTAGGCTTAGATAATTAAATAAATAAAATATTTATTTAATTAGACATGACAATTTTGAGTGTCTACATTTTGCCCCTCTTTGAGAGAATGCGGCTTGTCGCGTTGTTTCAAAGAAGATAAGATGAACTGATACAGAGTTGCCCCAGAATGGGAATGATATGCCCCCTCGAGAGATTGGATGAAAATGTCTGAAAAAAATGCAGACAATCTCTCGATAAGAAAGACGGGATAGAATGGGTTGACCGAATAAAGTGACAAAGTCACAGGAAGAAGAATACTGACTCGGGAAATGAGGGCGAGGGCTAGGGTAGGCTATAAGATAGACCACGGGAAAAAGACATCCTCATTGTCATCCACACCCTGACGAGATCACATTGCAGAGCGAAAAAAGAGCAGCAGCAGTCAGCAGCGATGGCTTTCATTCATACATTTGACCGTGTTTGCCGATTCCAGCAACCAGCAGATGCAGGAGAGCCGGTAAGTACCCGAAAACCTCCTCGTACTTTCACTCATTTCAAGTTTTGTCATTAATGCATGCTAAGTAGCAATAAATGCGCTAGGAATAGGGTAGTTGAAATATGCAAAAATGCGGAACCGCGTCTATGTCAGTGCCAGGCGCGTCTGTGTCGGACAGGCGCGTCTGTGTCGGGTCCAGGAGCGTCTGTGCCTGGAACCGCGTTTGTGCTGAATATGGACGCGTTTGTGAAATGTAGAGGCGTCTGTGCCCTGTAGGGGCGTTTGTGTCATGTAGGGACGTCTGTGTTCCCTGGTCGCGTTTGTGCATGGTATAGGCACGTTTGTGTTCAGAAAGCGCGTCTGTGTTGCAGAAACACGTTTGTGTAGTCTATAAGCGTGTTTGTGAGTTTAAAGTGCGTTTGTGTGTCAAAATGCATAGGTTGAGTCTTTTTAGGTCAAATCAGCAGTTCTGTGATGAACATACGCTGTCGATTGGATAAGCTGCTGAGAGGATACACTCAAGCAGGTCCTCTAGGAAGACTAGGATAGATCAAGGCACTTTTGTGATGAACAGGGAGCACCAAGATAGGCAGCACTTTGTGATGAACAGGGAGTGCGAATGTGAGTAACACTTTGTGATGAACAGGGAATGTCACACATGTAGTACTTTGTGATGAACAGGGAGCACTTCTAGGATAGATAGCAACACTTTGTGATGAACAGTGAGTGTCACTAGGATAGGTAAGCGTATGCATTTAGGTAGCAAGTAGCATTTTGTGATAAACAGTGAATGCCACGATAACTGACATGATTGATTGGTTGACAGCAGGAGTATCTGCCTATGTTGGAGTCACGAGAGAGATTCCCATCGACTCAGAGGTTGCGACCAGAGTTGTCGATTCAGGACATGATTTCTATTGAGGAGATGGGTCTCACACATGTGCTATATGTGCCTGAGTTTCGGGCAAACATGGGTTTGCTGACTGCACTGGCAGAGAGATGGCACTCCGAGACTTGCACGTTTCACTTGCCTATGGGTGAGATGACAGTGACGCTTGAGGACATCTACAGGATTCTGCATATTCCGATCGATGGAGAGTTGATTCCATATGATCGAGATGGTGACAGGGAGGCACTGAGACGGGTATTCCAGGATCCCGGGTTGGAGATGCGAGCAGGTCACGTGGCATGGGATACCATGACCGCTACAGGTTTAGCTTTACCAGCTGTTATCAGAGGAGTCATCAGTGGGTACTTGTGTCCGGACAGAGCTACACGAGGATTGACAGTTGGCTGGGGAGGGGCATTGGAGACACTGGTGACTGAGCACACCAGATATGCATGGGGGCCATGTGTCCTGGCCCATTTATACTATGAGCTGCATCAGTTTGTGTACCACAGATCAGTGGGCTTGGGCTGCGGAGTGACTCTCCTACAGGTGTGGGCATATGAGCACCTGCCGATCACACGACCTATCCACTTCAGAGGCAGAGGGCATGGACGGAGCTTTGTGCATTTGTACGATATGATTACATCACAGCCTCGGATTGGTCGACTGGAGCATTGGAGATGCGTCATAGATGATATTGATATGGTTATCTGGAGGCCGTACCTGGGGTGCGAGGAGTGGGATGACGACGCATTGGAGCTACCCTATGCATTCAGGAGCAGGTATCTTATTGGGCGAACGCCCTATATTCTGGAGAGGCACCTTGTTGACAGGGTATGCAGACAGTTCGACAGGATTCAGCGGATGCCGCGAGGCTCGGGCATGTATGCCCGTACAGTCAGAGATCAGGTACAGTTTGGGCCGCTGTTATCATATGATCAGGCCGTGACACAGCTGGCAGAGATGATGCCATTACCATGGGACATGTGGCCGGAGGTAGAGGATGCAGGGATGGACGCAGAGTACTTTGCGTATTGGGCAGAGCATCCATTTCCGAGGTTGATAGATCCGGGAGAGCTGCTGGAGGGAGAGGTGGGAGGGGATGATGATGATGATGGTGGAGGAGATGGAGGCAGGGGCCGACGGAGGCGGAGGGGAGTAGTGGGGGAGAGGCGAGTGGCACCTCGGAGGGAGGGAGGACAGGAGAGAGCAGCCCAGGTGGTGAGGGGTCGAGGTGGATTGCCCCTACATGTACCAGTAGCACAGGGTCCTAGAGCACAGGGACCGAGACAGGTACAGGGACAGGGACAGGTGCAGAGACAGGTATCTATTCAGGCACCTAGACAGGTAGAGGGGGAGGCACAGGTGCAGGCACCTGCAGAGGAGGAGCCACAGGTAGAGGCTGAGGGTGGAGATCCTGAGGAGGATGAGCTGCTAGGGCTGAGAGAGATCTGCCAGGGCCAGGCAGACAAGATTGCGGATTTGGAGTGGGAGAGGGATCGCCTCAGGATCAGGCTCAGGGACACAGAGCGGGAGAGAGACCAGGCCATCCAGAGATATACTGAGGCCAAGACAGCTCTGAGGGCAGGGAGGCGGGCAGCAAAGGATGCAGGGGCAGGCTATGCATATGTGCTGTGAGCCGGAGAGGAGATCGCCTACTGGAGGGATCTGTACTATGGTGCCGTGCCAGCGGATCAGCGGGCGAGGAGCTTCCATAGATCATCGCGCACAACGACGACTACAGGAGGGAGTCATAGGAGGCAGGCATCCAGCGGTGGGGTCATGGGTCCTCCACCACCACCAGACAGGCAGGGGGATCCTGGAGCGGGACCATCTAGAGCTCAGACTCCGTCGAGGCCAGGCGGCTCCGAGGGAGGGAGTTCATCATAGCCATAGAGGGCTCCCCTTTGTATCAGTATATGTACCATTTTTGTATTGTAGACACCTGCGGGTGATTTTGTAGCCATATGATTCTTTTGACATCATTGTATCATGACACTTTTGATTATATATGAGAGATGATCCATTTTTGTGGCAGCTATATGCATGTGTACCTTATGTGATGAGATGTTTAATGATGTATGTTTTATGATATGGATGCTTATATGATGCAATGCAATATATTTTTGTTCTTTTATGTTGTATATGTGATGCATGATGCAAATGTGAATGTATGTAATGCAAATGAATATGATAATGCAAATGATTATTTACATAATGAAAATGTGAGATGTGCTAACATGTGTTGTATGCAGGATGTGATGCAATTGTGATATCTATATGTATGTATGAAATGCTTATATGTGGTGATGTAGGTGTAACTATATGAAATGCAAATATTTTTGGTGTGTCATTATACTCAGTCATGTGATAGTGGGCTACGCGGACTCGAGAAGGACAATGGAAGTCAATCAAGAAAGGGGGGATGAAAGACAGAAGATATGAAAGTGAAAGAGCTTCTTGTGCGTTATCATCATTGAGCTTTATTATGGAAAAATAGGTTATGACAATCGAGGCATATGTTCGGCCCAGAAAGTCATTGTACCTGTTTGCATGGAGATAAGACAGTCATAAACAAGGAATGCCCCAGTTCATACTAGACTCATAGTGTCCTCATATCCTTGGACAAGTCATAGCATTACTAAGAGACAATCCATAGACAACAAATGCAAATAGGTGACGATACCCCATCCTCGCCTTTCTAGTCAAAGACATCCTGGAGATAGAATCTCTAGTCAAAGACATCCTGGAAAAGCTAAAAGACATGTCACCAAAAGATAAAATCAAAAGAAAACCAAGACTCGACACCAACATCCACTGTAGTCTTCAAGTTTAGTGTCTCTTGTCACTTGTATAAGTCTTATTTGATTGTGGTCACAATGTTCACTTTCACAAAAAGGATAGATAGCACTGAACCATATGTTGTCTGAGTCTGTTGAAAGATTTGATTTGTTGAAGCCCATTGTTGCTGCTGTGTCTCATTTGAAACTGACTGAATCCATGAAACTGATACTTTATTGTGGAGACGACGAAACTTTATTGCGGATCTGTGATGCAAATGTTGCTTTATTGCGGATTGTGCGTGGATAGACTTGAAGGAAGCTGGAAGAAACTGTACTCCTTGAAACACGTGATGTTCTCAGTTCCATGCCCATCACTAGACGTAGGATTGGCCGTAGTCACAGATAGGATCTGATTTATTATGGATGGAACGGGATGTGAAAAGGGAGATTTATTATGAATGGCTAACCAATCTTAGGTAGATCAATAACAAGCCATGATGGGACTCGGTAATTTTATTATGGATGAATAGGTTGTGAGTGTGTGCAAAGTGAAAGGATGAAAGAGAATCCTGAAGGATGGAGGAGCAAAGTCTCTACGCATGGCGCTGGTAACCCAGTTTTCACCATGGTACTTGCCCAGGGCGCCACCGAAGTGGTTTTCACCGTTGGACGAAATTATTTCTCTTTACTTTTTCGATTTTTCAATTTTTTTTGTTGTCACAAGGCGCCTGTTTGCTAGGTTTTCACCAAGTAACGATTTTTTTGTTTTATAATTTTTTTGTATTTTTGAAATTTTTTGATTTTTTTGTATTTTTGAATTAGGATATTCTGAAGAGCTATGTGTAGAACCTGCGAAGGTGCATGCTGTTGATAGGATCCTCCAAGGGTTCACCTTCTGTAGTTGAGAGCTGATATGCCCCAGATCCATATACCGCTGTAATGATGTAAGGACCAAGCCAGTTTGGTTCGAACTTGCCCTTCTTATCTCTGTCTTGCTGATTCTTGGGGTTCTCTCTGAGGACTAAGTCACCTACCTCAAATGTGCGAGGCTTGACTTTGTGATTGTAGCTGCGACTCATTCGTTGTTGGTAAGCCTTGAGATGATTAAAAGCAGTGTGCCTTCATTCCTCCAGCAGTTCCAGTTCTTGTAAGCGAGAGACCCTGTAGTCTTCATCGTTGATTATGTTTCTCAAGGAGACTCGTAAAGAAGGTAGCTCGACCTCAATAGGCAAGATGGCTTCAGAGCCATAAACAAGTGAGTAGGGTGTAGCTCCTGTAGGTGTGCGGACACTTGTGCGGTAGGCCCAGAGTGCAGGATTGAGTTGGATATGCCAGTTACGGCCAGCGTTGTCGACTGTCTTTTTAAGGATTTTGAGAATTGTTTTATTAGACGCCTTAGCTTGGCCATTACCTTGGGGGTAATATGGTGTGGAGAAACGGTGAGAGATATGGAAGCGGTCACAGAGTTCACGAACATCCTGATTTTTGAAGGGACGCCCGTTATCAGTAATAATGGAAGTAGGAATCCCATATCGGCAAATGATGTAGTTCAAGATGAAGGTAGCGATTTGTTTCCCAGTAACTTGTGTGAGAGGCATGGCTTCAATCCACTTTGTAAAATACTCTGTGGCTGTAATAATGAATTTATGTCCATTGGAAGAAGGAGGGTGAATCTTGCCTATGAGATCGAGTCCCCACTGACAAAAGGGCCAAGGAGATGCAAGTGGTTGTAGTTCCTGTGCTGGTGCATGTATGAGGTCTCCATGAATTTGACACTGCTTACACTTCTTGACAAACTGATATGCATCTTTTTCCATAGTAGGCCAGTAATATCCAGTCCTGATGAGTTTCTTGGCCAAGGTAGGACCACTAGTATGCGGACCACATATCCCTTCATGCACTTCTCATAACGCAATCTGAGCTTCGTCACTCTCTAAACATCTAAGAAGGGTGCCATCTAGACCTCGTCGGTATAGGATATCTGCTAAAATGACGTATCGAGAGGATTGGCGAATGAAAGTGTGGCGTTGATTGTTCGATAGATCGGGAGGTAAGATATTGTCGCGAAGGTAGGTGAATATGGGACCATATAACTGGGATTCAGGACCAACAACACATATCATTTCCTTAGGAGTGATTTCATATGACGGAATCAGCAGGTTGTCTACCAGGAACTCATAGCAGGTCTCATTTTGCGGTAGATCAATGAGCGAAGCAATTGTAGCCATGGCATCTGCAGCGCGATTCTGTTCTCTTGGTATCTGCTCAAACTCTATCTTTGCAAAATGCTGTTTCAGCTCATCTACCAGTTGTTTGTAAGGCATTAGCTTTTCATCTTTTGTTTGATAATCATCAATTGCTTGACGGATGACAAGTTGAGAATCCCCAAAAACACAAAGTTCTTGGATCTTCCATTGAACTGCAATTCTTAACCCAGTTGTTAATGCCTCGTATTCCGCTATATTGTTGGTGCAAGGAAATGACAAGCGGTATGATTTTGGTATAGAATTGCCTTGAGGAGTTATAAAGAGTATACCCGCTCCTGCCCCGTGTTGTGTATATGAGCCGTCAAAATATAATTGCCATGACTTTGCCGGTGATATTGTTAGAATGGACTCATCTGGAAATTCTGACTGTAGAGGAGCATCATCTATCATGGGAGCATCTGCCAGTTGATCTGCAATTGCTTGTCCTTTTATATCTTTTCTGTCCACGTATTCAATGTCGAATTCACTCAAAATCATTACCCACTTGGCCAGCCGCCCAGTAAGTGTAGCTTTGTTGAGAAGATATTTTAGTGGATCAATTCTGGCAATCAACTTAGTCTTGTGAGTGAGCATATAATATCGTAATTTTTGTGAAGCAAAGACCACAGCGAGACATGCACGCTCGATTGGTGTGTAGTTTAGCTCATATCCCACCAATGTGCGACTGATATAGTAGACTGCTTTTTCCTTGCCGTCAGGTATTTGCTGTGCTAGGAGTGCCCCTAGTGCTGTCGGAGTAGCTGATATGTAAAGTAGCAATGGTTGATCTGGAATTGGTGGCATCAAAACTGGCGGGTTCAAAAGATAGTCTTTGAGTGCCTGAAAAGCCTGTTGACAGTTCTCATCCCATTTGAACTTGATGTTTTTGTGTAGCAGGTGCTGGAAAGGATTACACTTATCTGCAAGTTGTGCTATGAATCTTCGTATGGATTGGAGTCTCCCTTGTAAAGATCGAAGTTGACTGATATTCTTGGGTGGCGGCATGTCCAAGATAGCCTTGACTTTTGCTGGATCAGCTTCTATTCCTCTTTTAGACACAATGAATCCTAGGAGCTTCTCGGAGGTTACTCCAAAGACACATTTCTTTGGATTTAGTCTCACCTTGTATTTTTCTAGCCGATCAAAGACAACTGAAAGTATGTCCAAGTGTGTATCTCTGTCTATTGACTTTCCCAAAAGATCGTCAACATAATCTTCCACGGTTATGTGCATGAGATCATGAAAAATAGTGGTCATCGCCCTTTGATAAGTAGCACCTGCATTTTTCAGCCCAAAGGGCATGACATTCCAATAGAAGGTTCCCCATGGACAAGTGAATGATGTTTTATGTTGATCTTCAGGTGCAATCCTGATTTGATTATATCCAGAAAATCCGTCCATTAAAGATAACATTTCATGGCCTGCTGTGATATCAATGATCAAGTCAATGTTTGGTAATGGGAAATCGTCCTTTGGACAAGCCTTGTTGATAGCTCTGAAGTCTGTACATATTCAGATGCTGCGATCCGGTTTGCTGACAGGTACTAAATTGGAAATCCATTCAGGATAATCAATTGGGCGTATGAATCCGACATCCAATAATTTCTCCAGCTCTGCCTTGACTAGCAATGCCACTTGTGGATGCATTTTCCTTAATTTCTGCTTTACTGGTTTTGCCCCCGGTTTGATTGTTAAATGATGCATAACCAAATCTGGATCCAGTCCAGGCATATCAGCATAAGACCATGCGAAGTTGATTTGTCATCCCTTAAAGAAGCTTATGAATTTTGCTCTCTCGGCCTCTGTCAATGATTGAGCCAAAAATATGTTGTGTGGAACCTCTGCTGTACCAATGTTCGTCTTTATAGTCTCCTCTACCAACATGGATGATTTTTCCTCGTATGATGCTGGGAGAATGTCGAGCCTTCCATCTTCGGGTGCCTCAGAGAGGTTTTCACCCTCAGATACGTCCTTTCTTTTTACTTTTTTGGAGTCAGATAGCGCCACAGTGTGGTTTTCGCCATAAGACCCTTGTTTTGTTTTTATTTTCACATTTTTGCGACTGGAAGGTCTGACACCCTCACCAAAGTATGCCACGTTGTTGAGCTCTATGGCGTATCCTGCTTTGTGGTCTCCAGGGGGAAGATCATCTCGAATGCCAAGATAGTCGACAATAGCTTCGTCATTTTGAAATGTATCAAATTGTGCTGGTCCTTCATGATCCCAGTCAATGAGTTGGGGGTGAACAAGGGGAAGGTCATTAGTGTTTTCAGAGTTTGCTGGACTAATAGTGAAGATGTGGTTATATTCAGGTATGTCAAGGCAATCGTTGAGGTCATCGATGGCACTCTCCTCATCAGTTTCGATCGTGAGCGAATCCAAATTGTCATCACTAGTAGAGCCTTCTGGGACAGGTGTCCTCATCCTATGTGATTTTGACCTAGGACCTTGAAATGAAGCTTGTGCGGGATCCTTATGGGTTGGTTCTTGACCAACTCTGAACTTTTTGTAAAATTCCTCCTCCTCTGTGGGTTCATCTGGCTCTCTGAATGTTTCAGTGAGCTCATAGTCACTGGAGGATTTGTCTGAACCCCATTCCCACTCCTTAGAATCTGTGGAAGGATAATCCTCTTGTTGAACTTCGACAACTTTGATTCGCCATACCTCTTTTGTTCTTTTATTATGTAGTCTGGGATTCAGAAAACCAAGCCCCTTGGAGCGTTCCCTTCTTGTAGTTAGCTCAGGTTGTAAGGGCTCCATGACACCTTCTTTGCATAGTCCGAGAGGGCTTTTTCCATCATACCCGAATCTTTGCAAAATTTTGAAGCCTTTGCCATAGTTCTCACAGGGTATAATAATCTGATCATGTGTGTCCTCTTCAACGTCCTTATAGAGCATTTTATATAAATTTTCTTCTTCTAGTTCACCCCATTTTTGAAAGATGGTAGGATCCCATTTGAGCATCCTGATGGAGATTTTCTTGTTAGGATGTGGCCTCCCATATTCCTTGGGAGAGGTCATGACTTGTCGTAAAAACATTGTTTGATTCAAAGTGTATTCTCCCATGCCTTTGTCTTGAAACTTGGCTCTAAGTTCACCTTGTTTGGATGTCGAGGGCTTTAATGACTCAGGATCAATATATACTGAAGAAGGAGTAGCCTCACGATTGCTGGGGATGATAGTCTCAGTATGTGATCTCAAGTTATTACAATATATGAATGGATTTGGATCACCATTGACGGTCACTTCAACTCCATTGTGAGGAAACTTAATGCACTGATGGTATGTTGATGGGACTGCCCTCATTTCATGAATCCACGAATTTCCTAGCAATATGTTATACGTGAGATCTAGATCTAGGACTTGACAAACCCCATCCTTTGTGACTGGCTCTATTCTTAGCGGTAAGGTGACTGTGCCCTTGGACGAGCGCTCTTCATCATCATAAGCCTTAATGGTGATTTGGTTTGTAGCATTCACAGCTTTGTCAGAATATCCCAATTGTCTGATGGTGCTCAATGTACAAATATTAAGACCTGCTCCTCCATCTATCAGGACTCGCTTTATTCGATGTTTATGTATGAAGGCTTCAACATGTAGAGGTGCATTATGTGGCTAACTTATGGAGGCGTCATCGGCTTCTGTGAATGTGAGGGAGTGTGGAACGGATAGGTATCCCACCATGGCTTGAAACTGGTCCACGTTCAGATCTATAGGGACGGCAGTATCTCTCAAGATTTTGTCAAGGATAGCTTTATGTGCAGGAGATATACGTAAGAGCTCAAGAATAGAGATGAGCGCAGGTGTCTTCCCTAGTTGTTCTACAAGGTCGTACTCAGGCTTGATTGATGAAAGATTGGTATTCTTAGTGGAGGCACCTGGCAACGTGATCTTACCTCGACGGGTTGTAACATGACATTCAGAGGTAGATTCGGACGAAGATCCCACACCTTTTAGGACAATTTTGGGTCTCTGAGAAGGATTCTCAGGATTTTTGTTTTTGATAGTAATGGTAGAGATATGATTGTCCATTGAGATGTGATTGATAGTAGAATCATAATTGTAAGGTGCTCTAGTATAATTGGCTTGATCATCTGTGACTTTGCCTTTTCCTTTGTCATGTTTTGGGAATGGTTCCTTAAACATCTCATGCTCTTGATTAGATGAATGTCCCTCAATCTCTATATCTCCTCTGTCAATGAGATCTTGCACAATGTTTTAAAATTGATGGCAATTACCTATCTTGTGACCCTTGCTCTTATGAAACTCACAATACTCATCATCATTCCACCAATTTGGTTTTACCTTTGGTTCATAAGGAGGAAAATCCGGAACTGTAATTACTTTGTTTTCTACAAGCTTTTTGAATACTGATTCAAGTGGTTCCCCCAATGGAGTGTACTTCCTTCGTGGTCTAGAAGTTGTTTGAGTGTTCACCTGATTGTTGGTAGAACTTGATCCAGAAAAGACGAACTTGGGTCTCACTGTGTTGGCATCAACAACACCATCATTAACTGTGTTCTTGTTCTTATTCCAAAATTTTGGTTTGTCCTTTCCTTTGAAGTCCTCCTTGTTTTCTTTGAATAGTTTGATAACTCCTTGTTCAATTAAGACCTTTTCTGTTGCTAGGCCCTTTTCAATGACATCCTTGAATGTAGACAAACAAGCTTTTCTGAGATCATAGCCAATAGCCTTATTAACATTTTGTGTGAACATCTCCACCATTTGTTTCTGCGGGATTTCACAAGAGCATCTGCTAGCTAAGTTTCTCCATCTCTGTAAAAATGTTGCGAAAGATTCTCCTTCCTTTTGTTTAGTATTGCACAAGGTAGTAACTGAGACATCTGTTTCAATGTTGTAAGAGAAATGCTGAATGAATGCCTCTACTAGGTCGCCCCATGACTTAATACCAGGAGGTAATTGAGAAAACCATTCCATAGCTTGATCTCCTAAGCTCTGTGGGAACAACCTCATTAAGTATGTTTCTTCTGCCGCTACCTCAATGCAAGCTGTGAAGAATTATCTTATGTGTGCCTTGGGGTCTCCTCTCCCTCTATATTTGTCAAATTTTGGTGTTACAAAGTGTGGAGGAAATGGAGGCATTGGAATGCTCTTATCGAAGGGATAAGGACATATATCTCTCATAGTGTATGTAGGTTTTGGTGTACTCATGTCCTCCATTTTCTTTTGTAGATCTCTAATTTGTTGCTCCAAATTATTCTTGGGAGGAGATTGATTTCTTGTAGCATACCCCATGTTTGAAATGCCCATTTGAGGAGGAGCTTGTTGCATGTATGGATGATACTGATCGTAGACATGTCCATATGGAGGTCTATATTGTTGCGACATATATGGAGCATTTGGCATAACTTCATGTTGAGGGACTCCATATCTGTTTTGTGCATATATACCATATTCAATAGGCCTTTCATTTTCCATTGTGTTGCCCCCAATTTTGACATGAGGTCTCCTTGTGTCAAAATTTTGAGGATGTCCTTGAGTATCCACTTGTTTTGATTGATTCATACCTTGAGCATGTAATTGAGCATAAGGCCTCCATGATGGTCCTTGAGTGTAAGTATCATATGTTTGAGCTTGTGTATGTGGGATTGCTGGCTTTTGAAGCAAAGCTGATGGTGACTCAGGCATCATATTATTCGGTCCTCTATTTCCTCCACTATTTGGTCTCCTTTGATCCATGTTGGGTTGAATTTGTTGTGAGGGTCGACTTTCCATAAGTTGAGATAAGTCAAAATCATGCGGTATTTTAGCTCCACTTTGTGTCATCATGTTTAAAAAAGTATTGATGATCTCTCCTCATTATCTCTTCAACCAATCTATTGAATTGAGGATCCATTATGGATTCTTGTATGTCTGCTGATAGTATTGAAGAGTTGTCCACTGTGTCATTGTGTGTAGCATTGTTGTTTATAGTGTTTGCGCTTTCCACATTTGGATTGTGTCTATAAACATTCATGTCTGGTAATGTAGTGTGCTCAGGATTGTAGAATAGATCATTGTCATACTCATAAGAACTCATGTTTACGAATTCTTGAGCTTCTTTAGCTATTCTCCTAGATTTTTGAAGGCGGGTTTCAACCATGAACTAGGTGTTAGACCAAGATGTGAAAGACTAGATGAAAAATGAAAAGGTATGGAAGACCAAGAGTTGTATGGAGTGTAAATGAATCTTGAGGTGTACTTGCAATGTCCAAAGTGTAAGACCAAGTATGTAAGTAGTAGAGTAGGTGTGACTTCCAAAGAGAGGATAGTTTCTCTTGATGAGGTAAGCTGACCTTGACTCTAAGTAAGACCAAATGAGACCCAAAGGTAAGAAAACTTGATGAGGGACCACTTAGTAAAGTGTAGTTGTATGTAGTGTGTTGACAAAGTATGATGAGGACAAGCAAGTGACCTTTTGACTCAAGTTTAGACAATGGTGAATGTAAAATGAGATGTGAAGCAATGATGGACTATGTGAAACCTTAGAACAGGCTGAATGCTAGATGAAACCTGAAGAGACAACCTAAGAAGCTCAAGTATGCCGAAACTGATTTTCTTTGTTTGCTTGACTGTTAAAGTTTTCAAATCCTGACACAGACGCCTCTGTATACTTCACAGACGCGATTCCTAGACACAGACGCCTCTCTGTTTGACACAGACACTGATAAAAACACAGACGCTATTCTGTACTTCACAGACGCGCTTATCTGACGCAGACGCGGTTTTAACAGACACAGACGCGTTTCTGTAACCTTAGTGCAATTTTTCCTATCTGTGAAGTTGTTTTGTTGTGACCAAATCTGATTTTTCGACTATTTTTCGTGACAAGAGGACACAATGTTGATGACTCAATGTGTGCAAACTGTTTAGACTCCAAAAGTGTGTTGTTTGATGTAAAAAGTTTTTTGCATACACTTGAAGACACAAAAGACACAATGTTTTGCTGTTTTGTCTTGAATGTTTGAGTGTTTAGCATAAGACAAGCACAAATCTTAGGGTTGGCCAAGACAATAGTTGTTGATCCCACATAGGGTTTTACCCCCGAGGCTACGCTATTCAGAGCGGATACTTAGATGCTTGACCTCACTGGCTCCACCCTCGGCACTCACTTCTCAGGTCAGCCAAGCATCAGTCCCCATGAAAACTCCCCATGGCGAACTTTGTATCTCTACTAAGAACCGTATGTGTGTGGGCCGCTACCAGAGGTCCGACCTCCTGCCTCAACAACTAGAAGGATTTGGGCATCTAAAACAAAGAGGTGCTAGTAAGGGCATCCGCTCGTGTGGCCATACATGCGGCACTTTCAACTCTGTAAATACAGAAGGCTCCCAGCCGGTAGGGGTTACGCCCTACAAATGATCAAATAAATTTGATCAAACGGGTTTATGGGGAGACATAGTGTCGGTATGAACTAATCAGCACATGTTATTCATAGTTTTCACCATGAATACATTTGATTATAGTGGTTCGGATGAGGTGGGTTTTCCTCGCTACCACTTGGGTCGTTCTCTTCTCACTAGTAGTCCTAATGACCACACGGGAAGACAGGCCCTCTAAAGATTAAACAAAAAGAGCCTATTGCTCAAGACACAAAAGACAATGATTCAATTTTAGTGCACCAATTGAAGTGTTTGCTAAGCTATGAAAAACAAGGCACACAACAAAATTACAAAACCCTAGCCAAGGCCCTGCAACAAAATTTGTTAGTAGTTTGGGTTGTTTCAAATGATCACCCCTTCCTGCAAGCACACAAGTTAGGTAAATTTTAGAAAACCCAAAAGACTTTGTGAAAAGGGGCCTTCAACAAAAATATTTTTGCCTCCAAAGCAAGCTGCACAAACCAGGTTAGCTAGATCCGCAAGGGTTAGCCGAAAATAAACCAGATCTGAAACCCTAAGTACAAAATCCGAAAATCCGAATCTCAGAAAAATTGAAATTGCAAAATAGAAAGCACAGACGCTACTATACCAGACACAGACGCGTCTGTATGACACAGATGCGGTTCTGTTATGCACAGATGCGCTCAGAGATCACAGACGCTGTTAAATGACGTAGACGCGGTTAGGAGTCACAGACGCGGTTAGGAGTCACAGACGCACCTTTCGGAAACCTGCAAAAATAAAATTTGACAGAAACACAGACGCGATTCCCTTTATCGCAGACGCTTCTGAAACACAAAAACGTGATCCGAACACTCGCAGACGCGGAAAAAACCTAAAATATCGTCGAAATTGTCCAATCTGCAACTTCAAAAATGCAAAATCTGCAACAAAATTGTTAAATGCAAAGGGACAAGAGTCCCACCGGGCGTGCCAAAATGTATATGGTGAAAATGGGTAACAATAATAACAATATTGAAAGGCTAAATGAATTCAACCACCAAACCCTAGCCTAACAATCAACAAAGATCCACCATAACATATGAAGATAACCTAAGACAATGCAAAATAACTCAAAATCACAAAGATTATACCATCACATATCCAATAGGGTTTTGATCTCCATTCTTCCTATCTCCATTGATCTTGCTTGATATATTTGCTCTCAGATTTTTATATGCACAAGAGCTCAACAAAGAACAGAATGTGGTTGCAAGTAGGATCGTAGTGTAGTCAATTGCATAAAAGATCATTAGCATGAGTCATTAGGGTGAGTCATTAGGGTTTGACAATGAAGAAAGCATCTCCTTAAATAGAAGACACAATAAGAAATGGAGGGTTAAGATTGAGAGGTGTAAAAAGAGAGGTCGGCTAGGATTAGAGGGTAGGTAGAGAAAATAGTAAAATAATGAAAGAGGTAGGTAGTGTATGAATTAAGAGATGAATGACATGTGTCATGGGTAGAAAAAGCTAATGAATTAATTAAATAAATAAAGATTTATTTAATTAATAGAAGAAGTAGGACAATTAAATAAATAAAATATTTATTTAATTTAGGAAAGGGATAATTTAAATAAATAAATGTATTTATTTAAATGAGAAATAAGGCTAGAAGAGGATAAATGAATGAATTAAATAAATAAGGATTTATTTAATTAATAGAAGAATTAGGCTTAGATAATTAGATAAATAAAATATTTATTTAATTAGACATGACAATTTTGAGTGTCTACACCAGGTACTTTAAAATTATTATTATATATAGTCTAATTATAATTTACTTATTGATCACTCATTTTGGACTAATCATCCCATGATTTGTTTGCACGAAATGATATTTTTATAAAAATCTTAATGAAATTACATTAGAGATCTTCGGGCCCACCATACGTAAATGGTGGAATGAGCAATAAAAAAAGTTAAAAGATGAACTCATAAACCGTTTGGTTGGGTTGTTCGGAAATCACACATTCGAGAAAAAACAAGGTCCTTGACCAAGCTGTCAAACATCTAAAGTATGTGAGGGACCAGTATAGGACACATTTAGAGAAGAACAAAAATTATGAGCATCCCCCCATGATTCCAAAGAGGGAGTGGAAGGACCTGATTTTGGATGCAAAGGAGAGAGTTGAAAGGAAAAAAGGAAATACACCACCAGATAGAAGAATGTATACGATACTATTAAGAATGTAATTATATACTAATTACTCTTTATATTTATATAATATAACATATTTCAAACTTTTCGTAGACTGCTCGACACATCAAAGGCAACTAAGGCAAGACTAGAAAAACATGGGCAACACAAACTCGGCTCTGGTGTTTATATGAAAGTTGCTGCATGAATTGTAAGTATCAATAAATGAAATATCGCATCAAAATAATAAATTGCAAACAACTTTTTTAATCATTAAATAATACAAGCAAAATTCATGATATTAAGCAAAAATGCAGGGCTCTGAATTCAATAGAGTGCCCATAGAAGATGACATGAAAATTGCCTTCCAGCAAGGCTATGGAGCCATGGTTGAACACCTAAGAGAATTGAGTGGGCAAACACAAGATTCAGATGCATCTGTCACACAGGTAAACAAGCTAAATGAAAATTATTGAAAATTGAATACTTGAGCAATAATCTATTTGATGTTAATTTCCAACATGATGTGACTATATTTATTTTAAATAATCAAGCAATCATAACAATGCACGTGACGTTGGAATGCAGCTTGGACTGGGTGGAACACAACCTGCACATGATGAAGGTCGTGGTGTGCATCCTGGTACTGGAGGTATTCATGTGCTAAACATTTTTTTAATGTAATGATTAATACAATTAAACATATTTAATTTAAATTGGTGTAGTAATTAATGTAACCATTTTTGTTTTTATTTTAAAGCATGTAGACCGTGGTGACCAAGTTGAGCATGATCCAGGTAGACAACATCAGGAACGTGATGGGGTCCCACCAGGTAAAAAGGACCAATGTTATTTCTTTAAATGAATTTAATTGCAATTGGTGTATTGATTAATGTAACCTTTCGCGTTTCAACTTCAGAGGATTTGGAGGGTGTTCAGGATGAATGAGGCTAGACAAAATGATCAGGAAGAGGATGTGGCCCCATTAGGTAAAGAGTACCCCTGGAATTTTCTTTTAATTAATGAAACACTTGTAACAATAATAATAAAGTTCAAGAATTTAAACCATTTCTTTGTTATTGCAGCGGACCCCCCTTTGCATATGCGTCCTCACCGTGAGTACATGATTAGGCATACATTAACTAGATCATGAGCAAAGGGCATAAGAACTGAAGAGGGGACAAATGATGAAGACAACGATGGTCCAATTAGTCTTTACCTCTGAGCTTCAAAAAGAAAGAAAGAAAAAATGATTGTAATCTTATTATATGTTAACAACTAGATTTTATGTGTTAATGAATTTAATTATGTGTTAATGAATGTTGATGAATGTTACTTGTTAATGAATTTTAATGAATGACATGTGTTAATGAATGTTGATGAATGTTACATGTTAATGAATGTTATGTGTTAATATTTAATGTTACGTGATAATGAATGAATGTTTATGTTTCATTAATGGATGAAATAATGTTAGACGTTAATCGGGAATTTAGAGTGATATTAAGGGGGGGAGGGGCCAAATGAGCTTCCACCTTCATGTGGTTGGCCCTGTTAAGTAGAGAATATTAAACTATTCTTGAAACAAAGAGAAGCTCAATAAGGTAACACACTTTTCAATATTTCATTATGCTCCACTATTATTCTTATTGATGCTAAGCATCTTATTTGCAGGTTACATATTCAATGTTGCAGGTTGTGAACATGCTTCTACAAGATAGTTCCCCATTACAAGTGAATGCATGCCTCATTGGTTTTGTGATTTTATTTTGTTCTAGAATAGACATACTTTCTCTGTTCATTCCTTAACATTTGTTCATTTTATTTCATAATAGACACACTGCCTCATTGGGATCTATGCCAAGCTCTGACTCTCCATTGGACATTCATTCTCATAAAATGGAGTCTAATTGTAAGGTAAGTGCATTTTAAAATTATGTATGAATATGGATAACAAGGGTTGGGCCAAATACTAAATCACTATTTAAAATCTATATTGCATATAATAAAAGTATAAATGCTTCCCAGGTAACCTAATAAATGAAGATTTGGCGGGATGGAGATCATGATATATGTGTTTGGTCATCCCCTCTCTCTTCTCCTTCATTACCTCAGATAGTACATTTTATCAAGTATGTCTTCTGTATTGGCAAGTTTTGCTTCAGCCTATGTATTCTTGTCTCATCTTTCATCTATAGGTTGCTTGCCTTCTTCTATGTATTCCACTTTTCAAGGATCCTCACAATAGGGACATCACATCTTTCCATAAATGTTCAAGCTTCCCACAATCGTTTCACAATAATTTTACCCCTTCCCCACCTTTTCCCATCCTCAAATTACCTGATTACTCATATCCCACATGTCTTGATACCCAAACCCTTCTTTGACTGATCATTCATGTTCCCTATGACAACAAACCCTTTCTTCTCACTACCAACTTAATCTAGGATTCATTTGACATCTCACTAATCTCTTCAAACACTTATCACTCATTCTAAGCCTCATCAAAACCCAAACAAATCTAACTCAAATCAAGTTTAATGTGTTTGATAAGGTCTCTAAGGTCTAAGGTATCAAAAGCACAAAAAGTGGGGAAAATTTGTAAAAAGTGCAAAAATGCAACTTTGATTTTTGCAAATGTTGCATATGAGTTATTAGCCATCGGTTGAAAAGGGAGTGGTTAAAGTTTGTAACTATCATATGGGCCTATAAATGCCTATATTTGGTCGAGATTGAGTAGAGAAGGTGATGCAGAGTGACCAATGGTTCTTCAAGTACTCTTAGGGTTTCTTCATGATGCAGAGCATCATGGGAATCAATCCAATTGTCTTAGGAACCAACTGATCCAATTCTTCATTTCAACATATCAATCATTCATTAGAGGCATTTCCCACATAACAGCACTCCTTAAGCATGGAATCTGTTGGATCTCAAATCAACATATTGGATATGTTCTAAGGAAATGCCAAGTCCTATCTTCAAACTCTCCAATTGATCTGGCCAACTTATGGAGTGAACCAATTAAGTTGCTAACTCCCTCACTTTAGGCTCTACAGGACCTAGGCGGGTATACCTACTCACTAGTTGTTTCTTTTCACTAATGCTTTTTATAGCAGATTCAATGTTTCACTTTGGTTTGCTCCCTATCGCAGAATGGCATAAGGTCCCAAAATAGAGTGCTACTAATGAGTTCAATATTGTTGTTGTAGAATCTATTCGATCTTTATGCTTTAATTCTATATATTCTTAAAGAATTTATGTTTCTTATTTGTGTTATCTACTAAACTTAATCTTCCCTATTGATCTCAACTTATTCCCTACTCTCTATCTGCTTTATCAATCCTACTACTTGAATTAAATTGAAGTGTATTCAATATGGCAAAGTAAAGTATTATTTTGAGTAAATAATTGAGTAATGATTAGTGCCTATGCTTCTATTGGGTCACAAAGTCTATGTCTTTCAGGATCCCACATATAACTCCTATGTGACAGTTTTTCCAATCCACCCTTCTGATGGATCTGTCAGTTGTCCTGCTCCCAATTGTTTATAAATTGACTTCTTCTACTACAATTCACTTAAATGAGTTTAGCTTTCCTTTTGAAAGACCAATTAAGCAAGAAATATAAGGAACAATTATGTTTCACATACAATCTTGTTTTTTCAAATTGAAAATGAAAGCAACCAATTTTCCACACTAAGAAATTTTTTAAAGCAACCTTATCTATTCCATATAATAACATAAGAGAACATGTTACCGAAACAATATTTATCCACAACACATGTAGAGGAAATGCAGACACTTGTATTGATTAAAATCTTGAACATGAAAATAGTCTTCTTGCTGATGATATCTTAATATTACAAAACTCTCGTCATACTTATATGATATCTTAATATTACAAACAATTTCAAAATGAAAGGCTCTGCCCCTTTGAAAGTCATTAACTAACTAAATATCTTTTCTACTGTAATTAAGCATAAACAAATTTAACATCCCCAAATGATTGATGTATTCCACATCCTTGTAGCAACGAACATCTTTGATCCATCTCTTCATATCATATTCTAACTGGGAGAACTCATATACCAACAAATTGATATGGGGTGTCGAGTCCTCTTTGTGTCCAGCTTCTCATTTGCCTTGTCAAGGATGTCTGTCAACTCGACTTTCCATTGTTCTAGTGACACAAAGTCTCCATCGTGAATAATTGAAGGCGTTCGGGGTGTGTTGGCATTTTCCAATGTCTGAATACCATTATTCAGTTCTTTACCAAACCTATGGTGTGCTTCCATGAATGCATTCCCTTCACCCTTTTCCTCTACAGTCATTGAGTTGTGCTTGTTCATTACTTCCTGCAAATGCTCTTGTAATCTCATAAGCTCATTTAGGGCCTTTATGGTGCTGGTTTATGTCCTCCAGAAATTGGTTGAGTATGACATCATGGCTTTGAACAGGTGGTTCACCACATCACTCACAAGTTTGTTGTTTCTCCTTTTGGCTCCCTTGAGTTGCTTCACCAATTTCTCATTCTTTAACCGCCAATAGGTTGCATCTTGCAAGGCATCAATGACTCTTTGTTCTACCCCAAATGAGGATTCCTTAATTTCAGTGATCCTAGGTGTTGATTCTAGCTATAATGCTTTATCTTGCCAATGTTGTTTTTTCACTTGCACCTTTTCATATAGGGCTTTGAGTGTATGGTTTTCTCTAACCAGGTACTCAATCTGATCCTTGTTTAGCTTGGCCACATCCAGGTTTAATTGTGCAGTTATCCTTGGATCTATTTTGCCCACTTGCTGGATCATAAGGTGCCCGAAAGATTCATCACTATCTACAAGGAGTGGCCTCTTATTTTTGGGGTATAAAGCCCATAGTAATAAATCCTTTTGATTTGGATCATATCCTGAACCAAAGAATATTCTATCGATCTTGGCTGGCACAATCTATTTTCCAAGGTGCTGCTTCTTCAAGAAACTATCAAACAAAAGGGAAGACTTCATCTCCCAACCGGGATAAATGGTCACACTTGCTTCTTTGAGTAACTGCCCCCCCTTCCAGGGGTCATTTCTTTCATTTCTTTGTAAATGTCCTCCTGTAGCATTTGCAAATTTTTCTCCTCATCTCTCTCTCCCCTACCTTTTGTCTCATTATCTTTCCCCTATATTGACATAAGAAAGTGATGCCCTCCTAAATGGCACAATGTTAGTCTAAGATCAAACAACACAAAACACACAAGATGTTAGAGTTAATCAATCTAAAAACCAAACACAATGAAGGCATTCCAAAGGAGATACTAAAAACATGTTAATGAATCTAACTAAAGAAGTAAGACAATGAGATATCTCCAACTATCTCTTAACATGATATTAGCTCCTTTCTCCCTTGTTCCTCTCCTCTCCAAGTTCCAAAATAGTGTAGCTCTCAGCAGCTTTTTGCACTATGGATGCTTATGGAGGATTGAGATTTATAGAATAGCTCCAAACATGAAATGAAAAGCTATTTTTAATGCTAAAATGATTGATTTTACCAAAAAGACAAGATTTAGTTATGCTATGCTAAATGCTCTCTAAAATGGCTATAGTCTAAATGCTTTACAAGTTTTCAGGATCTGGATTATGAAGGAATGGGCTCTATTTATAGGAAAAATGGAGCAATGGATGGCCAAGATTGAATGGTTTAATCAAGGGTCAAGCTTGAAAGTTGGGGATCCATGTGCACAATTGGCACCAATAAAATAATGACAAGTGTCAACACAGGATTGGGTTGAAAGAAGAGGTTG
Organism: Cryptomeria japonica; assembly: GCF_030272615.1. NCBI lineage: Eukaryota > Viridiplantae > Streptophyta > Pinopsida > Cupressales > Cupressaceae > Cryptomeria > Cryptomeria japonica. The sequence continues at coordinate 85,830,650 of NC_081414.1, read as the reverse complement.
GAGGCATTAAAGGCCTGAGAAGACCTCATGGTTATCTAAAGGCTAAGGGTCAAGCCTAAATTAGGATTACCCACTGGATTAGGAGTTAATCCAAGGATAAACCTTTGTGCAAATGATTAAGAGATAATCATGGTCAAAGTATTAAATGCTTGATGAGACCTTTGTGGTTGGATAGAGGTTGAGTCAAACAAATGTTTTAACCATGTGGGAGGGTTGAATTAACCATTAATGGTTATTGGAGACTTTGGGGAATTAAGTGGTTGAAAGTTGGAAGCCTTTAATGGTTTTCAAAGACTTTGGGGTCTTTGAGAAGTGACTCCATTTTGCTTAGGAATGTGACAATAATTAGGGGATGGATTAAGTTAATTAGGAAGGGGTTAGAAGAATCTAGAAGGGGATTAGATTTTGCAAGTGGATTTGGTGGGTGAGGGAAAATAGGATTTTATTTAAAATAAAAATTCATTTATTTCAATAATGTGTGCAAGTTGCATTTGTAGGAAAATGCAAGTGGGGTGGGGATAATGATTTAAATAAATGTTTTATTTAATTTATTTAAAAGAGGAAAAGGAATTTTAATTAAATAAATTGATTTTATTTATTTAATTGATTTGAATTGGATTTAATGAATTAATTAAAATAAATTGAATAATTTATTTAATTAATAGAAGAATGTTTGGGGATGAATTAATTAAATATTAATTTAATTAATTGATGGTTAGTGGATTTTTAATCAAATAAATACGAAATATTCATTTAATTAAAATGGACAGATTTATGTGACTACATTTGCCCCTCTTTGAGACGGTGCGGTTTATCGCGTCGTTTCAAAGAAAGAAAAACTGGTGTGAAGAAATGCCCCATAAAATGTTAATTTAATGGGTGGTATGCCCCCTCGAGAGATGGGCCGAAAAATTGCGAAAAATCGGGCGAGCTCTCGAAAAAGAATGAGAAGTGGAGGGGAGGTAGAATAGAAGAAATTAGCAAGAACAGTGAAAGAATGGAAGAAAAATAGAGTGAATACGGAGAAACAACAAGCCAGCGAGTACCCTGAGGTCATGCAAGAGATACATAGTAGATGTAGTGTGGGGTTTGGATTGATGCTATACAATTGATCAAAATTGGTTAGACAATCTGGTGCAATCGGTTTAATTGCCCCGGTCAAGTCAAAGCATGACAGTTGATGCCAGTTGTTTGCTTGGACAAGATAAAGTCTGAGTAAGTGAATCAAAGTGACCTGATGAGACTTAGGCAATTGATGCAATTGCCCGATGAAGTCAAGGTATATGAAGCAAAAATACTCGTTGAGACTTAGACAATTGATGTAATTGTCCGATGTGATTGTGTTTGATTGGTTGATCAATTGATAGTATGTGCATGTGATGGGTGGTTGTGGGGAATCATGGCAACCCCGTTGAGACTAGGTCATTATGATAAATGCCTGATGTAGTCTAGGATTACCATAATCGATTACCTGTTGAGACCCGAAGATACTTGATCAGAGTATCTGTTGATAGTCTAGGTGTGTGTGAGTCAATGTACCTATGCAGACAGAGTAACTTGCTTGGCTTATTGGATGACTTAGGATAGGAAACACAATCCCTCCTATTTAGAGATGGATGGTGATGAACGTGGCTTGATTGGGTTGATTGAGAAACGATGTAGGGTATGTGATGCTGATTATCGAGATGGGGAGGGTGAGGGGGGGTGGGTTCGATGTTAGATAGAAGAAAGGGAAAACCTATGACTCATTCCTATGGAAGAAGAGGAAAATAGAGTATGCATTATTATGACTATGTATGCATGATATGTAGCTATTATGAGTGTATGGATGGGTGGAATGCAACGAAATGCAATATATATAGATGAGATGAGATGACGATCCATAGTGCTCTATTTTCATCATTGAGCTTTAAAATGTTGGAAGAGAATACAAGCATCTTGACATAATGATTCAAGATGACCTGAGTATTCCTTTCATGGTTTTTAATATAGCAAGTTAATACAAACGACTTGATATAAGGGTCAAGTCGACCAGAGTATTGCTTGCGGAACAGATAAGGATTATCTCCTTTCATGCATGACTTGGATCGTCCTCCTTGATCTTAGGCTGATCATATCCTGAGACAAGTTCATACCGTAGTAAGAAAATAAAACCTTTATCCAATTTGGAGGAAGAGGAACCAAAGGATGCGCATTGTACCTGCAACCAAACAGCATATTTACATAAAGAATAAAGAATAAGGATCCTTGGTAATGGCTCATGCTCATATGGTCGAGGTATACGCTGTAGTCAGCAAGCCGTAGTGATCTATGACTGTATTTTTGCCTATGATCACGTAGCTTAGTGAACTTCCCACGTAGACACCATTAGTACATGCCCCAGAACTTCATCGGAAATGATGCGCAAACAAAACAAAACAATGCTGAAAAGATCCCGATACAGATAAACAAACGATTGTACTCACAAATCAACCAAGTATTTGATAGCTTAACAGAATTTTCTTGTCAAAGAAAACGTCATCTTGTCTTTGTTTTGGTAAGGAAGGATACATCCTTGGTTAAAGACAGGTTTGGATTGTTGATGTCGATTGTTTTGGTTTGATTGGTAAATGGTCATTGTGTGAGTAGTTTGTCAATGTTTGTTTTGCATCTGATCGGATGAATATGTACAAGGTGTTGCCATGTTTTTTGGATTTTGTGTAATAGTTTTTGAATGTTTTTGGATTTTGTGAGTTGTTTTTGAATGTTTTTGGTATTTTTGCGAGACATTTTTGAATGTTTTTGATATTTTCTGGGACATTTTTGAATGTTTTTGGATTTTGTGTAATAGTTTTTGAATGTTTTTGGATTTTGTGAGTCATTTTTGAATGTTTTTGTATTTTGCGAGACATTTTTGAATGTTTTTGCCAATGAATCACCAGTAATGTAGAATCCACTTCCATCACGAGGGTAAGGGTATTGCCCCCAGTTTGTAGACCGAACTATGAAAAGGTGGGATGCTAGACGCGTGGAGTACTTTCTTAATTGCAGATCAAATAACAAGCCATAGTTTGGATGGATGGATGTATGTGTGCATGAATATGATCGCAACAAGCTTTGAAAGATAATGGAGCTATTGCCTTTACGAGTGGCGCCTGTTTGCCAGGTTTTTCACCATCGCACTTACCCAAGGTGCCACCGGAGTGGTTGTTCACCGTTTGGATGCATGATTTTTCTTTACTTTTTTTTTTTTTTTTTTGAATGTTTTTGTATTTTCTTCAGGAATTTTCTGAATGTTTTTGGTATTTTTCTGATATGTAGGGGAGCCTGATGCTCTGTACACCTTAGGTATAAAACCGTTTGAGGTGCATGCTGTTGATTGGATCTGCGAGCGGTTCTCCTTCTGGTGTAGCCAACTGATATGCCCCGGACCCGAATACAGTAGTGACAACATATGGGCCCAACCAGTTTGATTCAAACTTACCCTGATGTTCTCTGTTTGGTTGGTTGCGAGGATTCTCTCGTAGAACAAGATCGCCTACCTCAAATGTACGAGGTCTAACTCGGTGATTGTAACTTCTGCTTATGCGCTGCTGATAGGCTTTGAGGTGATTGTATGCAGCTTGTCGTTTCTCATCAAGTAACTCTAAGTCCTGAAGACGGGATACTCTGTAGGTTTCATCATCGATGAGATTATGCAAGGAAACTCGTAATGATGGTATCTCAACCTCAATAGGTAAGATAGCTTCTGCACCATAGACTAATGAATAAGGAGTTGCACCTGTAGGGGTTCGAATGCTAGTGCGATATGCCCATAATGCTGGATTCAATTGAACATGCCAATCACGACCGGCATCATTGACTGTTTTCTTTAGGATCCTCAATATGTTTTTATTGGATGCTTCGGCCTGACCATTGCCTTGTGGGTAATAGGGAGTGGAAAAGCGGTGTTGGATATGAAATTTCTCACAAAGCTCACGGACATCCTGATTTTTGAAAGGAAGACCGTTATCTGTGACAATGGACATGGGCACACCATACCGGCAGATGATGTAATTGAGGATGAATGAGGCGATCTGCTTGTCGGTGACTTGGGTAAGTGGAACAGCTTCGATCCACTTGGTGAAATATTCAGTGGCGGTAATAATGAATTTATGGCCATTGGATGAAGATGGATGGATTTTACCCACAAGATCAAGACCCCATTGACAAAAAGGCCATGGTGTTGTGATTGGTTGCAGTTCTTGAGCTGGTGCATGTATTAGGTCGCCATGAACTTGACATTTTTTGCACTTCCTGACAAAGTAGTAGGAATCCTTTTCCATAGATGGCCAATAGTATCCAGCTCGCATGATCTTCTTGGCTAGTGATGGACCACTTGAGTGAGTCCCACAAATTCCTTCATGTACCTCTTCCAAAGCCTTTGTTATCTCATCTTGTTCCAGACATCGAAGGAGAGTACCATCAAGACTACGTCGGTATAAGGTTTCGGCAATAATGGTATATCGAGCAGTTTGGCGAATGAAGGTTTTTCGTTGGTTATTTGATTGGTCGGGAGGAAGGGTGTGATCGCGGAGATAGGTGTAGAACTCACCGTACCATGGGGATTCAGAACCGACAAGGCGACATATTATTTTGGATTCGGGGATATCATAAGCGGGAATCCAAAGCTGTTCTACCAAGAACTCGTAGCGTGTTGAATTCTGTGGAAGATCTAGGAGAGATGCGATAGTAGCCATAGCGTCAGCAGCTCGATTCTGATCTCTTGGTATCTGCTCAAAAGTGATAGTAGTAAATGATGTCTTTAGAGTGTCCATCATTTGCTTGTATGGCATGAGTTTATCATCTTTGGTCTGATATTCATCAGTTGCTTGTCGAATGACCAGTTGTGAGTCGCCATATACTTGAAGTTCTTTTAATTTCCATTGTATGGCTAGCCTGAGTCCTGTGATCAAAGCCTCATATTCTGCTATGTTGTTTGTGCATGGAAATGTGAGCCTGTAAGACTTCGGGATGCTATCACCTTGAGGTGTGATAAACAAAATGCCTGCCCCCGAGCCGTGCCTAGTGTATGAACCATCAAAATATAATTTCCATGGTTGTACTTCTGTGATCATGAATATCTCTTCGTCTGGAAAATTGGAAATGAGAGGATGATCACCTATGAGAGGTGCATCGGCCAACTGATCTGCAATGACCTGCCCTTTGATAGCTTTACGGTCCACATACTTGATGTCAAATTCACTTAGAATCATTACCCATTTGGCCAAGCGACCTGTCAATGCTGCTTTGCTGAGTAAATACTTGAGTGGATCAATCTTTGCAATGAGTTGTACCTTGTGTGTTAACAGATAGTGCCGCAATTTAGTGGCTGCCAAGATTACTGCTAGGCAAGCTCGCTCAATAGGTGTGTAATTGAGTTCATAGCCCACCAGTGTGCGAGAGATGTAGTATATAGCACACTCTTTACCTTCTGCATTATGTTGTGCTAGTAGTACACCCAATGCTGTACTTGTTGCTGAGATATAGAGTAACAACGGTCTACTTGGATCTGGTGGTATCAACAACAGTGGATTCATGAGATAGTCTTTAAGTTCCTGAAATGCTTGCTGGCATTTGTCATCCCATTGAAAGCGGATGTTCTTGTGTAGTAGGTGTGTGAATGGGTGACATTTATCAGCCAATTGTGCAATGAATCTTCGGATGGATTGAAGCCGTCCTTGTAGTGTCCGTAGCTGACTGATATTCTTTGGAGGTGGCATGTCCATTATTGCTTTAACCTTTGCTGGATCGACCTCAATGCCTTTGCTTGAGACAATGTATCCTAGAAGCTTCCCGGAGGTTACTCCAAAGACACATTTCTTTGGGTTGAGTCGAACATGATATTGTTCCAGTCTATCAAAGATTTGATCTAAGATGTGAAGATGTCCTTCTCTAGTAAGTGATTTTGCTAGTAAGTCATCCACATAATCTTCCATCATAGTATGCATCATGTCATGGAAGATGGTGGTCATTGCTCGTTGATAGGTCGCTCCTGCATTTTTTAGACCAAAAGGCATTACATTCCAGCAATATGTGCCCCATGGACATGTGAAGGCTGTCTTATGTTGGTCCTCTGGTGCGATCTTTATTTGATTGTATCCTGAAAAGCCATCCATGAGTGAAAGCATGGCATGTCCTGCTGTTAGATCCACTATGATGTCAATATTTGGAAGGGGGAAGTCATCCTTAGGACATGCCTTATTCAGATCTCTGAAGTCAGTACAAATGCGGATGCCCCCTTTTGGTTTGCCAACTGGCACGATGTTGGAGATCCATTCTGCATAATCAATTGGTCTAATGAAACCAACATCTAGGAGTTTCTTGAGTTCTGTTTTGACTAGCACTGCAATCTGGGGATGCATCTTACGAAGCTTCTGCTTGACAGGTTTGGCTCCTTCTGCTACGGTGAGATGATGCATGACTAAATCAGGATCAAGCCCAGGCATGTCTGCATATGACCATGCAAAGTTGATCTGACGCTTCTGGAAGAACTTTATAAACTTAGGCTGTTCCTCTGGAGTGAGAAGAGATGCCAGATGTATGATATGAGGGTTTTCAGGAGTCCCTACATTGTATTCTTTAGTCTCCTCAATGAGAATCGTCGATCGTTCCTGTTGTGTACTAGCAGGGAGAATGTCAAACCCTTCATCCTCAGGCGCCTCAGAGAGGTTTTCACCATTGGATACGCTCTTTCTTTTTACTTTTGTCGGATCAAACAGTGCCACAGTATGGTTTTCACTGGAAGATCCATGTTTTATTGTTATATTTTTGCAGCTGAAGGGTTTGGCATCCGCCCCGAAGTATGCTACACTATTAAGTTCAATGGCGAATCCAACTTTGTGATCCCCGCTTGGTAGATTATCCCTTAATTCCAAAAAGTCAATGATAGCCTCATCGTTCTGGAAGAGGTCAAGACATGGGGGATTTGGTTGGTTCCATTCGATGAGTTCAGGGTGGATAATGGGCATTACTTCATCGATTAGATTGAGTTCGTTAGAGGTATCAGTGAGGGTTAAGACAGTGTGGTGAAGGTCGTTGATGGTACTCTCCCTGTCAGAATCAGGCGTAGGATGAGACGTAGGGTCTGTGGAAGATGTTTCCAGCTCAAGTACCCAAGTGGTCTTTATCTGTGCTTCTCCGTAAACAGGGATGTCTTTGCGTGGCGGAGGTGGTGATGTGTCTTCCTCATCTGAAGTATTAAGTTGCACTGAATCGAATTCCCACTCATGTGAGTCGGTCTCTGAATCACTTTCCAGCATCCGATTGCTATACCATACTGGGATGTCTTTGGAGTTAAACACTGCAGGCGTGATTGGTTTATGTACTTTTGTGGTGATCGATGCTGCAGGAACCGTGATGGGGTTTAAAGGATTTGTTACTGGAAGTATTGGTAATGGTGACTCAGTGGCTTCTGCTAGAACTACTGGTGCCATAGATGCTGCTGCGGGTTCTGATATAGTTGTTTCTACAGATGGTGTTGCTGATGGGATTACTGGTTCGTTTGGTGGGATGTTTGGCACTGTAGATGGTTGTGGTGGGTTTGTGAGCCTCGATGGGGCAGTGGGGATATTGCTTGATGGTGCTTTGATTATGAAAGGTGTCCTCTTTACAGTAGGTGGGCAAAATGGTTTGCTAGGTTTTCCTTTAAATCTGAGTTTAGGAAGGATCTCTTTTTCAAAGCCTAAGCCTGTATTACCTTTGGGCTTGAACTCTGGCAGCAGCGGTTCATGTCGTCCTTGTTTGCAGGATCCCAAAGCACTTTGACCATCATATCCCATTCTTTGCATAATGAGGAGGCCTTTGCCATATTGTTCCGTTGGAAGTATAACTTGTGGTTTGTCAGTGGTGATGGGATCTTTATAGATCCAGTCTGCTAGGTCCTCATCTTGTGTTTCTTCCTCTTGACTCTTTCCAAGGATGAAAGGCGTTAAAGCACATGTGGGCGTGACTATGGATTGTTGGAGCAACTGTTGGGGTTTACCATGCGTTCTAGGAGAAGTGGGCATTTGTCCCACACAAAAGAGCTGACTCAAGTTATATTCCCCGGGACCTTCCTCTGTGACTTTCATTTTAAGCTTTTCTTGCTTGGGTATAGGAGTGTTTGAACTGGCAAGAGAGGTGGGATTTACATATGATGTGGAGGAAATGGCTTCCCTATTATTAGGAACAGTAATCTCTGGTTGATGGCTGATATTATGGCAAAATGCAAAGGGATTTGCATCGCCCAGGATTGTGATCTCTGTACCATTATGTGGGAACTTGATACATTGATGATAGGTAGATGGAACAGCTTGCATGGCATGTATCCAAGGTCTCCCTAATAATAGATTATATGGCAGAGGAAGGTCCAGAACCTGACAAATTATGTGCTTTACCACGGGGCCCACTCGGATTGGTAGTACCACAGCTCCTTTGGATGAACGTTCTGCATCATCATAGGCCTTGATGGTGATCTTCTTGCGAGGATCCACTGATTCTACTGCATAGCCCAATGCTGTGACCAACTGTAGTGTACAAATGTTTAGGCCTGCTCCATTATCAATCAAGACTCGCTTGATCCTGTGTTGGTTGACAAAGCCTTCAATGTGGAGTGAGGCGTTATGAGGTTGCTGGAAGGAAGAGTTGTCACTTTCGGAAAAAGTGAGACAAGGTGAGGACTTTAGATTTCCAACCATGGCTTGAAATTGGTCTGTATTCAGGTTTGCAGGGACTGACGCCTCTTGGAGTGCTTGATCCAAGATAGTTTTATGAGAGGGTGACAGACGCAATAGTTCCAAGATGGATATAAGTGCAGGGGTTTTGTCTAATTGTTCCAGAAGATTGTACTGCTTTGGGATGGAGGTGGTGCCTTGTGGAGCTGCCTTTATGGTGACCTTGCCACGACGTGTAACAACATTGCAATTTGAGGTGGGATTTTTGAAGGTGATAGTTGCAATTTGTTCACTGGCATCATACAGGTGATTGACAGTGTAATTATACGCAGCTTGTGTATAATCAGTGGTATCAGGACCTCGTCTGGACGTGGAAGGACCCCTTTGATCTTGCGATGGAAGTGGATTCTTGAACATCTGATGATCATTATTGGTCATTTTTGGGTCATGCCCTTCAATTTCAATTTCTCCTCGATCAATAAGATCTTGAATGAGATCTTTCAATCGATGACAATTACTTGTCTTGTGTCCTCTTCCTTGATGGAATTCACAATGTTCAGTATCTCTCCACCATGCCGGTTTGACCTGAGGCTCATAGTTTGATAGCTTAGGTAGAGTGATCAAATTCTGAGAAATGAGTTGTCGCATCACTGTTTCAATGGGTTCCCCTAAGGGAGTGTATGTGCATTTTTGTTTTTGTGGACGGGGTCTTGGTTCATCATGAGATGTGACGCGACCTTGATTAGGAGGAACATTTGTGTTATTTTGAGGTGGAGGATTTTGTCCTGCAAACCGAACCACAGGTTGTGCATTTTGGACAGTTCGAGCATCCACAACTCCATCGTTGACGATATTCTTATTCTTGTTCCAGAAGTTCGGTTTATCGCTATTGAAACGCGGGCGAGGACCATCTTTGGGTTCATTAAAGATTTTGATGTGTCCTTTTTTGATGAGTGCCCTTTCACATTTTATACCCTTGGTGATCATATCGTTAAAAGAATCAGTATCTTTGACATCCAGGTGAAATTCCATTTCTTCGTTTAAGTTGGAAATGAAAATTTCCACTAGTTCTCGTTCAGGTAACTGAAGAGAACGTCTGCTAGACATTTGGCGCCATCATTGCAGGAATACTGAGAATAATTCACCTGGTTTTTGTTTGGTGTTGCATAGATCAGCCATGGTGATGTCGCGTTCAATATTATAAGAGTAATGAGATAGGAACTTCTGGATGAGTTCCTCAAATGTTCTAATGCCACCTGGTAGTCGAGAAAACCATGATGTGGTTGTTCCTCCCAAGCTTTGGGGAAAAAGGCGCATTAGGTATGTGTCCTCATAAGCCACTTCAAGACAAGCGGAATGAAATTCTCGGACATGATCGCGGGGATCTCCCTTTCCTCTATATTTTTCAAATTTTGGTGTTTCGAACCCACGTGGAAAAGGTGGCATATAAAGATTCCTATCAAACGGATAGGGACAGATGTCGTTAAGTGAGAATTGATTGGTCTTAACACCACTATGAAGTTGTTGGGCGAGATTCTCAACTTGTTGCCGCAACATCTCTATTTCATTAGGAGGAGGAGGTGGTGGGTTACCTCGAGGGATGTTATATCTGATGGGATCTCTACGCCTTTCCTCCTCATGGCGACTTTGTCTTTCTGATGCTTGTCTTAATTGGGCAAGATCAAAGTCTGAGGGGAGTTTGGCTCCTTCTTGAGCGAGTCTTAAAAAGTGAGCATCCGCATTGCTCCTTAGTATTTCATCAAATAATCTGTTAAAATGAGGGTTATGCTGAACCCTTTCGATTGTTGAAGGAGTGGGTGTACCTGGGTTTTCATCATTCCCATTTCCTCCAAGTGCTTCTTGAAATTCATTGAGGTTGTCCTCTTCTTCCTCAATTTCTATTTCTCGTTGCCTTGATCGTGATCGGGTTTGAGCCATTTTGTTTACTAGTTTGTTTTTGAAGTTGATTGAAGATGATTGATGAGTGGTGATGAAATGAAAGATTGATTGGTTGGTGATTTGTGTTGTATGGGGATCTCTTAGCACTTTAAGGTATATGTAACCGAAATTCCTTCGTCGAATTGCTTGTTTGTTTTGATGATTTTGGATGTGATAAGCTGTAGAGAAATCTGAGATGTGTTACAGATTTTGACTACCTAGTAATGAGAGGATTCACTCATGAACTAGTTTTAACCTGCGTAGATGTGTCTCTTAGGATGAGCTTATCCTAGATGTAGAAACAATCTAAAAAGTGATGTGATGTGTTTGATTTCAAGCAATATCTAAAAAGGAATCTTGGGACAAGAACCTCTTAATGTTTTGAGAGTTTTGGGATGGATTGATGATGGAATGATAATGTATGAGTAAGATGATGGATGTTTTGTTTCTAACTTCAATAAAAACTCTGTGTCACAAATGGGACAAACGCTGTTTCTTCCCTTTCAGGCGTTGGTGGCACTTCTCGAGCTGTGTTGTAGGTGATACAGATGTTTGGGAAGAATTTGGGGTTAATCTTTCCTCCTTGATTTTTGTGATAACTCAGAGCTCTATATTGCATAAAAGCTCTGCGGTTCAATGATTCTGAATCAAACTCGTTTGTTTTACCTTGAAGGTATAGACGCATGCAATGTAGAAAGACTCTATGTGAGACAAAGATTTGTCTATTGAGATAGAAGAATTTCCTCCTTTTGATTAAAGCCTTTGAGCTTAATGGTCTCCTTTTCAAGGTGATACTCTGATGACACTTCTTCTTTCGCAAGATGTGAAGAATGGTCATAAATTTTTTGACTCTTTGTTTGTTTGCACTTTGTTTTTGGTATTTTTGGTTGTGTTGACAGATATTGGATGAGTACTTTGTTTTTGGGATTGATTTTCTGATTTTTCTTTGACAAGAAAACAAAGCAAGCACACAAACACAAGATTGTAGCCTTAAAGGCACAAATGAGTATGGGTCTAGATCAACCCAATCCTTGGACTTGTTTTTGACCCTTCCTTTAGATGTATTTTAAGGTGTATTTCAAAAGCCTGAAGTCAGCTCAATTTGCTCTAGGTCTGTAAAACGAACACACTTCAAACACTCTTTATCCCTATGGTCAAATGGCCAGTTGTGATAAATTTAGCCCACATCTTGATATTTCTTCGACTTTGGTACTACATACCTTATGAATCCCGCCGTGGCAGGTAAGGATGTGATATACTAAGTCTTGCACGAGCATAACAAATAGATGATCCCTATGATGGGGGAGTCACCACTTTTATCAAGCCACAAGTGACTTTTCAAAAAGCTATGTTTCTACTCAAGGAAATATGTATGGTGAGTATCTTGGGAGCAAAACCATCTATGCTCTTGCACTAAATTATATCTCAAATATCCTCAATCAATAGAATAGGTGGGCTACTACTTAAAAGTGTTTAGTCATGTTCGATGGCTTTGGACATAAGTTCATTCTGCAGTGACTCACTTAAGAGCCTTGTAACTAGTGGTGGGGCCCATTTGTCCTTTCGGCCAGTTACACTGTAGGAACAGCTATACCCAAGGCTACAGCTTTCGCTCTCACCTGATTTCTATAGCGGCTCGAAGGATTTACCGCTCGAGGTCGTTCCCAAGAGTATCGATCCCTTGGCAGGCCTCTTTTAAAAAGATAAAATTTGAGCGTTACTAACACTTTTCTCTTGCACCTAGGACCACGAGAGCCAAGGGAGAGGATAGTGTGTGTTAGAAGTAGGACCACTCGACTGACTTTTTGTGTACAAGCGTGCCAAATACGTAAAACACTTGTTCCTTTTAATCCAGCATTTGCAAATGTGATCTAACTATTTGGAGATGTTGCTCCAACAGCCATGGTGTTCTTTTTAACTTCAAAGCAATATGTTTTGTAATCTAGAAGTTGAAAGTCTTGGTCAACTTAATGAAAAACATGATTGCATGAAGGAAAATTTGTTTTTGCCAAAATGAAGACAAGTGGATTGTTCTTTTTACTGCACCAAAAATTTGAAGTGTGGATTGTGATTTTTAAGTCCCAATTGATGCAAGAAATAAAGTTTGTTTGGTTGATTTTAAGCACCAAAACCAAAATGTATCCCTAACTAAAAAAACAATGAAACTATTTTTTTGTGTTTTTAAGTTCTTTTTAAGCACTAAATAAAAAAAAAAATTTGTGATTTTTTTTTTGTTGTGTTGTTAACCTGCACAAAGAAAAGAAACAAGTTAGTAAAATTAGTGCTCAAAGGGGGGCTTCCACAAGCCTAATTTTTTTTGATTTTTCGGTTACAAGTCTAGTTGGGCGACACTCTGTCGCAATAGCGCTATTCTGTATTTTTTTTCAGAAGCGCTGATTTATGCAATAGCGCTAGTCTGTGTGAGCCGAAGCGCTAATTTAAACAGTAGCGCTGAAAGAAAACCAGAATCCCGAATAGACAAAAGCGCTAAAATAGTGTCAGTAGCGCTGAAACTGGAACAATAGCGCTGAAATACCGTCAATAGCGCTGCAATGTTGTCAATAGCGCTATTTGAGTGTCAATAGCGCTAAAATAGATTTTTCAAAAGCGCTAAAACGCGTTCAATAGCGCCGAAGCGCGACCTGTGTGGCAATTTCAACATTCAGACATGTTAGTTAAAAAAAAATGATTATGTTTTTGGTGCTTGGATTCACGTCAGGTTCACCAAATGATGCCCTCCTAAATGGCACAAGATTAGTCTAAGATCAAACAACACAAAACACACAAGATGTTAGAGTTAATCAATCTAAAAACCAAACACAATGAAGGCATTCCAAAGGAGATACTAAAAACATGTTAATGAATCTAACTAAAGAAGTAAGACAATGAGATATCTCCAACTATCTCTTAACATGATATTAGCTCCTTTCTCCCTTGTTCCTCTCCTCTCCAAGTTCCAAAATAGTGTAGCTCTCAGCAGCTTTTTGCACTATGGATGCTTATGGAGGATTGAGATTTATAGAATAGCTCCAAACATGAAATGAAAAGCTATTTTTAATGCTAAAATGATTGATTTTACCAAAAAGACAAGATTTAGTTATGCTATGCTAAATGCTCTCTAAAATGGCTATAGTCTAAATGCTTTACAAGTTTTCAGGATCTGGATTATGAAGGAATGGGCTCTATTTATAGGAAAAATGGAGCAATGGATGGCCAGGATTGAATGGTTTAATCAAGGGTCAAGCTTGAAAGTTGGGGATCCATGTGCACAATTGGCACCAATAAAATAATGACAAGTGTCAACACAGGATTGGGTTGAAAGAAGAGGTTGGAGGCATTAAAGGCCTGAGAAGACCTCATGGTTATCTAAAGGCTAAGGGTCAAGCCTAAATTAGGATTACCCACTGGATTAGGAGTTAATCCAAGGATAAACCTTTGTGCAAATGATTAAGAGATAATCATGGTCAAAGTATTAAATGCTTGATGAGACCTTTGTGGTTGGATAGAGGTTGAGTCAAACAAATGTTTTAACCATGTGGGAGGGTTGAATTAACCATTAATGGTTATTGGAGACTTTGGGGAATTAAGTGGTTGAAAGTTGGAAGCCTTTAATGGTTTTCAAAGACTTTGGGGTCTTTGAGAAGTGACTCCATTTTGCTTAGGAATGTGACAATAATTAGGGGATGGATTAAGTTAATTAGGAAGGGGTTAGAAGAATCTAGAAGGGGATTAGATTTTGCAAGTGGATTTGGTGGGTGAGGGAAAATAGGATTTTATTTAAAATAAAAATTCATTTATTTCAATAATGTGTGCAAGTTGCATTTGTAGGAAAATGCAAGTGGGGTGGGGATAATGATTTAAATAAATGTTTTATTTAATTTATTTAAAAGAGGAAAAGGAATTTTAATTAAATAAATTGATTTTATTTATTTAATTGATTTGAATTGGATTTAATGAATTAATTAAAATAAATTGAATAATTTATTTAATTAATAGAAGAATGTTTGGGGATGAATTAATTAAATATTAATTTAATTAATTGATGGTTAGTGGATTTTTAATCAAATAAATACGAAATATTCATTTAATTAAAATGGACAGATTTATGTGACTACAGAAAGTATTAAATTTCATTGTATGGATGAAATCTTGATATGATATGAACTCTTCATGTTCCAAGATCCTGGTGCCATCCACTTCTTGCACATGATATTATCCTGTAGCCAAATCCATCTGTATCTCATATCCAAACTCAAGTGGAGACATATTGTCCTGTGAATCAGTAGGAATATATTCAACAATTGACTGGGGAGATAAATGTACTATGGGTTCAGTTTCCCACACTTTTAGACCTAGTTCTGAAAACATATTGTAGAACACTATTTACAATCTCCAACTCATGTAGCAACAATTTCTCAGCTATGGACACAGGGTCATCAATCACCTCCAAAATTTTCTCATTGATCTTCCCTTGGTTGACCTTCCACTCATAGGCTTTGGAAATTTTATCATAAGTTTCCCTTTTCTTCATTGCCTCTTCTCTTTCCATATTCCTTATAAAATCATCAATCACCATAAGGATATGCTCCTCGACTTTCAACTTTTGTGATGCTGTGGCTCCTCGTATGTAGCCTTCTGGGTCAAAGTTTGGTCTCTGTTCCCCTTTCGCAAGGTGGTAGTACTCTAACTTGTTTTGCAACAAATTATAACTTTTTGAACTTTTAACAATAAAATCTGAAAACACTAATAGTCCAAGCACCATTGATTTCTTTTCATGATCTGTGAGTTGTTTTGCACTAGCTTGAGATAATTGTTTGATAATTTATAGGTAAGCAACCCTATCTGGTACTGTCATTGGGAGCAAAAAGGGTTCTCCCTCAAATCCATATATCCTAATCTGTGTATAATCTTGAAAGCAATACAAATCTCCCCAATTATGGTTTATTTGGCTTTGTTCACTGAATTCTTTTGGTCTTAAAAAATTCTTAATCTATAGAGACAATGAAAAATCACAAGGGTATCCTAGCACTCTGTGTAGAGGCTTCACAAAAAATTCTTCAAAATGCATGTATTGACCGTTGTTGTATCTTTGATCCCAGGCTAACAACCACAACTGAACAGGTTTATAGACTCCAACCTTATCACAATCTTTGACACCTATATCTTCAGCCCATAACCCTATCTATTGTCCAAGATAGAGAAAAAGGTGTACCGAGTGGGAGTATTGTTTGAAATTGATGTTAATCATGTCACTCTTCAGTTTTTCAAGCTCATGGTTGATAGTGTCTGCTAAGAAAGTGGCATAATCAAATATGCGAGGGTCTTTAGACTAAATATTTGCACTAATAACCATGGCAACAATGTCCATAAGGGGAGAAGCGTCTACACCCAAAACTTGTGCCGCATAATAGTATGTATATTTGAAATATGGGTGGAACAAATTGACATCAAATGGGGCTTTCTCATCATCTATAAACAAAATGACAGATCCTCCTGACCTTGGTCTATTTGGAGGAAGCCTCCATCGCTTGTAGATATGCTCTATATTAAAGTACTCTTGTATGAGTTTACTCATATCGATGTGCTCTTCACATCCCTACTCCAATTCTAACACTTTCTCAATGTAATCCTTGGTGATGCGTATCAAGGGGTTACCCATGTAATCATAGACAACTTTTGTCTTAGGGTCATACCTATCCACCAATGCTTTTATCAACTCTACACTTACAAAGACATTGAGCACTGCAAGCCGCCCTAAATTCAACGTCCATAAGTTACAGATTGGCTCTGCCGTGGATCTCCTCACATAACTGAAGATAAAAGGTTCATGATCTTGAATTTCCATCCAAATATCCCCTAAGTTTTTAAATTTATCTTCCAATCCCTCATCATTTGACTTGATTTTCTTTGAACGATGACTTGAGGCAGGGAATTGGTCCAACAAGTCTTGGTATAGAGGTCTCCCTTCTTTCTTCTATCGTTTAGGTTTGTTTTCCTCCCTAATTTCCTGAGGTTGGGCATCTTTACTTTTTATAGCCTTGCTTTTTTTAGAGGATGATGCCTCCATCTTAGATGTAATACTGAAAGAACGAGGATTGGAAGAGCACTTACTAGTTTTGCAGAGTAAACCCAATTGCAGAAGCTTTCACAGAATCACTCGACCTTTGATCACTTTGAGATCCTCTCTCCTGATGAATTTATTAGGCAATTGTGACTGTTCTATCAGTTGAGTTTATCTATTATGTGCAACGCTCATAAAGAAACTTGATTTAAATTTATTGCGACATGACTTGTTTAGATTTATGTGGGATTTCGTGGCAAAATGATAAAACTTTCCTCTTTTCAAAGTTTGTTTTTGTCGGTGAATCATCATGAGTTCTCATTGATATTACCTTACCCTTATTTTGGTTTCAATAAAATATACCACTTCGGCCATCTTCTTATCATTCTCATCGATACCTTCTTTTCATCGAAAATATCTTATTTCACGGCCGAATGATAAAAATATCCTCTTTTCGATGAAAATAAGGTGTCAATGTGATCAGGATTAAATTGGGAAAATATTGAAATCTAATTTTTCCAAAATTTTATATGTTTTAGTAAATTGCAATTTTGAGGGTCTTTGATACTCATTAATGGAAAGTATCAAGGACTCACTCTCAGTCGCCCTCACTAACACCCGGACCAAGTATAAGACTATTTTTGATCAGTTACCACCTTCGGATGCAAATTAAGTTTTTAATGTTTGTCAAAAAGGGGGAGTAATATTATGTTACTACATAGAGGAAAGCCCAGCAAAGGGGGAGTAATTCTACACTTGGAGAGTAGTATAGTTTTGATAACACAATTTTGAGTATTGTATACAAGGGGAGTATACCGAGTAGAATATATAGAGCATGCAGAGCACACAAGTACAGAACATAACCGAACATGCAAAATTTAGAGTTATGTACAGGATAATGATAAGGGGAGTATATCTGCATATACTATTGACTATTGTACATATTGTCAAGTATAGTCATTTTGTCAAGTATATAGTTTTTTGAGTTATGACTTTGTAAGTAGTTTTTGTCAAACATCTCAACTAATGTCAAAAGGGGAGATTGTTACTACTTATCAAATTGCCATTAGTTTCATATCCAAAGTCATACTATATTCTAGTCAGTTAGTATTATCGAATCATGCAGTCGGTACACACAGAGAAGTCGGTATGAACAGTCTAGTCGGTTACTGAAGAAAGCAGTCATAGAACATAGTATTCACCTTGCTGTTTACTGAGTGGTAAAGTTAACTCACCGAGTTGATATTCACTGAGTGAAACGTTTTACTAGATACATTGAACTTGGACATGCACATGAAAACGTGTTACAAGATCGAGGCACATCTAACCGTTTTTGCATTGGAAATTGCACTATGAGATTGTGTATGATTACAAGGCCAATCTAACCTATGAGATATTTTGTTTAGTTATTCATTCAAAGAATCTTTTTGTAAGATCGAAGCAATGAATCAGATCACTGCTGTAAGAGATCTATATATACAACATGATTCTAGGGTTAGATATATGACATGATATGATGTGATAAGAGATGCAATGAGATAGCAGTGTGTATGCATGAAGGAAGACTATTACAGAGACACAGAGAGGTCACCAAGAAGGTTATCAGTGAACAGTCAAAGAAAAGAGTAAATAGAAGGGTTTACCGAGTTTCATTATGGGTTACCGAGGTATGCTACAAGCTAGGTAATCTTATTCAGAGCACATAGAATTTGCTTTAACATTTCAGATGTAAAGTTGCAGATATTTGTAATGATTATATTGTAATATTTTGAAGTTGTAAGAGAAACCTTTAACAGGGTAAAAGACTCTAACCAAGTCTATAAATTGTAAATCCTTTAACCAGGTGCTACACTTATATAGTGTTGTAAAAATCCTTTAGTAAGGTAGATCTAACTGATCTTAATACTCCTAACAGGGTAAGCTATCAGAAATGGCTAAAAATAGCTCTAACCAAGCATTCTTTATTATTGCAGTAGTGAAGTTGTGGGTGTCATCCCCACCGCAGTTTTTCTCTCTAACCAAGAGTTTCTGCATGACCAAAATATATGTGTTATGGAGTGAATCATGTATGATTGTTATCTATTGATTATAGTTTTATTTCATGTTACTGCACTATTCTGTTTATGCATAACAGTAAGGTTATTACAAAAGAAAAGTTTTGGAGTACTAATTCACCCCTCCCCTCTCAGTACATTAGCTTTCTATATTGGGCCTAACAATTGGTATCAGAGCTTGAATCTTGGAAAAGGGTTTAACCACCTAAAGAGAAAGATCTTAGCAATGGAAGGATACAAACAATCTTGGAAGATTGTGCATCTTCAAGAAGACCTGGATAATGCAAATCGAGTGATTGCAGACATGCAGAGGCAAATGCAAAAATCTCTGAAAGTAAGGAGAAGATTATCTGATGACTTGTAGGATTCTCAAGAGCTAGTGGAACAAATCGAGACATCATCTGAGAATAGTATATTTGAAGAAACTGAAGAAATGATTGGAATGTTGAAAGAAAAGAACAAAGCATTGACTAATCAACTAAAAGCAATAAAAAGAGAACATGAACATTTCAGTACACAAATGACTGAAAATCTAGATGCATTAAGGAGAGCTGAGGATAAAGCAAGAGATCTACAAAGAAAGAAACAACAACTTGAAGCTCTAGTATCTGATAAGGATGATGAAATCATAAGGTTAACTGGTTTTCAACAAAATATGACAGATCAACTAGGTTATGCTCATCATGAAGCAATTCTAAAGAATGATGAAAATCAATCATTGAAACTTGAAGTATCAAGGTTGACTGGTGAACTTGAAACAGAAAAGAAATCCAAAGAATCATTGGAGAAAAGTTATGAAGCATCAAAGATGTTGGATGAGCAACTGAATACAAGAAGACTCTACAAAGATTGAGGACTCGGTTACAAAGGAAAAGACTCTATCGAGAAAGGAATTAATACTATCGAGAGAGGAGAATCATCAAAACAAGTTGGAAAAAGAAATAACATCAAAAGGAAGAAGCCTATTTGCTACTACTGTGGAAATCAAGGTCATACTGCCAACATATGCCAGATCAAAAAAGGTAAGCAATCGAATATCTCTAAGTCCAATGGATATTGTTATAATTGCAAAAAACATGGTCACATACCTAATCAATGTAGGACAAAGTCTGTTAACAACCATCAGAAGGCAAAATTCAAAGGGTTTTGTAAAACTTGCAATAGATATGGACATAGTACCGAGAAGTGTTGGTTTAAGAAAAAGAACTACATGAAGTATCCACACCGAACAAACATTGGAGGTTACCAAACTCACACAGATTCTTACTGACAATATGTAGCAGTACCATGGGATTACAATACAAGGATATGGTGCGAATGTTGTGGAAGATATGGATATATAAGTGCCAACTATTTTATAAGGTTTGGAATGAACAACCGGAGATCATGGAGAAATCCTGGTATGGCATGTTTTCATTGTCACAAAGCTGGACATTTAGCTGGAGATCGCAGAGATCAACTGAGAAGAGACACTAAGGAGATAAAAGAAAAATTCAAGATGATTTGGAAAAAGAAAGAAATTATGTTTGATGAAGAAAGAACCTTACCTACCGAGTTAGGTGCACCTATTTCAAATTAGTCAAGAAAAGGTATGAAGGGACTGCATTCTTTAAAAGTTAAATCATAACAGTTCCTATTTTATTATGAATAGAATTCAAAATCTGCATAGTTAAGATGCAATTAGAATAGTTTGCATACTATATAGGAAACCTGTCAAGTCGGTGTATACAGGAAACTTGTCAAGTCGGTTAACAAAGCAAAGTTGGATACTCGGTGAAAACAGAAAATGAAGTAAATTGGTAAAAGGTGAACCGAGTACATTTAATATCTTGACCTAACTTGCACAGAGCCCGATAAGGTATTTTTAAGTACTTAAAAGTGTTTTTGCGGTCATTATCATTCACCCAAGTTTTCAAGAAGCAGAGCAGAGTGAATCAAAGTGACCAAACTTCATTTAGAGCAAATTTCAATGTATTTACATCAATCTATTCACACTGTTTAGCTAGTTTCTGATCTAGTCAAATTGCTAGTGTCTACCGAGTGTGAAGAGTAAGTCACTTGTAAACCCTAAGGATAACCTGTCGAATTTTACTCGAGATCTACCATGGCGCCCAAGATCCAAGACCCTATAGTTGTCCAAAATGTAGAGAAGCCATCTTTGAAGTATTCCCTAACTCCTAAAGTCGCCTTAGAACTGGATGATAAAACTGCATTTTCACTCATCCCGGATCGAGTCTTATTGGTAGAAAATGTCAGATTCTTTACCAAGTGCCATGTTGAGGAACTCGGTCATGTAGAGATTAGTGACACATATGATGAACTATGCACTGATGGCAAACTGGATAGTAAATTTGAACATATCAGAATCAAGGGATTAACTGAAGCCCTAGTCTATCCTCGTGTGTTCAAACCCCAATGGGTTAAGTTTGTATTGAACAGAGTACATGATGATTTCATGTGGCTACAAGAGCAACCGTTCAAGATCATGAAGGAAGTCATTCACCTGATCACCGGATATCCCATCTACGATCATGCTCATGCACAGAAAATGATATTACAAAAGGAGCTAATTAGTCTAACTGGAGTAGAATCTGATTATCGAGGACTGAAATTGAATAATGTCACTGATGCTAAACTAAAATTTGCAATCAGAGTCATTGGTTACCGTTTCTTCCAATCTGCAAGGGAAAATAGTGTACCATGTGCTGCAGTGGACTTGGCCTACAAAATAGTAAAGAAGGGAATGAAAGTAGACTTATGTGAAGTGCTACTAAAGAACTTATTTGAGAACCTGAACACAATAAGGAAGCCGAAGAAGAACAACTCAGCAAACACACTCAAGTTCGGTTCACTACTTGTCTGTATGTTTTTCTATTTTGAAAAGTTCTTTCCCTCAGTCGGTAAAGTAGTATGGGAGCTACACCGACCTATCACCCATCAGATCAATGATTACATCAAGAAGTTAGGAGATGACTTTAATGATGTCATGGATGATTACTTTAGCAAATTCCAAGAGAAAATGCACAACAGGTACAGGATCCCACCACAGCTGGTGAAAAAATACAAGGACAATATATGTTTTGAAGTCGACACTGATTATTGCTATGTAAATGTTGTTGAACCGAGGATTCAGTCGTTGCAACCAATGGGTTATGAAATTGATTATGATATCACACAACAAAAAATTAATGCCTACCTATCATTACCAAGGCATGCAACTGAACTAAGGTATGGAACCTATGAAGAGGTGAAGGAGAAAGTACAAATGAGCATTGTAGTTCCTAAGGCTACAAGGAAAGCTACAAAGATGATAAAAGCTTTATCTGAGAAATTCGGAGAAGAATCCTCATCTACACCTATCAAAGGCAATCTTGCCATTACCGAGGAAGAATCAGAAGCACAAGAGGCTACAATAACATTGAGCACAGAATTGCCAAAGAGAAAAGTTCTAAAAAGAAAGAAACAAGACATAACAAAGGCCCTGTCGACTCCACCAACAAAGAGACCCAACACCAGAGCATCAGCTGCATCATCGAGCAAGAAACAAAAGATTGTTGCCATTCCTAAGGTAACAAAGACTTACAAGAAATCTACTCGGAGACTCATTTTGGCAAAAGAGTCGAGTGATACAGAGTCTGATGATGCTAACAAATTCCAAATTGTGAAGAGCAAAAAGGCAAACATTCACAGTGTTGAAAACTTTTGTGCCAATCTTAAGGAATACGGTGGATTTGCAGGATTCAAATATGTTAAGTATGAGTCTAGGAACAATGGTGAGAAGTGACAGATTGAAGAAGTTGTCATATGTACACTTTTGAAGTTTCGGTTAGCACCATTAGAACTAGCAAAGTCACTTCCGAGTGAACTTTACTCACATATTGATAACAGATGGAAATATGCAATGGATTCAGAGAGACAAATAAGAGAAAGAAGTCTTGTCCATTTATTTCCTGACATGTCCGTAGCTGAAATCAAGGAGCATTTGTCCACATACAATTCAAAATTTCTTGTGAAACAGAGAGCCTTAAAATTGATGAATGGGCTATATATTGATGTGGAGAATGAGACTAAGGCCAAGTGGTAGGAGATCTTCAAACAAAAGGATGTCGGTGAACAATCTCAAATTGAAATTGTTGATGTCATCGAGCAAGGTCCAGACCCCGTTGACACAATACAAATTGATGAAGATGTAATGGATGAAGCCACATTAGAGCAAGAAATGATTGAAGGCACCACTTATGCAAAACTTGTGTCTAGCGGTCTTAGAAAAAGTTCAACCTTATCTGCTGGTGAAGCCAACAGTCCCAACCAAAGCTCCCAAGGACACTGAACAAGTTACCGAAGGTAAGAAATCTGAAGCCGCAGAAGATACAAGTAATAAGTCTGAAGCTGCAGCAGACACAACAACAGATCAATTGTCTCAAGCACAGACAAGCACAACAAATATTATAGCAGAGACCCCTATCACTGAGCCATCCAAAGTCACTGCATCTGCTACAGGAATAGTGCAAAGTGTTGCATCTACCGAGCAACCTACTGAGGGACAACAAGCCTCACAAGTACTTGTCTTAGTGCCCCAGACAAAAGGAAAAGAGAAGAAGGTGAGAAAGCATGGTTTTAAATTTGACTTATCTAAACCGATCGTGTTGCCCAATGTCGACATCTCCAAATTAAAAGGGCAAGCACTCACTGAATTCAATGAACTATTCAAAGAAAAGGCCAAACAAGAGAAACAACTGGCAATACAGAAAAAGAACAAGGTACTTCAAAAGGTTAGGACACTGCTCACAGAAATGCTACCATCGGCAACAGTGTCAACCGATGCAGCCATCCATATTCAGTTGGATGAACTCCTTAATCAGATTGAAACATCTAGAGTTGTTGCATCCAAATACCTAAGCAAGCTCAAGGATAAAGAGCTCACAACAAAAATGATAGAGGAAGTCCAAAAATCAATTGCTGTTGGCAAGGTAAAACTTGTCAAATTCATTGCTGAGTTGTCCCCTCAACTCAAGCACATTCTTTATTTATTCCAGAAATTGTGTACATTTTCTTTATTTATTAAAGACATCAAAAATAAAACTGATGCAATTGAGAAAGAGATCACTGATCTCTCATCCAAGTTGACCACTGAGCCTAATTTAGTTCAAAATTTTTACAAAAAGCTACAACAGCTCATGGCTCAACAGTTAGAACTGAGGAATGAAGAGCATAAAATTAGGATGGATATAATGACCCTTCAAACATTATTCCTTCCCCATCTCTCATCAGTCCAAGAGCAGCTCAATCGAGCTACAAGCTTATCAACTACCCAAGAGGGAAGCACTCTTGATGGCTTGATATCACTCTTATCTGATATTCAAGCACATAACTCATTAATGGAAAGTATCAAGGACTCACTCTCAGTCGCCCTCACTAACACCCGGACCAAGTATAAGACTATTTTTGATCAGTTACCACCTCCGGATGCAAATTAAGTTTTTAATGTTTGTCAAAAAGGGGGAGTAATATTATGTTACTACATAGAGGAAAGCCCAGCAAAGGGGGAGTAATTCTACACTTGGAGAGTAGTATAGTTTTGATAACACAATTTTGAGTATTGTATACAAGGGGAGTATACTGAGTAGAATATACAGAGCATTCAGAGCACACAAGTACAGAACATAACCGAACATGCAAAATTTAGAGTTATGTACAGGATAATGATAAGGGGAGTATATTTGCATATACTATTGACTATTGTACATATTGTCAAGTATAGTCATTTTGTCAAGTATATAGTTTTTTGAGTTATGACTTTGTAAGTAGTTTTTGTCAAACATCTCAACTAATGTCAAAAGGGGAGATTGTTACTACTTATCAAATTGCCATTAGTTTCATATCCAAAGTCATACTATATTCTAGTCAGTTAGTATTATCGAATCATGCAGTCGATACACACAGAGAAGTCGGTATGAACAGTCTAGTCGGTTATTGAAGAAAGCAGTCATAGAACATAGTATTCACCTTGCTGTTTACCGAGTGGTAAAGTTAACTCACCGAGTTGATATTCATCGAGTGAAATGTTTTACTAGATACATTGAACCTGGACATGCACATGAAAATGTGTTACAAGATCGAGGCACATCTAACCGTTTTTGCATTGGAAATTGCACTATGAGATTGTGTATGATTACAAGGCCAATCTAACCTATGAGATATTTTGTTTAGTTATTCATTCAAAGAATCTTTTTGTAAGATCGAAGCAATGAATCAGATCATCGCTGTAAGAGATCTATATATACAACATGATTCTAGGGTTAGATATATGACATGATATGATGTGATAAGAGATGCAATGAGATAGCAGTGTGTATGCATGAAGGAAGACTATTACAGAGACACAGAGAGGTCATCGAGAAGGTTATCAGTGAACAGTCAAAGAAAAGAGTAAATAGAAGGGTTTACCGAGTTTCATTATGGGTTACCGAGGTATGCTACAAGCTAGGTAATCTTATTCAGAGCACATAGAATCTGCTTTAACATTTCAGATGTAAAGTTGTAGATATTTGTAATGATTATATTGTAATATTTTGAAGTTGTAAGAGACACCTTTAATAGGGTAAAAGACTCTAACCAAGTCTATAAATTGTAAATCCTTTAACCAGGTGCTACACTTATATAGTTTTGTAAAAATCCTTTAGTAAGGTAGATCTAACTGATCTTAATACTCCTAACAGGGTAAGCTATCAGAAATGGCTAAATATAGCTCTAACCGAGCATTCTTTATTATTGCAGTAGTGAAGTTGTGGGTGTCATCCCCACCGCAAATTTTCTCTCTAACCAAGAGTTTCTGCATGACCAAAATATATGTGCTATGGAGTGAATCATGTATGATTGTTATCTGTTGATTATAGTTTTATTTTATGTTATTGCACTATTTTGTTTATGCATAACAGTAAGTTTATTACAAAAGAAAAGTTTTGGAGTACTGATTCACCCCTCCCCTATCAGTACATTAGCTTTCTATATTGGGCCTAACAGCAGTTTGGTCGACAATAGAGGAAGCCATTAGGTTTAGGTGAGTTTGCCCGAACAATTAGGGAGCAGAGCTGTTGGGGACCTATTTTGTCATATGACGTGGCAATTTCACAGTTTAAGTAGATGGTACCTATGTCATGGGATATGTTTGAAAATATTATTGATGTGGGCATGGACGATGAGTACACGGCCTATTTTGTAGCTCATCCCTTTCCGAGACTGATAGACCTAGCATAGCCCATTCCCACAACAGAGGAGGATGATGATGATGAGGATGGGGGTGGAGGCTGACGAAGGAGATAGAGGAGAGGGGGAGCCAGGAGGATGGTGAGAGGTAGAGGTAGACCTAGGGATGGAGAGAGGGAAGATGGTGTTGAGGGAGGTGGAGAGGCAGGGCAAGGAGGTAGACTAGTGAGGCCACCCAAGGGCAGCGGAGGATAGGTGTTACAGGTCGCAGCCCATGTACAGGGACAGGAACATAGACAAGGATAGGTACTAGCCATATAGGTTCAGGTATAGGTACATGATGCCCCACAATAGGATAGGAAGGATGAGGGAGCCCAGGAAGGAGAGGAGGAGAAGGATGAGCTACTCATGCTTCGAGAGCTCACAACATGATAAGTCGATGAGATCGAGGATCTCGAGAGGGATGTGACTTGGTTGAGATGACAACTGACAGATATGCAACAAGAGAGAGATGAGGCCATATAGAGATATATGGCTATAGAGGGGACTATACGGGTGGCTAGGGCTATAGCTGCAGGCGATACCACATCAGGGTTTTCTTTCAACCTCCAAGCAAGGGACAAGAGAGTCTACTTGAGAAATATCTATTATGTTGTTGTACTTCCAAAGTTGTGGGCAAGGAGCTACAAGAGAGCATCACACTCTACTACTACGGGCAGAGATAGGAGGGGAGCATCCAGTGGTAGAGTCATGGGTCCACCCACACCACTAGGGGGAGGAGGGGACCTACAAGGTGATCTAGGGGCGGGTATTTCAAGTGCTCAGATTCCATTGAGGCCAGCTGGCTCCAAGGGAGGATCATCATCATCATCATAGCTCTCTTGGACCCCATTTTGTATTAGTTTTTGTATGATGATGTGGACACCTTCGAGTGATTTTGTAACCATATGAGATTTTGACATCATTGTATCATGAGACTTATTATTTTTTGATATATAAATATATATTAGATGATCCATCCTTGCGACAGCTATATGCATGTGTTCCTATGTGATGTTCTATATGCTTTATGATGATTTTATGATGCTTATGATATGGATGCAAATATGTACATGATGAAATGTAATATACTTTTATTCTTTTTCTGGGTTTATATGTACTAAATGCAAATGAGTATATGGTTATGATTAGATGCATGATGTATACATTTTTTTTTCTTTTTATGTTGTATATGAAAATGCAAATGCTTATTATTAGATGCTTAGTAGTAGTGTGTGCAGGATGTGATGTTATATATGAAAATGCAAATGCTTATTATTAGATGCTTAGTAGTAGTGTGTGCAGGATGTGATGTTATCATGATTTCTAAATGCACGTGTATTATGTGCTAACATGTAATAATGCAGGTGAAATCTATATGAAATGCAAATCTTTTTGGCGTGTCATTATACTTAGTCATATGATAGCAGGCTAAATGGACTCAGGAAGCGACAACAGAAAAAAGGGGATGGAAGGTAGAATATATGGAAGTGAAAGAGCTTCTTGTGCTATTATCATCATTGAGCTTTATTATGGAAAATAGGTTATGACCATCTAGGTATAGGTTTGACCTAGAAAATAATTGTACCCATTTGCATGGAGATCAGACAATCACAAACAAGGAATGCCCCAGTTCACACCAGAGTCACAGTGTCCTCATATCCTTGGACAAACCATAGCATTACTAAGAGACAATCCACATACAACAAAAATAGTAGGTGAAGCATACCCCATCCTTGCCTTTCTAGTCAAAGACATCCTGGAGATAGAATCTCTAGTCAGATACATCCTAGAAAAGCTAAAACACATGTCACCTTAGAAGATGAAATCAAAAGAAAACCAAGACTTGACACCAACACACAATGAAATCCTCAAGTTATTTGTGTTTATTGCCACATATGTTAACTGGTTTGATTTGGTCAAAATTTTATTATCTTGATAAAGGACATATTATGCTAAAAACCATGTTGTTGCCAAAGTCTGCTGAAAGATTTGATTTGTTGAAAGCTCATTGTTGCTTGTGTCTCATCTTAAACTAACTGAATCCATGAATTTGATACTTTATTGCAAAGAAGAATGAAAATTTATTGTAGATTGGTGATGCAAGTGATATTTTATAGTATATTGTGGGCGACAAGAAGGAAGAATGAAAAGTCGATGGTCCTCAAAACATACAATGCTCAGGGTACCACTTCCATCACTAGATTTAGGATTTTTCCCTAGTTATAGATTGGACCTGGTTTATTATGGAAGGAAAAGGTGAAAAGTGAGGTTTATTATGAATGGATAACCAATATTAGTTAGATCAATAAAAATCCATTATGGGAATGGGTAAATTTATTATGGAGGAGTAGGTTGTTGGTGGGATTTGCCTAGCTTGCTCACACTTCACCTAGTTAGTGTTGCTCAATTCCACCAACCTCTCCAGGTGTAGCTATGCTCCAAGACCTCCACGTCCTTCTAAATTTCTTCTAGGGATTTCTTCTTGTCAATCTCAAGGTGTTTTCAACAAGTGTTTAACTAGGAACCCTACCAATTCAAAGTGTTTCCCATATGCTCATTCTTGTTGTCTTGACTTCAACTTGTCAATTCACCCCCATACTATTGTGAGTCATTTTAAAGGTGTGGAGGTGGATTTTAACATGAAATTAATTCCATTTGGGTCCATTTTTGGTTTGCATCCATTATTCTTCTTACTGATTTCACCATTTTGCCTAGAAA
The DNA here is from genome assembly GCF_030272615.1 of Cryptomeria japonica. Taxonomy (NCBI): domain Eukaryota; kingdom Viridiplantae; phylum Streptophyta; class Pinopsida; order Cupressales; family Cupressaceae; genus Cryptomeria; species Cryptomeria japonica. The sequence goes on along the minus strand of NC_081414.1, from coordinate 85,801,959 downwards.
TAAGGCTACAAGGAATGAGCCCCTATTAGGCCTCCAAAATCCGGTTTTCAAGGGTTTAGAAGAAAATGGTCCAAAAGACCCAACAAAAAGGTTTAATTTTATTCATTCATTAACCTATCCCCAAGTTATTTTGGTGGTTTTGGTTTCCCAAATCACCGTACAATGCCCTAACCCAAAAATGAGGGTTTTGAAGGGTTTCTAGGCCTCTTAATCGATAGTGACTGGTCAAGTTTGTGAAATGCACATCAAAATGTATTGTCAAGTATTATCTTTGCTATGGAAACTCTGTATGGACTTCCTAGAACCCTCCAAATGATTTGGTTGTGGTTTTGTGTCCACCTCTGCACTATGCACTCAAATTTCACCCTGTCTTCTCTAGTCGGGTTGCTCTTGGACTCGCCTAGAATAAGGTGGTAGCCATGTCAAACACCACTTCCAAAACTTCTCCCTACATATATACATTGTAAAAGTGGTTTCCTTCCATTTCCCAATAGGTCATGATGGTAGCACATAGGGATTTTATGGGGCAACCATTTCATAAGAAATTGCTATATACAAGCCAAAACTGGTTGTTTGAAAACAAAACTATGAAAACACCAACACACACTATCTACAAAGCTTGAAATGAAACAAATGACTCTTAAATACACCAAATAAGCTTAATCCATAACTAGATCAATGGATTGAATCCATTTGTATTCACATTGTAAGCAAAATAAGCCAAAAACAGTGATAACAATCCAAAAATGAGTAGTTTCAGATTGTTGATCATACAAAACAAACTTCCAACCCTGGTAACCATGAAAGAGGGGGTTATTATATTCTTCCCCACATGTGGAGGCATTCTAGGGCACTGTGCTATCCCTAACTCCATCACTAATCACTTTAGGACAAAAGTTGTCATGACAACTTTTACAACTTTTCATTTTTGGCTTTTCCAACCTATAAAACCTATTTTAAGTCATTACTCATGACTTTTTAAGAATTCCTAAGACCATACTAAACCTATCTCATTCTCACACAAAGTTTTACTACTTTTGACCATCAAGAAGGTCATTTCAACTACTCAAACTATCACCTACTCACAAAGTGCAAGCCTAGGAAGAAAACCAACTCAACTAGGCCTACACTTGACTCAAAACAAACATCACACTCACTCTTTGGAACCTCCTAGAGTCCTTATTAGGAACCTAACTTGGCCAAGTTTAGTACAAGCCAAAATTGTGAAAAGACTATAATCCTAATTCCTAGGTGCTCCTGCACCAATCTCCCAAACAATAGAAAACTAAGTCACCTCTTTGGGAATCATATTTTGATCAATGCTTAACTTCTTAAACTCTGTCTCAAGCACCCATGTAGCTTCAACATCATCTATACCCTACCACTTGATTAGGTGCTCCCAATAGATTTGATGCCTTGTCTTCTTAGCGATCCTTGAACTCAATACCTTTTCAGCCTTTGGATTTGGTTTTGCTGGTAATTGAAGGTTGTTTGCATCATCTGATACCTCTGAGTGACTGCAATTTGAACCTTGAATTGGTCCTTTGTAGGCAACTAAGTCTGCTATGTTGAAAACTGGTGACAATCCTATGTCACTAGGTAGGTCCACCTTGTATGCATTTTCTCCATACTTGGCTTGAATGGCACATGGACCCAACCTTCTCATTTGCAACTTGTTAGGTACTCCTTGCTATAGCCTTTCTTTTTTTAGGTGCACCATGACAAGATCTCCTACTTGGAATTGTAGGTTCTTCCTTCTCTCATCAACTTTTTGCTTGTTCTTACTTGTGTTCTCTATCAATGCTTGCTTGACTGATTCATGTACCTCCTTCATTGACTGTGCAATGTCTTTTGCATATCCACTTCATTGTTGCTGCATTAACTAAGTCTCTTAGCTCCAATATACCCCTTGGGTGAACACCATAGACCACTTCAAAAGGGCTCTTGTCAGTGGTCCTATTTATTGTGTCATTGTAAGCATATTCAGCTTGTGATAGCACTTGATCCCATGTCTGACCATATTCTTTGGTAAGGCACCTCAATAAGTTCCCTAAGCTCCTATTAACCACTTCGATCTGCCCATCTATTTGTGGATGGTAGGCTGACCCAAAAGATAGGTTGGTGCCAAGCTTTTGCCAAAGTGTTTTCCAAAAATGACTCACGAACTTTGAGTCTCTATCTGAAACAATGCTCATGGGTAAACCATGTATCCTTATTACTTCCTTGAAGAACAAATGAGCTATTTAGCATGCATCATGAGTAGTCTTGCAAGGCACAAAGTGGGCCATTTTACTAAATCTATCCACAATGACATAAATGTTGTCAAATCCCTGCTTTGTCCTTGGTAAACCTACTACAAAGTCCATACTAATGCACTCCCAAGGTCTATTTGGTATGGGAAGAGGTTGGTATAAACCGACATTTGAAGAAGTGTCCTTGGCCTTTTGGCAAACAATACAAGTATCCACATAGTTTTTCACATCTTGATTAATACTAGGCCAATAATAATACCTTTGAAGCAACTCTTGAGTCTTATTGACTCCAAAATGACCACTAAGGCTGCCATTATGCTTCTCTTATAAGATATTTTCTCTCATTGATCCTCTAGGCACACAAAGTTGTCCACCCCTAAACAATAGTCCATCTTGCAAGGTAAAATTTGAATACTCACTATTAAAATGATTTTGGTATTCTTTGCACACCTTGTAGGCATTTGAGAAGTCTTCATCCTTCGGGTATAGGTCTCTAAAACTGTCAACACCTATGCTCCTTAACTGAATTTCTTGGACTGTCAAGAGTCTTCTACTCAATGCATTAGCAACCCAGTTTAATTGTCCTTTTTTGTGCTTGATTGTGAATGTGTAGGCTTGCATTTACTCCACCCACTTCATGTGTTTGTGATTGAGTTTGTCTTGTGTTTAGAAAGCTCAAAGCTTGGTTGTCCATATAGACTACAAATTCCTTAGGAAGGAGATAGTGTCTCCACTTCCTCAAAGACTACACTAAATCATATAATTCCAAGTCATAAGAGGAGTATTTCCTCTTTGCATCACTTAGCTTCTCACTATGGAAAGCTACTGGTCTTTCTTCTTGGCTTAGGACAACACCTACTACAACATTTCTTGCATCACATTCCACTATGAAGAGTTTCTCAAAACTAGGAAACACTAACACCAATTGAGTAGCTATCTTCTCCTTCAAGGTTTGAAAACCTCTATTTTCTTGTTCATTCCACTGAAACTTTGCCTTCATTCCACCTCTAATTGTGTCCATCATTGGTGCACATATAGCACTAAATTGCCTAATGAGCTTCTTGTAGCACTGAGCTAGTCCATGGAAGCTTCTCACCTCTGTTGCTGACTTAGGAGTAGGCCAATTTACTATGGCTTCAACCTTGTTGGGATCCATCTTGAGGTTTCCTTGAGAAAAAACAAACCCAAGGTAAACCAACTCCTGCTTAAGAAATTCACACTTGTCCAAGTTCATGGTTAGCTTCTCTTCATACAATCTTTGTAACACATTTTGCAAATGATTAATATGATCTGCCCTATCCTTACTGAAAATGAGAATATCATCTAAGTATACCATCACAAATTTACCTATTAATTCCTTCATCACCTCATTCATGAGTCTCATAAAGGTGCTTGGAGCATTGGATAAGCCAAATGGCATTACAAGTCATTCATAAAGACCCTTTGTCTTGAATGCAGTTTTCTATTCATCACCCTCCTTAATCCTAATTTGGTGCTATCCACTTTTAAGGTCAATCTTGGTAAATTATTTGGCTTCCGCTAAACAATCCATTAGGTCTTCTATTCTAGGAATTGGAAACCTATATCTGACGGTGATCCTATTTATAGCTCTAGAGTCAGTACACAATCTCCAAGTACCACCTTTCTTTGGGGCTAACACGGTAGGTACAACAAAAGGGCTAATGCTTTTCCTAATTATGCCTTGGTCTAAAAGCTCTTGGATTTTCTTGGCAATCTCAACATTTTGTAAGCTGCCTTGTTAGGTAAGGATGCTCCGGGAATAAAGTCTATTTGATGGCTTATGGTTCTTTTGGGAGGTAAGGTGGTTGGTTGTCCATCACTCACTATTCCCTTGAACTTCTTCAATAGGTCTTGAACCTCTATTGGCAAATATGGCTGCTCTTTCTTATCTTCCTCTTTAGGCTTCATTACTAATGCAAACCCTATACCTTCACCTTCCTCAAGTGTCTTCAAGAACTGTTTTTCACTCACTAAAAGAGCATTAGGACTTGCTGCCCTCTTTTCACCTTCCTCAAGGATAGATTGAATCTTAAATGTGACTCCATCTTTCTTGAATGAGTATGCATTATTGGCTCCGTCATGAATAGTTTGTCTATCAAATTTCCATGGTCTTTCTAATAGAAGATGGCATGCATCCATGGGTAGGACATCACATAACACTTTGTCCTTATACCTCCCAATGGTAGAATCCACCCATGCTTACTCATTGACTAGGACATGTTGGCCTTTGTTCAACCAAGTGACTCTATATGGGTTGTTGTGAGGTATCCTTTGCAATTTAAGCTTACTCATTGCCTCTTCTGACACAATGTTGTTTGTTGACCTTGAATCAATGATCACTTTATAAAATTTGTCCATAATCTTGCATTTGATCCTAAATAATGACCTCCTCTGGCTAGGCTCTTCTCTGATAGGTTCTTTTATCAAGGTTCTTCTTATCATCAAGTTGTCACCTACCTCTGAAGTCTTGCGGCTTGAAGTCTCTTCTTGAAGGTAGTTCACTCTCCTTTCACTGTTCTTTGATGATGATCCCTTCTTTGGACACCTATATGCTGGATGACCAAGTTGGTTGCAATGGTAACACTTCATTGTTGCAAAATATGAGGAACCCTTACATTGTCCACTAGACCTTCCTCTAAAACCACTGTTTGACCCCCTTCCTCTATTGAATCCTCCTTTACTAGTGTCACTTTCTTGCTGCTCAGTGAGTTTAGACTCACCTTGTGTTCTTTGCTCTGAACTTCTTCCTCCAAAGCCTCCCCTATGGCCACTATTTTCTTTTCCTCTACCCCTACCCCTATTACTACTTGAATCATGTTTTCTTTTCAGTTTTTCTTCCACCTTAAGGGCAAGTTGATAGCTTTGATGAACTGTCTTTGGGCTCATTAGACTGAGTTCCTCTTGGATGTTCCATCGTAGTCCATTTAGGTACCTAGCAACTTTAAGACTCTCTTCTTCCACCACATGAGATCTAAGGCTAAGTTTGTGAAACTCCTCCATATAACTAATTACATCTTGGTCTTTTTGTCTTAAGTTTTGTCTTTTCCTATGAATCTAAACTTCATAGTCATCAGGGAGATAAACTTCTTTGATTTTGACTAACATCCCTTTCCAAGAAGAGATGGGTGCTTTGTCCATTTTCTTCCTCTCGTCTTGCACAAATTTTCACCATGTGAGAGCAACTCCTCTCATCCTAGACTTGGCCACTTTAACTCTTTGGGCTTTAGTTATGCCTTCACACTCAAAATGGTTCTCCATGCATTCTATCAATTCTATAACCACTTCTGCTTCCATCTTACTGGTAAACAATGGCAATCCTTCTAAAGATTTACCACTTAAGGCCTTCAATGCCTTTAGGAAAGGTTCTTGTTCTAAGATAGGATCAAGTTAAGGTAATTTGTCTATCTCTGACACCTCTTTACCCTTCCCTTCTTCTCCTTCAACCTTTACCAACACTTCATCTGCCTTGGTTTCAATCTCACCAAGCTTACTTTCCAACTCAATCAACTTCTCCTTTAGGAGTCTATTTTCTTCCTCCTGATCATCCACTTTCTTTTCCAACTCTGCATTGGTCACCATGTTGTTGTCTCCTACAGATTCCATTGAGGACATCTACTCACCTAGCCCAAATCTTATAGGCTCTGATACCAATTTGATGGGGTTTGCCTAGATTGCTCACACTTCACCTAGTTGGTGTTGCTCAATTCCACCAACCTCTCCAGGTCTAGCTATGCTCCAAGACCTCCAAGTCCTTCTCAATCTCTTCTAGGTTTTGCTTCTTGTCAATCTCAAGGTGTTTGCAACAAGTGTTTAACTAGGAACCATAACAATTCAAAGTGTTTCCCATATGATCATTCTTGTTGTCTTGACTTCAACTTGTCAATTCACTCCCATATTGTTGTGAGTAATTGTAGAGGTGTGGAGGTGGCTTTTAACATGAAATGAATTCCATTTGGGTCCATTTATGTTTTGCATCCATTATTCTTCCTACCGGTTTCAAGGGTTTAGAAGAAAATAGTCCAAAAGAACCTGCAACAAGGTTTTATTTTCTTCATTCATTCACCTATCCCTAAGTGATTTTGGTGGTTTTGGTTTCCCATCTCACCGTACAATTCCCTAACCCAAAAATGAGGGTTTTGAAAGGGTTTCTAGGCCTCTTAACCGACAGTGACTGGTCAAGTTTGTGAAATAGGCATCAAAAGGTCTTGTCAAGGCTTCTCCTTGCTATGGAAACTCTGTATGGACTTCATGGACCCCTCCAAATGATTTGGTTGTGGTTTTGTGTTCACCTCTACACTATGCACTCAAATTTCACCCTGTCTTCTCTAGCCGGGTTGCTCCTAGACTCACCTAGAACAAGGTGGTAGCCATGTCAAACACCACTTCCAGAAATTTTCCCTACATATGTACATTTTAAAAGTGTTTTCCTTTCATGTCCCAACATTTCGTGATGGTAGCACGGAGGGATTTTATGTGGCAACCATTTCACAAGAAATTGCTATATACAAGCCAAAACTGGTTGTTTGAAAACAAAACTATGAAAACACCAACACACACTATCTACAAAGCTTGAAATAAAACAAATGACTCTGAAATACACCAAAGAAGCTCAATCCATAATTGGATCAATGGATTGAATCCATTTGTATTCACATTGTAAGCAAAATAAGCCAAAAACAGTGATAACAGTCCGAAAATGAGTAGTTTCAGATTGTTGATCATACAAAAACAAACTTCCAACCTTGGTAACCATGCAAGAGGAGGTTCTTATAGTCTTCCCCATGTATGGAGGAATTCTAGGGCACTATTCTATCCCTAACTTCATCGCTAATCACTTTAGGATAAAAGTTGTCATGACAACTTTTACAACTTTTCACTTTTTGCTTTGCCAACCTATAAAACCTATTTTAAGTCACTACTCATGAATTTTTAAGCATTCATAAGACCATAATAAACCTCTCTCAGTCTCACACCAATTTTTTCCACTTTTGACCATCAAGAAGGTCATTTCAACTACTCAAACTATCACCTACTCACAAAGTGCAAGCCTAGGAAGAAAACCAACTCAACTAGGCCTACACTTGACTCAAAACAAACATCACACTCACTCTTTGGACCCTCCTGGAGTCCTTATTAGGAACCTAACTTGGCTAAGGTTAGTAAAAGCAAAAATTGTGAAAAGACTATAAGCCTAAGTCCTAGGTGCTCCTGCACCAGTTGTGAGTGTCTGCAAGGTGAAAGGATGAGATTGAATCCTGAAGGAGGGAGGAGCAATGTCTCTACACATGGCGTCGGTAACACGGTTTTCACCATGGTATTTGTCTAGGGCCCACCAAAGTTGTTTTCATCATTGGATGGATTTATTTCTCTTTTTTTTTAAATTATCAATTTTTTTGTGTCACAAGGTGCCTGTTTGCCAGGTTTACACCAAGTAACAATTTTTTTATTTTTTTTATGATTTTTTTTGTATTTTTGACAATGAGATATTCTTAAAAAATATGTGTAAAACCTAAGAAGGTTCATTTTATTAATCAAATATTCCAAAGGTTCTCTATCTGGTCTTGAGAGCTGATATGCACCTGATCCATAGACTATTGTGATGACGTAAGGACCAAGACAATTTGGTTCGAACTTGCCTTTCTTCTCTCTATCTTGTTGATTTTTAGGATTTTCTCTGAGAACTAAGTCACCCACCTCAAATGTGAGAGGCTTTACCTTATGATTGTATTTGTGACTCATTATTTGTTGATATGATTTGAGATGATTAAAATCTAATTGTCTATGCTCATCCAATAATTCTAGATCTTGTAAGCGGGAGACCCTATAATCTTCATCATTGATTATATTGCGCAAAGAGACTCTCAGGGATGGTAACTCAACCTCAGTAGGAAAGATAGCTTCAGCACCATAGACAAGTGAATAAGGTGTATCTCTAGTAGGTGTACAAACACTTGTGCAGTAGGCCCAAAGTGCGGGGTTGAGTTGGATATGCTAGTTATGACCAACGTCATCAACTAAATTTTTAAGGGTTTTAAGGATAGTTTTATTAGATGCCTCAACTTGACCATTACCTTGGGGTTAATATGGTGTGGGGAAGCGATTATGAATATGGAAACGATCACAAATCTCATGAACATCCTGTGACAATGGAAGGGGAACACCGTAGCAACAAATGATATAATTAAGGATAAAAGTTGCTATCTACTTTTTGGTGACTTGGGTGAGGAGATCGAATTAAATCCATTTTGTAAAATATTTTGTGGTTGTGGTAATAAATTTATGGCCATTGGAAGAGGGAGGGTGAATCTTACCTACGAGGTCGAGTCCCCACTGACAAAAGGGCCATGGAGTAGAAATTCGTTGAAGTTCCTGTGCTAGTGCATGAATAAGTTCTCCATGAATCTAACACTTCTTAGACTTTCTGATAAATTGATATGAGTATTTTTCCATAGTAGGCCAGTAGTATCGAGTCCTCAACAATTTCTTGGCTAAGGTTGGACCACTAGAGTGAGCGACACAAACACCTTCATGAACCTCATGCAATGCAATTTGAGCTTCATCACTTTCTAGGCATCTGAGAAGAGTACCATCAAGACCCCGACGATAAAGGGTATTAGCTAAGATGACTCATCGAGAGGATTGATGAATGAAGGTGCGACATTGATTATTGGAAAGGTCAAGTGGAAGGATATTATCGTGGAGGTAAACTGAAAATGGCATTGTACCAAGGGGTTTCAGAACCAACAACACATATCATCTCGACGGGAGTAATCTCATATGAGGGAACAAAAAGATTATCCACCAGAACTCATAGCGGGTCTCATTTTGAGCCATATCGATCAATGAAGCAATGGTAGCCATGGCATCTGCAACTTGGTTGTTGTCCCTCAGAATCTGTTCAAACATTATCTATGTGAAATATTGTTTGAAATCATCCACCATTTTCTTGTAAGGCATTAACTTTTCATCTTTAGTTTGATAATCGTCGTTTGCTTGATAAATTACAAGTTGAGAGTCCCCCAAAATATGAAGTTCTTGGATCTTCCATTGAACTGCAATTCATAGCCCTATTGTTAATGATTCGTATTATGCTATGTTATTAGTGCAAGGGAACGACAATTGATATGACTTAGGAATGGAGTCCCCTTGAGGTGTGATGAAGAGGATACCAACTCCTGTGCCATGCTGCATATATGAACCATAAAAATATAATTGCCAAGGATTTTCATTTGTCACTGTGAGAATAGATACATATGGGAATTCTGAGACAATAGGAGTGTCATCAATCATAGGTGCATCTACCAGTTGATTTGCAATAGCTTGTCCTTTATTTTCTTTTCTATCCACATATTCAATGTTGAACTCGCTCAGAATCATAACCCATTTAGCTAATCTGCCAGTGAGTGTTGCCTTATTAAGAAGATATTTTAGTGGATCTATCGTTGCAATGAGCTTTGTTTTATGAGTTAGCATGTAATGTTGTAATTTTTGTGAGGAAAAAACCACACTAAGACATGCATTCTCAATCGGTGTGTAGTTAAGTTGGTAACCAACCAATGTGTGACTGATATAATATATTGCTCTTTATTTGCCTTCATTGTCCTGTTGTGCTAAGAGTGCCCCCAATGTTGTTTGTGTTGTTGATATGTAAAGTAGTAGGGGTTTTCCTAGGATAGGCGGCATCAATACTGGTGGATTCAAAAGTTAGTCTTTGAGAATTTGAAAAGCCTATTGACACTTATCATCCTATTTGAACTTGATACTATTATGAAGGAGATGTTGAAGAGGATGACATTTATCTGCAAGTTGTGTGATGAATCTACATATTTATTGAAGTCTTCCCTGTAGAGACTGAAGTTGACTAATATTTTTTGGTGGTGGCATCTCTAATATAGATCCGACTTTGGCTAGATCTGCTTCAATTCCTTGCTATGAGACAATGTATCCAAGGAGCTTCCCGGAGGTCACCCCAAAGACACATTTCTTAGGATTTAGCTTGACTTTGTATTTTTCCAAATGTTCAAAAACCACAGATAGGATATCCAGGTGTGTTTCTCTTGTTATTGACTTTCCTAGGAGATCATCAACATAATCTTCCATTATGACGAGCATGAGATCATGAAAGATTATTGTCATTTCTCTTTGATATTTAGCACCTGCATTCTTTAATCCAAAGGGCATAACATTCCAACATAAAGTACCCCAAGGACAAGTAAATGTTATTTTATGTTGGTCTTCAGGTGCTATTTTGATTTGGTTATACCCAAAGAATCCATCCATCAACGATAACATTGCATGACCAGTTGTAAGATCCACTATCAAATCAATGTTTGGAATGAGAAATCATCTTTAGGACAAGCTTTATTAATGTCTCTGAAATCTGTGCATATTTTGATACTGTGATTGGGTTTACTGGCAGGTACTAAGTTAGATATCCACTCAGGGTAGTCAATTGGTCTAATGAATCCAACATCCAAAAAATTTGCAGCTCTACCTTGACCAATAGTGTCACTTGCGAATGCATCTTTTTCAATTTTTGTTTTACAAGCTTAGCTCCTAGGGTAACTGTCAAATGATGCATTACTAAATCTGGGTCCAATCTAGGCATATCTACATATAACCATGCAAAATTAATTTGTCGCTCTATGAAGAAAATTATGAACTTCGGTCTTTCATGTTCTGTCAGAGACTGTGCTAAGAATATGTTATGTGGAACTTCCTCTGTGCCAATATTTCTCTCGATAGTCTCTTCCACTAGCATGGATGATTTTTCTTCATATGATGTCATAGGGAGAGTGTCAAACCTTCCATCCCCAGGTACCTCAGAGAGGTTTTCACCTTCTTATACATCCTTTATTTTTACTTTTTTAGGGTCAGATAACGCACATTGTGGTTTTCACCATAAGACCCAATATTTTTATACTTTTGCGACTAGAAGGTTTGGCCTTCTCTCCAATATATGTTGCGCTATCAAGTTCTATGATGTATGCTACTTTGTGGTCCCCAATAGGTAAATGATTTCTTATGCCAAGGTAATCAATAAAGGCCTCATCATTTTAAAAATGTCTAGTTATGGAGCCTCTTGTTGGTCCCAATCAATGAGTTGTGGATGAATGAGGGGGAGGCCATTAGTGTTTTCAAAGTCAACAAGAGTAAGGATAAAGACACAAGAGTCTTCGGATATCTCTATGCAATCATCGGGGTCATCGCTAGAACTCTCCTCATTAGCCTCGATTGTCGATGAATCCAAATCAACATCACTAGAGGGACACTCAGCAACGAGAGTCTTCACTCTTCACGGTTTTGACCTAGAACCTTGAGATCTTGAGGTTTTGGGATTCCAAAATGTTTTTGTATGCAGGAAAATGTGGTGATCAAAATGAATAAATCGATATCAAATGACCTACACACCAATGTGACTCTTAGTGCAAGTATAAACTAATTTAAACTAGTTTAACTTCCCAAGGGGTGTCCCATTGTTCTCTATCTCACAGGATCCCTAAAGTCAATGTTTTTCTCTCAGATCATTGAGCAAATGACTTAGGAATGACAACTCCAAGAACGAGTGATATTGTGATCTATATGCATGAATGCATTCTAAGATCTATATGATATGTTAATGTTAGATTGCTGGCATTGTCAAAACCGGTCAATCCAGAGAACCGGTATATGTGCTAAGATTTGTCATTGATGTCCAACACTTACTAGTGAAGACACTAACTGGTGAAGTGGTATAGGTAGAATGGTGTTATTTTTCAATAAGTAAAAGTGATAACTTATAATACATGGAAACAAAATTGGTATTGAATGATCAAAGGTTCAATCATCTCAAGGTAAGATAGACTAAGCCAACCGGTCTATCATTCAGGAAGATCAGACACTTTGATGATGATGAAGTCAGAAAAGGTGACTCAGGCAAGAAAACTTGAAGTTTTTTGCAAAACAATAACTCATTGGCAAACAGGGGAAGAGACTTGATGCTAGCACAACAAAACGGTAATTAAAGGATGAATCGGTAATATAGAAGTGCAGTGGCATACTGGTACACCAGTATGAAAGATAGGTAATCAACATAAATATCGGAGTGGTGATCAGTTATTCAATTGCGGTGGAAAAGGATGAGTTGGTGAGCTTGTGTCTACACCAAAGCACATGTTGGTAAGGTCAAATTTTAGTTATCATGCAATCAAGCATGATTACATGTAGATTTTCTAGTTCGCACTTATTTGACTGAACAAGACTCATAAGTTTCTATCTTTGGGAGATGCGGTGGTGGAAGTTGTTGAACACTTGGAAGAATTATTGTAAGGTGTGCAGAGAAAGAGGGAGATTTTTAATTTGAATCTTCTGAAATCCATGATTGCTTTGATTGAGGGAATGCTTGAAAGTGTTGACGAAAATTGTATAAAGTGTTCTTGAGTTCATTCAGAAGTTTTTGATCGTGAAATTTGAAATATAGAAATATTGTTGAAGGCGATCCAAGGTGAAGAATAGAGAGAGGTAAAGTGTTAAGAGCTATTAGCACAGCAGAGTGTGTTTGAGGTAGATTGACTGAGTGCAGAGTCGAGAGACAGAGAACATACTGAGTGCAGAGCCAAAGGATAGAGGACCGACAAAGTGCAAAGCCGAAGGTCAGAGGACCGACAAAGTGCAGTGCCGAGGGATAGGTGACCGGTTAAGTGAAGAGCCAAAGGTGTAAGAAGAAAACCGATGTTGTGCAGAGAAGACACAACTGATGTGTATTGAGTGTGATGTGTATTGAGATCTGATCAAGCTATCAGTATTTATTTCAGTAGATCATCCATCTGTTGCTTTCTAACCACTGCAACATAAATCCCTTAACCGGGTGGACTTTAACAGGTCCCTGTTGTAAAATCCCTTAACCGGGTGGACTTTAACAAGTCCCTATTGTAAAATCCCTTAACTGGGTGACATCTTAATTGATGTTCTAAGTCCTTTAACCAGACTACTCTTAACAGGGTAAAGGCACTAACCGTCCTTGAATAAAATCCCTTAACCGGGTGGCACCTAACGGTGTCTCTGTAATATCCTAACAGGGATGGCTCTTAACTAGGCGTACTTCAAAAGACTACAAATTTTGTGAGTTCCTACTCACACCGTGGTTTTCTCCCATTTGGGTTTCCACGAGATAACTTCTTGGTGTCACTGTCAACTTTTCATACTTGCATATTTTACTTCAGTGATTAAGTATATTATTGGATTTTAGATTTATGCAGATTTAATTTAAAAATCAAATTGTGAAAATTTGATTAAGTGATGATTCAACCCTCCCCTCTCAGCACCGGTTGGGACTAATAGTTAAAAACTATGATGATTAAGTTAAGATGAAGATAGTGATATGATAAAGATATTGCTATATTATCCTAACATGATATACTAGCAGGGATATACTATTGATATGAAAATGCTTCTAAATGCTATGATGATATTTTAACAAAGAGAGGCTAAAATGCTTAGTAAATTAGACTATAATATAGATGCACGAAACTTGGATCTTATATAATGAAGAATGAGAGCTCTATTTATAGGAAAAATAGGGCAATGGAGGGTTGAGATTGAATAATCTCAACAAGGGATAGGATTGAAAGTTACTCAATCCATGTTAGGGATTCAATCCAATTACCAACAATACAACTAAGGTGTTGTTTATAATTTTCCCATGAAAATAACATCAAATTCAAAACATCTTCAAATCCATTTTATGAAAGATATTTGAGAATCCATAAAAGCATTCAGCAACATAAATTTTATATCTGGCGTTCCTTTTTAGCATTTAAAGGCTAGGCTCTATCTTTGCATGAATTCCAAAGATTATTGACTTCAAGTAACAAAAAATATTTTATCAAAAAGTATATAATGGTCACACAAATCAATTTAGATCAAAAGAATGCCTAGTTTAGATATGTTTGGGAGTAGACATATTAAAGCATAATTCAAGCAAATCTAAATCAATGTATGCGTTATTTAATGCTATAACTAATTTCATGAGATTTAAATTTTGAATACTTTAGCAAACTAAATATTGTAGACCATTTATCGCTGTAGAAAAACATTTCCTATTGCTTTAATCTGGTATCCAAAGACGAAGTTAAAGTGACAGTGTTTTCAATGAAAGGGGATAAGATGCCTGGGCTAGAAGGATTTCTTGGCCTATTCTATCAATTTTTTTGGAATATTATTTTAGATGATCTATAAAAGGTGGTGGAAGAATCAAGGAAAGAGGCATATATTGCTAGCTAAATCTTAATAATACATTTATTGCTCTGATTGGAAAGAAGGAATGAGCTACGTCCTTTCATGATTTTAGGCTAATATCACTCTATAATACAGTATACAAAGTCATCGCCAAGGTAATCACAAATAGACTAAAAAAGGTTATTAGGAATATCATATTTGATGACCAAAGTGGCTTTGTTCCTCAGAGGTCAACTCTAGAGGGAATTATTGTAGCCCATGAAGTGATTCATTCAGTTAAGAGAGCTAAAGTGGACAAAATGATTATCAAACCAGACATCAAGAAATCTTATGAAAGAGTGGACAGGGACTTTCTTCTTGTTGTTTTGAAAAAGTTTGGTTTCTATGAGGGTTGGGTTGTGTGGGTAAGAAGTTGCATCATCACCATGAATTTTTCTATTTTATTAAATGGCAATCCCCAAGGATTTTTTCAACATAGTAGAGGGTTAAGGAAAGGAGGCCCCCTTTCTCCTTTCCTATTTATTATGATGGCAAAAGTTTTGGTTAGATTGATTTCCAAGTAAGAGAAAAGAATAAATAGAAAGGTATAAGTATTGCCCCAAATATGGTGAATACAATGCATCAGCAATTTGCTAATGATACAATTTTATTTGGTGAATCCTCTCTGAGGGAGGCAAGATGCATTAAACAAGCTTTAGACAAATATTGTCTTGTTTTAGGTTAAAAAGTAAATTGACACAAATCTGAAATCTTTTTCTTTAACACAAATATTTTCAAGGAAAGAGAAATAGCGAGAATTTTGGAGATTAAACCAGGGGTGTTACCAAGTAGATTCTTGGGGACCCCTCTATTTTCAGGTAGTAACAAGGTTTATCTATGTAATAAACTCATGAACAACTATTTGGGAAAACTAGAGGGTTGGAAAAGTAAATGGTTGATGACTGCGGGGAGAATATTTCAAATGCTAAAATCAGTGGTGTTTGTCATTTCACTTTACTCAATGATGTGTTTTTGGAAACCATGCAAAGTGATTAAAATTATTAATCAAATAATGTGTAAGTTCTTTTGGAATGGTAGGAATGAACAAGATAAAATTCCACTATTGGCATGGGAAGCGGTGTGTAAACCAAAATACGTGGGGAGGGGGGGGGGTGGCTAGTCTTAAAAAATGGAGCTTGATCAATGATTTTGTAAAGTGGAAAAATCCAACCCTAGTCGTTCTCCCCTCCCCAACTCCAAGGAGAGAGAAGGGAGAGTCACTAGGGTTGATGGTTTTCACTTAGGGGAGACTTTACATTCAAAAGAGGGGTTGAAACCCACAAGATCCAATCCCACGTAATGCAAGATTGGATTCTAAATGAGTTTCAAGGGTTGTGACATCAAGGATACCCTCTTTTGTAAAGAATGTAGATAGAAAGATTGAACTAGGAATGCATGTAAAGTAGGAAAGATTCACTTACAACAGAGATAGGGATATGGGATGAAGCTGTGGACTTGGAATTAGCAGTAAAATGTCGAGACGGTGTTGTTCTGCAAATTTGAGTGAAAGTTGATGGGACGATGGCGCCCAGCGTGCACACGGTCCTCCGAAAAATCCGCGAAATGAAGGGGGATCTGTTCGTCTCTGCACAAGGATTCCAGATCTTCAATTACAGCCGCGTACCTGCAACCTACACACAGAAAAGAGAGGACGATTGGGGGGTTAGGGATAAGGGGTTTGCCTTTAGGTTAAACCCCGGTTTTGGAATTAACCAAGAAATGAGAATGTTGTAGATGTAAATGTTTGTAATGTAAACAAGTACTGATACCTTGTTGTAAGAATGTTTGTATTCTTACATGCGAAGGTGTAATGTATATAGTATGTTGTATTGTTGTATGTGATCTCCTCTTCAATGGTCGAATCCTTGTCTTGAATGCAACACTTAGCCTTGAATGGAGACTTAGAATGCTCAATTGCTTGAAGGAATGCTTGAATGCTTGGATGTTTGAATATCGCTTCCGCGTCTTGCTCACATATGTTTTTCTCCTCTTTCTAGGAGAGGAAAAGTAGTTTATATACTTGTCAATTAGGGTTGAGAGACTGATTTTCCCGACCTTGGGCCGACCAGGAAACATTATTTCCCAATTTGCAAACTTAAAGACCCGATGCCCACAAGAGACCGGGCCCAAAAATAGGGCCAAGGACCAGGGCGCTGGGCGCCATGGTCCCACCTCCCGGGACAACAGGGTGCAAGGAGGGATCAGGCCAAGGTGCAGAAAAATGCAGTTTTTGGTGTTACAAGCAGGTTTCGGGGTCTCCATTCAGGTTCAATGTTGTGCCGCCATTGTGAAGACCCAAATGCAGTCGAAATTGCAAGTGTCGCAATTTTAGGACGCTCCATTTAGCCCCCACTTTAGTGGGAGTATAAGCGTACGCTCATACTTCCGGTAAAGTACAAGGAAACAACATTGAAAAACTTTCACCACGTCAAGGAGGCAAGATACACCAAGCCCCCAGTGGACTAAGGATCTTATGACTTCGATTGACAAAGTAAAAGGGAAAATCACGAGGGAGAACCATGACTGTCAATAGTAAGGTTCCCTCACTATGAGTCATGCAAGAAAGATATCAAAAATTTTCAAGGCAAAGCTAAATTTGTCAAGAAATTTTCAAGTATCTTGAAAAGATATGAACGGGATGTATGCCCCCCTATGTTAAAGCGATCGCACATGCCTCATCGGGGGTGATTGCTCTAAGGTAGTGATACATATAAGAAATGAGAAAGGAGCACGTTATCACAAGGATTTAGCCCCCAAGTGTGAGATAAGCCCAAGGTTAATAGACACAAAACACAAAGCACAAGGTGACTTCACTTTCCTCAGGGTCAGTATGCTATATGATAATTCATGTATATCATATGTATGTATGCATAATTGTTCTTCATTCCCCAATCAAGGAAGGTCACCTAGAAGAAGGGAACACATGTGTCTTTTGAGTCAACATGAGAGAGACCAAGAGAGATCTCAATGCTTTGCATCGTCCTCAAGTAGACAACACTAAGGACAACAAACAGAAGAATGAGAATAACACATAGAAGAAGTAACAAAAGAGATCAAGAGAGGAGGAGAGAGTCTGCTATGTTAATGAACTAGTCTAGCACGTCATCTACCCCCCGATCTTGCTGATCAATATTTTAGGAAGGTAGGAAACACACTAGAGGAGGAACATCCAACACAGAAGATGGAGCTATCACAAGATCCAAACAAGGGCTATGTTCATATCCCAAGCCACGTTGTTCTTGTCTAGGAGCTAGGATAAGTGCTTTAGAAAATTCATTAGATAAATGGTTATCAACATCAACATATTCATATTCACTATTAGAATGAACATGAGTAACATTTTCATCCTGAATAATATTTTCATCTATATCATCATCAAGATTTATAAAAATAGGATCTTTAACTCGCACAGGATAAAGACCATCATGCACCTTATGTTTAGGAGATTTCGGCTCAATCGTCGGCTGAGGAGAAAATGGAATAATAATGGCTGAAGGTGTTTTTGGGGATTGCAAAGTTTGAGCTCTAAGATGACGCTTTCATCAGCGTTCACGTGCAGAACGATTCCGTCTAGTCTTAGTAGGGAGTTGCGAAGATTGATGAGGAGGAATGTTCTCATCCTTATCACTTGGGTGTTTAGGTTTTGGTCTCTTAGGTTGAACAATAGGAGAAGAGGAAGGTCTCTTCTCTCCATAGGAGGAAGGAGGAGGAAATGCTCCATATAAGGGAGGAATATTCGGTTTAGGAAGGAGACCAAGTCCATCATAACGAGGAGGTATAGGTCTACTTTTAGGAAGTTTATTAGATATAGGCATAGTCACATTCATAGGGATGGGTTGGGAATCTTCTTGAGGAAAGACATTAGTTTTATCTTTCAAAGGAAGAACTTCCTTCTCAAGAACGATAGGAATGTCAAGTTTGGGTGTTCTAGGTTCACTTAGAGATAGGATCGTATCTTTCTTCCACTTTTGATAAGATTTGAAAAGATGATCACTTCGCAGAGGAAGAGATTGGAATTGTTTAGGCCAAAAGTAATCAATAGGAACGCTAGAAGTTCTTTCAGCTGGTTTAAAGAGACTATGATTGACAGTAAAAACTTCACCATTATGGGGAAATTTCAAACACTTGTGAATAGGAGAAGCAATAGCTTTCATGGAAGATAGCCAAGGATAGCCTAGCTTCACACGAAATTGTTCGGATGATGGAATAATAGCAAAGCTCACATCAAGGGATTTGTTATGGACCTCAATAGGTAATGTAATAGAACCAATTGTAGGAGAAGAAAATGCATCAAATAGTTTCACAACCACATTTGTTTCATCATAGATCACTTGATTCAATTGCAAAGTAAAAAGGAATTCTTCAGTAATGATATTAACCATACAAGAAGGATCAATAAGCACTCCACGACAAGGTGTATTCTTGACTTTTGCAACTATATATAAAGGACCATCAGGTGCCCTGATAGTTTCACTGGAATCAAATGTGATGGAAGGTTCTTTAGGGATTTTCTGCTGCTCTACAAAGTTAATCACATTCGGAGTCATGGACACAAGATCATCAGGTGAGACAGAGGAATCATTAGTATCAATCGCATTAGAGGTATGAGAAGGCAATGGATCAGTAAAAATCTTAAGAGTTTGGTTAGGAGGAGCTACAGATGTGTTGCCTTTATCATTCACACTAGAAACAGAGATAGTATTATTATCAATCAAATCTTGAATTTTACCCTTTAAAGCAAAACATTTTTCAGTATCATGCCCAGGTTGACGATGAAATTGACAAAAAGATTTGTTATCAAAGTAGGGTGAATTAATCTTTGCAGGATCTATTTGCCTTATAGGAGGAAGAGTAAGCACATTTTGTTCCAATAACTTATTCATAATACTATGCAATGATTCATTCAAAGGAGTAAACTTTCTTTCTTTCTTGGAAAACTTAGAAATAGGAGGCACACCTGATGCTGCATTCACATTGTTGTTGATGATGTTTTCATTGAATTTAATGGACTCTCTATTCAGTTTAAACTTCCCAAATGGTTGTTGACTACTATCACCCTTATCACTCAGAGCCATAGGATTTGCTTGTTCCATTTGACTCACAGTCAGTTGATAATTGTGAAGAGTTGCGCACAACTGTTGGAAAGAAGTAAACTCAGAAAACAGAAGTTTTTCTCTAATATCTTTTTGTAAATTAGAAATAAAGATTCTTTGAATATCATTGTCAAGTACTGGAAAAGAAATTTGAACATACAAATGCTTATATCTACCAATGAAATCAGTCACTTTTTCTTTAACACCTTATTTACAATGCATTAAATCAATCAAAGTAACTTTAGGACTTATATTGTTTTGAAATTGTTGAATAAAAGCATTTGCAAGTTGTTCGAAAGAAGTAATAGAATAAGAAGGCAACGAGCAATACCATTGTAGGGCTTTATCTCTTAGTGTTCTAGTAAATAGTTTTGCAAGCAACCTTTGGTCATAAGCAAAATTGGTACATATTGTTTGAAAGGTCTTAACATGTGTTAGAGGATCACCCTTACCATTATAAAGCTCCAAATGCGGAATTTCAACATGTTTAGGGGGGATAGCTCGAACAATGTCAAGAGAAAGTGGGCTCGCAACATCAAATGTGGGCACACTAAACTTAGATTGATTCATAGAGGCAATTTGTTGCTGTAAAGAAGAGACAGTTTGTGCAAGATTGTTAATGGTCGCTTCAGTCGAAGAGTTCATATTAGACGTGTTAGATTGTGATGGAGGTTTTATGTTATTGAAAGAAGGTAGAGAGTAAGGTGGTGGGACACTATGATAGTTAGTCATAGGAGATGATTGGAAAGGAGGAACACTACAAGGAGGAATGGAAGGGTTAAATGAATTGCCCCCTTGCATCATGTTCATTTGTGGAGATATAAGAGGAACACTCATTGAAGGAATGAATGAAGAAGTTGGATTGAATGAAGGAAGAGGGTTGATTGAAGAAGAGGGATTGCCCCCATGACTGGTGATCATAGCAGGAATGTCTTGTATTGAAGTAGTCATTATGTTTGATGTAAAAGTAGGTATACTAGCAATAGGAGTTGTCAAAGGAATAGAATGATTAACTTGAGTAGGAGGTTGTGTATAACCTAAAGTTTCAGCACAACTCTTCATAGGCATCACATTCGAATCCACAATGTGTGCAATACCACGCAAAATATCAATTCCATTCTTATCACTTTGAACCATACGTTTTAGACCCTCAATTAAAGAAAGAGCTTGACTATCAGGGTATTCTTGAGACATCCATTGTCGAAAATCATCAAATTGGTTATCCAATTTCGAAAGTTGTTCTACAGAAACCTCATGGAGAGCTTCTTCATCATTAAGAGGATTAGAAGAATTACCCATGTCCTCGTTAAAAAGGCCATTCAAATTAGGTTCCATCTCCTCTGTAATTACACCTTGGAAAGACTTAATTCTAAGGCTTCGTCTAACGGGAATAGTGTAAGTAGGGCTTATTGTTGTAAAACTCATGCACTAAAGAGAGAGAGAAGATTTTGAATTTTAGAGGCAGCAAATTTCAATAAAACCAGCCAATCTCCTAGATTTAAGCTGTTAAATGCAATCAGGACAATCTCCCGAAATTTCGGAAAAAATGTCCGGGACCGTGGCGAACGGAGTGCACACGGTCCTCGCAACTTTTTTTGAAATTTTCAGGGATGACAGTTATGATGATTTTAAAGCTAATCTGAAAAAATTGAGTGATTTTACGATCTGTAGATAGGCCAAATTAAAGTTGCAATCTCAAAATTGAACCCTACCAAGATTGTTGAAAAATGTAAAATTTGAATTTGAAAAAGAGGGGGAAACTGAAATTTTGAATTTTATGATTTTAGAAGGAATACTGAAAGCAATGCAGGCTTTGAAATTTAAAAGTTGACTCAATTTCATGCAAAATTCGAATTTGAAAGTGGAAATCAAAGTTGTTGCAATTAAACACTTAATTTCAAAAGTCACAAATTGCAAAAATTTGAATAAAGCACTGAAATTTCGAATGAATGCCAACACACTTTTCAGATTTAGGACTGTAAGAAACACAATTTTGATATGAATTTTAATTTCAACAATTTTTGAATGATTAGAAGCCTCAATCCAAGCAATCGCTAGACCAACTTTGACTTTAATTTTGAAAGTGTTAAAATTGATAAAATCAGCCAAAATTCTGGATTTTAGTAGAAAAATACGGTAAAATCTAGCTCCCGAAATTTCGGAAAGAATGTCGGGGACGATGGCGCTCAGGGTGCACACGGTCCTCGCAACTTTTTTCCAAATTTTCAGGGATGAAAGATATTGTGATTTTGTTGCGGAATCCAAAGTTACAACATATTTGGAGGTGTTTTGATCAGTGAAATTATCAGTCAAAGGTTGAATCAAGAAGGTTCTAAAAATTAGGGTTTTGACATTGAACCACTTAATTTTTAGAATTAAAGTACAAATATGAATTGACAATTTGCAATAGAAGGGTAAATCTGAAACAAGCATTAACAATTAAACATTTCACAAGCTCAATTACTAAAAAGAAAATTTTAGGGTTTTTATGCAATTAGCCTCTAAAATTTGCAAAAGATCAAACATGGAAATGTAATTAAGGAAACAAAATTTTCAGATCTAACCATGAATAATCAGAATGAGGATGTTCACGTCGGGTTCACCAAAATGTAAAGCGGAAAAATCAAACCCTAGTCGTTCTCCCCTCCCCAACTCCAAGGAGAGAGAAAGGAGAGTCACTAGGGTTGATGGTTTTCACTTAGGGGAGACTTTACATTCAAAAGAGGGGTTGAAACCCACAAGATCCAATCCCACGTAATGCAAGATTGGATTCTAAATGAGTTTCAAGGGTTGTGACATCAAGGATACCCTCTTTTGTAAAGAATGTAGATAGAAAGATTGAACTAGGAATGCATGTAAAGTAGGAAAGATTCACTTACAAACAGAGATAGGGATATGGGATGAAGCTGCGGACCTGGAATTAGTAGTAAAATGTCGAGACGGTGCTGTTCTGCAAATTTGAGCGAAAGTTGATGGGACAATGGCGCCTGGCGTGCACACGGTCCTCCGAAAAATCCGCGAAACGAAGGGGGATCTGTTCGTCTCTGCACAAGGATTCCAGATCTT
The DNA here is from genome assembly GCF_030272615.1 of Cryptomeria japonica. Lineage (NCBI taxonomy): Eukaryota > Viridiplantae > Streptophyta > Pinopsida > Cupressales > Cupressaceae > Cryptomeria > Cryptomeria japonica. The sequence continues at coordinate 85,779,272 of NC_081414.1, read as the reverse complement.
CAATTACAGCCGCGTACCTGCAACCTACACACAGAAAAGAGAGGATGATTGGGGGGTTAGGGATGAGGGGTTTGCCTTTAGGTCAAACCCCAGTTTTGGAATTAACCAAGAAATGAGAATGTTGTAGATGTAAATGTTTGTAATGTAAACAAGTACTGATACCTTGTTGTAAGAATGTTTGTATTCTTACATGCGAAGGTGTAATGTATGTAGTATGTTGTATTTTTGTATGTGATCTCCTCTTCAATGGTCGAATCCTTGTCTTGAATGCAACACTTAGCCTTGAATGGAGACTTAGAATGCTCAATTGCTTGAAGGAATGCTTGAATGCTTGGATGTTTGAATATCGCTTCCGCGTCTTGCTCACATATGTTTTTCTCCTCTTTCTAGGAGAGGAAAAGTAGTTTATATACTTGTCAATTAGGGTTGAGAGACTGATTTTCCCGACCTTGGGCCGACCAGGAAACATTATTTCCCAATTTGCAAACTTAAAGACCCGATGCCCACAAGAGACCGGGCCCAAAAATAGGGCCAGGGACCAGGGCACTGGGCGCCATGGTCCTGGGGGACCAAGGCGCTGGGCACCCTAGTCCTAAAGGACCAGGGCGCCGGGCGCCATGGTCCCACCTCCCGGGATAGCAGGGTGCAAGGAGGGATCAGGCCAAGGTACAGAAAAATGCAGTTTTTGGTGTTACAAGCAGGTTTCGGGGTCTCCATTCAGGTTCAATGTTGCGCCGCCATCATGAAGACCCAAATGCAATCAAAATTGCAAGTGTCACAATTTTAGGATGCTACAGATTCTATGGGAACCAAGTTAGTTTGGGAAATCTTTTCAAAGTCGAATAAGAAATGGATACAAATACTGAAGAAAAAATGTCTTGATAATGATAGTAGAGAACACATCCTAACCATTCATAATCATCCAAGGGAGTCCGCTATATGGAACTTTATTATCTCTTGTAGACATATTATCACCAACCATGATTCTTGGCAGATAGGTACTGAGAAAAGTGCAGATTTATGGCTGGACTCATGGGAGGGTTACAAGTGAACGGGAAATGATCCTGAGTAGGAGAAGATTAAAAGGGCTGCAAGTGGTAAATGGGGTAGTAAATTTTGTGATTATGTTGAGTTTTTTCTAGTCGAAAATGATCCTAAGGGGAAATAGAAGTGGAAAGATGTTAGAGAATTGAACCTTCCACCTTTGCAAGAAGATCAATTAAGGGGTTTTTTATAAATAGATTCATCATATTCACAGGAGGAAATAATGAGATCTTCTATTGTGGAGCGAAAAATGGAAAATACTCAATTAAATTAGGATATCAATTATTAGAATAAGAAGTAGTCTAGAGGTTTCTTGGCCACATAAACTCCTCTGGAATAAATGTTGTCTTCCTAAGGCAGGGGCATTTGCATGGCTAGCTTTAAGAGGGAGGATAATATCAAGAGAAAGACTGGCCAAGCTAGGCTTCAATAGCCCATTTTTATGTTGTCTATGTAAGGAGGCAGAGGAAACAATAAATCATTTGTTATTATAGTGCAAATTTACTAGAGAATGTTGGAATTTTGTTATGAATAGACTTGGTTGGCAAGCCCCATTTATAGAAAACATCCTCGAGTAGTTTCACAATCGAAAGATAGATGGGGAAAGGTCGGTTTATTCATGCATACAGTTTGGTGTGCCTTCTTTAGTCATTTGGGCGATTTGGAAAGAACGCGATAGGGGAATATTTCAAGGGAAGGAGGAACATATCCAGAGATTTATTGCATGGCAAGATATTGCAATATTGAAAGTGGTTGATGTGAGTACCTCTCAATACAAATTTTAAAAATACCGTATGACAATATTGGATAAGCTTATCTAATCTCAATGGCCTCTGCTGAGGTTTTGACCTATTAAGGGGTCTTATAGGCTTGATTCTACATTGCTATAGAGAAATAAGACGGTGTGGGAAAGGCCTAGTCACGGTTAGGTGAAAAATTGACGGAGAATCTAAAGGTAATCCTGGAGTGTTGGGGGCATGTGTTGTTGCAAGGGATGAATATGGAGTAATCCTAGTTTTTGGAGCACAGAGAATAAAGGATGGAACCAATAATGAGGCCGAAGCTCAAGCAGCTCTCCTTGCAATATAGTTAGGTAGTAGAATTGGTGTATCCAAAACTCATCTTGAAGATGATTCACAAATTATTATGAATGTATTGGCATCTAGAGAAGCGCAAAACTGGAAGATTAACAAATATATAAGTCTAATATTAAATCTTATTTAACAATTTCAAGATTTCAAATTCTCTTGCATGCCTAGGGAGGGTAACGAGTTGGCTGAAAGAGCTTTGAATTTGGGATGTAGATTAGATAGCACCAATAAGATTAAATGGTGGGAGTAATTTGAAGGTGTGTTGTGTCCCATTGAAGTGGGAGAAGGCATGATGGTGGTACCAGCTCTAGAGAGTACACATAGGTGGGTTGTCACATATTTTCAGTTGATAGATGGATATGCAAACACTGAAATGGCTAACAAATTTGCCATGGGTCAACTCGAGGTGGTGGAGAGGAAATGGAGGGTGGAAGAAGATAGACAATACGACCTATTCACCGCCAGCATTTGTAGAATTCTTACCAAGATTTTGGATTTATAACAAGGAGATATTTGGGTCTGCTAAGAAAGTAAACTCAAAGCAAAGAGAGCTGCAAATATGACATGAAGAAATTGGGTAAGCCATTTGAGGTGGAAGTAAAATGTTCACTTGGAGCTGCAAGTCTGCAGGTGCTTTCAAGGCTGAGATAACAAAAGAAAGAATGAGTCACATCATCAAAATTGAGGATCCTAGATTTTTGGGTATGGTGGACATATTGCTAAGGGAGAAATATATGAAATATTCTTTCAGATATCGCACTAATGTGGATGTGGCATCCATTTTTTTGGCTCGGTGCCTAAATTTGGGATCAAAATAGAATGTTAAGTGGGTAATGAGGGAGTGCGTGAGAGAAGAATGGAAGGATGGCCTCAATTCTTTCTTATAAATGGCTTGACTTGGTGATGGTTTTGCAGTAGATGGGGGGTGAATGGGTTAATGTAGCTGACTTTGAGTCGCCATTGAGACCATTCCTAGTTTAGGGAGCTAATGATGGTGTTACTATTTATTGAGTTGCCATTAGTTTTATGTCCAAAGTCATTCTATATACTCTAGTCGGTTACTATTACCGAAATATTCAGTCGGTAAGCACATAGCAGTCGGTTATAGAAGAAAGTAGTCACAGAGCCTAGTATACATTGAGTTGTCTACAGAGTAACACTCTATGTATATTGAGCAGAAATAATGTTACACCAATTTGATATACACTAAGTGAAACATTTTACCAGATTCATTGAACCTAGACAAATGTGTGGAAACGAGTTACAAGATTGAGGAACAAAGAACCGTTATCACATTGGAAATTGTACTTCTAGATTGTGTATGATTTTGAGGTCATCTATCCAATGAAATATTTTGTATGGTTATTCATTTGATAAATCATGTTTGTAAGATCAAAACAATGAACCAGATCACCGACATAAGAGATCTATTTATACAGCATGGATTGGGATCAGATAGAAAAAATATAGAGGTATGTGTGTATGAGTGTGAAGACAAACATATGTGAAAAGAAAAATCATGGGAAAGCATTGAGTGTTGCGACTGTCAGAGACACAGAGGTCACCAAGAAGGATTTCAGAGAACAGTCAAAGAACAGAGTAAACAAAAGGGTTTACCAAGTTATTTTATGGGTTACCGAGGTATGCTATAAGCAAGGTAATCTCATTTTGAGCACATAGAATCTGCTATAACATTCCAGATGTAAAGTTGCAGATATTTGTAAAGATTTTATTGTAATATTTTGAAGTTGTAAAAGAAACCTTTAACAGGGTAAAAGACTCTAACAAAGTCTATAAATTGTTAAGCCTTTAACCAGGTGCAACATTTAGTTTAAGTGTTGTAAAAATCCTTTAGCAAGGTAGATCTAACGATCTTTATACTCCTAACAGGGTAAGCTATCAGAAATAGCTAAACTTGTAGCTCTAACCGAGCACTCTTTAATATTGCAGTAATGAAGTTGTGGGTGTCATCCCCACTGCAGTTTTTCTCTCTAACCAAGAGTTTCTGCGTAACCAAAATATATGTGTTATGGAGTGAATCATGTATGATTGTTATTTATTTGTTTTAGCCTTATGTTATGTTACAATAGTTTATGGTTTATGCATAATCGTAAAGATATTGTTGAAGAAATGTTTTGAAGTACTGATTCACCCCTCCCCTCTCAGTACATTAGCTTTCCATATTGGGCCTAACAAATGGTAGAGAAGCAAGGAGGGCAAAGCAACATGATAGATGGAGGCACATCACAAAGTATAAAGGATCGAGAGGAAAGTATGCAAGATCAAGAAGAAGAGATGATAACTTGAAGAAAGCCAAAAAGAAGCCATACTTCAGAAAAGAAGATTATTGGCTCAGCATGAGCACGTATGAAGGGGGTTCTTCAAATTAGTGTAAAATAATGTTAATAGCTAGAGATGTTTGGCTCTATTATATGCCCATTTTGTAATCGTATCTTGATGTATAAGGATGATAATAGGTTTGTTTGAAGGTGGAAATTTGGATTCTAATTTGTAGGTGGTTGGAGAATAGATAGATAAGTTGGATGAACAAGGCATATGGACTAAACTATTTTCTTTGGCTATGTAACTTCTAATTTCAAATTAATATAAGCTATAACTTTTGCCGATAGAAAAAAATTAAAAAAATTAAATCACATTATTAATAATGCATTAGCATATATGTAGATAACTTTTTATATCACATGAAGGATTTGCATGCACAAGGGAAGAAGAAATCAGAGAGTAGGATCAAGTAGATGACTATATGATACCATGAAGACATAAGAGAGGAATTACTAATGGATGATTTTGTCATGGAGAATTTAAGAAATTAAATATTCCTTTTATTTAAGGTGCATACAATAAGTTAAATATAAACAATAATTTTTACTATTGAGTGCTACAACTAGTTTCTAAGAATGCTTATGTGATTTAATTATTAAAAGGTTCAGACATTTCACAAATGCTCAATACGACTACTTGTATAAATATTATGAAGTTAAAGATGTAGAGAAGAAGATACACTCTCAATAGAAGCCAAATTAGAGGCATTAGGTTCTTTACAATCCTAAAAAATTCTAGGAGTATAAGGGGTATTAATTTTGTTAGCTTAGAGGAGTTATGGAGTACAATATATAATTTTTTAAATATTCAATTAGCTAATAAGAATGACCATTGTGACCTGTTTTGCTTCCTTAATTTTGAGCACCTTGCTCAAAATTATGTTACTTGAGGTTTTTGATTAAGGATCATCTTAGGGGTTGAGAAATATTGCATCACTCAAAAACATTTTGTTTCACAATTTATTTTTTTTGCAAGATTTTAATAAATTTTCAATCACCACACACTAATTGCAAAAACATGTACTATGGTTAACCTAAAATATAAACATATTTAAAGCCATATATTGAAGATATTATGTGTGATATAACATTATTATAAAAAATTATAACTTATTTTTATATATGTAGGAGAAGTTAAAAAATATCATTTAGTATGAAGATACATTATTTTGAGGTGATTGGTAGAAATAATTTGTTGGTAGTGATGAAACTTTTCAAAGACATGTTGAATCATATAAAAAACATAAATATTACTGTCATTATTTGAATCCATATTCATTTATTTTGGTCCTAGGTTTTTTTGAGATTACAAACACATTAATTTTAAATACGTATATAACCTACCCTCATATTAAATTGATTTTTGAAGGCCTTTCATGTATTTCATATGAATGAAGTATTGTGTCACCTTGTGGTTGGCTTGTTGAACAATACAACTAGTTAAACTCACCAAAGTAAATCTATTTGTGCACTTACACACTTATCTAGATCAACATGACTACCTATTTTTAACCAAATTTTATCATGCACTTGAATGATAAATTTATTTCAATCCACTGAGGGATATTTAAAACTATATCAAAATTTGGTGGCCATACATTTGGTATAATCTTGTTGACATTTGCATTTTGCACTCTTTATGTCGTATCATCTATAGGTACAAAGATATTTGATCCTTGTTGTGCATACTTATGATTTAGGGTTCTTAATGAAAACAATTTAGGATGTCCTAAATGTATCATTAGATCCATTCTTTTTAGATTTCTAATGTGACTAGAAGAAGGAAATGTTTCCTTTAGAAGTCACAATGTTTGATTAGATCCACTAGTTTTAGTTTTTTAATGTGACCAAGAAGGAAAAAAATTAGGTTAAATTTTAGTATGTAACATGTGCAATGTTTAAAAACAAATGTATTATTGATCAATTAGTTGTCAAGATATATACTCATGATTTTCTTTCTCATTCAATTGTATTAATTGATTTTCTTAAAAAAAAATTCAATTTTTTATTTTTTATTTCTAATATCATATGAATGTATATTTCTCTTGAATAAAGCACCATTTTTTGAAAAATGTATATCCAAAATTATTTATATTCAAACATATACTACCAACAACAGAACTTAGGTGTAGGTGTTGTGTATAATTTTCCCATAAAAATAACATCAAATTCAAAACATCTTCAAATTCATTTTCTGAAAGATATTTGAAAATCCATAAAAGCATTTAGCACCATAAATTTTATAACTGGCGTTCCTTTTTAGCATTTAAAGACTAGGCTCTATCTTTGCATGAATGCTAGAGATTATTGAATTCGGGTAACAAAAAGATTTTATCGAAAATTATATAATGGTCTCACAAATCAATTCAGATCAAAAGAATATCTGGTTTAGATATGTTTGGGAGTAGACACATTAAAGCATAATTCAAGCAGCTCTAAATCAATGTATGCGTTATTTAACTCTATAACTAATTTCATGAGATTTAAATTCTGGATACTTCAGCAAACCAAATATTGTAGACCATTTATCGCTATAGAAAAAAAATTCCTACTGCTTTAATCCAGTATCCAAAGAAGAAGTTAAAGTGACAATGTTTTCAATGAAAGGGGATAAGGCGCCTGGGCTAGAATGATTTCCTGGCCTAGTCTATCAATTTTTTTAGAATATTATTTTAGATGATCTATGGAAGGTGGTGGAAGAATCAAGGAAAGAGGCATATGCTTCTATCTAAATCTTAAAAATACATTTATTTCTCCGATTGGAAAGAAGGAACGAGCTATGTCCTTTCATGGTTTTAGGCTAATATCACTCTGTAATACAGTATACAAAGACATTGCCAAGGTAATCACAAATAGACTAAAAAAAGGTTATTAGGAATATCATATTTGATGAGCAAAGTGGATTTGTTCCTCAGAGGTCAACTGTAGAGGGAATTATTGTAGCGCATGAAGTGATTCATTCAATTAGGAGAGCTAAAGCGGACAAAATGATCATCAAACTAAACATCAGGAAATCTTATGACAGAGTGGACAGGGACTTTCTTCTTGTTGTTTTGAAAAAGTTTGGTTTCTATGAGTGTTGGGTTGCGTGGCTAAGAAGTTGGATCATCACCCTGAAGTTTTATGTCTTATTAAATGGCAACCCCCAAGGTTTTTTTCAAGCTAGTAGAGGGTTAAGGCAATGAGGCCCCCTTTCTCCTTTGCTATTATTATAATAGAAAAAGTGTTGGGTAGATTGATTTCCAAGCTAAGAGAAATGGATAAATGGAAAGGTATAAGCATTTTTTCAGATATGGTAAATACAACACATCAACAATTTGTTGATGATACAATTTTATTTGGTGAATCCTCTCTAAGGGAGGCAATATGCATTAAACAAGCTTTGGAAAAATATTGTCTTGCTTCAGGGCAAAAAGAAAATTGACACAATAATGAATTATTTTTTTTAACTCAAATATTTGCAAGAAAAGAGAAATAGCGAGAATTCTAGAGATTAAACCAGGGGAGTTACCAAGTAGATTCTTGGGGACCCCTTTGTTTTTAGGCGGTAAAAAGGTTTCTTTGTGGAACAAACTTGTGGACAACTATTTGGGCAAACTAGAGGGCTGGAAAAGTAGAAGGTTGATGATTACGGGGAGAATATTGATGTTGAAATTAGTGGTGTCTATCATTCCACTTTTATCAATGATGTGTTTATACAAACCATGCAAACTGATTAAAACTGTTAATCATAGAATTCCCAAGTTCTTTTGGAATGGTAGGAATGAACTAGACAAAATTCCACTATTGACATGGGAAGCGGTGTGTAAACCAAAAGACATGGGGGAGCTTTCCTTAGAAAATGGAGCCTGATGAATGATTCTATGGCAACCAAGTTAGTCTGGGAAATATTTTCGAAGCCAAATAAAAAATGGATACAAATACTGAAGAAAAAATGTCTTGATAATGACAGTAGAGAATGCATCCTGACCATTCAGAATCCTCCAAGGGGGTCTGCTATATGGAAATTCATTATGTCTTGTAGACATCTTATGACCAGCCATATTTCTTAGCAGATAGGTTACGGGGAAAGTGTAGATTTATGGTTGGACTCGTCGGAGGGTTACAAGCAAATGGGAAATGATCTTGAGTGGGAGGAGATTAAAAGGGCTGCATGTGGTAAATGGGCCAATAAAGTTCGTGATTGTGTTGATTTTTTCTTCAGTAAAAAATGATCCTTAGGGGATATAGAAGTAGAAAGATGTTAGGGAATTGAACCTTCCACCTTTGCAAGAAGATCAATTCAAGGAATGTTTTCTAAATAGAAATATCATATTCAAAGGAGGAAATGATGAAATCTTCTGGTGTAGAGAAAAAAATGAAAAATACTCAGTTAAAGTAGGATATCAATTATTAGAATAAGAAGTAGTCTAGAGGTTTCTTGGCCACATAAACTCCTCTAGAACAAATATTGTCTTCCCAAGACAGGGGCATTCACATGGTTGGCATTAAAAGGGAGGATATTATCGAGGGAAAGACTAGCCAAATTGGCCTTCAATGACCCATTTTTATGTTGGCTATGTAAGGAGGCAGAGGAGATAGCAAATCATTATTATTATAGTAAAAATTTACTAGAGAATATTGGAATTTTGTTATGAATAGACTTGGTTGGAAAACCCCATTTACAACAAACATCTTGGAGTGGTTTCACAGCTGGAAGATAGATGGGAAAATGTCAATTTATTCATTCATATGGTTTGTTGTGCCTTCTTTAGTCATTTGAGAGGTTTGGAAATAATGTAATAGGGGATTATTTCAAGGGAAGGAGGAACATATATAGATATTTATTGCATGATCGGATATTACAATATCGAAAACTTGGTTAATGTGAGTACCTCTCAACATAGTTTTTAGACCCTTTGACAATGTCGGATAAGCTTATCTAATCTCAACAACCTCTATTGACTCAGTGGCCTTTGTTGAGGTTCCGACCTATTAAGGGGCCTTCTAGGGTTGATTGTACATTTCTACAGAGAAATAAGGTAGTGTGAGAAAGGCCTAGTCAGGCTTGGGTGAAAATAAATTGTGACAAAGCATCTAAAGGTAATCCTGGAGTGTCGGGGGTGGGTTTTGTTGCAAGGAATAAATATGGAGTAATCCTATCTGTTGGAGCACAAAGACTGAATGATGGAACCGATAATGAGGTCGAAGATCAAGTGGCTCTCCTTTGCAGTAAAGTTAGCTAGTAGAATTGGTGTATCCAAAATTCATCTTGAAGGTGATTCACATATTATTGTGAATGCCTTGGCATCTAGTGAAATGCAAAACTGGAAGATTAACAAATATACATAAGTCTAATATTAAATCTTATTCAACAATTTTAAGTTTTCAAATTCTCCAACATTTTTAGGGAGGGTAACGAGTTGGCTGACAAAGCTTCGAATTGGGGATGTGGATTAGATAGCACTGATAAGATTCAATGGTGGGAGTACTTCGAAGGTGTGTCGTGTCCCATTCAACTGGGAGAAGGCATAATGGTGGTACCAGTTGAGTTGCCACATATTTTCAATTGATGGATGGATATGTAAATATTGAACTGGCCAACAACTCTGTCATGCGTCGACTCGAGGTAGTAGAGAGGAGATGGAGGGTGGGAGCATATAGACAATATGGGCTCTTCACCATTGACATTTGCAAGATTCTTACCAGGCTTTCGAGTTTATAATAGGGAGATATTTGGCTCTACTAAGAAAGTAAGCTCAAAGCAGAGAGAGTTGCAAATGTGACAGGAAGAAATTGGGTAAGCCAATTGAGGTGGAAGTGAACTTTTCACTTGGAGCTGCAAATCTACATGGTTCTTTCAAGGGTGAGATAACGAAGAAAGAATGAGGCACATCTTCAAAATTGAGGATCCCAAATTTTTTGGTATGGTGGACATATTGTTGGGGGAGAAATATATGAAATATTCTTTCAGATATTGCACTACTATGGATGTGGTATCCATTTTTGGCTTGGTGCTTGAAACGAGGGTCAAACAAGGATGTTAAGTGGGTAATGAGGGAGTGTGTGAAAGAAGAATGGAAGGATGGCCTCAACTCTTTCTCAATAATGGCTTGACTTGGTAATGGTTTTGTGGTAGATGGGGGTGAATTGGTTTATGCTGCTGACTTTGAGCCACCATTGAGACCATTCCTAGTTTAGGGAGCTAATGATGATAGAGAAGCAAGGAGGACAGAGACACGAGACAAATGGAGACACATCACAGAGTATCTAAAGGATCAAGAGGCAATTATACAATATCAAGAAGAAGAGATGATAAAGAAGAAAGGCAAAAAGAAGCCATACTTCAAAAAAGAAGATTATTGGCTCAACAGGAGCATGTATGAAGGGGATTCTTCAAATTAGTGAAAAATAATGTTAATAGCTATAGATGATTGGCTCTATTATATGGCCATTTTGTAATCGTGTCTTGATGTATAAGGATGTCTGTAGGTTTGTTTGAAGGTGGAAATATGGATTACGATTTGTAGTTGGTTGGAGAATAGATAGATAGGTTGGATGAACAGGGCATAAATTATGGATTGAATTGTTTTCTTTGGCTTAGTAATTTCTAATTTCTAATTACTATAAACTATATTTTTATCGATAGAAAAATAAATAAAAAATAAAATCACACTATTAATAGTACATTAGCATAGATGTAGATAATTTTTATATATCACATGAAGGATTTGCATGCACGAGGGAAGAAAAAATCAAAGAGCAGGATCAAGTAGATGACTATATGATACCATGAAAACATAAGAGAGGAATTACATATGGATGATTTGTTCATAGGGAATTTAACAAATTAAATATTCCTTAAAGGTGCATACAATAAGTTAAATATAAACAATAATTTTCACTATTGAGTGCTACAACTAGTTTCTAAGAATGCTTATGTGATTTAATTATTATAAGGTTTGGACATCTCACAAGTGCTCAATACAACTACTTGTATAAATATTATGAAGTTAAAGATGAAGACAAGAAGATACTCTCACAATAGGAGCCAAATTAGAGGCATTAGGTTCCTTAGAATCCTAGAGATGAGATAGAGCAAGGTTTAATTAAGCACATGAGAAAAAAAATTCTAGGAGTATAAGGTGTATTAATTTTGTTTTCAATGCCTTCCACATATTTCATATAAATGAAGTATTGTGTCACCTTGTGGTTGACTCATTGAAAAAGCCAATTAGTTAAACTCACCAAAGTAAATCTATTTGTGCACTTGCACACTTATCTAGATCAACATGACTACCTATTTTTTACCAAATTTTATCATGTACTTGAGTGATATATTTATTTCAATCTACTAAGGGTTATTTAAAACAATGTCAAATTTTGGTGGCCATACATTTGGTATAATCTTGTTGACATGTGTATTTTGCACTCTTTATATCGTATCATCTATAGGTACAAAGATATATGGTCCTTGTTGTGCATACTTATGATTTAGGGTTCCTAATGAAAACAATTTAGGAGTCCTAAATGTAAGATTAGATCTATCAATGACTAGAAGAAGGAAAGGTTTTCTTTAGAAGTCGCAATGTTTGATTAGATCCACTAGTTTTAGTTTTTTAATGTGACCAAAAAGGAAATTTTTTAGGTTAAATTTTAGTATGTATCATGCAATGTTTAAAACTAAATGTATTATTGATCAATTAGTTGTCAAGATATATACTAATGATTTTCTTTCTCACTCGATTGTATTAATTGATTTGCTTAGGAAAAATTTAGATCATTTACTTCTTATTTCTAATGTCATATGAATTGTCATATTAATGTATATTTCTCTTGTTCTGAAAAATGGTATATCCAAAATTATTTATATTCAAACATATACTACCAACAACAGAACTAAGGTGTTGTGTATAATTTTCCCATGAAAATAACATCAAATTCGAAACATCTTCAAATCCATTTTCTGAAAGATATTTGAGAATCCATAAAAGCATTCAGCAGCATAAATTTTATAACTGGCGTTCCTTTTTAGCCTTTAAAGACTAGGCACCGTCTTTGCATGAATGCCAGAGATTATTGAGTTCGTCTAACAGCAATATTTTATCGAAAAGTATATAATTTTCGCACAAATCAATTCAGATCAAAAGAATGCCTGGTTTAAGATCTTTGGGAGTAGACACATTAAAGCATAATTCAAGCAGCTCTAAATCAATGTATGCGTTATTTAACGCTATAAATAACTAATGTCATGAAATTTAAATTCTAAATACCTCAGCAATCTAAATATTGTAGACCATTTATCGCTGTAGAAAAACATTTCCTACTGCTTTAATAAAAAGAAGAGAAAACTTAATAACAGGAATTGTCTAAAAGGAATCCACGAGGAACAACTTCATATGAAAGAACAACAACATTCAACGAATCATGATTGTATTTCTATCTTGTCTTCTTGAAGCTCAGGGTAGAGAAAGTTGTAAACTCTAGTCCAGTGGGGTTCAGAAGTGGAGGCAATGCGCTGCTCAAGTTTAAGACGAAGCTTCTCTTTTCTGACAGATGGAAGCTCAGCAAGCTTCTCACTGTAATAAGATTGAGCAAGGACGTGCTCATCCCTCAGGGACATCATGGGGTAGGGCTCAGTTCCATGTACCCTAAAGAATAACACATCCCCAGGAATTCCGTCATAGTATACCACCTCATCAACAATTGAACCTCTGAAGGGAATCACATATGTCTTTGCTGGAACCCCATTTGATTCTAATTCTCTAATAACTCCGTGTAGCCAACGTTCTTCTGCACCTGGCCAGTTTGCTGGATATTTGAAGAGGGTAACATCAACCCACTCAAGCTCATGTTCGACCTGCCCATAAAGTTCAGGGTGTTCTTTCTGAATTTCTGCCAGCCCTGAAATTACTGTCCAAAAATCTTCCTTCCCAACACCTTCAATCTCAGCAAACTCGAGTGGGAAACGTTGAGCACTCGACATTCTTGTTTTCCTTTTATCTATGCTTATTCCTAATTGGGTTTTTCTCAATAATAATTGGCTGTAAAAAAAACATGGACTAAATTATTTGTCTGCTCATTCATTCTCAAAAACAACATAAAGGACAAATTTTCTAAGTCTTGGCTGCCCAATCATGCTAATAATATGAGAGGGCTTAGTTCACAACTACATCTAAAAATAGAGAAAAGACTAAGTAAAGAAAAACATCGATCATGCAAATTAAAGAATATTGTGCATAAGATAGTGCAGTGGCATGCAATTACCTTGGACTCAAACAACAATTACCAAGTTTATATAGTCTTAATCAAGCTGCAACAACTTTTACACTTTCAAAATAATGTTTTCTTTCTCCTTTCTAATATTTACGACACTCTATTTATTTCTATGAAACGATTTTTGTTTTCTGAGTAGCAACACTTCTTCAAATCGAAACGGTGGCAGCTTGATATTATTATGGAATATATTAATATAGTTTTTTTTAAAAGTAAAAAATTATCTAATTTAAAATCAACTTTTAAATAACATAAAGCTAAAATACATTCTAACCTGTTTAGTAATTGAAATATGGTCATTTTCGGGGATGAAGAATTAATTCTACATCTCCTGACACTCTCTAACATCTTGATGATGGATCATAGAGTGTGATCCAAAAGGTTGATACAAAAAACAAACACACACACACACAATCAAGTTAAAAAATAGTTAAATTGAAAGTCATCATTTCAAACAAACCAACAAAGTTTCTTGTGATATTATTTTCCAATTCTTTCTAAATAGATGGAGTGAGATCTTCAATTGAAAGCAACACTAACTCTCTATCATCCAAAATTGAGGGCTCAAACAAATAGAGACTTTCTACATTAACAATTGAATAAATTTTCACGAATGGTGGCAAGTCAAATGAAAGAGCTTTATTATCACTTCATTTTTTTTGCTAGTCTTTTTCCAATGCATAACCAAATTTTGTCATCCACCTTAAACTTGTGTTTAGTGTGGAGTTAATCATGTCTTGGCTTGTGTTCAACTTCTCTTACACTTAAAGATGTATTTGTTGGACATGGCATGTATAGTTTTCTTAGGCTTCTCAACCTCCAAGTCAACTTTTCTTCCATTTTCTTGGAGATAAATAAGTATAACATGCTTCAAACATTGAAAAATTTGTTGAAGGATGTATAGCATGATTGTAAAAATTAAATGGATGTATACACAAGAGTTTCTTTCCACATCTTAGGATGTTCCATATTATAGCCTTAGAGCAATTGGACCAATGCCATATTTATTACCTTAGACTATTCTAATGGAAACTAATGCTTCTCCTCAATCATGTATCCACTTTGTATCATAAAGTGCACACAAAATTTATCAAGAAAACTTGAACCCAAGATTGATATATGATGTCATGGAAATGGGGACAAGGCAACAACAAAGTTCAATGTTAATAAGATAGTTTCAACCATAAAAACAAAACAAAGAACTAAAAACCATTCCAAACATATCAAGAGAGATTTCAAAAAGCATGAAAGAAGTTTAACAAAATAAAAGAAAGGAGAAGAGCCTCCCTAAGATGCTTCCATGATGCCTTTTGATGCTTCTCCCTTGTTTCTCTCCTCTCCAAGTCCCAAATAAGTGTAGCTCTCAGCTTTTAGCACTAGCCATGGATGCCATATGGAGATTCAAGATGGTTGAATATGATAAGCAAATACTATGCAAGAGTAGATAGTGATGCTATGAAAAAGCTCTATGCTAATGGCAGTATAACAACAATACTCTAAATGCTTCCTTTTGCTTGAGGAGAAGGGTTCTATTTATAGAAGAAATGGGGAAATGAAGGGTTAAGATTGAATGGTTTAATCAAGGGCCAAGTTTGAAAGTTGGGGATCCATGTGCACAATTGGCACCAATAAAATGGTGACAAGTGTCAACATAGGATTGGGTTGAGAGAAGAGGTTGGAGGCATTAAAGGCCTGAGAAGACCTCATGGTTATCTAGAAGGTAAGGGTCAAGTCTAAATTAAGATTACCCATTGGATTAAGAGTTAATCCAAGGATAAACCTTTGTGCAAATGATTAAGAGATAATCATGGTCAAAGCATTAAAGGCTTGATGAGACCTTTGGGTTGGGTAGAGGTTGAGTCAAAACAAATGTTTTAACCATGTGGGAGGGTTTGAGGTAACCATTAATGGTTATTGGAGACTTTGGGGATTAAGTGGTTGAAGGTTGAAAGCCTTCAATGGTTATCAAAGACTTTGAGGGTTAATTTGTTGAACACACAAAGCATTAATTGCTTTTCAAAGACTTTGGAGTCTTTGAGAAGTGACTCCAATTTGCTTAGGAATGTGACAATATTTAGGGGATGGATTAGGCTAATTAGGAAGGGTTTAGAAGAATCTAGAAGGGGTTTAGGCATACAAGTGGATTTTGTAGGAAAATGCAAGTGGGAGAAATTTTGGTATTTTCAATTAAAATAAAATCATTTATTTCAATTAAATAGTGTAATTTGCATTTGGATAAATATTCAAATAAATATTAATTTATTTAAATGAGAAAAATGAAGATAAAGCATTAAAATGCTTGAAGACTTTGAGGGAAACCATTAAAGGCTTGAAGACTTTAAGGAAAACCATTAAAGTCTTAAGAAGATTATAGAAGGAAGCCATCAAGTTTGAAGACTTTAAAGCCATCAAGTTTGAATACTTTAAGGGAAACCATTAAAGGTTTCAAGTGGGTGAGGATAAATAGGATTTTAAATAAATAATTTATTTAAAATAGTTGTGCAACTTGCTTTTGTAGGAAAATACAAGTGGGTGGAGGATAAAGGTGATTTAAATAAATGATTTATTTATTTAAATGTGAGAGGTGGGATTTTGGGGGATTTAAATAAATATTAATTTATTTAAATGTGAGAGGTGGGATTTTGGGGGATTTAAATAAATTATTAATTTATTTAAATGTGAGAGAAGATTTAATTAAACAAATATGATTTATTTATTTAATTAATGGTATGAATTTGGTTAAGTGAATTAAATCAAATAAATTGAATAATTTATTTAATTAATAGGAGAATAGGGTTAAGATGAATTAATTAAATATTAATTTAATTAATTATTAATTGATGGTTAAATAATCAAATAAATACTAAGTATTCATTTAATTAAGTGGACAGATTTATGTGACTACAATATAATATTATGAACTCACTCCCATCCAAAAATAAAAATTTGGTTGCATCCTTAGTGTTTTTTGCATGGGATTAAGTCCAACATCTTGCTAGCCCATTAAGCACCTTAAAAAGTCTCATGCTTTTCCTTTATCATTCACGAGCAAACCACATATACAAAATCCATTGTTATGCTTTTCCATGGGTGAGATAGGACCAAAAGTGGTTAATACAAACCTAACTCCCAGTTACTTGGTTTCGCTAACACTACATATCTTACAACTTCAAACAAACTTTAGAACATCACCTTGTATATATGGAACTGGACATAGGCCATAGATAATAAATTATTTTATCTCCAATGTCCCCTTGAACACTTTCCAATGTATGTGGAGACATGTAAAAGATTGAATTTAGCCTTTATTCAAGATATAATTATTCATCAAACTTAACCAAAATAAATAAATATTTTTGGGTGATGCAAGATTTCTCTTACACCCTTGGATACCCTTGCATCAAATATTGGGTACTATTGTTTCACATTATTAAATATCTTTCTCCAAATATTAACTAATTATTCTATATCTCCCACAAAAGAAAAATTATCTGAACATGTTAGAGTACAACTTTAAAGCTAAACTTAAATAATTACCTAGTGTGGATAACCACATCTTATAAATGTACTACAACTATATAATTATTTAATTACAACATATAACAATTAATTAATGCAAGGAGTACAACACCTTATTATAATAGCGATGCGATTGAAAAACTGCATAGACTCTTTTTAGGCTTCTAGTGCTTCCGATTGTTCTACACGAGTGTGAATTGTGGGCTAGAAACTCCTTAGACTCAAAAAGGAAATAAATTGAGAAAATCCAAAAGCACTTGATCACAAGGAAGTTCAAAATAAAATAAAAATGGTCCATTATGAAATTACGCTAACTGAAAAAGGGGGTACTCTTGTTGAAGCAATTGCTTTCATATGATTCCTTATATATTTAAAAAGAGTTAAGCAAATGTAAGTAAGGATATGGCCTAAGATTGTCTTCATTGCTATCTTGGGTGAAAGAAAGATGACTTGGATGAAGTATAACAATAAATAGATGATTAAATAAAATATATACTCAAATGCTTGCCCCAAGAATAGTAAAGAGATAAATGCTTTTGTTATGGATAAGTTCCTCAAACGTACTTGGGGTAAAGTGCTACAGAAAAAAAAAAAAAAAAAAAAAAAGTATTATGTTTAGGTGTTCAATCCCACATGTGATCACCATAAAAAAAAGTGTACATAGGGGCTAGTATGCCATGGAGAGTGAAATTTTTTATTTCTCAATTAATAACTAAATCTCATCAACTTTGATGTGAAATTTGGTAGTGGAAAAGTCCAAAGAAGTTTGGGAAGAAAGGGT
Source organism: Cryptomeria japonica (assembly GCF_030272615.1). Lineage (NCBI taxonomy): Eukaryota > Viridiplantae > Streptophyta > Pinopsida > Cupressales > Cupressaceae > Cryptomeria > Cryptomeria japonica. Next base: position 85,761,240 of record NC_081414.1, on the reverse strand, counting down.
GTAAATTATTTGCACCACTAGAGTAGTGGAATTAGAAAATCATTTCATTATGAAGCATGATGCCATTAAGGAAATTAGGGAAAATCATATATATATATATATATATATATATATATATATATATATATATATATATATATATATATATATATATATATATATATATATATATATATATATATATATATATTGACATTTTATTATTTGTACCATTTATTCGATGAGAGGACTATCAAGAAGTTGGGGGAGCTCATCATCACCATAAATAGGAAAATGACTTGAAAATATAGAAGTAAAAAATGACAAGGTTGACTGTCCTAGAGGCTTTTTTTATCCTCATGGATGATAAAAAATTTCTTTCTCTTCTTCTAAGAGAATAACTTGAAGGAGCTCAAGCACAATAATGAGTTGCTATGTGGTAGACATGCACAATTAGTGCTTGGAGTCAAGTTTTAAATAGGTAAAAAGACACATGGCACATTGTATTTCACCCTTTGAAGATTACTTGGACAAATCCTAGACCCACCAAGTTCCTTCTCAATAGTCGAAAAGTTACAACCATAAGACCATAGGGGTATTCTATGTTGGAATAATAAACAACCCATAATGAAGTTGCATATACTTCTAAGAATCAACCAAGAAACATGTCATCCACATGAATATTGCAACATGAGCTTGTGTGAACATGAGATGGATAATGATACAAAAGATGATTCATTTGATATGATGAAATGTACAAATGAGTCTTGCTTATATAGTCAAGAGATGACCTGCAGGAGTACACAAGGTATGGACATGTGTATTTTTCCTATTTGATGTGACAACTATCTTATTACAAACATTAAATACATTTAATGTAATATAATAAATGCCTAAAACAAATATTCAATAATAATACATAGTTCCATATCTTCTAGAATGCCACCTAGGATAACTAACATGATCCTATGAACAATATTAAAGCAACTAATTGCCACGCATGCCTAAGTAAATTTAATACGTGAACATGTTCCAACTAAGAGCTAGTTAGGATAAAACCATATTCACACCAACATTGGATAAAGTAGGTTACCACTCATCACTCATTAAAGACTTTAGTGTGTGAGCAAGTCACCACATGTAATAAAAACTAGGGAAGCATGGATAACTAATAGTGCTATCCACTAGAAGTTATGTGGTTGGAGATAAATAATCAAAACAAAAATAAACTAGAAAAATAGTTCAAAGATCCATGACTAGGAGGGTCTATGTGTTCACAATAAAATATACAGGTAGTTGGCTTAATGTGTGATAAAAAGGGAAAATAACATTTTGTTCTAATTCCAACAAATAGCTGAAAGCTTAGGTTTACTATTTTTTTTAAAATAAGTTTCTGGTAAACTTTTTATTTTGATCGTTGATGCTGGCATGACACTCCCTCCAACCCCACATGAAATTCTTTTGACTTGGAGATATGAATTGATCATGTCATAAATGGGGGACGTACCTCATCCTTATTTATCAAATCTCATGTTCAAACCCTTGAGCACCATGGATTGGCAAAGACATACGCTTGTGATCACAATGGCCTAGCATGGGTTTGAACCTTGATGACTACAACAATAAAACCACCAATTAACTACTATACTATAGGAAGAACCCCAAAATCTTAGGTTTGATCTCAACTTAGAGTATTTTTTCTATTTCTAGTTGAAATATATTTAAAATAGGTCCTTTTACAAGAAATTGATTTGTTAATATTTTTTATTGGTTAGCTCAAAATATATGTGTTCATACTTATTACACCTTTTCAGGTTTAAATTTTGAATAACGATGATATTGGGGAACATTTTCTTCCTTCTTACAATCTCGATTATTATGATTTTGATTTTTAGGCCAAGATGGTTGGACTAGAGCACTAGGTACTATAGTCCAGGAGTTGTATGGTGCTAGGCTCCATAGTCTTGGCATTTTGGGATAAAATCAGGGTCAATGAGTAGAGGATTTTTTTGAGCTTCCAAAAATGGCCATGGGCTAAGGAAAATCCGACATGAATAAGGGGCATGAGGCACAAGCACCAAAGTGAGACCAAAATGAGTGCAAGAATGTAGAGATATAGTTTACAATGCTATATTTAGCCCCCACTTTAGTGAGAGTATGACTTGTTGCTCATACGCTCGATAAAGTATAGGATAACATAGAAATAATTTCATCAAAACATTAAAGAGATAACACAATACCAAACCCTCGATACCAAGGATCTTATAAATCTAAAATATCAAGATAAAAGGAGTAACATTATCAACATAGGTAACGCATACACATGGAGCATGTAAGAACAAAGAAGTGTATGACATCATTGGGCTAGTAAGGACCATAAGACACTTACTAGGAGCTATAAGAGAAGGAGACACGACAACTTGGACTAGTAAGGAATTATTAGTAGGAGTCATATTATAGAAGGGAGATTCAAACATCTAGCAAGGTGTGTTATGCTATTTGACTCATGCTAAGGTGAAGGTCTCACATAGGTCTAGCAAAGTGTGTTATGTTAGGTGATTTTTCATGCTAATGAAGATTACAAAGCAAAACCTTTGTTTGCTAGATAATTGGAATATGTGACTATAAAATGGGTGGTGCAGTGTGCACCAAGCAAATGATGATGAGTGGTCAAAGTTTACAAACCAATCTCATAGTGTGTGCACAAAGTGTAACATATAACATAAAGTATGCCCCCGTATTAAAGTGGTTGTGTAGACCTTACTAGTGTTGGAGTAGTGACTATATCAGCGATGAGATCCCTCTCCACCACAAGTACGTGCTTTTGGTGTGATGGAAAAAATCTATGTGGTATTAGAGAGCAGGTCATCAGTTTGAGTCCCTCAAGCCCTAAACCCTTCATCTGCGTAAGCTTGGCTTATCGACGTGGTACGTAGTGGGTATGAATCCTACATGGTACATGGTTGTATCTAACTCTATCATGTGAGGGGTGTTGGCATAGTGACGTTATCAATGATGAGATCCCTCTCCACCACTAGTACATGCTTTTGGTGTGATGGCAAAAATATTCATGGTATCAGAGCGCATGTCATCAGTTTGAGTCCCTCATGCCCTAGACCCTTCGTTCGCATAAACTTGGCTTATCGACATGGTATGTAGTGGGTACAAATCCTACCTGGTACATGGCTATATCTAGCTCTATCGTGTGGGGGGTGTTGGCATAGCGACTATATCGAGGATGAGATCCCTCTCCACCACTAGTACATGCCATCACACCAAAATCACGTACTTGTGGTGGAGAGTAATCTCATCGTTGATATATTCGGTATGCCAACACCCCCCCACATGATAGAGCCGGATACAACCACATACCATGTAGGATTTGTACCCACTACGTACCATGTCGATAAGCCAAGCTTACGCAGACGAAGGGTCTAGGGTTTGAGGGAGTCGAACCGATGACTTGCGCCTTGATACCATGTAGATTTTTGCCATCATACCAAAAGTATGTACTAGTGGTGGAGAGGGATCTCATCGTTGATATAGTCACTATGCCAACAACTGGGAGCAATTTCTTTAAGGTAGCATACATATATGTAAAACACAAGTACATCACAATAATGAAATGCCCCCAAAAGAGACAAATTGAAGGTGATGGTCACAAGACATGAAAGAGTGCTTAAGGGATCCACTACCTTAGGTTATTATGCACATCAGATAAATCATGTATCTCTTCATTACTTGTGAACTCATTTGAAAAAAATGAAGAGCTATATATTCCAAACGCATCCAAAGGAGGGAGGATGCATGGATTTTTTTCCTTGAAGCAGAGACTCGCTTGAAATCCATTTGGGAGTACTCACCATTCAATAAACATACTATATATGGTAAAAAATGATGATGATAAACTACCATAAGACCTCAAAGATTCAAGCACAAACAATCTAAGTCCTACAATGAAACATTCAACATACACCAATGAAGATACCTAAGATCATGTAAATCAACAAAAAAAACAATATTACCATTTACACGTCAAGTAGGGTTTCAATCTCCATTGTCTCCTGTCACCATTGATCTTGTTTAATATATTTTCTCTTAGATTTTATGTGTGCACAAGAGCTCAACAAAGAATGGATTGTGGTTGAAGTAGCTTGATCGCAAGAAGGCTTGATTGCATAAGTGTTGATTAGCTGATTAGGGTTGATAACGAAGGAAGTATCGTCTTATATAGAAGATGGTTTAGAAAATGGAGGGATAAGATTAAGAGGTCAAAAGACAAATGGTCGGCTAGGATAAAAGGGTAGATAGAAGAAATAATAAAAATAGTAAGAGGGTAGGTAGAGGAAAATTAAAAGATAAATGACATGTGTCATTGAATGAAAAAAGCTAATGAATTAATTAAATAAATAGATATTTATTTAATTAATAGAGGAAGTGGGATCAATTAAATAAATAAAATACTTATTTAATTTAGGAAAATAACAATTTAAATAAATAAAAGAATTTATTTAAATGAGGAAAGGCTTAGAAGAGGATTAATTAATTTAATTAAATAAATAAGAATTTATTTAATTAATAGAAGACTTAGGATAACATAATTAAATAAAGAAAATATTTATTTAATTAGACAGGACAATTATAAGGTGTCTACATTTTGCCCCTCTTTGAGGCAATGCAGCTTGTCGCATTGGCTCAAAGAAGATAAGATAAACTGATACAAAGTTTCCCCATGACAGGAATGATATGCCCCCTCGAGAGATTGGATGAAAATGTTTGAAAAGATTGTAGACAATCTTTCAATAAGAAAGAAAGGCTAGAAAGGACTGCCAGGATAAGGACTGACTTGGAAAGAAAAGATTGACACAAGAAACTAGGGCAAAGCAGCCTATATGTACAGGTCACAAGGAAAACATCTTCATTTGTATCCACAACATCCAAAAGATTTAGAACACCCAAAGCTTAGAGAGTAGTCAATAGAGTAGGAGAGATGGCAGATAGGCAACACAAATTCGATCACGTTTGATGGTTCCAGAGACTAGACGACATGGGTGAGCCGGTATGTAGTTGAACCTTTTTGTGTACGTTTTTGCATTATTGCTTCAATTAATGCATTTTAGGATAGTTAAACAAAAACGCGGAATCGATATTTGGGTCTAAAACATGTCTATGCTAGGGTTTGTCCGCATCTACGATAAATGGTTGCGTCTAGATCAGTTTAGGGTGTGTCCATGATTGTAATCAAGTCTATGCATAAGTACGAGTGCGCCTGTGATAAACAAGTGCGTCTATGACAAAAGGGCATGTTTAGGTAAAACATAGCCACGTTTGTGATAAATAGGCGTATTTGTGAGGTCAAAGTGTGTATACATCCAACAATATCGTGTATGTGCTAAGAAAGCACATCTATGCTATAAAAACGTGTATAGGTAGGGTAAAAGATCGTCTGCGTAGCAGAAACATGTATGTGTCTAGGATGGGAAAAAATTGACAATTTTGTGATAAACATATGCTGTCAATTGGATAAACTGCTGAGAGGATTCACTCAATAGGTGCTAGGTGCCCTAGGGAAGACAAATTGAAGGATAGGCTAGAATTGACAATTTTGTGATAAACATACGTTGCCAATTGGATAATCTAAGATAAACATGTGCCCTAAATAGGTAGGTTTGCTAAGCTGAATATAGGATAAGTCATCAAATTGATAAAATCCGGTGAATGCTCTAGCAAGATAGGATCAAGTGCAATGTGATAAACATATACACTAGGATATGATTCAACACCATGTGATAAACATAAGCACTAGGATATAAGTAGAACTATGTGATGAACATGAGTACCACTAGGATTGACACGACTGGTTTGACTGGATGAAGGAGTACTTTCCCCAGATAGAATCTAGAGGAAGATTTCTTGTGACTCAAAGATTTCACCCAGAGTTGACCTTTGAGGAGTGTTCCTCTATTGAGACTATGGGTTGTTGGCTATATGCTAGATTTGGCTAAGTGTTGTCATTGATTTCAACACTGTATCCCGATTGGATCTATCCCGGTTAGTCTTGGTGATCATTTTCGTTTTAGCTGTGATTCTGATCTGGTATGATCAGACCTTTGGAATCATTTTTGGATACTTATTCTTATTGTTATATGCTTGTTATACTCTGGTGGTTTCATGGTTTGGTTATTGCTTTTGGTATTTCTAGCTACCAACTTGTTCCTGGCTTTACCGACTAGCTTTTGCCTTTATCGACTTCTGGCGTTCTCGGTTAGCTTTATCGGTATGCTGTTTTGGTGACTTGGTCAGTGGATTTTGGGTCTGGCTTATGGAATCTGTTTCTTTCATGTTGTTGGTGCTTCTTGATCATAACTTGAGCATTTGACGACTTTGCTTTGGATGGTGTGCTATTATGGTGGTCCTATTTGGATCCGGTTAAACTTTCACTGAGGGTTTCTACCAGCAAGTGAAGTGTGTTGGATTTTGGTCTTAGCGGAATCCCCAATGGATATAATTGATTGGTTACTTGATTTAGGTCCAAGCTATGTAATGTAAATCATAATATTCGTCTGGTGGTATCATATGATAATAATTCTTGTAAGTATGGGTTTATGGGTTTAGGGTTTAGCCGACCTTGTCAATAAGGTTGATGATCTGTATTTATAGGTGACTTGTTCATGTAGCTCAGATATAGATGAAATATTGATGGTTGGTTAAGTCTGCATAATCAGAGAAGGATTAAGTGTGAACAAAGTCATATCATTCAGGCGAAGGTTGGAAATGTTTTCTATTGCAGAGCAGACATAAGTGCTTAACCAGAACTGTATCAGGGATTAGTAGATGCTACTTTCACATTCATTTCTTTCTAGATTGTAGTCTAATGATTTTGTAAGTCAGTGAGACTTCCCTTTGTGATGAGTAGTGTGCTCTAGGCTGTTGGCCTTTCTGCATGTGCAAACCCCATTGTAAATATTCATAATAATACTACAGAGTATTCATCTGATTGTGGGTAGGGTTTTGCATCATGGTTTTTCCCTTTCTGGGTTTTCCATGTCAAATATTGGTGTTATGTGTGTTGTGATTTCATGTTATATTATTCATTGGGTTGTGCTCTGGTTTAAGGTTTATAATTGAATTTATTGTTGTTATTCTTAGTAAACTGATTCACCCCCCCTCTCAGTTTACTATTGGTATCAGTGCATTCCAACAATTGGTATCAGAGCGAGGTCCTCTCTATAGAAGCTTAACCGCCTGAGGAGATCCGATGGCAACTGCATCTAGTTCTACATTCAATCCTTACTGGAAGGAAAGTCCCAGATTTGATGGTACAAATTATAAGATATGGACGGAGCAAATGAAGATTCATCTCAGATGTCTTGGAGTTGAAGTTTGGGGGATAGTGGAGAAAGGGTATATACCTCATGATCCTAATTCTGGAACATCGACACCTGTTGATAAACAAAAGAGAGATGAAAATGATGCAAGAGAATAAAAAGCTTTGTTGAGCCCCCTATCTGATGAAAAGCTATAGAATGTCATAGAGTTGGAGAATGCTGAGATGATCTGGACAAAGATTGAAACTCTTTATGAAGGTGACCAGGCTATGAAGATTGCAAAACTTGAAGGTTTCTAGGTAAGATATGAAACTTTGAAGATGGAAGAAGATGAGAAGATAAGTTCTTTTATGGATAGAGTCAATGAGATTGTCATGGGTATCAAGTGTTATGGCAGATCTGTTAGTGAGGATGAGATTGTTAGGATAACCGGTGAACAACTGAGGGGGGGGGTGAATCAATTGTTAACAGATTATGAAACTTTAAGAACACAAAACCTTTTACCAGAATGCACAAACCAAATACCGAGATAGAAGATATATCAATTAACCACAAGCATAAATCATAAACCAAATACCATGCATCCACAACACATAACACCAAGATTTGTATGTAGAAAACCCAATAAAGGGAAAAACCACGGTGGGAAGCCCACCCATAGTCAGATGATACTTTTGCAGTAAGTATGTGATTACAATAAGGGGCTTGCACATGCAGGAAGGCCAATAGCCTAGAGCACACTGCTCATCACAAAGGAGCCTCACTAACTACAAAAGATATCCAAACTACAATCTAGAAATAAGAATGAACTGCAAGAATAACATCTCCTATGCTTGAGAACAGTTTCGGTTAAGCTCAATGCCGGAGGTCTTAAACCTCTTATAGAAACCAAATTCAATGACCTATGATCGACCAAAACCTCTACATATTATTATAACTTTATTCACACAGATAATCCTATAACCATGACCACATGCCACGATCTACAAAGAGATCTTAGATCATATTCATACCAACCCGGGACCTAAACAATTAGGTCGGCCACCTAAAAGATAATATAACAAATCCATTACATAAAACTGCAAACCAATGATAATCCAAGTTGGTGTAAGACTGAAACAACAATAACCAAACAATAAATCCAACCGGTAACGCATTGAGAGCATCCACCAACACGTTACATAAACCAGGCCATAAACTGACAGAATAACATTAAGTCCAGACTTAAAATAGGTCACCATAAAGCAAATGCAACACCACCGATCAACTGGAACATGAACAAGATAACCATCAGCATCCTGAAAACCTTCTAGAAGCTACACCGATACCACTTATCGAATCCATCAAAAGATCTTCAACGAAGCTTTGCCGGTCGAACTCTTACCGGAAACCAAAAGGCTTAGTAGAACATAAGATAGCTTCCGGATCACCAAATCCCGAACCAACTGAATGTGACTCTACCAAAACCTAGTAGACAACCAAATAATCCAGTGTTGACATCAATGACAAACATCAATGCAACACATAATCAATTCCTCCAAATTGCCAACAATCTCCCCCTTTGGCATTGATGGCAACACTAGATGTGAAAAACATCCAAATGCTAAAAAGTGCCAAACAAATCTCCCCCAATGGAAGACATCCAACAAATGATATAACAATGAAGTTATGAACCAAATAACCAAACCATAGACCAAACTCCCCTTGTGACTGATATCTCTATTAAGCTCTATTTTTCACTTGTATATCTCTCCCCCTTTGACATCAATGCCATAAATTTGCCATAAACATCAAAGAAAAACCATAGAACGTCTAAACCACACAGTTGACTACTCTCGCTGAGTAGTAGCACCAACTCATCAATCCAAAATGAATAATAGTTCTGGTAATACATACCGGACTGATGCCAATCAACATCACTTAAGTCTAAACTAGAGGGGCAGAGACCCCCAATCTGTCTCTAAAGTACTCAAATGATTCCTTGGGAAAAGGTTTAGTGAAGATATATGCAATCTGCTCTTTAGTGTTCACATACACCAATCTGACTTCATTTGCTTCTACCTTTTCCTTCAAAAAGTTATACTTGATTGATATGTGCTTTGTCTTAGAATGAAATACCAGATTCTTTGTTATGTCAATAGCAGCAGAGTTATCAGAGTGAATAACTACTGGTTCATTACAATCTACCCTTATATCCTTCAACATTTGTTTCATCCATAGAACTTGTGTACAACTAGTAGTTGCAACAACATACTCAACTTCAACAGTAGATAAAGAAGTACATGACTGTTTCTTGTTGATCCATGAAACAAGTTTCTTTCCAAGAAAGAAATCTCCACAGGATGTGCTTTTTTGGTCATCTATATCTCTTGCCCAATCTGCATCTGTATATGCACATAGTGTAAAGTCATCATCTTTAGGATACCACAAACCATATTCAGTTGTTCCTTGTAAATATATGAAAATCCTTTTCACTGCACTATCATGATTCTCTCTAGGATCACTTTGATATCTTGATACAATAAAAACTGCATTCATTATATTCAGTCTAGTCTGAGTCAAATATAAGAGACCTCCAATCATAGATTTATACCTTGTAGGATTTATTGGAGCTGATACATCATTTTTTGTCAATTTCTCACTCGTAACCATAGGAGTACCAACTAGTTTAAAATTTTCCATACCAAATTTTTTCAACAATTCTCTAGCATACTTAGTTAGATAGCTGAAAATACCTTTATCAGTCTGAGTAATCTGCCAACCTAAGAAAAATCTCATTTCTCCAATCATAGACATCTCAAACTCATTCTTCATATTATCAAAGAATTCCATACATAAATTTTCCTCACCTCGAAAAAAGATATCATCCACAAAGACCTCAACAATCAATATGTCATCATTAGTGATCTTATAATAAAAGTTGTTGTCAGCATTACCTTTAGTGAAACCAAGCTCTACTTTCTTGTTTCAATCCATATAAATCTTTCCTCAATCTACAAACCATGTTATTGTCATTTGAAAGATAAAATCCATCAGGTTGCTTAATGTAGACTTCCTCTTCAAGATATCCATTTAGAAATGCACATTTAACATCCATCCGATAAACCTTGTATTTCTTATAGGAAGCATAAGCAAGAAATAATCTCATAGCTTCAATCCTAGCTACTAGAGCAAAATTTTCATCATAATCAATTACTTCCTTCTAAGAATACCCTTTACAGACCAATCTAGCCTTGTTCCTCACAACTTGACCATCTTCATTCAATTTATTCCTAAAAACCCATTTAGTTCCAATAACATTCTTATTTTTAGGTTGGGGAACTAAAGTCCATGTGTTGTTCTTTTCCATCTGATCTAATTCCTCTTCCATAGCTTTAAAGTTCTTGAACTTTTCAAAGGCTTCAAATTTCTCCCTTTCAAAAGTAACCCACATCATTCTAGAATAGTCATCAATGATTAGCATGAAATATATATTACCCTGAAAACTTTTTATTCTAGAAGGACCACATCAATCAGTATGAACAAGATCAAGAACATCATTAGATTTGTCTTGAATACTCTTAAAAGAAGTTCTTACTTGCTTTCCCATTTGACATTCCTTACATACCAGATTATGAGGCTTCACAATCTTAGGTATATCTCTAACTGGCTTAGTTGAACTAATCTTTACAATGCAATCAAAATTCACATGACACAACCTCTTATGCCATAGCCAACTCTCATCAATATGTGCAACCAAACATGTCTTATCACCGGAGTTCAAATGAAAGATGTTACCTCTATTCTGAGTACCGGTTTCAATCTCCATTCCAGATGTGTTGATGATTTTGCATTTTCCATCCTTGAACTGTAATTGAGATCCCTTATCCACCAACTGTCCCACACTCAAAAGATTATGCCTTAATCCTTCTATATAATAAACAATATCAGTGTTATGCTTACCATCCAAAGAATATAGTTCCTCTTCCTCTGATCATACATTCTTTGTCATCTCCAAATTTGACCAGACCACCATCAAATTATTGCAAAGATAGAAAATTCCTTTTATCTCTAGTCATATGATGTGAACAACCACTATCTATCACTCATTCATCCTTGTCTTCAACTTTAGCAGCAAGGGCCTTCTCTTCATTTTGAATGACAGGTTCTAGAGCATCTTCCTTGATAGCTAAGAATACCCATTCCTTTCCATTGTCAGATCCATTAGCTGAATCTTTTGTTGGTTCATCATCATAATCATCAGTTACACCTTCCTCATCAGCATAGTAACATGATTTGTGTTTGTTCCTCGTGTACTTATGCTTGTTCTAATATTCATGGTTAGGCTTAAAAGTGTTGGTATTTTGATGATGTTTAGTTGTGATTGTCATTGATGGACACACACTTATTTGTTGTATGAGTTATTCTCAACCGGTACTATGTGATGTATTGCTCAAACCTATATTGTATGCCATTGTATGCATAGTCTTTGTTTGTTGAAGACTATCGGTGTTTGCAGAAGGAGCTTACCACTCAAGGCATGACTGAGGACCTCAACCAAACCGAGGACCCCAAGCGGTAGCCAATCTTTCTAGGATCAAAACACTATGTTCTAGTTTACCAGTCTTTGTTTATCAGTAATCAGTATACTATGTTTTGTTAACCAATAAACTTGTAAAGTGTGATGAGTTGTCATCCACCAACACCGATGCGGTGATTTTGTGTCGTGTTAAAAATTATGTCTAGATGCACTGTACCTAGGAAATTGTAGTCTAATCTCATTGGACCGACATGAAATTAGATTCCTATATGAGGACATCATGTCTAGGGTTTTATGTGAGTGAAGTGTTGTGCAAGAAGATTAGGTCTTTGCGGAAAAGGTATCTTGCGACAGAGAATTATTATGAGACTGAAGTAATTATACAATGCATTAACAGAGAGCTATCAAGGATCTAACTAAGCATTTTGTGCTACTTTGTAGATAACTTATTTGATGATTACTAATCTCTTCGACAAGCCAGAAACCCGTAACCGGGTAGGCTTAGTTAAGCTTGTTCAAAATCCTCTAACAAGGTGGTTCACAATTGTGGATCTGAAATCCTTTAACAGGGTAGTCTTTAACAGGACTTATCTCCTAATAGAGTTCTAGATTCCTAACAGGATCTGTTCTGGTGAAGAACATTGTAAGGCCTTAACCGGTCTAGATGCTATTCTGCAGATAGTAGACTTGTGAGTTTTACTCACCATGGTTTTTCCCATTTGGGTTTCCACGTCAAAATATCTTGTGTTATGGTGATTGTGTTACTGTGGGTGAATGATTTATTTGTTATTTGGCTTGTTTGTGTATTAACCGGTTTACTGTTTAAAGGGCTATACCGGTCTGCAGTAAAATTGCTTAAGTGTTTGTTAAAGTTTTTGGGTATACTAATTCACCCCCCCTCTTAGTATTCATCAAAAATATCTTCTAGATTTCTCTTCAAATATTGAATTCCTCTCAGGACATTTAGATGCAAATGACCTATCTTATTACATGCAAAACATTTGAAAGGTGATTTTCCTTCATACTTACTTCCTACTGGACCTTTAGTTACTCTTCTAGAAAATATGGCTTTAAGTTCCTCAAGCTCTTCATCTTGTTTCTTCATATCCTCCAGTTCCTTTTCATATAATGCTTTCCAATCAGTCTTGCTGGTTGATGATGTGTATGCCTTGAATGCAAAATTTGTCTTTGTAGCTCCTTGAGGACCGAATTCTTCAAGCTCAAAAGCAAATAACTTTCCAACTAGAGTATCCCTATTAATATAAGTGTTAGACATTGTTTTCATCTCATTAATTGCAGTAGCCTTCATCTTGTAAGCCGGTGACAAAGCTCTCAATACTTTAGAAACAATCTCGTCTTCGCTTAGAGATCCACCACAATATTGAATTCCCAAGATAATTTCATTAACTCTTTCCATAAAAGCAGTAATTCTTTCATCTTCTTCCATTCTCAGGTTCTCATACCTCACTCAGTAACCATCAAGTTTAGAAATTTTAATAGTAGGGTCACATTCATTCAGAGTCTCCAAATTATCCCATATAGCTTTTGCAAATAATTTGTCTGTTAATCCCATTACCCATTGATCTGAAAGGGTGCTCAAAGGGCTTCTCTAGCTCTACAGTCATTTTCAATGTTCTTATCCAAGTTTTTTGGAGGAGGTTTGCGAGATGCCAGATCATAAGGGGTATAGCCTTTCTCAGTGATCTCCCAAATCTCCTTGCTAAGACATCTCAGAAGAGTCTCCATCTGAAACCTCCACACTTTGTAATTTGTTCCTTCAAGCCTAGGGTTGTCCTTCAGGTAAGCAATTTAATTTGAATGATTACTTGCCATAGGATCTTCCTCAAGCAGTTAAGCTTCTGTAGATAGGACCAAGCTCTGATACCAATTTTTAGGATAATCGGTGAACAACTAAGAGGGTGGGGGGGGGTGAGTCAGTTGTTAATAGATTATGAAACTTTAAGAACAAAAAACCTTTTATTGGAATGCATAAACTAAATATTGGAATAGAAGATATATCAATTAAGCACAAGCATAAATCATAAACCAAATACCATGCATCCACAGCACATAACACCAAGATTTGTACATGGAAAACCTGGTAAAGGGAAAAACCACGGTGGGAAGCCTACCCACAGTTAGATGATACTTATGCAGTAAGTATGTGATTACAATAAGGGGCTTGCACATGCAAGAAGGCCAACAGCCTAGAGCGCACCACTCATCACAAAGGAGCCTCACTGACTACAAAAGATAATCTAGACTACAATCCGGAAATAAGAATGAACTACAATAATAGCATCTCCTATGCCTGAGTATAGTTCTGGCTAAGCTCAATGTCGGAGGTCTTAAACCTCTTATACAAATCCAATTCAATCACCTATGATCGACCAAAACCTTTGTATATGATTACAACTTTATTCGCACACAGATTATCCCATAACCACAACCACATGCCACGATCTACAAAGAGATCTTACATCATATTCCTACCAACCCGGGACCTAAACAATTAGGTCGACCACCTAAAAGATAATATAATAAATCCATTACATAAACCTGCAAACCAATGATAATCCAAGTCGGCCTAAGACCGAAACAAAAATAACCAAACAATAAATCCAATTGGTAACGCATCAAGAGCATCCACCAACATTTTACATAAACCGGTCCATAAGCTGATATAATATTATTAAGTTTGGATTTAAAATAAGATGCCATAAACCAAATGGAGCACCATCGATCAACTAGAACATGGACAAGATAACAATTAGCATCCTAAAAACCTTCTAGAAGTTGCACCAACACCACTTATTGAATCCATCAAAAGATCTTCAACGAAGCTCTGCAGGTAGAACCCTTATCGGTAACCAAAAGTTTACTAGAACATATGATAGCTTCCGGATCACCAAATTCTGAACCAACTAAATATGACACGCATCTGAATAACATGAATAACTAAACCAAACTAATTCCACCAATCGGAACATACCAAAGACAAATCTCTTGATCATCATCAAAGTCCAACCACTCTACCAGGACCCAGTAGACAACCAAAGAAGCTAGTGTTGATAGTAATGACAAAACATCAATGCAACACATAATCAATTCCTCAATATTGCCAATAGAGATAGTGTCAAAAGTTCTACCTCCAGCTTACAAGATGAAGGCTACTTCTATCAATGAAGTCCAGACAATGTCAAGTACCCATGTGACTAGAGATACACTACTTGGGAAATTGATTTCTTTTGAACTTGAAGAACTTGGAGATCAGAGTGCTGCTAAAAATGAAACTTCATTTAGAGTATATGCATCCAGTAAATAGAAGATATATTGGAAAGAGATGTATGCTAAGGATATGGAGGAAATTGAGAAAGAAGAAAGAGTGATTGAAGAGTTGGAAGCCCTTATTGCTAGAAGAAGTCCTAAAGGACTAGTTGGAAGTAAGTATGAAGGAAAAGTTTTTTAAAAATGTTTTTCATGCAACAAGATTGGTCATTTTGCATCTAGATGTCCTGAGAGAGATGCTAGGAATCATGAAAGATTTATGAGGAATTATAAGCCTAATCCTGAATATCAGAGCAGACCTAGATTCAGAAGGAATAAAGATAAATCATGTTATTATGCTGGTGATGATGATGTTATTTATGATGTTGAGGATGATGAAGCTATGAGTGGATCTAGTAATGGTAATTCATCTGACAAAGATTGGGTATTTATTGCTATCAAGGATGATTCTCCAGAATCTTTCATTGAACCAACACATACTGAGGAAAAGGCCTTGGCTGCTAAAATTGAAGAAAAGGGTGAATGGGTTATAGACAGTGGTTGCTGACATCACATGACTGGTGAAAAAAGGAAGTTCTTATCATTGCAAGTATTTGATGGTGGATTGGTCATGTTTGGAGACAAGAAGATGGTGGATAGATGATTTCATTTGCAATTCAAGGATGGAAAATGCAAGATCATTAATAAATCTGGATTGGAGAAATCTTCCGGAACTCAGACTAATAGTAATATCTTTCATTTGAACTCTGGTGAGAAGGCTTGCTTGATTGCTTAGATTGATGAGAGTTGGTTATGGCATAAGAGGATGTGTCATGTTAATTTTGATTGCATAGGAAAGATCAGTTCAATACCGGTTGTCAAAGATTTGCCCAAGATTGTTAAACCTCGTAATCTGGATGTTGAGAATGCAAATAGGTAAGCAAGTTAGAACTTCTTTCAGAAGTGTACATGATAAAATCTAATGAAATTCTTGATATTATTCATATTGCTTTGTGTGGACCGGCAAGGATTAAAAATTTTCAGGGTAATAGATATTTTATGTTACTTATTGATGACTATTCTAGAATGATGTGGATGGCATTTTTGAAAGAGAAATCTGAAGCTTTTGAGAAATTGAAAATCTTTAAGGCTATGGTTGAGACTAAGACATGAGTGAAGATAAGGTGCTTAAGATCAGATCATGGCGGTGAGTTTACATCCGGTGAGTTCAACAAATTTTGTGAAAGGAATGTATTAGGAGACAACTTTTTGCACCTAAAACCCCACAACAGAACAGATTGGTGGAAAGAAAGAACAAAACAATTTTGGATGTTGCAAGGACTGTGATGAGTGAAGCTAAGTAACTCAATATCTATTGGAGAGAGGTTGTCAATACCTCTGTATACACTTTCAACAAAGTACACATTAAAGGCGATATTGGTAAGACTCCTTATGAACTATTGTTTGTTCATACTCCTACTGTCAGATTTTTCAGAATTTTTGGAAGTAAATGTTACATTAGAAGAGATGATGCATTGGGAAAGTTTGATCCTATAAGTGAAGGAATATTTTTGGGATATTCTACTAAGAGCAAAGCATATAGAGGTTATAATAAGAGATTGAATAGGATATTGGAAAGCATAAATGTGAAGGTGGATGAGCATGGCAATAATCAGATCAGAACATATGATTATGGATCGGAAGATGATTTTATCAGACCTGAACTCGTAATGCAAGAATCAGTTTAGAACAGTGAACTTGTGACACCGGTAGCATCAAAAAATTCAATAGTGACAGAGGAACAACATAATGAGTTAGCAAATCAAGAAACTTCAAAGACTCTTAGGTATGTAAAGCTAAATGGTAGGTTAGTTGCTGAAGAGGTATGTGTAATTTCTCAAATTGAACCAGAATCTTTCATTGAAGCAAGGATGAAAATTGGTTAAAAGCAATGGAAGAGGAATTAGATTAGATTGAAAAGAATAAGACATGGGAACTTGTAGCTAGACCTAAAGACAAGAACATTATTGGAACTAAATGGGTTTTCAGGAACAAATTGAATGAGGAAGGTCAAGTGGTAAGGAACAAGACTAGATTGGTTTGCGAAGGTTATTCATAGGAAGAAGGAATTAATTATTGGGAAACTTATGCCCCGGTTGCTAGAATTGAAGCGGTAAGTCTTTTTCTTGCTTATGTTGCACACAAGAACTATAAAATATATCAGATGGATGTTAAATGTGCTTTTTTAAATGGATATCTTTAAGAGGAAGTTTACATTGAGAAACTTGATGGATTTTCTTTATCAGAAGACAAGTACATGGTTTGTAGATTGAAGAAAGCTTTATATGGACTAAAACAGGCCCCTAGAGCATGGTATGCTAGATTGGATAAGTATCTTTCAAAGCTTGGTTTTAGTAAAGGTAATGTTGATAGAAAATTATCTTACAATATTAAGCATGATGACATATTGATTATTGAAGTCTTTGTGGATGATATCATTTTTGGAGGAGAAGAATGTCTATGCATGAAATTTGCTAATGATATGAAGAATGAATTTGAAATGTCTATGATAGGTAAGATGAAATTTTTCTTAGGTTTGCAGATTACTCGGACTCATAAAGGTGTTTTCATTTGTCAAACTAAGTATGTGAAGGAGTTACTTAAGAAATTTGGACTTGAGAATTCTAAACATGTCGGTACTCCTATGATAACCGGTTGCAAATTGTCAAAGGATGATGAATCACTTAAGTTGAACCGGAGCAGATTCAAATCAATGATTAGTGATTTGTTGTACCTAACTCATACAAGACCTAATATAATGAATGTTTTTTGTATTTCTTCTATATTTCAGTCAGATCCTAGACAAATTTGTGATATTGTTGTTAAGAGGATATTCAAATATTTGGCAGGTAAAACAAACTTTGGGTTATGGTATCCAAAGAATGATGACTTCACATTATGTGCATATCCAGATTCTAATTGGGAAGAAGATGTGGATGACCAGAAGAGAACCACTGGAGGTACATTAATTCTTGGGAAGAAGTTGGATTCATGGCTTAGTAAGAAACAATCATGCACTTCATTGTCTACAGCTGAAGCAGAATATGTTGTAGCTGCTACCAACTGTACTCAGATTTTATGGATGATACAGATTGTTAAAGGATATAAGGGTAAGTTATGATGAACCTATCGTTATTCACTATGATAATACTATTGCTTTTGATATGCCAAAGAATCTGGTATTTCATTCCAAATCAAAACACATTTCTATAAAGTATAATTTGTTGAAGGAAAAGGTTGAAGCAAAGGAAATCAGATTAGTTTATGTGTCTACTAAGGAACAAATTGCAAATATTCTAACGAATCCATTGCCTAAAGACACTTTTGAATATCTTAAAGATCAGTTGGGGGTTACCAATCCTCCAGAAGAGACTTAGTGATGCATAGATGCATCAATCTGGTGAGCTTATCAGACATATTTTTCTGATTCGGGTTGATGAAGATGGTGCTACTACTCAAGGGGAGTAGTCAACTATTTGGTTCAGTATTCTTGGTTTAGTATGTCTTTTGTCATTGATGTCAAAGGGGGAGAAGGTATTCATATGAAAACTGCTAGATCTTTTGGTTTTGGAGTTTGTTGGCATTCCTTGGCACTTGGATGTTTTTCACATTCAGTGTTGCCATCAATGCCAAAGGGGGAGATTGTTGGCTTAATGCTGGATTTGGTTAAGTGTTGTCATTGATGTCAACACTATATCTTGGTTGGAGACTATCTCGGTTAGTCTTGGTGATCATTTTGGTTTTGGCTGTGATTCTGATCTGGTATGACCAGACCTCTAGAATCAATTTTGGATGCTTATTCGGATGGTTTCATGGTTTGGTTATCACTTTTGGTATTTCCAGTTACTAGCTTGTTCTTGGCTTTCCTGACTAGCTTTTGCCTTTACCAACTTCTGGTGTTTCTGGTCAGCTTTACCAGTATGCTGTTTTGGTGACTTGGTTAGTGGATTTTGGGTCCGGCTTATGGAATCAGTTTCTTTCATGTTGTTGGTGCTTCTTGATCATATCCTGAGCATTTGGCAACTTTTCTTTGGATGGTGTGATATTATGGTGGTCCTATTTGGATCCAATTAAACTTTCACTGAGGGTTTCTATCGACAAGTGAAGCGTGTTGGATTTTGGTCTTAGCAGAATCCCCAATGGATATAATTGTTTGGTTACTTGATTTAGGTCCATGCTATGTAATGTAAATCATAATATTGGTCTAGTGGTATCATATGATGTAATTCTTGTAATTATGGTTTTATGGGTTTAGGGTTTAGCTGACCTTATTAATAAGGTTGATGATTTGTATTTATAGGTGACTTGTTCATGTAATTCAGATATTGTTGAGATATCAATGGTTGGTTAAGTCTGCATTATCAAAGACGGATTAAGTGTGAATACATTCATATCATTCAAGTGAAGGTTGGAAAGGTTTTGTATTGCAGAGAAAACATCAGTTCTTAATCGGATCTGTATCAGGCATTAGTAGATGCTACTTGCATAGTTTATTGCTTTCTAGATTGTAGTCTGATATTTTTGTAAGTCAATGAGACTTCCCTTTGTGATGAGTAGTGCGCTCTAGGATGTTGGCCTTTCTACATGTGCAGACCCCATTGTAATTATTCATAATACTGCTATAAAGTATTCATCTTATTGTGGGTAGGGTTTCCCATCGTGATTTTTCCCTTTCCGGATTTTCCACGTCAAATATTTGTGCTATGTATGTTGTGCTTTCATGTTATATTCTTCATTGGGTTATGCTCCAGTTTAGGGTTTATAATTGAATTGATTGTTGTTATTGTTAGTAAACTGATTCACCGCCCCCCCCCCGTCTTAGTTTACTGTCGGTATCACTGCATTCCAACATGGTCTTGAGACACATTTTATACATGCTAGAGATTAGGATGAACACTAGATTATTGATTGCTCTTGCAGAGAGATGACACTTAGAGACATGCATGTTTCATTTACCAACTGGTGAGATGTCAGTCACTTTAGAGGATTCATACAAGATACTGTGAGTTCTGATCCATGGGGATCTCGTAGTGTACGACCAAGAGGGAGACAAGGATGCACTCCGACGAGTCTTCGTAGACCCAGATATGGAGTTGAGACCAAGACACCTGAGATGGGATGTTATGAATTCCAGCGGACAAAGGTTAGCAGTTGTGGTGGGAGGGATGATCAATAGGTTCTTATGTCTTAACATGGCTACATGAGGGTTAGCTATCAGATGGGGGAGGACTTTGGATATCCTCGTCACAGAGCATAGGAGATGCACATGGGAACCATGCATTTTGGCACATCTATACCATGAGTTTCACTAGTTTGTTTACCTTGTTGTGGGTTGGGGTGTGGGGTTATACTACTACAGGTATGGGCATACGTGTATATTGCTATTACTAGGCCTATTCAATTTAGATTCAGAGGACATGGGCAGTCCTATGCATATTTATATAGCATGATTACTTCCCAGCCACAGATTGGGAAGGTAGATTACTGGCAGTGAGTTATAGATGATATTGATAGTGTTATATGGAGGTCGTACTTAGATTGAGAGCCTTGGGAAGAGTATTCTATAGAGCTGCCATTTTGTTTTAGGAGCAGATATTTGATTGGGCGAACTCTATACATTTTGGATAGGCATTTGATCGACATGGTATGCAGGTAGTTTGATTGACATCAGAGGAAGCCACAGGGTTCAGGTGAGTTTGCTCAGACAGTTAGGGAGAATAGCCGTCGGGGACCTATTTTGTCATATGGTGGTATTTTCATAGTTAGAGAAGATGGTACCTATGTCGTGGGATATATTTATAGATATTATTGATGCATGCATGGATGATGATTATATGGCCTATTTTGCAACTCATCCCTTTTCGAGACTGATAGACCCAAAAGAGCCCATTCCTGCAGCGGAGGAGGGGGATGATGATGAGGATGGGGGTGGAGGCTGACAAAGGAGATAGAGGAGAGGGAGAGCCATGAGGATGGTGAGAGGTAGAGGTTGTCTTAAGAATGGATGGAGGGCAGAGGGTGTTGAGGGAGGTGGAGAGGCAGGGCAGGGAGGCAGACCATTAAGGCCACCCAATGGCAGGGGAAGGCAGGTGTTACAAGTTGTAGCTCATGTACAGGGATAGGGATAGAGAAAGGGATAGGTACTAGCCATATAGGTTTAGGTACAGGTACAAGATGCCCCACAATAGGGTAGGAAGGATGAGGGAGCCCAGGGAGGGGAGGAGGAGAAGAATGACCTACTCATGCTTTGAGAGCGCACAATAGGACAAGCCAAAGAGATTGAGGATCTCGAGAGGGATGTGACTCGGTTGAGGTGACAACTGACAAATATGCAGTAGGAGAGAGATGAGGCCATATAGAGATATGCGGCCACAGAGGAGACTATACAGGTGGCTAGGGCTACAGCTGCAGGTGATACCACATCAGGGTTTGCTTTCAGCCTCTAGGCAAGGGATGAGATAGCCTACTCGAGGAACCTCTATTATGTTGTTGTACCTCTAGATTTGTGGGCAAGGAGCTACAAGAGAGCATCACACTCTACTACTATGGGTAGAGATAGGAGGGGAGCATCCAGTGGCAGATTCATGGGTCCACCCGCACCACCAAGGGGAGGAGGGTACAGATGAGGTGATCTAGGGGCGGGTAATTCGAGTGCTCAGATTCTGCCGAGGCCAGCTAGCTCCAATGGAGGATCATCATCATAGCTCTCTTGGATCCCATTTTGTATCAGTTTTTATATGATGATGTAGACACCTTTGGGTGATTTTGTAACCATATGAGATTTTAACATCATTGTATCATGACACTTATTATTTTTTAATATATATATATATGAGATGGTCCATCCTTGCGGCAGCTATATGCATTTGTTCCTATGTGATGTTCTATATGCTTTATGATGATTTTATCATGCTTATGATATGTATGCAAATATGTACATGATGAAATGCAATATATTTTTACTTTTTTCTGGGTTTATATGTACTCAATTCAGATGAGTATATGGTTATGATTAGATGCATGATGTATATTTTTTTTCTTTTTATGTTGTATCCAAAAATATAAATTCTTATTATTAGATGCTTAGCAATAGTGTGTGCAGGATGTGATGTTATCATGATTTCTAAATCCATGTGTATTATGTGCTAACATGTAATGATGCAGGTGAAAGCTATATGAAATGCAAATCTTTTTGGTGTGTCATTATACTCAGTGAGATGATAGCAGGCTACATGGACTTAGGAAGGGACAACGGAAAAAGGGGATGGAAGGTAGAAGATATGGAAGTCAAAAATATTCTTGTGCTATTATCATCATTGAGATTTATTATGGAAAATAGGTTATGACCATCTAGGTATAGGTTCGACCTAAAAAATCATTGTACATGTTTGCATGGAGATCAGACAAACACAAACAAGGAATGCCCCAGTTCACACTAGACTCACTGTGTCCTCATATCCTTGGACAAGCCATATAATTACTAAGAGAAAATCCATAGACAACAAAAATAGTAGGTGAATCATACCCCATCCTCGCCTTTCTAATCAAAGATATCGTAAAGATAGAATCTCTAGTTAGAGACATCCTGGAAAAACTAAAAGACATGTCACCTTAAAAGATGAAATCAAAAGAAAACCAAGACTTGACACCAACACACAATGAAATCCTCAAGTTATTTGTGTTTCTTGCCACATATGTTAACAAGTTTGATTTGGTCAGAATGTTGTTATCCTGATAAAGGACAAATTATGCTAAAAAACATGTTGTTGCCAAAGTCTGCTGAAAGATTTGATTTGTTGAAAGCCCATTGCTACTTGTGTCTCATATGAAACTGAATGAATCCATGAAACTGATACTTTATTGCAAATTGGCAATGCAAGTGATCTTTTATTGCAGATTGTGTGTGACAAGAAGGAAGAGTGAAAAGACGATGCTCCTCAAAACATGCGATGCTCAGGGTACCACTTCCATCACTAGATTTAGGATTTTACCCTAGTTATAAATTTGGCCTGATTTATTATGGAAGGAAAGGGTGAAATGGGAGATTTATTATTGTCACGAACCATATTTATCTATAATTATTTATTTAAGAAAATAATGTGTTTTTTCATTTATGAAATAAAATTGAAATGGAAATGAAAATTTTAGTGAAATAAGATGATAATAAAATAGGAATTAAAATGCAATGAAATGATTTACATTACTTTATTTATGAAAATGCAATTGAATGATCGGTATTATTTTTATTATGAAATTAGGGATCGTCATTGCTAATGAGCAATTGAGTGCAAGTGAATGCAGGAATAGGTGAACGCAAATGAAGGCGAGAACATGGTTCAGGTAGAGTTGATTTAGCTCTTGGACTTCACTAGAATAGATGGAATCTCACACACCACTATAGCATATACATATTTATGTGTGTATTCGCTGCATGACTCGAGTTGTGATTGAAATTGCATGAGTGATGGCAAAATATTATGTTTTATTGTTCTATGAGAGTGTAAATTGTTAATGATTTGAAAATGAATATTGACCCTATGGTTACACGTTCTTTTGTATAGATATGTGTGATTTGGTGGAACAATATATTTATTTATTTATTATAATTATATATATATATATATAATTATACATATCATATATATATGTGTATGAGTTCGAATAGTAACTCAATTATATACATGTATATAAGTATGCAATTATAATAATATATAAATATATTTGATTATTCATGAAATTTGATTATTTTGCTTTATGAAAATTCTTTGTTTATATATATAGTTATTTATTAAAAGGCATATTAACCGATATGGTATTTGACAGACTTACCTATTAGTTGCATGTTTCTAGTAAAACATTGTACGTAAGAGAGTCGATAGTAACATCAACTACCCCCATAATGTTAGGGAGGGAGTTGGTATAGCTACCGACTACCCACTCAAACCTCCACCTTCACATGCTTTGCAATTGCCATTTAACGTGGCATGAACAAATAGTAACATGGGTGACCAACCGACATGATATCACCGATAATAATGAACTTAAATGGTATGTGCAATTCGAACTGCCACGTGCAAGCAATATAACATAGTTCGAATTCTTTTGAGACTATTACTATACCAATGACAATTAGAGGTGTTAAATATAAACTCAGATAGCATTCCACCACTCAAAGAGATTGGCCCAAAAATAGGAAGAAATATAGATTGGATCAGTATTTATAGATTGTTGATTTAGGAGAAAAACACGGGGAGAAATATGCAAAGAATAGAGATAATAGAACAAAGAATCGACAATGGTGAATAGAGAATAGAGAAGGGAGATTAGAGAATAGAGAGGAAAGAAGACAAAGGATTTGAAAAGCATAGAGGAAGAAAAGCATTAGAAATCTAGAAGTATTGCAGATAGAATTGGAAGAAGATTGGCATTGATCATATCAAAATTGGCTTAAATTTCAGAGGTGGGCTCTTTAATGAGCAATAGTTTATTATTTAATTAGAGTTCAAGAAAAAAATTATCTTGAGATTTGTTTGTTTTTAGATCATTAGTGAAGAAAAGAGTTAAACTTCTGAATTAGTTCCTTGCAATGGAAGTCATTATAATTATTTGAAATTTCATTTGAAAAAGCCATATAGGTATGTGCATTATGAACTATCATTTTATTTAAATACCCGTTATGGAAAATTACTAAATCTAGTTAGTTGAAGTCATAAATCATGGAAAACACATGTTAGTATCAAACTAAATATGTTATTCAATAAAATAATTAGATAATAAAAAACATGTAGAAAGATAAAGAACTTATGCATTCTAAATTTGGAAATTTGAAACCATAGAAAATAGAATGCAAGTTAATGTATGATTACGCTATTTGGATTTTATGAGAAATAGATAAAAGAATGTGTACTCATTTTCTATTCGATTATATGTAAAGATACATACATGTGTTACACTTTCTTGTTTTTAAAAAGATAGAAGCGAAAGATTGATTTCTTATTAGATATAATTGGTTGTAAATGAAAGATTGTTTCTTCTATATCTATTTAACGAAACATTGTTTCTTCTATATCTATTAAACTAAAAACTATTTCTTCTATATCTATTTAATGAAATATTGTTTCTTCTATATCTATTTAACGAAAGATTGTGTTCTTTTATATTCATTTTTGGATATCATACAAACAATGGGAAAGCTAGATATGTTTGTGTTTGTGGGGAAAGTTACCTTCTGGGATGAGTTTCGAATGTGGAACTATAGAGAGAATAGTTTTCTTTCCAAACTATATTTTATTGCTATGCATGGCATTATACTCGGTCGAGTAACTTATTGACCATTGAAATAGATGGATTTATTTACACTCTCTACCATATCCTTGATTGATCTTTCTTATTTCTTAATGGAATTAGAAAATTGAAAATGCATGTATCATTATAGGCACGCACCGGATTCCATCTTGTCTATCCAATTCTTTTTGCTAAGCAATTAGTGCAGGGTCGGGTATTCTTGATTGACCAAGAATTCTGAGGAAGTGTAAGCTTCAAGGTTGGGTGGAAAAAGCACCTAAATCTTGTTCTCGTTTTCATTCTAAAGATTGCATTGAAGATAGCTCTGGATTGCAGATCAATGGATGCATCTCATCCTTTACTTTATATTTTTCTTGTTATTTGAACTTAAGGCATTTGAAAGGCCTAAGTATTGTATGTAGATATGATTGAGATACTACTTACAATTTCTTATTGGATAAAGAATCTTTACCTCTTTATAGAAATCTTGTGTTTATTGTGATATCATTAGTATGGTGATTTAGAGATAAGGATGGAATGGTGGAGGTAAATAGACTTACTCAAGGAATTATGATTTTATTTAAGAATAAAGAGTATTTCATTTTATTATTGAATTTAGAACGTTTTACGTGTTTACAGTTATGAATGGCTAACCAATCTTAGGCAGATAAATAACAAGCCATGATGGGAATGGGTAAATTTATTATGGAGGAGTAGTCTGTGAGTGTGTGCAAGGTAAAAGGATGAGATTGAATCCTGAAGGAGGGAGGAGCAATGTCTCTACACATGGTGTCGGTAACCTGGTTTTCATCATGGTACTTGTCCAGGGCACCACGGAAGTGGTTTTCATTGTTGGATAGATTTATCTCTTTTATTTTTTCAAATTTTTTGTGTCACAAGGCGCCTGTTTGCAAGGTTTTCACCAAGTAACAATTTTTTTTATTTTCATAATTTTTTTGTATTTTTTATTTATTTTTTATTTTTTTAATATTTTTGACAATGAGATATTCTGAAAAACTATGTGTAAAACCTACGAAGGTGCATGTTGTTAATAGGATCTTCCAAAGGCTCTCCATCTGGTATTGAGATTTGATATACACCTGATCCATGGACTGTTGTGATGACGTAAGTACCAAGCCAATTTGGTTCAAACTTGCCTTTCTTCTCTCTGTCTTGCTGAATTTTAGGATTTTCTCTGAGAACTAAGTCACCCACCTCAAATGTGAGAGGCTTTACCTTATGCTTGTAGCTACGAATCATTCTTTGTTGATATGATTTGAGATGATTAAAATCGGTTTGTCTACGCTCATCCAATAATTCTAGATCTTGTAAGCGAGAGACCCTGTAATCTTCATCATTGATTAGATTGCGCCAAGAGACTCTTAGGGATGGTAACTTGACCTCAATAGGAAAGATAACTTTGGCACCATAGAAAAATAAATAAGGTGTAACTATAGTAGGTGTGCGAGCCCTTGTGTGGTAGGCCCAAAGTGCGGGGTTTATGCTAGTTATGACCAATGTCATCGATTGTCTTTTTAAGGATTTTAAGGATAGTTTTATTAGACGCCTCAACTTGACCATTACCTTGGGGGTAATATGGGGTGGAAAAGTGATGATGAATATGAAAACAATCACAAATCTTACAAACATCTTGTGACAATGTAAAGGGGAACACCATAGCAACAAATGATATAATTAAGGATAAAAGTTGCTATCTGCTTTCTAATGAATTGGGTGAGAGGAACAAATTCAATCCATTTTGTAAAATATTTTGTGGTTGTGGTAATGAATTTATGGTCATTGGAAGAGGGAGGGTGAATCTTACCTACAGGGTCAAGTCCCCACTAACAAAAGGGCCATGGAGTAGAAACTGGTTGAAGTTCCTTCGTTGGTGCATGAATAAGTTCTCCATGAATCTAACACTGCTTACACTTTTTGACAAACTGATATGAGTCTTTTTCTATAGTAGGCCAGTAATATCCATTCCTCATCAATTTCTTGGTTAAGGTTGGACCACTAGAGTGAGCACCACAAACACCTTTGTGAACCTCACATAATTCAATTTTAGCTTCGTCACTTTCTAGGCATCTAAGAAGAGTGCCATCTAGACCTCAACGATAAAGGGTATCGGCTAAGATGACTCATTGAGAGGATTGATGAATGAAGGTATGACATTGATTATTGGAAAGGTCAAGTGGAAGGATATTGTCGCAGAGGTAAATAGAAAATGGCACTATACCAAGGGGAATCAGGACCAACAACACATATCATCTCGGTGGGAGTAATTTAATACGAGGGAACCAAAAGATTATCCACCAAGAACTCATAGCGGGTCTCATTTTGAGGCATATCGATCAATGAAGCAATGGTAGCCATGGCATCTGCAACTCAGTTGTTGTCCCTCGAAATGTGTTCAAAGATTATCTACATGAAATATTTCTTGAAATCATCCACCATTTTCTTTTAAGGCATTAACTTTTCATCTTTAGTTTGATAATCATCATTTGCTTGACAAATTACAAGTTGAGAGTCCCCAAAAATATGAAGTTCTTGGATCTTCCACTGAATAGCAATTTGTAGTCCTATTGTTAATGCTTCGTATTATGCTATGTTATTAGTGCAAGGGAACGACAATCGATATGACTTAGGAATGGAGTCCCCTTGAGGTGTGATAAAGAGGATACCAACTCCTGCGTCATGTTGCGTATATGAACCATCAAAATATAATTGCCAAGGCTTTACATTTGTCATTGTGAGAATGGATTCATCCGAGAATTCTGAGACAATATGAGTGTCATCAATCATAGGTGCATCTACCATTTGATCTTCAATAGCTTGTCCTTTAATTGATTTTCTATCCACATATTCAATGTCTAACTCGCTCAGAATCATAACCCATTTAGCTAATTTGTCAGTGAGTATTGCCTTATTAAGAAGATATTTTAGTGGATCTATCCTTGCAATGAGCTTTGTTTTATGAGTTAGCATGTAATGTTGTAATTTATGTGAGGCAGAAACCATAACAAGACATCTACGCTCAATCGATGTGTAGTTAAGCTCGTAACCAACCAATGTGCGATTGATATAATATATTGCTATTTCTTTGCCTTCATTGTCCTGATGCGCTAAGAGTGCCCCCAATGTTGTTTGTGTTGCTGATATGTAAAGTAGTAGGGGTTTTCCTGGGATAGGTGGCATCAGTACCGGTGGATTCCAAAGGTAGTCTTTGAGAATTTCAAAATCCTTTTGATACTTATCATCCCATTTGAACTTGATATTATTATGGAGATGTTGAAAAGGATGACATTTATCTGCAAGTTGTGCGATGAATCTATGTATCGATTGAATTCATCCCTGTAGAGACTGAAGTTAACTAATATTCTTTGGTGGTGGCATCTCTAATATAGTTTCGACTTTGGCTGGATCTACTTCAATTCCTCGTTGCGAGATAATGTATCCAAGGAGCTTCCTAGAGGTCACCCCGAAGACACATTTCTTAGGATTTATCTTGACTTTGTATTTTTCCAAATGTTCAAAAACCACATATAGGAAATCCAGGTGTGTTTCTCTTGTTATTGACTTTCTTAGGAGATCATCAACATAATCTTCCACTGTGACGTGCATGAGATCATGAAACATTATCATCATTTTTCTTTGATATGTAGTACCTGCATTCTTTAATCCAAAGGGCATAACATTCCAACAGAAACTACCCCAAGGACAAGTAAATGATGTTTTATTTTGGTCTTCAGGTGCTATTTTGATTTGGTTATACCCAAGGAATCCATCCATCAGCGATAACATTACATGACCAGCTGTAAGATCCACTATCAAATCAATGTTTGGCAATGATAAATCATCTTTAGGAGAAGCTTTATTAATGTCTCTGAAATCTGTACATATTATGATACGGTGATCGGGTTTACTGACAGGTACTAAGTTAGAGATCCACTCAATGTAGTCAATTGGTCTAATGAATCCAACATCCAATAATTTTTCCATCTCTACCTTGACCAATAGTGCCACTTGTGAATGCATATTTCTCAATTTATGTTTTACAGGCTTAGCTACTAGGGTAACTGTCAAATAAAGTATTACTAAATCCGGGTCCAATCCAGGCATATCCGCATATGACCATGCAAAATTGATTTGTCTCTCTGTGAAGAAACTTATTAACTTCGGTCTTTCTTGTTCTGTCAGAGACTATTTTAAGAATGTGTTATGTGGAACTTCCTTTGTGCCAATATTTGTCTTGATAGTCTCTTCCACTAGCATTGATGATTTTTCTTCATTCGATGTCATAGGGAGAGTTTCAAACCTTCCATCCTCAAGCGCCTCACAGAGGTTTTCACCTTCAGATATGTCCTTTATTTTTACCTTTTTAGGATTAGATAATGCCATAATGTGGTTTTCACCATAAGCCCCATGATTTGTTTTTATTTTTATACTTTTGCGATTAGAAGGTTTGGCATTCTCTCCAAGATATGTCATGCTATCAAGTTCTATGATGTATCCTATTTTGTGGTCCCCAATAGGTAAATCATTTCTTATGCCAAGGTAATCAATAAAGGCCTCATCATTTTAAAAAGTGTCTAGTTGTGGAGCCTCTTGTTGGTCCCAATCAATGAGTTGTGGATGAATGAGGGGGAGGCCATCAGTGTTTTCTCAGTCAATGGGAGTAAGGGTAAAGACACAAGAGTCTTCAGGTATCTCTATACAATCATCGGGGTCATCGCTGGAACTCTCCTCATCAGCCTCAATCGTAGATGAATCAAAATAAACATCACTGGAGGGACACACAACAACGAGAGTCTTCACTCTTCACAGTTTTGACCTAAAACCTTGATGTTGAGGTTTTAGGATCCCAAAAAAAAATTATCCATGGTTTGCCACTATCATTCTTCTCTTGTGATGTAGACTCTGATAAAATTACTTGACCAACTCTGAACTTTCTATTAAACTCTTCTTCTTTTGTGGGTTCACCTGGTTCTTTGAATGTTTCGGTGAGCTCATAATCACTAGATGACTTATCTGAACCCCATTTCCATTTGTTAGATTTTGTGGAGTAGCGTCTCTTTTCTTGTTGGTCATTAGATTCTATGATTCGCAATGCTTTTGTAGAATTATGAGTGCCTAATCTAAGGGGTATGAAGCCAAGTTCTTTGGAGTGCTAATTTTTTAATGTTAACTTTGGTTGCAATGGTTTAACAATTCCTTTCTTTTGTAACCCAAGAGGGCCTTTACCATCATATCCAATTTTTTGCAAGAACTTGAATCCTTTACCATACTCACCCCATCTGTAGAATATAGTGGTATCCCATTTTATGGTAATGATGGATACTTTTTTAGAGGGATGTGGTCGCCCATAATCTTTAGGAGAATCCACTATTTGTCTTAAATACATGGTTTGATTCAAAGTATTCTTCCATGCCTTTGTCCTTGTATTTTCCTTTAAGCTCACCTTGTTTTGATGTAGAAGGTTTTGGTGATTCTGGATCCACATATGTTGATGATGGAGTTTCTTCTCTGTCAATTGGAATTATTATTTCTGATCCTGGTCGTAGGTTATTACAATACATGAATGGATTTGGATCACCTCTTATTGTTACTTCAACTCCATTATAAGGGAATTTGATACACTGATGGTACTACTCTCATCTCATGAATCCATGGATGTCCCAAAAGTATGTTGTATGTGAGATCTAAATCAAGGACTTGACAAACCACATCCCTCGTGACTGGTCCAATTCTCAAAGGTAGGGTGATTGTTCCCTTGGATGAGCGTTCTTTGTCACCATATGCTTTAATGGTGATCTTGTTCTTTGAATTCATAATTTGTTCATAATATCCCAATTGTTTGATAGTATTCAATGTACAAATATTCAGACCTGCTCCTCCATCTATCAAGGCTTGTTTGATATGGTTTTTATGGAGAAAGGCCTCAATGTAGAGGGGCGCATTGTGTGGTTGGCATACAAATACAACATCGACTTCTATGAATGTAAGGCAATGTGGAGTGGAAAGGTATCCCACCATGGCTTGAAACTGGTCCACGTTCAGATCAATGGGTATAGAGGTTTCTCTCAATGCTTTGTCAAGAATGGCCTTATGTGAAGGTGATATATGCAAGAGCTCAAGGATAGAAATGAGGGCAGGTGTTTTCCCTAACTAATCTACAAGGTCAAACTCATTTTTGTTAGATGATGAATTTGTGATCTTGGGTGGAACACCTTGCAAGGTGACTTTACCTCGATGGGTTGTGAAATTACATGTTGTGAAATTACATTTGGAGGTTTCGTCTTTAGAGGATGAGGAAGATGGTCCAATATCTTTTAAAACAACTTTACGCCTTTGGGTAGAACCTTCGGGAGTTTTGTTGTTTATAATAATGGTAGAAACATAATTGTCCATTGAAATGTGGTTAATAGTAGAATCATAATCATAGGACATCTTAGCATAGTTGACTTTTCCTTTATCATGTTTAGGGTATGGCTCTTTAAACATCACATGTTCCTCATTGGAGGTATGACCATCAGCTTCTATGTCACCCTTGTCAATAAGATCTTGTATAACATCCTTCAATCTGTGACAATTGCCAGTTGTGTGTCCTTTGCTCTTGTGATACTCACAATACTCATCATCATTCCACCATACATGTTTTACTTTTGGTTCATAAGGTGGATTATCCGGTAGTGTTATGAGCTTGTTTTCAACCAATTTATTGAATTTTGTCTCAATTGACTCTCCAAATGGAGTGTATTTCCTTAGAGGCTTTGATGGCCTTTGAGTGTTCACTTGATTACATTCACATTGGATGAACTTGCACCGAGGAAAGTCATTTTTGGTTTTACAACATTTGAATCTACTACCCCATCATTGATTGTGTTCTTATTTTTGTTTCAAAAGAGAGGCTTGTCTTTCCCATTTGATTCCTCTTTGTTCTCTTTGAATATCTTAATGATGCCTTGTTCAATAAGGACTTTCTCAGTTGCTAACCTTTTTCTATGACTTCCTTGAAGGTAGATAAACAAGACTTTCTTAGCTCATATCCAATATCCTTATTGACGTTTTGAGTGAACATTTCTACCATTTGTTTTTATGGGATATCATAAGAGCATCAACTAGAAAGACCTCTCCATCGTTGTAAAAATGAAGAGAAACACTCCCCATTTTTCTCTTTTGTGTTGCACAAAGTAGTCACTGACACATTTGTTTCAATGTTGTATGAGAAATGTTGTATGAAAGCCTCTGCTAGTTCACTCCATGATTTGATTCCAGGTGGAAGTTGCGAAAACCATTCCATAGCTTGTCCACCTAAGGTTTGTGGGAACAATCTCATCAAGTATGTTTCTTCTCCTGGTACCTCAATTCAAGCTATGAAAAATTCTCTTATGTGTGCCTTAGGATCCCCTTTTCCTTTATATTTGTCAAATTTGGTGTCACAAAATGTGGATGAAATGGAGGGATTGGAATACTTCTATCAAATGGATAAGGACATATATCCTTCATTGTGTACCATTGCTTTTGTGTATTCATGTCTGCCATTTGATTTTGTAAATCCTTGATTTGTTGTTGCAAGTCATTCTTGGGTGGTGTCTTTTCTCTTTGACCTAGTCCCATGCTTGAGCCACCGAATGGAGGAGGAGGGATATAATGCATGTATGGATGGTATTGATCATAAATGTGTTCATATGGAGGAGGGACATAGTTATAGCTTGCATATGAACCACTTGGTATGGTATTGTAATGAGGAGCACTAGGTCTAGGTTGATACATGCCATGACCATGAGGATAGGAAGTATCATAGGAATGATCTTGGATATTTCCCCCAAATATGACACGGGATCTCCTCGTTTCATGATTTTGAATGTTCGCTTGGGTGTAATTGTATGCATTGGTGTGATCTGGAGTATTATCATTGGCATGTGTATTATCATTTCTTCTCCATGGAAAAGGACAACCGCGAGGTTGTTCATGAGAGCTCCTAGTAAAATTGGTATGAGTATGGGTATTGGGAACTTCTAGTTTTTGAAATAAGGATGAAGGTGACTCAGGCACGAAACGTTCTCTCCTATTACCACCATTATGTCCTCTGGGATTTGCATTTGTTTGAACTATTTGATTAGGATCCTCTTCTAAAATTTGTGACATATCAAAATCATGAGGTAGCCTTATTCCACTTTGTTCCATGACTTGAAGGAAGTATTGTCTATATCTTCTCATGATCTCTTCAACCAATCTATTGAATATTGGATCTAAGATATTCTCTTTAATATATGTGGTGGTGATAGATGCATTGTCATTATCATTGTTATTCTCATTATTGGTCTCATTGTCATTATTTGGCATATTACTGCGACTATCAAATGGATTGTAAAATTCATCTCCATCAAACTCATAGGTACTCTTGTTGAGAGATCTTAGAGATTCTCTGACTTCTCTTCTATACCTTTGGGAACGAGTTTCAACCATGAACTTGACCTTGGATAAAATGAAAGATTAAAGGAAATTTGAATACTATGGAAGATCAAGAAATGATATGAGATGGAAAGAATCTAGGGCTGTCTTGTAATGTCCAAAAATGTAAGTCCAAGATATGTGTGATTTAAAGTAAGGTATGCCTTCCACAGAGATGATAGATCTCTTGATGAGGTAAGTTGACCTTGACTAAAGAGGACCAAATGGGACCCTAAGATGATAGATCTCTTGATGAGGTAAGTTGACCTTGACTAAAGAGGACCAAACGGGACCCTAAGATGATAGATCTGATGCAGGAACCACTTAGTGATATGTTGTAATAAGTGTGCAAGATATGATGAGGACAACAAAGCAATCTTTTGACTCTAGTTTGGAAAATGTGTATGAGGGATTGCAAATGAAGGGAAACGATGGACAAATATGTGACCAAGACTGGTTGATTGAAAATGATGAAGCCCTATAGGAAATGCCTTAGAAGCTCTTTAAATCTCAAAACTTAAGCCCATTTTATTTTTTCCATTTCTTGCAAAATGTGTTCTAAAATACAGACGCGGAATTGTTATGCATAGACGTGATTTATGATCTCAGACGCAATTTTATGAGACATAGACACAGTTGAACTGATAATGTTTTGCTTTCTGACAAAAAAATGATTTTGCCTTGCGCAGATGCGGTTTCAAGGAACAGAGACGCAACTTTAACTGTTGCACTGATAATGTTTATTCTCTGAGACACAAATGCATTTTTGTCCTTCCCAGACGTGATTTTCGAACCCAGATGTGGTTTAAACTATCACATACACAGTTTCTGATAAAATGTCTGATTTTGTCCAAATGTGAAGTTGTTGAATGTGACCAAATCTTAATGTTGAATATTTTGTGGCAAGAAAAAACAATAAACAATGAAGACACAATATTTGAAGGTGTTTTTGTGTGTGTTCAAAATATTTCCACTGATATAGCACAAATTGAGGACACATGAAAACATGCACAACCAAGGCTAGAAAGAGAAACCATTCAATGGGGCCCCCACGACATAGAAATACCTCAAACAATTGGACAATTAGAGATTATGGTAGCACTGGCTCCCCGATCACGACACTCACTTCTTGGGCATACCATATTCTCTTACCTCAAAAGACCAAAGATCAAATGAGGGATTCCTGTCTCAACATGAAAGGGTAAATGAGGGGTATCTATGTGGTATGATCCACATTCCCTGAACCATCAAATGTAAGGATTTTTGGCCTCTACAACAAAAGGTGTTTAGTGGGGGAACTTTTGCGGTCCTTGGTGTCTACCCATGCGATGACAACTCATTTAAGAACCCACTCCTAATCCTCAAAAAATATTTTTAAAGCATCCAACACAAGTGTGGATACTAGAGAGAACCGTTAGTGTAGATACACATCACCAAGTCATCGCAACTTTCACCTAACGTATTAATTTATATAGCGGACATAAGAAGTACCACTTGGGTCGTTCTCTCTCACTTGGCCTTATGGGCTACCTGGGAGACAGGCCCTCCTACCTAAATAGAAGATGATAACAATTGCTCTTACACCCAAGGTCCAATGGAAGGCATGGGGAGAGGATACTTTTGTTATCAACTCTAGGGTTATAAACATAAAATGTGCAAAGCACACCAAACACTTCAAACCAGTTCTTTAACCCCAAAATGAAAAATAGATGTGACTCTAATTAGACTAAAAATCCAAAGACACACACCTAGGTTACCCCTGCAACAAACGATTAGTAGTTTTAATAGATTACCCCCACCTGCAAGCACACTAGTTAGGTAAATTTTAGAAATCCAAATCCAAATGTGAAAGGGGGCCTTCGACAATACGATATTTGCTCTTTTTTGTCAAAGCAGCTACACCACATCATTTGTCCAATGCAAGGGGTTAGGCCAAAACCAAATCGAAAAAAAAATGAAAAACATAATAAAAACTGAAAATACAAAAACGTGGTTATATCGAACGTAGATGTGACTTCTAAACACAAACACAAAAATTTGAGACGAAGACGCAATTTCAGAGATTCTGGAACCTGCAAAACAACATTTGAACACAAACATAAAAACATGAAACATAGACACGGTTTCTGGGCAGAAACGTGGAAGTATGAGTCACAGACGTGATTTCCAAAAAACCTGCTTCTGCAACAAATAAAAAATGCAAAAATACAAAAATATCCAGCCCAAATGCAATTTCAGATAAGAGATGTGGTAGAATAATACTCAAATGCAATTTCAGGATTTGAGACTTGCAAAACAGATTGAAAAACACAGATGCAAAAATGGGGATCACAGATGCAAAATCATAACACAGACGCAAAAAAATCAGTCACAAATGCACAATAAATCAGAATCGTTGCAAATCCGACCTGCGACTTCACAAAAAAAACTAGATTTGCAAACACAATGTTAGAAATAAAAGGGACAAGAGTCCCACCGAGCATGCAAAAATGTATACGATAAAAAATAATGATTATAAACTATCGTAAGACCTCAAAGATTCAACCACAAACAATCTAAGTCCTGCAATGAAACATTCACTAGACACCAATGAAGATACCTAAGATCATGTAAATCAACAAAATAAAACAATATTACCATTCACATGTCAAGTAGGGTTTCAATCTCCATTGTCTTCTATCTTCATTGATCTTTTTTAATATATTTGCTCTCAGATTTTACGTGTGCACAAGAGCTCAACAAAGAATGGATTGTGGTTGAAGTAGCTTGATCACAAGAAGGCTTGATTGCATAAGTGTTGATTAGCTTATTAGGGTTGATAATGAAGGAAGTATCCTTTTATATGAAGATGGTTTAGAAAATGGAGGGATAAGATTAAGAGGTGAAAAGATAAATGGTTGGCTAGGATAAAAAGGGTAGGTAGAAGAAATAATAAAAATAGTAAGAGGGTAGGTAGAGGAAAAGTAAAATATAAATGACATGTCATTTAATGAAAAAAGATAATGAATTAATTAAATAAATAAAGATTTATTTAATTAAAAGAGGAAGTGGGATCAATTAAATAAATAAAATATTTATTTAATTTAAGAAAAGGACAATTTAAATAAATAAATGTATTTATTTAAGGCTTAGAAGAGGATTAATGAATTAATTAAATAAATAAAATATTTATTTAATTAGACAGGACAATTTGAGGTGTCTACACATACCATCGAACGAAAGTTTGCAAGATTTGTAGAGAATGACATTGGGACAAATTTATATCTACAATCTTGATCAATGGGGTTTAGATTACAATTTAGCTTGGGATCAAAAAATGTGACGATGAGAATTTTTAAAAAAAATCAAGGCTGGTGAGGCTTTGAATGGGTCAAATTTGAGAGGTACCTCTTGATTATTCTCTCCATTCCTACTTGGAAGTTATTTTCCTTGATTCTCGAATAGAAATATATGTACAATGAACAATGGTTAGCACACTATGTGCAAGGAAATGTGATATCAAAAGGAATGCAAATAACATGAAAAGAACATTAAATATCAAATCAAAGAAACAATCAAGATTAATCTAAAAAGAGGTCAACATAACATGAAATACCACAAAAAGGAAGTATATCAAACCTTCCTTTTTGTAGATTTTCCCATTTTTTTCAATTTGGGTGTGTGCTTACTCAAGATTTCAGCAAGATGACAATGCTCAAATTGAAAAATGGGTGAGAGAGATGAAAAATGGCTAAGGATTTGATATATAGCTTTTTGGACGAAAATGAATAGATGGTTGAGATTGATTGGTTAAGATAAAGGGTGGAGGATAGATGGAGAGGAATAATGGGAAAAAAATATTCTTTTGGGTACTTATAGGGACAAGCCCATGTGCTTGATGTGATGAGAGTATTTGAACACACCTAGTCAAAGATTAGTTGTGTGCACATGCTTAGTGAGGTGCTTAGGAGAAGATTAGGATTAGGATTAGGAGGCAAGTGGGAGAGTTGGAGGATGTGAAACTTAGAGAGATAAAGGGAGGAGGAATTAAAAATTGATTTAAATTTTGAATTGGAGAAAAAAGAGAAAAGATGAATTTAATTAAATAAATAATGTATTTATTTAATTGAATAGATGAAGGGACCAAAGTTAATGTTAAATAGGAAAATTTATTTAATTAATTATTCTAGGAAATAGGCTAGAAAATGGATGAATAAAGATGATTATGTTATTTAATTAACATAATTATCTAGAATATATGAATAATGGGGACCAAGTTGATTAAATGCAAGTGATCAATTTTGGGTGTTTGCATTTTTCCCCTCTTTGAGATGGTGTTACAAAGTAGCATCAATTCAAAGAAGAGTAAGAAATAGATCTTGGAAGAAAATGGTTAGGTTAACAAAGATGCCCAATTTGTTCAAAAGAGTGACTAGGAGGAGAGATGATGGGAGATGAGAACGAGGATGCCCCCTCGAGAGGACATGTGGGTTTAAGAGAACATGTACACACTCTCAAAATGGATGAGATGATGTTGATGCATATGGATAATGGTGATGAAATGATGAAAATAATTAATGGATAGAATAAAAATTCTATATTATGCAATGAGATGATAATACAATAATATGAATAAATGCAGGGGAAGATGAATGAAAGAAAAGTGAATTGAGAGATAATGCAAATGACGATGGGATAAAATAAGCAATATGGGGGATAGAAAGATTGCATAGAAGGATTAGAAATATTTAGGATAGATGGATGGGGGAGATTGAGGAGGTAGAGGTTACAAATGATAAAGTGAAGGAGTGACAAAAGGAGGAGCTAGCTCACAGAAGTAAGCTCAGAAGCAGGTGCAAGGAGAGTCGATGGAGGTGGACAAACTAGTCGGAGCACCCACTTGGAGGAGGAGGGGGATCGTCCACTGATGGTACTATTAGTTGTGCCACCAAGGATAGGGGAATAAGGAGGCCAGATATAGATGCACAAGTTGGACAACACACACGAGACATATAGAAAAGTTAAATGGACTACTAGAGATACTATAAAAACAGTTGATTGAGTCATGGAGATAGGGGGAGAGTTTAACACAAAGAGCCAATTAGGTCCAAAAGATTAGCACATTAGAGTTTACAGTATAACAATTATAATAGATGTATAATAGGGTGGTGGCATAGAAGGATTCCCTCTAGGAGAAGGTAGTGACCTTACAAGGAGACATTGACACATTGCGAGAGGAGAGGGATGAAGTAATATCAAAGAAAGATACCTTACAACTAGCCTGAGATACATGAGAGTTGGATAGGGAGAGGGTAGCAATAGAGACAACAAGACTGTGGAGGAGAGGCATGAGACCTAAAGTGATATGGATGAGGCTCAGAGGGAGTAAGATGAGGCTAGGAGGGGTGGTGGAGAGGAAACCTTAGCAGAGATTGTATATCAAGACTCTCATTGTGTAGATTTGCCCAAGATGTTTGGTTTGGATGTGTGCTCACTTAAAATTTTGACAACATGATGGTGCATAGATGGGAATAATGGGTGAGAGATGAAAAATGTTTGAGGGTTTGATATATAGGTTTTTAGATGAAAATGAATGGATGGTTGAGATTGCCTGAAGAAGATTTTTGGTGGAGACTAAATAGAGAGGAATAACAAATTCATTTTGGATACTTGTTTTTAGAGTCAAAGATCACTAAGAGGGGGAGGGGGGGGGGGGGGGGGTGAATCAGTGATCTGTCAGAAATCAAATCCACAAACTTATTCTTTATCCATCGGTTAGCAATGCATAATAGAAAAGAACATAAACATGCAACAAATAAACCACAAATCCACAACACTAAAATTTTACGTGGAAACCTGGAAAGTGAAAAACCATGGTGGGGATGGAACCCACAATATTCATATACTATGGCCAGGAGTATATAAATATTACATAGATGGGGAATGCACTTGCATTCAGGCTCACTGCCTAGAGCTCACTGCTCAAATATAGCCCAGAAGGCTACAAACTTTAGGGAAGTCTCACTGACTTACAATATGATTACAATGAAAAAATACATGAAATGAACTCTCAAGTAGCATCTGATAATGCAAAAATGAGTTTCAGTTAAGCACTGAATCTCTGACTGTCTTTGCTTTGCAAATACTTAGTCTCAATCTCAGTCAGCTATCGGATTGTCTGACAACCAAATGCGCACATGAAATTGCGCTCAATCACACCAAAACGGATCACCACACAAATAATACACCGAAAATCAATCGCCAAAGTCATCTTATATATCCGGTCTTAACATAAAATTAATATCCTTCAAGTCGGATTCAAGAAGTATAATGTGTAGCTCCAAGTCATCTTTAATCTCAAACAAAACATAGCATCAAACCAAAAGAGTGTAATCACACGCTTCCTAAGGATCCTCCCATTCACAAAGATCACAAAAACAATCACCAAAAACTCATCGGAAATCATTTTGGACCACAACATTATCGAGATACCTTGTTTTACCTGTTAACTCCAGCTTCTGAATAGGATGAATCACGACTGTCGAATCGAATCTCCAAGAAAATTTTCCATCAATGACAACTCTAGACCATAAATCAAGCATCAGAATTCACCGGATGAGTGTCAATTGCCAACAAAATCCCCCTTTGGCATTGATGGCAACACCTGTGAAAAATGACTAAGTATAGAAACCTGTGAAGCCTATACACCAGTTGAAAAAGAATAAAATAATTCTAAGACTCCCCTTTTGATCAATAACCCAAGAATATGCATCATTGAATTGTACACTCCATACATACAATTAGCCTGTACATTTTTCACCTCATCTCTCCCCCTTTGACAACAATGTCAAAGATGGGGTGTGCATCAAAATTGCCTGTACATATATACACACACCAGATGACCAAATCTATACATGTTTTAGTATATCTGCATATGCCATCTTAAGAAACCCAAGATATGTGTTCTATCCAGCCTGCAACTTCTCCAAAATTGAAATAAAATCATTCAAAACATAAGCATGAAATTCTATGGCTGCAATCTTAGTAAGAGTCTCCTGAGACATGTTTTGAATGTAGTCCATCTTATGATACACTAAGGTGTCTAACCAAGGACCAATTAGGTTCTAGAGTTCACTTGTCCACCTAATCATTCTCTCCTTCTCCTTCTCAAAATTCCCAATCTTCTCAGTAATAGTCAAAATTTGGCCTTCAATACTATCGTTTAAGTTAGCTATAAGATTATAAACCTAAGAAAATTGAGCTAACTGTCCTCTAAAATTATCTATCTGCTTGTCCATCTCAGTAGTAAAATTGGTCAAAATTAGACAAGACATATAAATTTTTCCACCTTCCGCTAAGGCCTCATCAATTACTTTTAATTCCTTATCTAGCTAGGCATTATCATTACTAATCATTTACAAGAATGTTTAAACTTTGGCATCTTTAAACTTCTCCATATCTTGCCTAGTTGATGCCTTGGTCAAAGAATTAAATTCAGTGGATATATGATCTATTAAGTTCTGAAGCTTACCAGATGAACTGGTATTTGCATCAAGTTGCAGTTCTGGTACCACCTATTCCAAAAATTTAACTGATTTCTCGATAAGTATTTTCTCTTCTGATTTTGATTGTGTTGTTTTTCATTGAACACCCATCAAACTCTAAACTGGTTAATTTGTTGACTATAGGGTTTGTGACTTTGCCTAACCCTGGCTTGTCACCGGTTTGATTTAAATAGGTTATTT
This sequence comes from Cryptomeria japonica, assembly GCF_030272615.1. Classification (NCBI taxonomy): domain Eukaryota; kingdom Viridiplantae; phylum Streptophyta; class Pinopsida; order Cupressales; family Cupressaceae; genus Cryptomeria; species Cryptomeria japonica. The sequence goes on along the minus strand of NC_081414.1, from coordinate 85,719,622 downwards.
CCCTAATCGCATCTGCAGTGATCTTATAAGGTTGGTCTAGCCATATAAATTCATCATGGATCTTGCTCAGTACATACCTCACCCATTCATTTTCATTGAACGATGGAAAGTTTACAAACTGAGTGAAGCCCTTCCTCTGCAGCTGCACAAATTTTGGCTTGGGGTTTCCAATCTCATCCATGATGCTATTGGTATACAGGTCCAAGATATCCTCAGTTCCGGTTTCCTCAATCTCACAATGAATGTAGGATTGTACATCATCAACATGCAAAACTTTGTGCGGAATGAAAGAGAAAGCTCCAACCGATTTGACCTCCATGGATTTGTAGGGGTGCTTCTTGAACTCAAGACGGGGTCTATCCTTGACCTTAGCAGCTAGTGGGGTAGAAATTAAAGACAAGGATGCTATTTGAAATTTCAAAAAAAAGAAACTTAGAAACATTCTTCGGAAAATACCTCAACTGACTGACGCATACCCTAGATCACTCATCGAATCTCTTTTAGCTCTCTGATCACCTGGAAGCCTTGATCGCCTTTTTCTTCAGCTCAAAAATACTATTCGCAAAGTGAAGAATGACTCGCATTTTCCCTTTTAACTTTGTAAACCCTAATTTTACTTTCAAATAAATGCACCTCAGATATTCAAATAGATTCCCTGTTCAACTACCAGATGACGAAATCACCCATTTGAATTCTGGATAGCAACTGAAACTCAATTCCTACCATCTGTAATCCATCAACTTCAGATCTCATCAAGGGGTACTACAAGATTTGTATGAGTTTGCCTCCCCCTAAGGCCAAAAGCCCTAGCTATCGGAAGAAGGTCATGCATTGGGTTCAGGTATAGATCCACCATGTCCCATAGATTCATCCTTCTTTACCCACATCTTCTTATGTTGATCTTTGATCTCATCTACCTTTGCCTTCCCCTTTTCATCTAATTTGTCTATCAGAGTACTATTTTTGCTTCTGCAATACTTTGCAATGTGACTGGTTTTGTTGCATGCTCTGCAAACAACATTATTTTGCATAGGTCTAAAGTTCATCTAATTTGATATTTTCCTGCACTGATTAGATATATGTCCAAACATTCCACAAGCATAGCATTTCTTGTTTTGAAATTTATTCATTACTGCTCTACACATATTTGACTTGTGCCCAAAATTATTGCATATGAAACACTGACCAGTAAAGGTAGGAACATTATTCATATTGTTCATCATATTGTTGATGTTCATCATTCCATTATTCATCCTACTTCTTCATTGACTTTCCATATGACCAAACTTATTGCAAGTAAAACATCTACCATTGAATTTATGAGCATTAGGTTATCTTACTGGAGAATTCTTGCTCTTCTTCTGATTAGATTTTATATTTCCTTGTCCAGATCCCAATGATTCACCTTTCTCAAATCCTAGACCTTGTATATCCTTTCCATGTCTCTAACTTTCAAGCATCTCATCAAGCCTTGCTGAACTAGCTTTGAATTTGTCTTTGTATTCATTGGTAGTAGCAAGTTCATCCCTCAAGGTAGCAATATGTCTTACAAGTTCTTTGCCATTATTCCTTGATTTGGTCAACTCAAGGTTCAAGTGATCATTCTCATAGGTAAGCCTGAAGCATTCATCAACTCTTTCCTTCAATGATTGTGTTAGATTCTCTTCATTCTTCTTTCGGTCCTGAATCTCCTTAGTCAGTCTCATCACAATGGATGGCATCTCATCTTCAAAGAGGTATTCTCTCTCTCAAACTTGTTAACTTCATCAACTTTGTCCTGATATTCCATGATCTGATCTTCTTTCTCCTTCAACTTTTCCAGCAATGCCTTCCTCTTCTCTGTATAGACACTTGATTGATCCTTCAATTCACTAATGAATTCATCAACAAAATTCAAGTTCTTCTTCAAGGTACAAATATCATTTCTATGTGCATCAAGATTCTCAAGTGCCACATTGAGTTGTTTCTGAAAACCAGAATCCATTGAATCAATCTTCCAAATCTTCCTCAAGTGGTTAAGATTCCTTAGAGGAACTAGGCTTTGATACCAATTGTTAGAATCAGAGATCACTGAGAGGGGGGTGAATCCGTGATCTGTCGGAAATCAAATCCACAAACTTATTCTTTATCCACTAGTTAGCAATGCATAACAGAAAAGAACATAAACATGCAACAAATAAACCACAGACCCACAACACCAGAATTTTTACGTGGAAACATGGAAAGGGAAAAACCATGGTGGGGCTAGAACCCACAATATTCATATACTATGGCCAGGAGTACATAAATATTACATAGATGGGGAATGCACTTGCATTCAGGCTCACTGCTCAAATATAGTTGCCCGAAAGGCTACAACCTTCAGGGAAGTCTCATTGACTTATAATATGATTACAATGAGAAAATACAATGAAATGAACTCTTAAGTAGCATCTGATAATGCAAAAATGAGTTCCAGTTAAGCACTGAATCTCTGACTATCTTCGCTCTGCAAATACTCTATCTTTGTCTCTGACAGCAATCGAATTGTTTGACAACCAAATGCACATGTGAAACTGCGTTCAATTGCACCAAAACAGATCACCACACAAATAATAGACCAAAAATTAATTGCCAAATTGATCTTATATATCCGGTCTTAACATAAAAGTAATCTCCTTGAAGTTGGCTTCAAGAAGTGTAACGTGTAGCTCCAAGTCGGCTTTAATATCGAACAAAACATAGCACCAAACCAAAAGAGTTTAATCACACACTTCCTAAGGATATTCCGATTCACTAAGATCACAAAAAAAATCACCAAAAATATTGCAATCATCGGAAATAATTTCAGACCACAACATTACCGAGATACCCTGTTTTACGAGTTAACTGCCTATCGATTAACTCCAACTTCTGAATAGGATGAATCACGACCGCCCGATCGAATCTCCAAGAAGATTTTCCATCAATGACAACCCTAGACCATAAATCAAGCATCAGAAGTCACCTGATGAGTGTCAATTCCCAACAACTTGTATGGACAAATCCATATGCTTGATGTGATGGGAGGAGTTGACCACACCTAATCAAATTTTAAGTGTGTGCACATGCTCAGTGGAGGGACTTAGGAGAAGATTGGGACTAGGATTAAGAGACATGTGAGAGAGTTGGAGGATGTGTTGGAATCAAGGATTACTAAGAGGGGGGGGGTGAATTAGTGATCTACCGGCAAACAAATTTTCTGACATAAACTCAAACCACTGAAAGCATATGAAAGAAAGTAAAATGCAGAAACACAAGATAATCGAACACAAAATCATAACACTAGAATTTTTACATAGAAACCCAAATGGGAAAAACCGTGGTGGGATTTGAACCCACAATATTATTCCAGTATGGCCAGTAGCAAAACAATATTACATAAAGGGAATGCACTTGTGTTTAGGCATACTGGCTAGAGCTCACTGCTCAAGTACAAAGGGCTACAACCCAGAGGAAGGTTCACTGCCTTACAATTGATTATGAACTGGTTACAACAAGTAGTGAACTTGTAAATAGCATCTAACTATGCTAAAAATCATTTCTGGTTAAGTGCAAAATGATCTGCTACAACTAATCTTCTTATCTGCTCTGTTCTGCTCTGCAACTGCTCACCAGATCAACCAAAATCAAAATGCGCACATGAAATTGTTCTCAATTACTCCAAAATGGTTTACCATATCAAACTGCACACTTAATGCATCATCCAAATAGGTCTTATATATATCCGAATCAACAAGATTAATCTCCACAGGTCGACTTCCAAAAATTGCATAACACTCAACATGAAACGTGTAGCTGCAAGTCGGCTTCAATATTTTTTAAAACTTTGTAACAGCCCTAAAACATATTATCACATGCTTCCTATAGGTCTCACATAACTCCCAAACACAATTCCAACCATCGGAATTAACTTAAACAATCTGAACACATACTGCATCATCAAACATGAAGAATACTCTGCTTTGCTACTCTATCGAATACCGGATCTTCAAACAAGTGACAAAATCAATACCGAAGGGTAGATTTGCATGATAACAAGCTTCTAATACTTAACCAATCAACCCTGATCACGAAAACCAAAATTTGCTTCACCAAAAATGAAAAGTGCTCTCAAACTTGTACATTGAGCTCCACCGGGCAAACTGATCACAGAAGACATACTCCAGATTACCAGTTAACCAAAACTTCATACCGGATCAAATCAACAAAGTTGATTTGCCATCAATGACAACTCCTAAGCATCTGCAATCATCAGAGACTACCAATCTTCACCGGAGCATCACCGGAACATCAAATGCCAACAGGATGTGACACTTAGAGAGAGAGAGAAATGAGGAGAAAAGAAAAGGAATTTAATCAAATTAATAAGGGTATTTATTTAATTGAATAGATGAAGGGCTAAGAGATAGTGTTAAATATCTAAATTAATTGAATTAATTACCTTAGGAAATAAAATAGAAAATAGATAAATAAAAATGATTAATTAAATAATAACAAATTATTTAATAAATAAAAAAAGCTAGAATAGATGAATACAAGAATAAATTGATCAATTTTGAGTGTCGATAGACACATCTACTTGTTAAGTCACTCCATAAGACAAAGGTTTTAAGGGATTTGTGTTATGCTAGACGTATATCCAAAATGTAGAAGCATAGATAGGGCATGTAACTGTTTGATAGAATGCCTCAAAGAAATGAATTTTTGAGATGGTTATAGCACTTGGAAGATAAAAAGTTAATTGAATTGGACCAAGTAGAGGAATATGTGAAGATAGAGAACGTTTTCAAGACATCGATGAGATAATAATGAAGAGAGCATTATAGAGAAGGCAACAATATGAATAGAAGAGAGTTTGGGCAGGAGGTAAAAAGAAAATCACCATTTTAAAGAAAATCTGAAGTAGGGTGCATGAAAGGAGAAGCAATGTGTGGGTAATGCGCAGAGAAGTGGAGGAGAGATGTAGATTTGAGAGTTAGGGAAGATAAAGTTAGTGCAGATAGAAATATTGTTGAGGGTCTGAGTTGTAATTGGCATTGTTTGTTGCAGTCATATAAGTGTGTGATGGTTTAATGTAGTAGCAGAGAGTCCCTGCCTATGTAAGTTTGTGTGTTAAGTATTGTAGTAGGAGGGAGTCCTTTTTCATCATGTTTTAACTAAGGAGTCATTGTAGACAAGTCAACATTTGTTAATCATTGTATTTGAGAGCAATGCAATAAGGGGAGTAGGTCCAATAAAATTAGAATTATTGTAAGAACACAAATGAAGTCCTTTATTATTTGCTTGCAAGGATAAACACTCACAAATTTAACTACTAAAAAAATGTGATTTCTAAATGACATGGCATATACAAGATACATCTTTCGAGGGGTGGTATTTATAAGAAAACAATGCATTCAATTATTATTTACTTGTATAAGGAATAAAAAAGTGATTTCTAAATGACATGTCATATACATATTTCATTATAATGAGGGGTGTTATGTATAAGAAAACAATGCATCCAATTATTATTTACTTGGAAAAGGAATAAATGGGGGCTTTATAGAAAAACACTGCATCCAATTATTATTTATTTGGATTAGGTATAAATGGTACCTTGACTTATGTACAATGTGTGGTTCGCATAAGATTGAGTTTATATATGTTGGGTCTTAATTTCTCGATAAAAAACATCTTTGGTAAATGGAATATTGTTGTTGATGATACATTGCTATTTGGAAGTGCACACTTGAAGTAAGGAGAAAGTTAAGATGAGACTACTTGCATGCAAAAGGTGATTTGTCACCAATGGTCATAACTCTACTTAAATGTGAATGGATATTGAGATGTAGACTACAAAATAAGTGCACAAATTATTGTTGCTTCTTGTAAACTCCTATATGTGCTTATCAATGTGTTGTAAACATGAAAATGAATGATAACTTCAAAAGAATTGTTAAATTAAAAAATAAAAAAGAGTCGCATATCAAATACACATCACACAAGCGACAATTTCAAAAGAATGTGTAACAATTATTAACTTTAAAAGAATGCATGACAATATGATACACAACATTTTGACCTTGAGAAATCTAGTGTGGGAAGAAAACTTTATCAAGAGAGTTAAAAGCTCATTGTCTCCACTATGAAGTAAATCAAGTACAATATAGTATGAACTACCCATAAAATCAAGCTACATGCAACAACAATGAGCTTGTATGCCCTATAATGAAGTTTGTATTCCTTAATGGCATGTTATTATGTGATATTAGCTTACGACCATAAAGCTATCAAGAAGAAAACAATGCCAACCTTTGGCTTGGTATAGAGCTTAATATATGCCCTTGGTATCAAAACACAAACTAATGCATAAAAATTTAAATGAAATGTCAAAAGTATTCAAATTCCAACCCTTTCCTTGTCTAGGTGTGAATTTTTCGGTTTCATCAGCTGCAAACATGAGTTTATTGTAGGGTTGACAAGTCCCTGGGGTAATTGTAGACACCTAAAATGTCTCATCAATCGTTGTTAATTATTCATCCTAATTAAATAAATAATTCTTTAATTATTTAATTAAGCTAACTTATTATTCTAAATTGACTTAATCATCATTATTCATTTTTCTTAAAAAGTATCCAATTTCTATCTATCATTTCTTACTCATTTCATCATTTAACCCTTTCTCAAATATTAATTATTTAACTAATTATGATTTATCCCTTAATTAAATAATCTTTATGTTGCCAATTTGGAGGAATTGATTATGTGTTTCATTGATGTTTGTCATTGATGTCAACAATAGACTATTTGGTTGTCTACTGGATTCTGGCAGAGTAGTTGGACTTTGATGATGATCGGGAGATTTATCTCTGGGGTATATTCTGATTGGTGGAATTCGTTTGGTTTGGTCATTCATGTGGTTCAAATGTTTGTCACATTCAGTTGGTTTGGGATATGGTGATCTGAAAGCTATCATATGTTCTAGTAAGTCTTTTGGTTACTGGTAAGGGTTTTACTGGCAGCGCTTTGTTGAAGATATTTTGATAAATTTGATAAGTGGTGTTGGTGCGACTTCTAGAAGGTTTTCAGGATGTTGATGGTTATTGTGTTCATGTTCTAGTTGATCGGTGGTATTTCATTTGCCTTATGGCGACCTATTTTAGGTCTGGTGTTATTTTGCTAGGTTATGGACTGGTTTATGTAACATGTTGGCGGATGCTCCCGATGCGTTATCGGTTGGATTTATTATCTGGTTAATGTTGTTTCGGTCTTAGGCTGACTTGGTTCATCATTGGTTTGCGGGTTTATGTAAAGGATTTATTGTATTATCTTTTAGGTGGACAACCTTATTGTTTAGGTCCCAGGTTGGTATAAATATGATGTAAGATCTCTTTGTAGATCATGGTCGTGGTTATGGGATTATTTGTGTGCGAATAACATTGTAATCATATGTAGAAGGTTTGCTCGATCATAGGTGATCAAATTGGGTTTGTGTAAGAATTTTTAGACCTCCGGCATTGAACTTAACCACAACTATACTCAGGCATAGGAGATGCTATTCTTGTAGTTCATTCTTATTTCTGGATTGTAGTCTAGATTTATTTTATAGTCAATGAGGCTCCTTTTGTGATGATCAATGCACTCTAGGCTATTGGCCTTCCTACATGTGCAGGCCCCTTATTGTAATCACATACTTACTGTAGAAGTATTATCTGATTGTGGGTAGGCTTCCCAACGTGGTTTTTCCCTTTACCAGGTTTTCCATGAACAAATCTTAGTGTTATGTGCTGTGGATGGATGGTATTTGGTTTATGGTTTATGTCTATGCTTAATTGATATATCTTCTATTCCAGTAAAAGGTTTTATGTGCTTAAAGTTTCATAATCTGTTAACAACTGATTAACCCCACCCTCTCAGTTGTTCACCGGTTATCCTAACAATTGGTATCAAAGCCTGGTCCTCTCTGTAGAAGCTTAACCGCTTGAGGAAGATCCTATGGCGAGTAATCATTCAACTTCAATTTCTTAAAGGAAGGACAACCCTAGGCTTGAAGGAACACATTATAGAGTATGGAAGCATCAGATGGAAACTCATCTAAGATGTTTTAGCAAGGAGATTTGGCATATCACTGACAAAGGCTATGCTTCTTATGATCTGGCATCTAGCAATCCTCCTCTGGCAGACTTAGATAAGAACACTGAAAATGACTATAGAGCTAGAGAAGCCCTTTTGAGCACCCTTTCAGATCAGTGAGTAATGGGATTTACATACAAATCATCTGCAAAGGCTATATGGGAGAAGTTGGAGACTCTGAGTAAAGGTGACCCTAATGTTAAAATTGCTAAACTTGATGGTTATCGGGTAAGGTATAAGAACCTAAGAATGGAGGAACATGAAAGGATTATAGCTTTTATGGAAAGAGTTAATGAAATTGTCTTGGGAATTCAGTGTTGTGGTGGATCTCTGAGCAAAGATGGGATTGTTTCAAAAGTATTGAGAGCTTTTCCTGCGCCTTACAAGATGAAGGCTACTACAATTAATGAGTTGGGAACTATGTCTAACACTTCTGTTAACAGGGATACTTTGGTTGGAAAGTTATCTTCTTTTGAGATTGAAGCATTTGATCCTTAAGGAGCTCCAAAGACAGGTTCTACATTCAAGCCATCTACATCATCAACCAGGAAGAGTGATTGGAAAGCATTATATGCGAAGGAACTAGAGGATATGAAGAAAGAGGATGAAGAGTTTGAGAAACTCGAAGCCCTATTTTCTAGAAGAGTACCTAAAGGTCCGACAGGAAGTAAGTATGAAGGAAAATCACCTTTCAAATATTTTTCATGTAATAAGATAGGTCATTTTGCATCTAGATGTCCTGAGAGGAATTCAATATTTGAAGAGAAAGCTAGAGGATCTTTTAGGCCTAACCATGAATATCAGAACAAGCATAAGTACAGGAGAAACAAAGACAAATCATGCTACTATGTTGATGAGGAAGGTGTAACTGATGATTTTGATGATGAACCGACAAAAGATTCAGATGGTGGATCTGACAATGGAAAGGAATGGGTATTCTTAGCTATCAAGGAAGACACTCTAGAACTTGTAATTCATAATGAAGAGAAGGCCCTTGCTGCTAAGGTTGAAGACAACGATGATTGGGTGATAGACACTGGATGTTCACATCATATGACTAGAGATAAAACGAAGTTTCTATCTTTGCAAGAATTTGATGGTGGTCTTGTCAGATTTGGAGATGACAAAGCATGCATGATCAGAGAAAGAGGAACTATATCATTGGATGGTAAGCATAACACTGATAATGTTTATTATGTTGAAGGTTTAAGCATAATCTTTTGAGTGTAGGACAGTTGGTGGATAATGTTGGCAATTGACACTCATTGGATTCATTTTGTTTCATTGATGACAACAAGATCAGATAGAAGGAAACAAGACTTGATGGAAGTCACAAACCGACACTAGGAGGCATATACTAGGAGATACCAAAATTGGAAGCATTTAGGGCTACACTGGCACCGACATCGGCATCAGTACTTCAAGGAAGCCGACATCAAGAATGATTTATTTTAGTAAATCATTTTCTAATTATTGTCGAGGCCAACATTGAATATTCTTTGTAAATGTGTTGTAAGCTGACATAAGGCATATCATATGTAATAGGTATATAAGTCAGTCTGCTACGTCAATTTAAGAGACATGCAAAGATGGTATAGAGATAGACATATAGCAGAACTGTGAGATGCGAAATATATGTATGGAGATCATTTTTGTATGCAAACATTGTATCATGCAATGATCTATAGATAGCTAGGAAAGCACTCTTAGAGGAGAAGTAATACCGGTAATAGTTCAAGACTATGAATTGGTACAGAGCAGAACCAGAACCGGAACTCCATCTGGCATAGCAGATGCATTCTTGAGTTCATTTTTCAGTAATTTACTTTGGCAGAAAGCTTGTAGTCAGTGAGGCTCTTTAGTGATGAGCAGTATGCTCTAGGCAGTATGCCTTCCTGCAAGTGAAAGCCCCTGTTTATGTAATATCTTTTCATATGCCCAGTGAACTGATATTGTGGGTCACAAATCCCACCGTGGTTTTTCCTCATTGAGGTTTTTCATGTATAAATTATGTGTGTTATGGTGTTCATTTATGTGGATGGTTTATTTGCTTCTTGTTATATGCTTATTTGTTTACCGGTACATACATGCATGGTTTAGAAATTTAAATATTGTTGATTTTGGCATAACGTTGATTCACCCCCCACCTCTCAGTGTTCTCAGATCCCAACAATTGGTATCAGATCTTGGTACCTCGGAAGAATTTTAACAGCTTGAGGAAGATCCTGAAACTGAAATCTTTGAACATGGCTATGGAAAGGCAACTTGAGATGGCTCTTGAGGATTATGATGCTGAAAGGATGAAGAACTTGAAACTGCAAGAAGAATTGAATTCTGCAAATGAATTCATTCTTATTCTGCAAGAAAGGTTGTAATCTGCTCAAGCCAAAAGAAAAGAACTTTTGCAACAATCGGATGATGAGGAGAAGACTGTTCTTAAGGAGCAATGTCAAAAACTAAGTCAAGCAAACATGCTTATGAAGAATGAAATGCAAGATCTGACTATGAGGTTATCAAAAGATATTGAAGATAGAAGAAGAAGGAAGATAGTCTTGTTTTATCTTTCAATAAAAAATTTGATGAATGTGGAAGATTGACTCATGAGAATAATCTGTTGAGAACCGATTTGGCTCACTCCTGGAACAATGAACAAGAACTTGAAAGGCAAATAACTACTCTGAGAGATGATCTGACTACTGCAAGTGAATATAAAGAAAAGTTTAGGATTAGTGCTACACAATTGGATGACTTACTGAAAAGACAAAGATAGATTAATGATTCTAGAGGACTTGGATTTGTACAAGATGAAAGCTCTGGTACTGCTAATGAAGATCAAACAACTGATATGCAGAACTCATAAGAACATAGGAAACTGGTAAGGCAATCTAATGCTTATAAATTCAATGGTATATGTTTTATTTGCAACAAATTTGGGCATATGGCTAAACAATGTAGAAATAAGGCAAATCAAAACTATAATTTTGTTCCCAAACAATGCACAAACTGCAAGAAATATGGTCATAAATCAGAAGATTGCCGAATGACTGTTAAATGTCATGCATATGGAAATTTTGGGCATTCTGCTAATCATTGTAGGTCAAGAAATAATAATAATACCGGATATATCAAAGCAATTCAGAAGAACAATGTTACATGCTATGCATGCAACAAAATAGGTCATATTGCTAAGTATTGCAGAAGCAAGACTCAACCGGCTAATAATGATAAAGACAATGAGAAAGGGAAGCAAAAGGTAGATGAAATACAACAAGATTATACCAAGAGATGGGTTAGAAAATTTGAAGAACAAAGTGGAGATGGATCTAGACCAGCAAATCCACTAGTAGAATAGATTATTCCTCCACCAGTAGGAAATTCCATTGGTAACTAAGGCAAAAACCTTAGGGGTTGACAAAGTCACTACTAAAATTTGGCATATTACCCCAGAAGAGATCGAAGGAGATCTGGAAAGAAATCTGGTGAACTGTGTTTATCATCAATGAAGGTTACCCCGACACTTAACTATGAAACCAACATCCGTAGGGTTGTTGGTGAAATATTAATGACATAAAATTAGGGTTTTATTCGCTAATAAAAGAATCTTAGTGAATTCATTTTCACTCACTGAGCATTCAATCAATTAGAGTGAAGTAAAGGCAAACTAAGAGCGAGCAAAGCATTGAGAGAGGATTTCGAGCAATTATCTTAAGCACTCAAATCGTTCACCAGCATTCACTCAGGTATTTTCTGAAATGGCATCTGGATCTTCCGCTCCTACTTTTATTGCAAATCTGACAATCGTCAAAATTAAGGATAGGTTAAGGCCAGTCTTTAAGGAGTTTCTTGAAATTACGAAGAATGAAGACTTTGCGGGAGCGTTTTCTAGGATTTCTGAAGGAGTAATGTATGTTGAAGATGTGAGGACATACATCCACTGCACTCTTGAGGATCTGGGCACCGAAGACATAAAAATCATGTATCAATCAATGATACTGGGAGACACCGGAAAGATCAAACCATAATTTAAGGAAATTGAGGATCTAGGGTTAACAGGTATTCTATATTTATTAGAATTCAAGGATGAAGTTATCAGATACGTCCTGAGCAGGGTTCATAATGAATTCATATGGTTAGACATACCCTACATGATCAAAAAGGAAGCTATTCAAGTTGTCACCAACTTGCCTAGGGTTGGACAAGAACTTGGTAAGAAATTTTCCAACACAAGGTTCAAAAACTCACTAGTTCCACACCAGATAATAGATCAATGAGGATAAGCACAATAACCGACTCAAACATAAAATTTGCAAGCATGATCATAGGATATAAGGTAACTCAATCAAATTGCTTGAACTCTATTGCAAGCTCATGCATTCATTCCGCATATCAAATGTTAAGAAATAATGTGAAATATGACTTATGTGAATGGATGAGGAGTGAGTTAATGTTAAACCTTAAAAAGATCACAGGAACCAAGAAAGGCACATTCAGATATGGAAACTTAATTGTCTGTTTAATGCTTTATTTCTTGAATGAGCTACTTGGTTTAGGAAAGAAGCAATGGGCTCATGACATACCGGTAGGTATGCAAATCAAAATGGCTATCACTGGTCTTGGTACCAGCAGGGATGAGAAGCTCTGGGGTTACTTCAAGAAATTTTAGGAGAACATGAGGAAAAGGGAAAGAATCTAGAAGAATATTGTGGAGAAGTACTCCACTGACATATGTTTCATGGTGAACACTAATGAAACACTCATGGAAGCAGTTGAACCTAGGAAAATATGGATCAGTGAGCTTGGATATGAGGTAGATGATAGTATTTTCGAGCTTTATACAAATATGTTTTTAGATGCCCCATTAGATGATAAGACAGAGCACTTCTGTACAACAAGAGAAAAGGCTCTTGAAGTGAAAACAGGGTTCAATAGAAAAAGGAGAGAGAAGAAAATTGATAAAATGTCTACATATGTGCAGAATGTGATTTACAAGATAGATACTCGACTAGGTTCCAAATCTAAATAGGAAGTCAAACCAACAGAGGTTGCTACTGAAGAAGTGAAGAAGCCACAAGTTCACATTTCCCCAATCACTTCTGACTCTAACCCTGAGGATAATGAGCCTCTGGATTTCAGAAGGGTGCAAAAGAAGGATGTGGTAAAACCACCGATAGAGAAACAAAAGGCAGAACCAAGGAGGAGACTTGTCAGAAAGGCATCTCTTCCTACTGCACCTCTGATTAATACTAAGAGGGGTGAATTAGTATACCAAAAATTACTATACTCAAACACTTTATCAGTCTAGCAGTAAACCAGTATAACAATTTAGCTAACAAACGGGTTAACACAAATGCAAACCAAACAGCAAGTAAGGCATTCACCCACAAAAGCACAATCACCATAACACAAAATATTTTGACATGGAAATCCAAATGGGAAAAACCACGGTGAGATGAAACTCACAAGTAACTATCTGCAGAGTAGTAACCAGACCAGTTAAGGTCATACAATGTTCTTTACCAAAACAGATCCTGTTATGAATCTCAATCTCTGTTAGGAGATAAGTTAAATTAAAGACTACCTTGTAAGAGGATTTTAGATCCACAGGTGTGAATCACCTTGTTAGAGGATTTACAACTCTTTTTGGGCCTACCCGGTTAAGGGTTTCTAACTTGTCAAAGATGTGAGTAATCAACAAGTGAATGATCTAGCAAATAGCACAGTCTACTTGGTTAGATCCATGATAGCTCATTGCTAATGAATTTTGGCATTACTTCAGTCTTCAGTAAATCCACACTCTGTTACAGCATGCAAACTTGATCTTTTTTCTTAAGATCATTCATACAAGAACTCATCAACCACCACAAACCCTAACAGCTACACACCTTCTGAAACCCTAGACATGATGTCCTTAAAAGGAGTCTGATTTCATGTCGGTCCAATAGGATTACATTGCAAGTTCCTAGGTTCATTGTATCTAGACACATTTGGTAACACGACACAAAATCACCGTCAAAGTGTCGATGGATGGTAACTCATCACAAAGATATAACGGTTGGTAACTCATCACAGAATATTACTGGTTTATACAACTTTACCGATTGCCAGTTGGTAACTCAGAGTAATACTAGTTTAACAGATTACCGATTGGTAACTCAGAGTAATATCGGTTTAACTATTAGACAGATTACTAGTTGATAGAAATGAAGACTGGGAAAATGATAACTGTCACTTCTAGTTCCTTTGCTCCGTTCCGCTTGAGATCCTCGAACCACTTGAGGTCCTCATGCCGCTTGAGATCAGTAAAACACTTTCTGCAAGACATCGATAGTCTAAAGACTATAACAATACTAGTTTGAAACAAATATCGGTTGAGCATAACTCATACATACAAAAAGTGATCTCATAGCAAGTGTGTGTCCATCAATGACAATCACAACATAATCATCAAAAATGGCAACAATCTCCCCCTTTGGCATTGATGGCAACACTTAGGAAAAAATTTGACGTCTAAGTGTTTTTACAAAAGAAATATGCGATAATAAAAAATACTCCCCCTAAGCATATACACTATCCCTTTGCAGGAAAGAAAATGTATACTCCTTCCTTACAGAGATAAACATGAGTATACATAGCATGCATCAAAATTTTAAATACAAGAATACTTCTCCCCCTTTGCCAACAATGACAAAATATAGCTAAATAACCCCTATTTCTATTAGCTGAATAAATGTTTATAACAATAAAGAGTGAAACTTGTCAAAAACTAATTTAAAGTCCTGCATAAATTGCTTCAAGGATAAGGACCATGACTCAAGTAATGAAGTAGCAACCTCACTCTCCATTTGCATCTTGGATACATGTTCCTCCATGGTGTTCAAAGTACTCATCTCTTGAGTAAACGTCAAGGCATCCAAATTGAGATAGCACTTCTAAAGTTTTTGCAGCCTTGGTAATAGAACCAGTTGAAGTTCCTGCAGATCCTTGGCCCAATTGTTGATCTCCAAATCAATTCTTGCAGCCTGAAGTTGAAACCGGTGAACGGTTTGCCCATAAGAAGTAAAGGAGTCATGTGGGGTCTTGAAGGTGCTTATGAATGTCTACAAATTAGTTTGCAGTTTGTCTTTCTGGGCAAGCACATCATCACAGAATAGATGGGGTAGACATATCTTACTGAGCAGCAATTTTCCCTCATCCATTGCATCTCTGATGTCCTTTTGTGCCTTCTGCAAATCGGATCGGTGCTCATGTAACTTTCTCACCAAGGCAGTGTTCAAAGCCTTTTGATGCTCCTTCTTGGCATGTGATTCAGCAACCTCTTCCAGGCTTTGTACCTGGTCCTCCACAACTGTGCATAAGAGTTTCAGTTGGTCCAGAGGAATCGGTACTGGGGAGGTTGGTATCAGGTATCAAATTGGTAAGAGTGTCCACTGCATCTTGAATCACGTCTTGCTCCTTCTTACTCCTTATCACCTCTAGGCATTCTTGAGCAAGCTTAATGCTTTGTAGAAGCTCTGATTCATTAACAAATTGGAGGTCAATGGGACTGGTAATGTCAGCTGATTTGGCTTGACTGCCGGTTGCCTTTGGGGTCTCCACCTATGTGCTCTGTGTCGCTTCCTCCTTCTCTTTGGTTATTAACTTATCTTCTTTTGCCTTCTTTTTCTCCTATGCTTCTTGCTTTCTTTTATCTTCTTCCTTCTTCTTCTCTTCTTCTTTCCGCTCCTTTTCTTCTTCATCCTTCTTCTTCTTCTCCTCTTCCTCCTTCTTCTCCTCTTCCTGCTTCCTCTTCTCCTCTTCCTGCCTCTTCTTCTCCTCTGCCTGCTTCTTCTTCTCCTCTTCCTGCTCCCTCTTCTCCTCTTCCTGCTTCTTCTTCTCTTCTGCCTTTCTCTTCTCCTCTTCCTGCTTCCTTTTCTCTTCTTCCTTTCTCTTTTCTTCTTCCTGTCGTTTCTCTTCTTCTTTCTTTTCTTCTTCCTTTTTCTTCTTCTCTTCCCCCTGTTTCTTTTCTTCCTCTTCTTTTCTTTTCTTTTCCTCTTCTCATTTCCTCCTTTCCTCCTCTTTTTTCTTTTCTTCCTCTTTTCTCTTTTTCTCTTCTTTTGCTTGTTTCTTCTTTTCTCCTTCCTGTTGCTTCTTCTCTTTCTCCGCTTGCTCCTTGGCAGCCTTTTCTTTGTCCTATTTTTCTTGTCTTGCCACTTCTAATGGTGTACCCAGAGTGACATTTTCACCATTTAAGGCATCAACATCAATAGGGTCCATTTGATCAGTGACATGTTCTCCTTCACTATCATATACCTCATCCGGTTTATTGGTTGTCGATTCTTGCTCAGCTTTCCTGTTGGCTTCGGCCACTTGATGCAACCTTAAAGCGGCTTGGGCATGAGAGTGGGTATCTTTTACCACTTCAGAAACTTTCCCTTCTAGCAACAAGAGTCTCCTTCTCATGAAGAAGAGGCCCTTATATCTTTCCACTACTTCATAAAGTTTAGTTTTAGGCACATTAGGAAAGTATTGTGCAAATACTTCCTCTCTTATTTCCTGTTCCTTCTCTATGGCAATGCGCCACTTGTTATCTAAAGATCTATACAAATAATCGGGTGTCTCAGATTTGATTTCTGATGGCCACCGGTCATTAATACATAAATAATTGATGACTTCCTGTTCAACTTCCTTCTTTTTATCATCATTAAAATCATCAAAGCACTCTTTCAAGTCACCAAGTACTTTTCTTCTAATATTCTTAATAGTTCTTTGACAATGTGTCAAAGGTTTGTAGGAGGAAATATCAATATTTACCGGTGCAGATGTTGTCGTTCATTCTTTGTCTTTTTCCTCGTTTGCCTAGTCTTCTTAGGTTGTTCTTCAGAAACAGTGTCCTCTGAGTTTGGTGTGGTGTCTTTTGTCTTCCACTTTCTCTCAAAGACTTTGGCGGGTGCAACTTTTGGTTTCTTCTTTGTTGGTGACCACTTGGTCACTTTGGGACTTGTTGTGGTAACCGATGTCGATACTAAAGGCACTGCCTTTCCCTTCTTTATCCCTTCTTTACTGATGAATCTTCAACCAGTGTAACCTTTTCCAAATAGGTGCCAGTTCTCTTTGCTTTTGGATCAAGGGGCGAGGCGAGTGTTACTACTTATCAAGTTGCCATTAGTTTTTATATTCAAAGTCATACTATACATTATAGTCGGTTAGCACTACCGAATCATGCAGTCGGTATACACAGAGAAGTCGGTATGCATAGTCTAGTTGGTTACAGAAGAAAGCAGTCACAGAATGTAGTACACACCGAGCTGGCTACCGAGTATCTTTTTATGACTACCGAGCAGTAAAGATGACACACCGAGTTGTTATTCACCGAGTGAAACGGGTTACCAGATACATTGAACCTGGACATGCATATGAAAATGTGTTACAAGATCAAGGCACATCTAACCATTATTACATTGTAAATTGCACTAGAAGATTGTGTATGATTACGAGATCAATCTAACCAATGAAATATTTTGTTTAGTTATTCATTTGAGGAATCATGTTTGTAAGATCGAAGCAATGAATTGGATCACCGTTTTAAGAGATCTATTTATACAGCATGAGTTAAGTATGTATGCATGGAAGAAGACTGTTACAGAGACACAGAGGTCACCGAGAAGGTTTTTAGAGAACAGTTGAAGAATAGAGTAAACAGAAGGGTTTACTGAGTTACTATATGGGTTACCGAGGTATGATATAAGCAAGGTAATCTATTATGAGCACATAGAATTTGCTATAACATTTCAGATGTAAAGTTGCAGATATTTGTAATGATTTTATTGTAAAATTGTGAAGTTATAAGAGAAACCTTTAACAGGGTAAAAGACTCTAATCAAGTCTATAAATTGTAAAGCCTCTAACCAGGTGCAGCATTCAGTATAAATGTTGTAAAATCCTTTAGCAAGGTAGATCTAATAGATCTTGTTACTCCTAATAGGGTAAGCTATCAGAAATAGCTAAATGTAGCTCTAACCGAGCATTCTTTATTATTGTAGTAGTGAGGTTTTCTCTCTAACCAAGAGTTTCTACGTAACCAAAATATGTGTGTTATGGAGTGAATCATGTATGATTGTTATCTATTTGTTTTAACTTTATTTTATGTTACTGCACTATTTTGTTTATGCATAACAGTAAAGTTATTATTCAAGAAAAGTTTTGGAGTACTGATTCACCCCTCCCCTCTCAATACATTAGCTTTCCATATTGGGCCTAACAGTGAGTAGGGTAGAGGCATACCCATCTAGCATGTCATACATAACCTCATATCCCATTGGTTCCACTTCTTCCTGTCTAGGCTCAACCGCTTCCGTTAAGCACTCATCAACTCCGATGGTGAAGCAAATGTCATTTTCATATTTCTTGACAGTATCACCTGATATTCTCACTCTTTGGCTCATTTTGCATCTCAGAACTTCTAGATAACTGGTTCCAATTGCTTGAAGGCTTTCCTTGATTTGCTTTGTAACCGGTTGGTTGGCAGACCACTGAATATCTCTGACTCTTGGGAACTAACCTTGGAAGTAGAAGAACAACCCAACCAATAGTTGTCCAAACTTAAATCTCAAGGCATTGTCTTGTTTAATCAACTTTAGGCTCACCAGAAGTTGCCTTTGTATACAGGTGCATAAGTCAAATGATGCATCTTCCATGATCATCCGGTAGGCAACATTTACCATTGCAGCAGACACAGAGTTGATCCTACTAGCATGGAACGTCTGGTATCCTATCACCATACACGCATATTTGACCAGATCGTCCTTGATGGAATTGACAGTCATTCCACGTGAGTCGCTCACTGAACCGGTGAGCTTGGTCATTTTCATCTTGTTGATCTTCCTTAGGGCTGGCACTTCATCGACGTTACAAAAACCGATGATGGCATGAATCGCTTCCGGTGTGATGTCATGCATCCGCTCTAAGTACATTTTATCACCGTGCACTCTACTCAGAATGATGTGGATGTGATCATCTGAAAACTCTTCAAGGAAATAGACTGCATTGTGAAGCTTCTTCTTTTCCAGGATGCTAAATTCCAGTTTAATCTTCTTGTCCTTCGCGCAGAACAAACTCAACTGGGAATGGATTACAAGAGATCCTAAGTCTTGAATTTTACAATCATTGTAATCAGAAATGACTTCCTCCACTATAACACCAGCGGGTATTTGAGATAGGGTATTGTATTTTGCCTTCCGTTGAATGAAGTCTACTTGATCAATGGGTGCACTAGGGCTAGAGTGTGATGCAGAAGCCATGATAAACAGAGAAATTTGAGAAATACCTTTGTAATTTGAAATTTAGGGCTTGCAAATTACACTTCGCTACACACTCCTTCAGTTGTTGAAATACCGCTTTGTGTTCTACACTTCACCAACAGATGTTAGCTTCTGATTCTTCTTCAAGATTTTAAAAAATTCTTCGAATCACAATCCAAATCATTTTTCTTCTCTCAGTGCTTAAAAAACTTCTTCGCTCGAGAACTGATAAGTGAAAAATGACTTGAAAAATTCTTTTAAATAAGTTCTTCACCTACCATAATAAATGTTCCACTATTAGGGCGTAAACCCTAATTTGCCTTTTACCATTTCCGGTCTTCTACCAATTGACAGGTATCACTTACCGGTTAAGGTCTTTTACTAGTGTAAACTGAGGGTTCGAGATATTTCACCGTTTTCTCCCCCTAAGCTTTTTTGATACTTAGTTTGCTGGTTCAGCGACTTCCACACTAGGTGCAAAAACTGGTTCTTCTTGAATCACTTCTTCTAGCTTCTTCTTCCAGGCTTTCTTCATATCCGCTTGAACAGTTTCAACATCAATCTTTCCTTCCGGAGTAACCGGTATATCATCTGATATATTCTTTCTCGTTCTGTAGAATCTTGTTGTATGACCCAGTTTGTTGCAATGATAGAAAATCATTCCATGTGCTCTCCAAGGTCCATTGTTCATGTTTCCATTCTTCCTTCTGCATGTTGCAGCAGTGTGACCATTACCATGACAGATCAAACAGGTTGCTCTCCATCTAGTTTCCGCTTGATAGCTACTACTTCCTGACTGATAATTGTAGGTATTAAACTGGTTTGGGTTCCGGTTCCCCGAGGGTTCAGAAAAAGATCCTTTACTCCTTTGAGGATACCTTTTGGTGTTGTGTATGGCAGACCTGCATTCAAATGCTCCATGCCCAAACTTGTTGCATGCATAACAATTACCATTGAATCTATTGGGTCTAGGCGTATCTTTTAGAAAATAAGGAAAGTTATTGTAAGCCTTACTTCTACATACATTAGCAGTGTGTCCTTCCTTGAGACAATTAAAGCAAATAGGTTTGAACTTTTGCTTACCTTTATCCTTTGGTGTCGGTTGTTTCTTTGATGCTCCATCTATTTTTCAGCATGCTCTCTTCTTTTTGCCTGAGAGGCCTTATATTTGACTTTAAGTTCATCATAGGCTTGCTCAGTCTGAGTGAGCCGATGAATAAGTTCCCTCATAGTGTATTCCCTCATATCTCTTTCCAAGTGGTTATACTTATAGAAAGGTTGGCTCTGATACCAATTGATGAATACTAAGAGGGGGGGTGAATTAGTATACCAAAAATTACTATACTCAAACACTTTATCAGTCTAGCAATAAACCGGTATAATAGTTTAGCTAACAAATCAGTTAACACAAATACAAACCAAACAGCAAGTAAGGCATTCACCCACAGAAGCACAATCACCATAACACAAAAGATTTTGACGTGGAAACCCAAATGGGAAAAACCACGGTGAGATGAAACTCACAAGTAACTATCTGCAGAGCAGTAACCAGACCGGTTAAGGTCAGACCGGTCAAGGTCATACAATGTTCTTTACCAGAATAGATCCTGTTAGGAATCTCAATCTCTGTTAGGACATAAGTCTGATTAAAGACTACCTTGTAAGAGGATTTTAGATCCACGGGTGTGAATCACCTTGTTAGAGGATTTACAAAGGCTTTTCTAGGCCTACCCAGTTAAGGGTTTCTAACTTGTCAAAGATGTGAGTAATCAACAAGTGAATGATCTAGCAAATAGCACCGTCTACTTGTTTAGATCCATGATATCTCATTGCTAATGCATTTCAACATTACTTCAGTCTTCAGTAAATCCACACTCTGTTACAGCACGTAGACTTGATCTTTTTTGTTAAGATTGTTCATACAAGAACTCATCAACCACCACAAACCCTAACAACTACACACCTTCTAAAACCCTACACATGATGTCCTTAAAAGGAGTCCGATTTCATGTGAGTCCAATAGGATTACATTGCAAGTTCCTAGGTTCATTGTATCTAGACACATTTGGTAACACGGCACAAAATCACCGTCAAAGTGTCGGTGGATGGTGACTCATCACAAAGATATACCGGTTGGTAACTCATCACAGAGTATTACTAGTTTATACAACTTTATTGATTGTCGGTTGGTAACTCAGAGTAATACCGGTTTAACAGATTACCAGTTGGTAACTCAGAGTAATATCAATTTAACTATTAGACAGATTATCGGTTGACACAAATGAAGACTGGGAAAATGATAACTGTCGCTTCTAGTTCCTTTGCTCCGTTCCGCTTGAGATCCTCGAACTGTTTTAGGTCCTCATGTCGCTTGAGATCAGTAAAACACTTTCTGAAAGATACCGATATTCTAAAGACTATAACAATACTGGTTTGAAACAAATACCGATTGAGCATAACTCATACATACAAAAAGTGATCTCATAGCAAGTGTGTGTCCATTAATGACAATCACAACATAATCATCAAAAATGCCAACAACCTCCACCATCGGTAAGGAAGCCTATGCAGAAGAGGAAACCGGGCACACCGGCAACAACAAGCAAAAATTAGAAGGGTGATGATACCGGATCCGGTAAGACAACAATGACCTGTGCTGAAATTATTAATGAAGTGACAAAAGATGGGATATTAAAGAATTTATCAAAATATTATGAAGTTTTTGAAGAGAGTGAGAAAAATGATTTGGAGGAAGCCATTTTATTGTATATAGATATCTATAAGGCATTAGTTGAAATTTTGAAAGAGATACCTTTATCTCCATACAATAAACTTGAAGCTAGGAGACTTGATGCTATCAAGAGAGATAAAGAAATCAAGGAAGTTGCACTTTTGGAACAATGTAGCACTATAAATAATGAAGAGATGAAAAGATGTATAGATACTGCTAATAGGACAATTTTTAGTAGTAAAAACTAGCAAATAAGTCTTATGATTGGTAGAGTGAATGAGGTGGTAAATGAGACAAGTAAGGGGTGGACAAAATTCTTTCAGAAAAACCCAGACTTTCTCACATCTCAAGAAGAATTTGCAAAAGCAACATCCCCTATAATTCTTGACAAATCAAAAGAAAAGGGTATTTTAGGCAATTCTACTCCAATTTTGACAATCACAACTGGCTGCAACTATGGGCACACATCCACAACCGGCAGTCACGGAGAGTGTGAAATTTATACCAACACAAACCAATTTTGAGCAAGTGAGTGTACAGGGCACTGGAAACACTGTGGATAATACTCCACCGGTAGTAACCGATACTGCACCAAGTGGCGAAGCCACTGGTGCAAAAGAGGTTAAGATGGACAAGGTTAAATCAATTGAGTCCATACCGGAAGGCAAAACTGATTCACCGGCAAGAGTCTTGGCAATTGACACTTCTCAGGTCGAGAAGAAATCAGTTTCTGAGTTAAGTCCAACAGAACTAATGATGATGGCCACTCATAAATTGTTAAAGGAAAGAATTGTAGACAAAGGGTTAACTGATAAATTGGTCTCTGTATTACACAAAATAATGCCTGGCTGTCAGATAGAGGATGGAGCAAGCCCTTCTGGTAAGCTCAAAGCTTTAACAGAACACATATCAAATAACTATCAATCCTTGAGACAAATTGCAGACCGATAAGCTTTGGACAGTTTCTCTGCTGCAAAAAGAGCAGCTTTTGATCAGCTTATAGAAACTAGGAAGAAGAAGATAGAGGACAAAATTATCTCTATTGAGGTTTGTTTGAAACAATGCACCAATATTTACCGAGTATGTTGTAATATAGGAAGTCTAACAACCAATGCAAATGACAAATTGAAAGAATTATATGACAAAATGGCTACTATTGCTAATTCTTTTGATGGGATTACTACACTAACTACATCTATTGATAAACAAATTTTGTCCTTGGAGAACCAAGTTTTTTCTTTTGAGAAAGAAAAAGATAAAATACTGAGGAGAGAAAGAAATTTAAGAGGACTGGTGAGTCCAAGACTTGAATCTTTGGGTGCTCACGAGAGAGAATGCATGGACATGCTAGCCAAGCCCACACTGGTAGATGCTCAGGAGAAGGAATCACTTGCCCACTTACTCGTATTGGACACTTTCAAATCAGGTTAGGACACATCTCTTCAGTTCCTGCAAAAGGCATACCCAGAAATTCTGAAGATGACTAAGCTCGAATGACTCTAACTGTACTCTTTCATTTTTTTAATTCCTTTGTCGGTCTTTGGCATTAATGTCAAAGGGGGAGTATGTACATATGTGAAAAATATCAGATAATATGTTATCAGTTGAAGTGTGTTTCTCAAGGGGAGCACACCGGTAGGGAATCCATTTTTCACATGGGTGTTGCAATCAATGCCAAAGGGGGAGATTGTTGGCAATTGACACTCATTGGATTCATTTTGTTGTCATTTATGGCAACAAGATCGGATAGAAGGCAACAAAACTTGATGGAAGTCACAAACCGGTACTAGGAGGCATATACCGTGAGATACCGGCATTGGAAGCATTCAGGACTACACCTACATTGACATCAGTACTTGAAGGAAGTTGACATCAAGAAAGATTTATTTTAGTAAATCTTTTTGTAATTATTGTCGAGGCCAACATTGAATATTCTTTATAAATGCATTATGAGCTGACATAAGGCATATCATATGTAATAGGTATATAAGTCAATCTGCTAGGTCAATTTAAGAGACATGCAGAGATGGTATAGAGATGGACATATAGCAGAACTATGAGATGCGAAATATATGTATGGAGATCATTTTTGTATTTGAACATTGTATCATGAAATGATTTATAGATAGCTAGGAAAGCACTCTTGGAGGAGAAATAATACCAGCAATAGTTCAAGACTATGAACTGATACAGAGCAGAACCAGAACCAAAACTCTATTTGGCATAGCAGATGCATTCTTGAGTTCATTTTTCAGTAATTTACTTTGGCAGAAAGCTTGTAGTTAGTGAGGCTCTTTAGTGATAAGCAGTATGCTCTAGGCAGTATGCCTTCCTGCAACTACAGGCCCCTGTTTATGTAATATCTTTTCATATGGCCAGTGAACTGATATTGTGGGTCACAAATCCCACCGTGGTTTTTCCTCATTGAGGTTTTCCACATACAAATTTTATGTGTTATGGTGTTCATTTATGTGGATGGTTTATTTGATTCTTGTTATATGTTTATTTGTTTACTGGTACATACATGCATGGTTTAGAAAGTTAAATATTGTTGATTCTGGTAGAACACTGATTCAACCCCCCCCCCTCTCAGTGTTCTCAAATCCCAACGATTGGTATCAAAGCTTGGTACCTCGAAAGAAGTTTAATAGCTTGAGGAAGATCCTGAAACCAAAATCTTTGAACATGGATATGGAAAGGCAACTTGAGATGGCTCTTGAGGATTATGATGCTGAAAGGATGAAGAACTTGAAATTGCAAGAAGAATTGAATTCTGCAAATGAATTCATTCTTATCCTGCAAGAAAGGTCGTCATCTACTCAAGCCAAAAGAAAAGAACTTTTGCAACAACCGGATGATGAGGAGAATAATGCTCTTAAGGAACAATGTCAGAAACTAAGTCAAGCAAACATGCTCATGAAGAATGAAATGCAAGATCTGACTATGAGGTTATCAAAAGATATGATATTGAGGTTATCAAAATATATTGATTTTAGCTAGATTAGTTAAGGATTTGTGATCATCCTTATTTCCTAATTAGCATAATTTACATGAATTCAAGCATGAAAATAGTAATAACAAATTTTAATATAGTATTCCTTATGATTGTCACTATAGAGAAGTGTTTGTTGAGTTTATTCCATATAACAAATGACAATTTTACCAAAGCTAGAAAACCACTTAGATACGAAACTAAATGTCACTTCTTGCTTAGGATGCTATGACAAATCTTAAGTTTGAATTTGAGTTGCACACAAGTTCATCATGCTTTGAGACATAAATTAAATTCTCCTTCTAGTGAAGGCACATTTGAAATTGCTTCTTGATGTAAAACTAGTCTTTTGATCTTTGACATGGATCCATTTTTTGAAGCGGTTTTATATCAAAACCACATAATTGTTTAGCTACTCAATATAGGAGAACAAGATTAGGTTAAAACATCTTTGGCTAAGAGAAAGTTGAATGGTTATGAATGAGACTAGAAAGGATCAAGTCTTTCCAAGTGCAAGGCCCGAACACTATAAGGAATGAGATAGAGATCATGCCTCGAGTGACTCATGAATCCATTTTACAATTCTTCCAAAAGACCTATAGTGAGATCTTCAATTCAAGGTAGCACCAACTCTTTGTCAGAAAAAGTTGAGGGCTCAAATAAACATATATTTTTTGTATTAACAATTGAATAGATTTTCATGAATAGTGGCAATTCAAATAAAAAAGAATTCTTACTTCATTTTTCCAGCTAGTCTTTTCCAGTGTACATCCAAACTTTTTCAGCCACCTTCAACTTGTGTTTAGTGTGGTGCTAATAATGTCTTCCCTCATGTTTTTATTCTCTTACACTTAAAGAAGTATTTTTTGGACATGGTCTTGTATATTTCTTAGGCTTCTCGATTTCTATGTCAACATTTTCTTCCTTTTCTTGGAGGTAAATAATCATAACGTGTTTCAAACAATGAAAGATTTTCTGAAGAATGTATGACATGATTGTAATAATATTGGATTTACACACATGAGTTTCATCACATATCTTAGGATGTTTCATATTTTAGCCTTAGAACAATTGAACTAATGGTATATTTATTACTTTATATTATTTTAGTGGAAAATGATGCTTCTCCTAAATCATGAGCAAACCACATACAAAATCAATTGATATGCTTTTCCATGGGTGAGATGGGACAAACTTAACTTCTAATCGCTTGGCTTTCTAATACTATATATCTTACAACTTCAAACAAACTTAACACGACTTTGTATAGATGAAATCTCTTATGGTTTTAGCAATCCTATTGTGTTTAGCCATCTTAAAGGTGTGACCTTGTCTAAGTTATACTAATCTTATTACAACCCACTTTTTTCACTTCTAAATATTTTATGAATAATTAATTGAATTTTTAATTAATTTTTTTGAATAAAGAGATAAAAACTTTATTAATAATCAAAATCTAGAATTACACACAAAGGCCAGAGCCAAAAGGCTCCAGAAGAGAACAACAACCCAACCAGAAATCAGCCAGCTTCATAATTGTCCATATCCTCAGCGAGGATCTTATGCAAGTCATGACAGTAATCTAGGGAAAGATGATCCCAACCCTCAACTTTCCAAACATCACCATGTTTCGAAGCCCACTTAGCCAAACAATCTACGACTCTATTCCATTCATGAGGAATGTGGATGAAAGACACCCTCTCCATCATAGCACTAATTTGCAAAATCTAGTGCACAATCCCTACCAGTTGTCAATTAATCCCACTCACCTTCTGCTCAATCAATAGATTAACAATAATTTGTGAATCCAATTCACATATAACCTTATGCCACCCCAGCTCATATGCATGCTCCAGGGCATAGAAAATTGCAAGCCCCTCCATAAAATTATTAGACTGTTGTCCTTTATGAATTGAAAAGAAGAAGACCATAACCCCCATACAATCCATACCAACCCCTGATGAATACTAAGAGGGGGGGGTGAATTAGTATGCCAAAAATCTTTGCACTAAAACACTTACACAGTCTAAAGATAAACCGGTAAAGCAGTCTGACAATCAAACCGGTTATCACACATACAAACCAAAATGTGAATAAAAAATTCACCCACAAAAGCAATACAACCATAACACAAGATATTTGACGTGGAAACCCAACTGGGAAAAACCATGGTGAGATGGAACTCACAAGTCACTATCTGCAGAATAGAAACCAGACCGGTTAAGGTCAGACTGGTTAAGGTCTTACAATGTTCTTCACCAGAACAGATGCTGTTAGGAATCTCAATCTTTGTTAGGAGATAAGTCCGATTAAAGACTACCTTGTTAGAGGATTTTAGATTCGCATGTGTGAACCACCTTGTTAGAGGATTTTAGATTCGCATGTGTGAACCACCTTGTTAGAGGATTTTACAAAGGCTTTGAGGCATACCAGGTTAAGGGCTACAGACTTGTCAAAGATGTGAGTAATCAACAAGTGTTTGATCTATCTATTAGCACAAATTGCTTGGTTAGATCCAGTATTGCTCACAGCTAATGCATTCCAGCATTACTTCAGTATCCTCTATCTCTCTCTCAGTTACAACTCGATCTTCTCTGATAAGATCACTCTACACTTCCACCTTAAACCCTAGCTCAACATAAACCCTATTCGCAACTTCTTCAACAACGTAAAACCCTAGACATGATGTCCTTTTAAAGGAATCTAATTTCATGTCGGTCCAATAGAATTACATTACAATTTCCTAGGTTCAGTGAATCTAGACATACTCAGTAACACGACACAAGAATCACCGTCAATGTGTCGGCATCGTCAAACAATCGGTGGATTGGTAACTCATCACAAAATGTCGGTTGGTAACTCATCACAGAGTATTACCAGTTCATACAAAATGCCAGTTGCCGGTTTGACAAAAATGAAGACTAGTAAGAATGTGTTGTGCTGCTTTGCTTCCTCGTACCGCTTGTGATCTGCGAACTGCTTGGGGTTGACATGTCACTTCAGACCGGGAAACACATTCTGCAAAATCACCACTAGTCTAAAGACTAGAATACAACATACCGGTTGGAACAAATACCAGTTGAGCATGAGCTCATACATTTAAAGGGGATCTCAATACAAGTGTGTGTCCATCAATGACAATCACAACATAAACATCAAAAATGCCAACAATCTCCCCCTTTGGCATTGATGGCAACACTTAGGAAAATAAAATTTTGACATCTAAGTGATTTACAACAAAAACTTGCCATTAACAAAATTGCTCCCCCCAAGCATATACACTATCCCTTAATCAACAAAGTGTATAGCAATTTTGCATTCAGAGCATAATCATCAAAGCATATAGCATATATCACAACATATATCAAAATTTCAAAACAGATACTTCTCCCTCTGATATACTTCTCCCCCTGATATATCAAAATTTCAAAAAATTTAAGACCATCAAAATTTTAAAACCATACTTCTCCCCCTTTGCCAACAATGACAAAGTATCGCTGCAAAAACCTGTTTCCATATATATATAAAAGAGTTTATGACAATAATGAATAATACTTGTCAAAAACCGCTTTGTAGTCCTGCAAAAATTGTTTCATGGAGAGAGACCAGGACTCAAGTAGGGAGGTCACCACTTCCTTCTCTGTCTGCATTTGTGATACATGTTCCTCCATGGCATCTATTGTGCTCAGTTCTTGAGTGACTGTCAGGGCATCCAGGTTCAGATATCATTTCTAGAGAATTTGCAGTCATGGAAGTAATACCAGTTGAAGCTCCTGCAAATCCCTAGACCTTGTGCTGATCTCTTGCTCTATCTTGGCTAACTGGATTTGGAACCGGTGAACGGTTTGCCCATATGCTGCAAAGGAGTCGTAAGGAGTCTTGAATGTGCTCAAGTAGGACTGTAAGTCCATTTGAAGCTATTGCTTCTTGGCTAGCACATCATCACAGAATAGATGAGGTTGACAGATTTTGCTGAGTAGCAGGTTTCCCTCATCCAAAGCACTCCTTATGTCCTTTTGATCCTTTGACAGTTCATTCCTAAGCTCATTCAGTTTCTTCACTAGAGCAATGTTAAGAGCCTTTTGGTGCTCTTTCTTTACATTGGCCTTAGCTGCTTCTTCTAGGCTCTGCACCTAATCATCCACTATAGTACACAAAAGTTTGAGTTGTGCTAGTGATGAATCAGTGTCAGGAAGATTAGTACTGGGGATTAAACCGATAAGTGTGTCTACAGTTGCTTGAATGATGTCTTGTTCCTTTTTCCTGCGAATTATCTCAAGGCACTCTTGAGCAACCTTGATGCTCTACATAAGCTCCGACTCGCTTGTAGATTGGAGATTGATAGGACTAGAAAGATCAACCAGTGAGGGTTGACTTCCGGTTTCCTTTGGAGTCTCCACCTGAGAGCTTTTTGTCGCTTCACGTTCCTTGGCTTCTTCAGCTTTCTTCTTTTCCGCTTCTCTTCTCTTCTCTTCTTCCTTGTCTTCTTCTGCCTTTTTCTTCTCCTCTGCTCTCCTCTTCTGCTCTTCCTTTTCTTCTTCTTCCCTCTTCTTCTTCTCTTCCTCTTCCTTTTTCTTCTTTTCTTCCTCTTCCTTCTTCTTTTCTTCCTCTTCCTTCTTCCTCTTCTCCTCTTCTTTCTTCTTCTTTTCTTCCTCTTCCTTCTTCCTCTGTTCTTCCTCTTTCTTCTTCCTCTTTTCTTCTTCTTCCTTCTTCTTCTTTTCTTCCATGTCCTCTTCTTCTTTCTTTTTCCTTTCTTCTTCTTGCTTCGTCTTCTCTTCATCTTTTCTTTTCTCCTCTTCCTCTTTCTTTTTCTCTTCCTCCTTTTTCTATTTCTCATCTTCATCCTTCTTCTTTTTCTCTTCTTCGTTGTCTTTTGCTGCTTGTTGTGTGTCCACAGCTTGTTCACCACCCTGATCGGCCTGTTGCCCCTGTTCAGTTCCCTCAGAAGGTATGTCCTGAGTGACATCTTCTATATCCAGGGCATCGACATCTATGGTGTCAATTGGTTCCTCCACCAGGTTTCCTTCCTCATCAAAAACTTCATCCGGTTTGGAAATAACCGGTTCCTTTTCCGCTTGGAGGTTGGCCATTCGATCTTTGTGTGAGCTGATAGCATGGGCCATGTGTTGATGTGTATCCTTTTCTACATCATCAACTCTCCCTTCCAACAACCAGAGTCTCCTTCTCCTTGTGAAGAAGAGACCTTTATTTTGATCTAATACATCAAATAATTTTGAATTTGAGAGTTCGGGGAAGTAATGTGCAAAAACTTTCTCCCTAATCTCTTGTTCCTTTTCAATGGCAATGCACCATTTGTTATCCAATGCTTTAAATAATGAATCTGGTGTCTAAGATTTAATCTCTGATGGTGACCGATCATTTTTGCATAAATAAAGAATGATTTCCTGCAGAACTTCATCTTTTTCTTCACTATTGAAATCATCATAATAATCAATTAAATCATGAAGTAACTTTCTCCTAATATTCTTTACTGTTCTTTGACAATGTGTCAAAGGTTTGTAAGAGGAGATATCTATATTTACCGGTGTGGATGTTGTCAGTTCATTCTTCTTCACCTTCTTGGTCTGTCTAGCCTTCTTTGGTTGTTCATTAGACTCAGTTTCTTCGGAGTCCGGTTCATTTTCCTTAGTCTTCCTCTTTCTTTCAAAGACTTTTGCCAGTGTTACCTCCGGTTTCTTCTTTTCCAGTGACCACTTGGTCACTCTTGGAGTCTCAGTGGTAGTTGGTGCTGATGCCACAGGCACTGCCTTAGCTTTCTTGGCTGCCGGTTCTTTTCCCTTCTTCACTGATGGTTCTTCAACCGGTGCGATCCTCTCCAAGTAGGTTCCGGTTCGCTTAGCCTTTGGATCAAAAGGTGAGGCAATAAGGGTTGAAGCATACCCTTCCAGCATGTCAAACATGACCTCATAGCCTATAGGCTCCACTTCTTCCATTCTAGGCTCAACAGCCTCCATTAGACATTTGTCCACCTGAATAGTGAAACAAATGTCATCTTCATACTTCTTCACTATGTCACCTAAGATTCCCATCCTCTGACTCATCTTTCTTCTGAACTCATCAAAGTATTTGTTTAGTATCTTAGGGTAGTCGGTTCCAATGGCTTGCACACTTTCCTTTATCTGCTTGGTTACCGGTTAGTCAGGGGACCACTGGACATCTCCTACACCCGGAAAGTAGCCTTGGAAATAGAAAAACAACCCTACCAGTAGTTGTCCAAACTTAAATCTCAGTGAATTGTCCTTTTTGATTTCCTTGAGATTTAACAGGAGTTGCCTTTGCATACCGGTGCATAAGTCAAATGATTTATCCTCTATAATCATCCGGTAAGCGGCATTTACCGCTGCAGCAGATACAGAATTAATCCTGCTGGCTGAGAATGTTTTGTAGCCTATCACCATGCAGGCGTATTTTACCAATTCATCCTTGATAGGATTAACTGTCATACCTCCTGAATCACTTGCCGAACCGGTGAGCTTGGTCGTTTTTGTTTTGCTTACTGTTCTCAGGGCTGGCACTTCCCCTGTGTTGCAGAAACCGGTGACTGCATGATTTGCCTCAGGTGTGATATCATGCATTCTCTCCAGGTACATCTTGTCACCATGGACTCTGCTCAAGATGATTTTGATGTGATCCTCTGTGAAATCTTTCAGAAAATACACCGCATTATGGAGTTTCTTCTTCTCTAAGATACTGAACTCCAATTTGATCCTTTTGTCCTTTCCGCAAAATAGACCTAATTGAGTATGAATGGCTAAGGACCCTAGGTCTTCTATCTTGCAATAAATATAGTCTAAAATTCCTTCTTCGACTATGACTCCAGTTGGAACTTGTGACAAAGCATTATACTTGGACTTCCTCTGAATGAAATTTTCTGACTCAATGGATGTGCTTGAACTGGTATGAGATGCAGAAGCCATTGAAGAGTATTTCAAGAACACGAAAAATACCTTTCAAATGCGAATTTAGGGCTACCTGATTCTACTTTACTTCGCTCTCTGTCATATGCCAAATCACCGCTTTGAGTTCTCCACTACCGCTTGCAAACTATATTTGAATCTCTTTCAAAGCTCTCCAATTTCTTGAAATCTAAGCTCAAATCACCTTTTCTTCGCTCTGCACTTGAAAACTTTTCTTCACTCGAAAACAGATAGTGAGAAATGATTTGAAAAATGCATTTATACATGTCTCTCACCTACCATCATTAATGCTCCTATATAAGGGCATAAACCCTAATTTGCCTCTTTACCATTTCTAGTCTTCTGCCAAGCGACAGGTGTAGCATACCGGTTAAGGTCTTTTATCGGTGTTAACAGGGGGTTCGAAAGCATTTTGTCGTTTGCTCCCCCTAAGCCTTTGAGGCTTAGTTTGTCGGTTCCGATATTTCCACACTAGGTGCAGAAACCGGTTCCTCCTCCAATAATACTGGTTTCTTCTTCCATATTTTCTTCATGTCTTCTTGAACTTTTTCAACATCTATTTCTCCTTCCTGAGTGACCGGTATATCATCAGATATACTTTTTCTACTTTTGCAGAATCTTGCAATGTGACCTGGTTTGTTGCAATGATAGCAAACAAGTCCAGGTGCTCTCCAAGGTCCATTGTACATGTTTCCCTTCTTCCTTCTGCATGTTGCAGCAATGTGACCATGACCATGACAGATCATACAACTTTCTCTCCATCTGGTTGCCGCTTGATGGCCACCACTTCTTGACTGATGATTGAAGACATTAAACCAGTTGTGGTTCTGGTTCATAAAAAATTCAGGACCAGTTCCTTTGGTCCTCTGAGGATATCTTCCAGTGTTATCCATTACAGACCTGCATTCAAATGTTCTATGCCCAAACTTGTTGCATGCATAACAATGACCATTGAACTTATTAGATCTAGGTACATTGTTGATAAAATAAGGAAAATTATTGTAGGCTTTGCTCCTACATACATTGGCAGCGTGTCCTTCTTTAAGATAGTTAAAGCAAACAGGTTTGAATTTTTGCTTACCTTTTCCTTTGAGTGTCGGTTTCTCCTTTGATGCTTCAGCATTTGTTCCTGAGGATTCTCCTTCCTCATGTCTAGAAAAACCAAGACCATTGGTATTCTTTGTCAGTCTAGATGACTCAAGCTTTTGCTCTAGCCTGACTGTACTTTTGCCAAACTTAGCGAGTATTTCCTTTGATTCAAAGAGTTCTTTGGAAATAGCAGTGTTTGTCTCCATAAGACTTGCATTTTCAGAGATGGCAATGTTCAGCTCTCCTTGCATGTCTTCTTTTTCCATTCTACTCTCATGAAGGTGAGCAGTTAGTGCACTAATCTCATGTTTCAACTTGGAGATCTCATGATCTCTGTCTTTTACCAGATCTTTAGCTTTTCTCTGGTTCTCAAGCTCTTGGCTAAACCAAATAGTCAGTCCTTCCAACTCCTTTCTCAAATTGGATTTTGAATCATTCAACTTATTCACTTCAGCAATCATAGCTTCCATGTTAGCTTCATCTTCAGAACTACTTTCAGATAGTTCCATTAGCCTCTCTGCATGTTCTCTTCTTTTTGCTTGAGATGCCTTGTATTTGACCATAAGATCATCATAGGCTTGCTCAGACTTAGTGAGCCATTGAGTAAGTTCCCTCAATGTGTATTCCCCCATATCTCTTTCCAAGTGGTTAAACTTATAGAAAGGTTGGCTCTGATACCAATTGATGAATACTAAGAGGGGGGGGTGAATTAGTATGCCAAAAATCTTTGCACTAAAACACTTACACAGTCTAAAGATAAACCGGTAAAGCAGTCTGACAATCAAACCGGTTATCACACATACAAACCAAAATGTGAATAAAACATTCACCCACAAAAGCAATACAACCATAACACAAGATATTTGACGTGGAAACCCAACTGGGAAAAACCATGGTGAGATGGAACTCACAAGTCACTATCTGCAGAATAGAAACCAGGCCGGTTAAGGTCTTACAATGTTCTTCACCAGAACAGATCTTGTTAGGAATCTCAATCTCTATTAGGAGATAAGTCCGATTAAAGACTACCTTGTTAGAGGATTTTAGATTCACATGTGTGAACCACCTTGTTAGAGGATTTTACAAAGGCTTTGAGGCCTACCCGGTTAAGGGCTACAGACTTGTCAAAGATGTGAGTAATCAACAAGTGTTTGATCTATCTATTAGCACAAATTGCTTGGTTAGATCCAGTATTGCTCACAGCTAATGCATTCCAGCATTACTTCAGTCTCCTCTATCTCTCTCTCAGTTACAACTCGATCTTCTCTGATAAGATCGCTCTGCACTTCCACCTTAAACCCTAGCTCAACATAAACCCTATTCGCAACTTCTTCAACAACTTAAAACCCTAGACATGATGTCCTTTTAAAGGAATCTGATTTCATGTCGGTCCAATAGGATTACATTACAATTTCCTAGGTTCAGTGAATCTAGACATACTCAGTAACACGACACAAGAATCACCGTCAATGTGTCGGCACTGTCAAACAATCGGTGGATTGGTAACTCATCACAAAATGTCGGTTGGTAACTCATCACAGAGTATTACCGGTTCATACAAAATGTCGGTTGCCGGTTTGACAAAAATAAAGACTGGTAAGAATGTGTTGTGTCGCTTTGCTTCCTCGTACCGCTTGGGGTCGACATGCCGCTTCAGACTGGGAAACACATTCTGCAAAATCACCACTAGTCTAAAGACTAGAATACAACATACCAGTTGGAACAAATACCGGTTGAGCATGAGCTCATACATATAAAGGGGATCTTAATACAAGTGTGTGTCCATCAATGACAATCACAACATAAACATCAAAAATGCCAACAACCCCCCAATCCCAGCAGGACTTAGATTACCCCGAGAGGAGCCATCGGTGTTAATCTTAATGAAATCATCCTGAGGGGGCAACCAGGTTCCCACCCTTTTCACCTTCTTCTTAGCACATCTACCTCTCCTGACACAAGCTAAAACAATAGACATCTCCTACAAACCCAATCTACTCACAATATCAGCCTCTCCTCTATCCAGAGGAAAATTCACCTCATATTTAGCTCCCACCATCTCCTAGATCATGTCAATGATTATATTCCACACTTGTTGAACCAATAGTCAGTCATTCCTAAAGATCCTCCTATTCTTCTCTAACCAGATTTGCTAAAGTATAAAAATGGGTCCATTGTGCCAGAATTCTAGAGAAAAGAGGATAAAATAGGAGGCCTGCCCAAGCTGCTCCAAAACTCCACCAAAGAATCTACGTGAACATAGGGGTGCTTCCACACCCCCCACCAGTAATGTCAAAGAAGCATCAAGAAGGGACATCTAAAGAACAAGTGAGAGGATTCCTCCTCTCCATTACCACATAAAACATAAATGGAAGGCCCATGGAATCCACACTTGTGAATATTATCCCAGGTAAGACACCTATTCAAAGCCAAAGTACAAGCAAAATAGTTACACTTCGGCCAAGAGAACTTGTTCCAAACATATTTCCACCAATGCATCTCCCTCCCCTCCAAACAACGAAACAACGGCTGTTGGTACCCACTGGCAATAGTAAACACACCCTTAGGATTCAGGGACCAAGCAATTCTATACATATTGCTAAGGGAACTACAGTGTCTACTAGCCAAAATGCCATGAAGCTCAATGCAGTCTTCCTCCATATCAACAACTAACCATTCATTAGGAACCTTCCACCACACCATCTCTAGTAGCCCACACCTATAAACAGACTTAAAGTTGCTCACGCTAGACCACCCTTCCTCCAAGAATCTCTGGCAAAGATTCACTAAATTAGGAAACTGATCAATAATGGGGGGATAGCCATCCCAAGGATCAAACCAAAAAAGTACCTCTTCTCCCTTCCTACAGATCCAAAAAAGACCTTTTATCAGTTTAGCCCCTTTCTTGAGAGTACTCCAAATCATAGAACCTTTTCCCACTAGCAGATATCTTGTAATTTTCTCCTTCGGGATCCTGTGCATATACTTGAAAGACAGAATCCTAGCCCAACCATGATCTTGTTCAACACACCACCTAGCCACCAAAGCCTCCCCAAAGAAAAAAGATTGCCTTAAGCAAAACCCACCCAACTGCTTCGAGTTTCACACCAAGAACCATTTGACAAGACACCATTTATGGGAGGAAAGGTTGCCTACCCATAAGAATTGCCTTGCCAAAGAATCCAATTTCTTCACAACCCACTTTGGGGCCACTTGGAGCATACACCTATAAATTGGAAGAGAATGAACCACCGACTGAATCAGTTGAACCCGCCTAGCAAAAGATAGTCATCTATGAGTCCAATGTTCAACCTTCATGCGAAATTTGTCCAGAACACCCTACCAAGAGTCCCTGGGAGGATTACCAATAGAGATAGGGATACCTAGGTAAGTCAAGGGAAGAGACCCGACCTGGAATCTCAAAATATGAGCAATCCTCAACTAAATAGTTCCTGGTGTGTTGAAGAAGAAGATGGGAGATTTATCCTCATTGATCAACTGGCCAGAAGCCCCAAGATAGACATCCAAGATTTTACACAGATTTATAGCTTCTTTGATCCTAGCCAGTCCCATCATGGTCGTATCATCCACAAAATGCAAATGGGACTGAGGAGGTAAATCACTACCCCAACTCCAACCATGAATAGTACCCAGCCCCACAGTATACTTAATCAATCTCCCCACACCCTCAGCCATAATAATGAATAAGTATGGGGAAAGAGGGTCCCCCTGATGAAGGCCCCTAGATGCACCAAACAACTCAATATGATCTCAATTAATTAGCACAGAGAATGAGGTAGATGAAACACAACTCATAAGCCATTGGATCCATTCATCACTAAAACCAAAAGCCCTAAGAATCTTCTGGAGAAAGGACCATCAGACTCTATCATAAGCCTTTGCCATGTCCAGCTTGATAAACATAACTTTTTCCTTAGAAACTGCCATAGAATGAATGGCCTCAGTAGCGATGACCACTCCATCCAAAATTTGACGTCCTTCCACAAACCCACTCTGCTCTTCATGAATGATCCCTCGACCCAATTCTTCAACCTTTCTGCTATCATCTTAGAAATAATCTTATAAATCACATTACAAAGAGAAATAGGGTAAAACTGGCCTAGCTGGTCAGCCCCATCACACTTGGGGATGAGTGCAATGAACGTCGCATTCAAATCCCGAAGCATCTGCTTACTCCTTTGAGACTCTTGGACCACCTCTAATAATTCCAATTTAATAATATCCCAGAAATCTTGATATAACTCAATCGAAAACCCATCTGGTCTAGGTGCCTTCCCCTTATTCATGTGAAAAACAATCCTCTCAAGTTCGTCCAACAAAATAAGTCCCATAAGCTACTCATTCATCTCC
The DNA here is from genome assembly GCF_030272615.1 of Cryptomeria japonica. Lineage (NCBI taxonomy): Eukaryota > Viridiplantae > Streptophyta > Pinopsida > Cupressales > Cupressaceae > Cryptomeria > Cryptomeria japonica. Next base: position 85,682,089 of record NC_081414.1, on the reverse strand, counting down.
CTATTAACAAGAGAAGGGATACAAGCAAGAACTTTATTTTCTGATTCCCCCTGAAGGTCCTCACTAAAAAGAGATTGGAAATACTGCAAAGACTCCCTAGAAATCTCCTACAAGGATAAACAATGCTCACCTCTACATTTAACCAAAACAGGGATGGAATTACCATGCCTTCTTGCTTTCACCGAATTGAAAAAGAACGAAGTATTCTTATCCCCCGCTTGAAGCCAATCAACACAAGCTCTTTGTTTCCAATAGATTTCCTCTCTAAGCTCCCATTCCTCTAAAACCTTGACTGACCTGACTTCCTCCCTAAGCAAGGATTCTGACAATCCATGCTTTCTAATCTCTCTAGTAATGCCATTCAACTCAAATTAAGACTCTATCTTGGCATGAAAGATGTTACCAAAACACTGACGATTCCACCACTTAAGTTGAAACTTAACAAATTGTAGCTTCTTGGCAAAGGTGTACATGGTAGTGCCAAAGGAAGGCTTCCCTATCTTCCACCACTCCACAACACGAGCCTGTAAAGAAGAGTCTCTCAACCACATAAGCTGAAATTTGAATGAAGGAGATCAAGCGAACCAAGCATAAGATGCAACCAACTTGATGGGTCAGTGGTCCCAACCTCTCCAATCCAAAATCTCAGAGCATGTGGACCATCCCCCGCCAATCCAAAATCTAGAAACCAGAAAGCGATCCAACCTCACTGCAATCCAAAACTCCCCTAGTCTCTTGTTCTTCCAAGTGAATTGCCCATTACCAGCCTTAATGTCAACCAAATTCAAGGTTGATATACTATCCCAAAGAAGGAAGGAAGAAGGCTCCAACCTCATAACACCACCCTTCTTCTCACTCAACTCTAAGATGGCATTAAAATCACCTACCATGATCCACGGATGAAAAGGGAAAAACCCACACATAAAAGAAATATGAGACCATAAATTCTGCTTACCCTGAAGATCAGTGGGGGCATAAATGTTAGTAAGCAAGATATATTCCCCAGTCTTAAGACTAGAGGCAACCCCGGATAAAGAAGATCTGGAAGAAACCCACCATATAGGACGTATCCTCAAGGGGTTCCAAAGACAAGCCACACCTCCAAATGAGCCAAATGCCCCAACACATTGACATTCGCCTCTCCCCCATATCTTGAGTACCAAACCCAACATACTTTCCATAGAAAGTTTAGTTTCCTGCAAGAAAAGGACATCAGGAGAATGACTCGTAATCAAATCCTGAACAACTTTTTGTCTAGGGCCACTGTTCAAGCCCCTCACATACCATGAAATCACATTCATTTTGGGGGATTAGAAAAATGAAAATCCAAAGTCTTTACTGACCCTGACTCAACCAAGTTATCCCCAATCAATTTAATCTTATCCAAGTCCTTCTTTCTGCCAACCTTCGAATTCTTCTCTATTGCGCCTTTCTTGATGTCTTTTTGAAGAAGACCCAGATGTAAAGAAATCTTATTACTTTTAGCCCAAGAGGAGTCCAATTTTTGTGTTGCAGGAGAAACATCCCCACCAGCTATCTTTATTTTAGAACTAGAGATGGGTCCCAACTGAGCCAATACCTGTTGATCCATCTCCATTTGTTGACTCCCAATCTCTTGCAGACCCTGGGTAGGATCCAAGTTCACACTATCTGGCACCATCCCTACTGCACTTTGATCCAAAGGAATCATCCCTGGATTCACCACCTGGTGACTAAGATCATCCAAGGCTTCAAATATATTAAAGGTATCCTCCTCCTGAATTTCCTACAAAGACCTCTTTTGACCTCGGTTCCTATTCTTTGGCTTAACTGGGACAAAACCATCAGCACCCACAGCCCCACCAAACATGGGCACTTTTCCTTTATCAGCCCCATCAAGGTTCTGGGATGGCTGTTGAGGTTGGTGCACAACCGGTTTAGACCTAGGGCACTTGCGTTGCAAATGACCATACTCATGATATAGACGACACCAAAATGGTAGAGCCTTATAATCCAACAGTTGCACCCAAGAATAAGAACCCACACACATATCTATAGCATCTGGAAAAGGCTTACTAAGATCAATTTCAACACAGATATGAGTGAAAGTCATTACCTTTCTCACCAAAGTTTGCAATGAAGCTCCAACAGGTTTCCCAATCAATGAAGTGATCATCCACAACACATCCTCCCGACAACATTCCACCAAAAACCGAGGTAAACGAACTCACACTAGAACCCGATTCGGGAGTTCCTTTGAAGGATTAAACCCTGCATGCCAGGGTTTGATGAACAACCCCACCTGGTTATAAAAGTACGGGCCTCCCTCAAAGACCCTATTACGATCCTCCATGAAATTGAATGTGACCATGAATTAATTGTTAGCAAGCAACATAATATCCATTTCCCCTTCCGACACCGAAGTCCTCTGAGCCCAATTCTCCAAAAACTGCAATGAGATACTCATACCCAAAAACTTGCAATACAAAGAATGCTTTGAATAGTATTCCACATCCTCAGTGATCATTTATGGAGGAATCACCAATCTTGGCCTCTCTTTACATTTCTCCAGACACCCATTAATTTTTGTGACCCGAGCACTACCCAATGGGTCGACACCGGCATTACCTTCCCTCGAAGCATAAAGACTATTATTAAAAACCTTAGAACTCTGAATAGGGGACTTCGAACCAACAATTGTCCAAAAGTCCAGGTTCAGATAAGCACAAGATGGATCTCCACTCAGCATGGCTATTTGAGCCCCCACACCTTGCATGCAGATCAAACCCCAAAAAAGAGAATAAGGGTGAGCACCCCCTTATCCCCCCCCCAACCACCATACACCAACAACACCAAGGTTTCTCTCTGCACCAAAGAAAATGCAAAGAAGCCCTCTCAATGTTGCACCCTCCCCAAAGACCAAACCCAGCCCCCACGACCAAGGAGGCGAGAAAGGACAGAGCTGCCCACCCTCACCACTCTCGGCAGCAGCACAGAGCAATTAACAAGGAAGAAGAAGAAAAATGTCGACCCCCAATCCAGAACAAACCCCCCAAGCAACGCACAACAGAAAAGATGCAGCCACAGGTTAGGGCGTAGGTGCCCTAGCTCAAACCCTTGAAGCAGAGCTCCATCCTCCAAAATCATTCCTTAACCTTGAATTTTGAAAATAGTTTAATTTATTTATTTTGATTTATTTATGAAATCAAGATTTATAAAATTGTTCGATATTATTGTATATGGTGAAAGTGGAAACAACAACATTGAAAGACTAAATGAATTCAACCACAAAACCCTAGCCTAACAACAACAAAGATCCACCATAACATATGAAGATTACCTAAGACAATGCAAATCAAATGAAATCACAAAGATTATACCATCACATGTCCAATAGGGTTTTGATCTCCATTCTTCCTATCTCCATTGATCTTGCTTGATATATTTGCTCTCAAATTTTATGTGCACAAGAGCTCAACAAAGAACGGAAATGTGGTTGTAAGTAGGATCGCATATGAAAGTGCAAAGGCGTAGTGTAGTCGAGTAATCTAGTAGTTAGGGTTTGATAATGAAGGAAGCATCTCCTTATATAGAAGACACTATAAGAAATGGAGGGATAAGATTGAGAGGTGTAAAAGATAAATGGTCGGCTATGATTAGAGGGTAGGTAAAGGAAATAAGAAAATAATGAAAGGGTAGGTAGTGTATGAATTAAGAGATGAATGACATGTGTCATGGGTAGAAAAGGCTAATGAATTAATTAAATAAATAAAGATTTATTTAATTAATAGAAGAAATGGGATCAATTAAATAAATAAGATAGTTATTTAATTTAGGAAAAGGGTAATTTAAATAAATGAATGAATTTATTTAAATGAGAAATAAGGCTAGAAGAGGATAAATGAATTAATTAAATAAATAAATGTTTATTTAATTAATCGAAGAATTAGGCTTAAGTAATTAAATAAATAAAATATTTATTTAATTAGACATGACAATTTTAGGTGTCTACAATTATAATTCCGACGTTCCACAAAATTTTGTTTATTATGCTATAAGTTTACAGACATATAAATCCTTATTGATCATAAATGTATTGACATTATTATTGATCATCGATTTTTTTATAACTTATATATTGTAATCACGAGAGTCATGGAGCCATTACGGTGCTTTTTTATTTTTGGAGGCTAAAATTCAGAGATGGTAGAGGGATGTTAGAAGACAATTGAGGAGAATTGCATGATATAAAAAAAAGTGGCAACCTACTCACTTTTAAAAAGATAATTATTCTGAAATTTGAGGGGGCCCTTCTTGCATGTCTATGAGAGCTTTCTTCTACATAATTTTGCCTTAAATATGTTTAAATAGATGTCCAACATCCCATCATGTTGGCTAGGTTGTGGAATCTATGAGAATTATTTAGAGCTTTACACTGCTTTTAAGTTTAATTTGTACAATTATTGCGACTACATTAGATAACCTCTAGTTTTGGCATCCTATCAAACAGTTGGTGTTCTTGTCTATGCTTTGTATTCCACTCCTTTACAATGCTTTTCTTTAAGGTATTCTATTGAGATTTTCACAAGTTTTATATATCTTCATAAGATCGATTTCTTTGTGGCATTTTATCAAATAGTTCTTGTGATTTGTCTATGGTTTCACATTTATGTTTGCATGAGTATCAAGGTAGTTACAACTCTATGAATTATTATATTAATGAGTATTATATTCATATTATTTATGTGAAATCTTTTAAACTTGTGTAACAAATTTGTTAAATCATACCTAGTTGGGGAGGCACTTGCCAAAGTGGAAGGGGTTATTGTTGCTCTCCAAAAAGAGGGCTTCAAGATGAAATATTTGAACAAGTTGTGGGCAGTGTTAGAACAAGTTGAGTTAGACCATGGCGAGGGTGTGCTTAAAGATATTCATGTATCACTAGTTAAGGAGAGGGTGAGATCAAGGACTAATAAACTTGATGAGGAAGGTGAATCAGAACATGACTTGATTTGGGAGAGCTCTAAGGAGGATGAAATTTGGGGCATTGAGGATGAAGTAGCTATTAGAGAGAAAATATCCATTCTCTAGACTAAATTATAGATAGAGTCCTGCAAACTAGGAGAGAAGAGGGCTCGAGGAAGGAAACCTAATTGTATGAGGCTAGAGGTAGCAAGGTGTGCAAAAGGACAAAGGAAATTATTTAGCAGGAAGGGAAATTCCTTTCCTAAGCCCGACAATTAAGGTCATAACCTAGAATGTCAGGGGTTGCAATGTCCTTGACAAAAAATGATTGATCAAGAGGTGCCTTTATCAATCGAGAGCAAATATTATGCTGATGATACAAGAATCAAAATTAGTTCAGGCTGATTCGGGAAGCTTTTTCAAATCAAAAGGAAGATGGATGGATACTTGGGTAGATGCCAATGGGACAACTACGAGACTCCGCATCTCGTGGAACTCAAATACAGTGAGCCTTTCTAGTGAAATACACTCTTCTAATTGGTAACTTGTTAAAATCACATCACTTTCAGATGGATATGATTACATTTTGATTCATTTCTTTGGCCCTTCCAAATTCATTGACAAGAAAAGATTTTGGCTCTAGATTTATGAGATGTTGTAGTAGTATGAATAGAAGGTGGTCATTTTGGGGGGAGACTTCAATGCAAATCTTGAAAATGCAGACAAAAGCGGCGGTAGAGGTGGTATAGGTATAATTCAAGAGGAGTTTTAGAATTTCATTCTAAGGAATAGAGTGGTGGAAATTTCCCCCAAGAATAAGGCGTTCACTTGGTCAAATAAGAGGATGATTAGGGCTCATATTGTAGAGAAATTGGATCATTTTTTTGTTGGGGGTCCTTGGGCTAAAAGTTCTTTGATTTTTGAGTCAATAATTATTCCCTTCTTGAGCTCAAATCATTTTTATGATGCTATTATAGTTTAGAGGGTCCAGGTTCCTATTTGTTTCCCTTTCAAATTTGAAAGCATGTGGATTAGAGATCCAACACTATTTGATCTGGTTGAGCAGTGGTGCTTTGAAGCCACGTTGGTAGATGGGAATTTAGCCCATGGGTTATGTAAGAGATAATACTATTTTTCAAGCTAAAATTAAAAGAAAGGAATACAACTAGATTTAGAAATATCTCCAAGGAGAAATCTCTTGTGGATGCTAAGATGGAGGAGTTGGACAGTAAGATCATCAAATTAGGTATGGGTGTGGAAGACCATTTGTAAGAGAAAGCTTTAAATGCAGAGTATGCAAAATTACTTGTAAAAGAGGAGTTTTTGTAAAGGCAAAAGTCAAGAGAACTATGGCTTAAGGAAGGGGATAGAAATATAAAATATTTGCATAATTTGGTTAAGGCAAAAAGATCTAAAAACAAAATCTCTCAAATTCAAAACAAAACGGGTAATCTTTTAGATAAGGAAGAGGATATTGGCAAAGAAGTAGTTAACTATTTCAAGGAACTCTTATTAGCCGATAATCAAAGGGATTATTAATGAATTTCTAAGGGAAATTCTAGCTAGTGTTTCAAAACAACAAAATGTGCTCCTCTTTAATCTGGTATCCAAAGAAGAAATTAAAATGGCAGTGTTTTCAATGAAAGGGGATAAGGCGCCTGGGCCAGATGGATTTCCTACCCTATTCTATCAATTTCTTTTAGAATATTATTTCAAATTATCTATGGACGGTGGCGGAAGAATCAAGGAAAGAGGCCTATATTGCTAGAAATTTCAATAATATATTTATCACCCCAATTGCAAAGAAGGAACGAGGTTTGTCCTTTCATGACTTTAGGCCAATATCACTCTACAATATGGTATACAAAGTCATCGCCAAGATAATCACAAATAGATTAAAAAAGGTTATTGGGAATATCATATCTGATGAGCAAAGTGGCTTTGTTCCTCAATCAATTGTAGAGGGAATTATTGTATCCCATGAAGTGATTCATTCAATTAGGAGAGCTAAAGTGGATAGAATGATCATCAAACTATACATTAGGAAAGCTTATGACAGAGTGGACATGGACTTTCTTGTTGTTGTTTTGAAAAAGTTTGGTTTTTGTGAGGGTTGGGTTGCATGGATAAGAAGTTGCATCATCACCTTGAAGTTTTTTATCTTATTAAATGGTAGCCCCCAAGGTTTTTCTCAAGCTAGTAGAGGGTTAAGGCAAGGAGGGCCCCTTTCTCCTTTTCTATTTATTATAATGACAAAAGTGTTGGGTATCTTTGATTTCCAAGCTAAGAGTAGAGGATAAATGAAAAGGTATAAGTATTGCCCCAAATATGATGAATACAATGCATCAACAATTTGCTGATGATACAATTTTATTTGGTGAATCCTGAGGGAGGCAAGATGAATTAAACAAGCTTTGGACAAGTATTGTCTTGTTTCAGGTCAAAACGTAAATTGACACAAATCTGAAATCTTTTTCTTTAACACAAATATTTGCAAGCAAAGAGAAATAATGAGAATTTTGGAGATCAAACCAGGGGTGTTACTAAGTAGATTTTTTGGGGGGGGCTCATTTTTCAGGCGGTAAAAAGGTTTTTTTGTGGAACAAACTCGTGGACAACTATTTGAGCAAACTAGAGGGTTGGAAAAGTAGATGGTTGACGACTGCAGGGAGAATATTGATGTTGAAATTAGTGGTTTTTGTCATTTCACTTTACTCAATTATGTGTTTCTAGAAACCAAGCAAAGTGATTAAAGCTATTTTTCAAAGAATGCACAAGTTCTTTTGACACGGTAGGAATGAACAAGAGAAAATTCCACTATTGGCATGGCAAGTGGTGTATAAACCAAAAGACGTGGGGGGAGATCGTCTTAGAAAATGGAGCCTAATGAATGATTTTATAGGAACCAAGTTATTTTGGGAAATATTTTTGAAGCCATATTATAAATGGATACAAATACTAAAGAAAAAATATCTTGATAATGACAGTAGAGAACGCATCTTGACCATTCAGAATCCTCCAAGGGGATCCGCTATGTATAAATTTATTATCTCTTGTAGACATATTATCACCAAGCATATTTTTTGGTGGATAGGTAAAGGGGAAAGTGTGGATTTATGGTTGGACTCATGGGAGGGTTACAAGCAAATGGGAAATGATCCTGAGTGGGAAGAGATTAAAAGGGTTGTAGGTGGTAAATGAGGCAGTAAAGTTCATTATTATGTTGAGTTTTTCCAGTTGAAAATGATCCTAGGAGGCAATAGAAGTGGAAACGTGTTAGGGAATTGAACCTTCCACCTTTGTCAGAAGATCGATTTAGGGAATTTTTTCTAAATAGAAATTGATAGGATTAATGATAGTCCCAAAGATACTGAGAGGGGGGGGGTGAATCGGTATCTAACCAGTTAACAAAATATTTAACCTTATTAAGTATTTTGCGTTCCAAAATAGTGTACCGGTAAATAAGAATTAATGCAGTAAACAGGAATAATAAAGACAGCATAGAAAACACACCATAACACAAGATGTTTAACGAGGAAACTCGGTGTGGGAAAAACCTCAGTGGGTTTTGTGACCCACAATATCCACTCACTGGCCAATGAATAAATATTACTTACAATGAGGGGCCTGCACATGCAGGAAGGCCAACTGCCTAAAGCTCACTGCTCAAAATAGAAGTCTCACTGACTTACAAAATGGATTATGAGAATCCAATACAATGTACTGCTTCAAATCAGCATCAATTATGTCAGGTTCAATACCGGTTTAAGCTCATACTATAACCATAAACCTTATAGAAAATTTGTCCTATGCATTTGCATATATCTTCCTTATTATTCATTCATTCCTATTCCATCTCCTATCCTCTATGTCAAAAATAATTTAAAGGATTTCATACATATATGAGTCTATTACAATATACCATGTCGGCTTTACAAAAGATAATTACAATTAAATACAATAAACAAAAGTTTATTCCTGTCGGTTGGGGTGTCAATATGCATTATTGCCGTTGTCGGTGAAGTGTTTGTTGGTGTCGATGCCTGCTAGTGGTTTGCCAAATGAATGTCGGGTGGTTACCAAAAGGTTTCCAGTAGGTTTCCAGTAGGTTTCTAGTAGGTTGCCATCAATTAAAATACCATCATTTTTCACTAGAGTGTAGAATGCCAACAATCTCCCCCTTTGGCATTGATGGAAACACTCATGAGAAAAATCCAAAAACTGTTTCCAAAAAGTGAAGTCCAAAAATTTACCAAAAAGATGTTCTTCCCCTGAGCAGATGATCTCCTCTAAATAACTATTTTTCTTTGTCCACTACTCCCCCTTTGACATCAATGACAAAGGTTGTCAAAAATTGTCAAACGAGTGCAAAATTTCACTTTAAGGTTTGTAACCAATTGGTTACAATCTGAAATATATCAGCCAAAACCAAATTTAAACTCTACATGAATCTGTTGCTATCATTCATGGTTGCCTTAGTTTGTTGGATCGTGTCGATGAGATGATGCATATGCACCTCCGGTGATCTTTCCCCTTGAATTAATGCCTTAGAGATCTCATTTCTCAGAGAGATAAGGTTATCCAACTTAGGCTAAGTTTATACTTAAGCTCTCTAACATTTGCCTTGATCCTTGCTTTTTCTTTCTCAAATTTCTCCAACTTTTCCTCAAATCTTGCTATTCTTGCTCAATAACTAATGTAGGTTCGGATGAACCAATGATGTTATCAGCTATATCATCAATTTCCTTGTGTACTCTGCTTATTTCTGTTTCAATGTCTTGGGTCAACAGATGTGGCTTGCATGTTTCTCTGTACAGTTCCTTATACTCCAAAATTGTTGTACTCAGTGCCGGTAAAAGTGTGTTAATATGTTCGGTGCACTTCTTTATTGTCTCCTCAAAGAATTTTTCCTTTTATTTTTCCATTTTCTCTTTGAATGTATCCTCATTTACCTTATCAACTGTTATTACATTTCCAGCAATAAATTTAGACAATGTGTCTAACTGAACTAAAGAATCCTTTACATTATCTACATTACATTTTGGTGCAATCATCTTAAGAATAGGTATTGTATCATCAATTACCTTGTAGGCCAATGCATTACAGTCAATTATCTTCTTAATTGAGTCCAAAAGTACCTCTGTCACATTAGTAGGTCTGAATTTGGATGTCTGACCAACTGCCTTTATTATTTCAGTGCTTCCAATGTTAGCAATCAATTTCCTTGTATCAACCTCTGGTGGATCAGTCTGAGTTTCCATTTCAGTTAGCAATGGTTTGGGTTTCTCTGTGATTACCAGTTTTACTATCTCAATGTGTACCTGTGCCTCTGTGGGTTTCTCTGTTGGTTTCTCTGTGTTATCAGTTGTGGGTATCTCTATCTCTGTCGGTTTCTCAGTGCCAACATCTAAACTACCAATATTCATTCCATTGTCCAAAGGTTACGTTGTATGCTCTATTTTCTCTGTATGCATTTCAACCTCAACATTTTTTGTCAGTTGCTCAGCAATGTTTCCACTTCCAGTAATATCATCATGTACCTATGTGTTGTCCTTGTCCACAATAATGTTCACTTCCTAAATATCAACATTCATGGTGAATAGAATTTTTGATTCAGGGTTAGTGTCATCATGTGTTATGTCCATATTTTCAGTAGCTGGTGTATCATCAGTATGTACCGGTGTAGTATCCAAGGGTGGTGGTAAGTTGTCAGTTATTTTGATGTTTGGTATTCCACCAACTTTACCTTTCCCTTTGTCCTTGTCCTTCTGATAAACTTTAATTTTTTCTTGAGTCAATTTAATTCTTCCTGTTTTTCCTTTTCTACAAAAAAGATATCCCATTTGTCAGTTGTTTCCTCTGAAATTTCATTAACTCTACCAGCCATTAAGCTTACTTGTTGGTGACCACTAGCAAAAATTGATCTGTTAGCTTCACAAATTAATTCATTAATCTCCTCTTTAGAGTTAACTAGATGTACAGCTAGAAGTTTTTCAACCTTATGTTTCTTGTCCAACTCCATTACTGCAATCCTCTTTGCATCTAACCTTTTGTATAGATCATTTGGTAAATCATCTACAACTTCAATTAACACTTTCTTGTAAATGTCTAAACGTAGAATAATATTGTTTTCAACACTTTCCTTTTCTGAATCAGTGAATGTGTTATACAACTTGCTCACATTTGCCAAGTTACCATCATCAGTGATTTCATTCAATAAATTATCCAAAGGTGGTATCACCTATTTCTGTTTCTTCATGGGTGTTAACTTCTTTGCCGGTTGTCTTACCGCTTGTTGCTTCTTTCTCAGAGTTCTTATTTTCTTGGGTGGAGGAGAGGGTACCGGTGAAGGTTTTCTCTTCCTATCAACTCTCTTAAATTCAGCAGGTATCTCACTGTCAGATGATGTGCCAATCGGTGAGATATGTGCCTCTGGTTGTAATCCTTCCAGTTCACTTTCCTTTATTCCAGTAAGGTTCATAACATTTTCTTTTATTTCCCTTACTTGTTTTGATACACTCCTTATGTACTTTTCTCTTTTCTTTATTTGTTTCATTGTTTGTACATCACTCTCAATTATTTCTGCACTACCAAAAACTTTTTCCGTTGGTTCTCTAGGTGCTTCTAACAGGGCTTTAGCATAAGTCTCAATAATATTCACATGAGCCTCATACCCCATTTCAATTACCCATACAGTTCTAGGAAGAATTGCTTCCATCCATATTTCATCTTTCTTAATCACAAAACAGATTTCCTTATCATATTTATCTACTATACTCTGTGGTAGTCTCTCTCTTGTTTTCATTTTGGCTTGGAAAGCTTTGAAATATTCAGTTATATTGTTTTCCCTAGCAGTACCCATGTCGGTGAAAGATTCTTGCAATTGTTTGCCTACCAGTATGTCATATCCAAAATCTTTTTGTCCAATACCGGGAATTTGTTTTGAAAAATACAACATAAGCCATACCAAAAGATTACCAAAACGAAATGTCCCTTTCTTGTCTCCTTTTATCTTTTTCAAATTATCAACTAGTTTGTCCTTCAGCCATTCACACACATCTATTTTTGCATTGTTATTGACCATATCATAAGCACTTTTAATGCAAAGATTAGAAACTAAATTAAGTTAGTTTGCATGTGTGGTCTTATAGCCTAAAATCATACTTATGAATCTCACATTGATATCCTTGATGTCATTTACTCTCAGAGATCTACTATCAGATGTTTCTCCGGTTAAGGTCATGATTGTGTTGTTAGGTACCTTCTTTGTCTTGTCTGGTCTGCTGTCGGTAGAGGGTAAACCTGTCACTGCCCTAACTGCTTGTCGGGTGAATTTGCAAACTGAATCTAACCAAAGAAATTCTCCATGTGCCCTACTTAGGACAATTCTCACTACCTCCTCCAGAAATTCAGGGATGTTCAAGATTTCTACAAAACCTAAAGTCTCAATAATCTTGTGCTCGGGTTTGACATTTCCATTTTCATCATAAATTACAGTTTTAAACATCTTTAACACTTCCATAGAACCTAATTCTTCAATATTGCAGTGAATATAAATTCTAGGGTCTTCAGCATAAGCTACACCTTTAGGAATTTTTGAAAATGTGCCTATGGAATCATCTTGCTTAGCTATCTCAGGAATAATTTTGAAAACGGGCCTAGGGCGTTTTCCAATTTCCACAATAGTAGGGTTTGCAATAAATTTGGGAGCAGAAGAGGAAGCCATTTGAAAAATACATTAAGCTGCCCGAAAATGTTTGATTTCTTGAAAGAAATCACTTCACTTCTTCACCTTGAATGCCTTCACTCAAATTTTTGCACTCTCTGCTAGTTTGAATGCTCGGTGATTCAAAAATGAAGGAAAATCAATGATTTATAATGAAATTTCATTCAACAACCGCAATAAATGCTCGTCAGTTAAGTGAAAACTTAACACATCTGTCGGTAAAGAAGAAATCTATCTTCTCACCATCTACCGAGGGTAATCTGCATGATGTTCAACTTGTTGCAATACCCCCAAAGGGTTACTTCTCAGTTGGATGGAGAATTTCCTGCCAATGGAGTAATACTTTGTTCTACTGGTGAAGAAATACTCTCATCAACATTCTGATATGTCTTTCTAATCCATTGTCTTGAAAATTCTTGCTTTACCTCATCAACCTTTTCTTTTCCTTTCAAACTGGGTCCTTTATTGTTTGTCGGTGAAGTCTTGCTTCTACAAAACTTTACAATATGTCCAATTTTGTTACAAGCATAACAAGTCACATTATTCTTTTGAATAACCTTTCCATATCCTATGTCGGTTTGTGTTTTGCATTGATTAGATAAGTGCCCAAATCTTCCACAAACATAACATCTTACATTCATTCGGCAGTTTTCTGAATTATGACCAACTTTGTTGCAGTTGGAACATTGACCGATGGATGCATTGATGTTCTGATTGTTTCTAGATCTACATTGATTTTCTCTATGACCATACTTGTTACAGTTAAAGCATTTTCCATTAAATTTGTAAGCATTAGGTTGTCTTACCGGTTTACTGTGATCGTGATTGTTTGTAGTACTAGAACTTTCTCCAATTTCAAATCCAAGTCCATTAGTATCTCCATTAGGTTTCTAACTTTTCAGCATATCATCAAGTTCTTCTAAATTTTTCTTGAATTTCTCTTTGTGTTGATTTGCAATAACCAACTTATTTTCTAGAATTCCCATTTGTCTCATAAGTTCAGTTTTATCATGTTGCATGTGAATCAGATTTGTCTTTAACATATCATTTTCATGACTGAGTCTTAGATTTTCATTACCAGCATCATTGAGTCTCCTAGTCAAGTCATCTTCATTCTTCTTCCTATCTTCAATGTCTTTACAAAATCTCATAGTCATATCTTGCATTTCATTCCTCGTAGTCATGTTTTCTTGTCTCATTTTGTTCACAAGCTCATTAAGAGATTCCTTCTCATCATTATCAATCTGAATCTTCTCATGAAGTTCTTTTCTTTTATTTTTAGCAATGGTAAGATTCTCCTAAAGTCCTTGAATGAATTCATGTGCAGTCCTCAGATCATCTTCAAGTTTGATATTCTTCAACTTCACTAAATCATAGTCTACAAGAGCTCCTTCCAATTGCTTTCTTAAGTTCTCCATCTGTACCAGTGTCAGAATCTTCCTCAAATTGTTAGGCTTTTCAAAATAGAGGACCAGGCTCTGATACCAATTGTTAGGATTAATGATAGTCCCAAAGATATTGAGAGGGGGGGTGAATCAGTATCTAACCAGTTAACAAAATATTTAACCTTATTAAGTATTTTGCATTCCAAAATAGTGTACCGGTAAATAAGAATTAATGCAGTAAACATGAAAAATAAAGACAGCATAGAAAACACACCATAACGTAAGATGTTTAACAAGGAAACCCGATGTGGGAAAAACCTTGGTGGGATTTGTGACCCACAATATTCACTCACTGGCCAATGAATAAATATTACTTACAATGAGGGGCCTCTAGATGTAGGAAGGCCAACTTCCTAGAGCTCACTGCTCAAAATAGAAGTCTCACTGACTTACAAAATGGATTATGAGAATCCAATACAATGTACTGCTTCAAATCAGCATCAACTTGTAAAGTTCTGATACCAATAGCTAACAAGATGAGAGGGGGGGGGTGAATCATACAAACTTAATCTTCCATAAAATCAATAGATTCAACCTCGGTAACTTAAACTTCAGCAATATAACCAAAAACTGCTAAACATGCAAACTCATAAACACATAATCATCATAACACATATAACACCAGATTTAACGTCGAAACCCAAATAGGGAAAAACCCCTGTGGGATTTCAGACCCACTAAGAAATATACTCTTCTAGAGTATGCTCAGTTAAAAGCAAATCATGTTAAAGATTACAAACACATTGCTAGATGTGACCCGGTTAAGAGATTTCCCTCAGATCTGTTAGGATCTTCACTTTGTTAGAAGTGACCTTATCAAAGGATTTCAAACACTCATTTAGAATGTTACCTTGCTAGAGGGTTTACAAATAAGACTGTTAAGTCCACTCAGTTAAGAGATTTTCTATCACTTACAAAATAACAATAATAAAAATATATCTGCAACTTCACATCTAAAATGCTAAAGCAGATTCTATTTGCTCAAAACAATCTTGTCATAGGACTTATCTTGTCCCTCTGCTGGGATCCCTACTTTGTTTATTCAAACAGGTCTTCAAGCTTCTATGCTCGGTAATCACTATGTAGCATCCATGTGCTTACATTTGCCCACATACATTGTTTATCAATAATTCCTTATTTATAAACAATTTGCTAACCGCTTAATCTCCTTGATCACATTTCCGATGATCAATCTTAGCCGTTAGGTCATTAAACTTGACTAGGTTCAATGTATCCTTCAATCTGAAAATGTTTTACCTCGCCTTGGAACTTGCAGTCCTTCCTAGGAACTTGTGCTAGGTTATTGTGGTTCAATCTGCACTGTAGATCTTCCTCCTGATTTTCTATTGCCATAGATCCTTAACAAACTTCATGCATGGCATACCAATCATTTATTCATCTCAAGATCATCAGCGTCCTTCATTAAATAATGCTTTTATCCATCCAATGCGATCTGTCATGACTCGGTTGCAACTCGGTAAATACTAAACTTTACTCGGTAGACATTTTGCCTTCATTAACCGATATCGATAACCTTAGGGTTTACCAACTAGGCTCCTTAGGGTTTACCGACTAGGTTCTTTGCTCGGTGACATAGTATAGTATTAACCTTACAATCAACAACATATGTAGGATATCAAAACAATCTAAACATCATGATCTCATCATTGTCTAACTTGGTAATAGTTTCCCATTGAATAACTTATTTCTCCCCTTATTCATCACATTCTTTATGTGTCTTTTACCAACATCTTAATTCTCTTCAAATCAATCTTCTCAAGATATGGCAACATCATACTGAAATAGGAAATCAAATTCTTGACATCAATGATAAAATAATGTTATAAAGATAGTTATCATCCTTTTTCAGTTATATCAATAATCTCCAACAACCTTCTCAATATCCTTAATGAATATCAACAATCTCCTTCTATTGAAATGCCAACAATCTCCCCCTTTGGCATTGATGGCAAAACCAATAATTAAATGGTAATACCAACAAGATAATCAAATTGATTCGGATTCAGATTGTTGTTAGACTTCTCCTGTTAGCCTTGAGCTATTAAAATCTTCTGAAGTCTTCTCCCTTTTTCAGTAATCTTCTCCCCCTATCATTAGTCTTTTGTTATCTTCTACATTTAGGGCTTTACCATTTAGTTCTATCATTTAGTCTTCCCCCCCTTTGACAACAATGCCAAAAAGTAAAAGAACGAAATCATGATTTCTTCCCCTATGAAGTGATTTGCCTCGCTATGTATCATCTCAGTCTCGGTCAGAGCAACTTGTCTCTATTCACTATTTCCTAAACACCTTTAGAAAACCTTGTAAAGTGCGTAAATCAACATCAATCCACACAATATTCTGTAGACTCATCGAATTGATGCTTTCACCGAACTCTATCAGTGAGTAGAAGATAGGGGTAGGACCCCTAACTTGCTTCTGAGATACTCAAAAGTGTCCCTTGGCAGTGGCTTTGTGAAGATGTCTGCTAATTGCTCCTTTGAACTGATATATTCCAGCACAAATTTCTTCTCTTGAACTTCTTCTCTGAGATAATGATACTTTATAGAGATATGTTTTGTCTTAGAGTGCATTACCGGATTCTTTGAAATGTTAATGGCACTCGTATTATCACAGAATATAGTTACTAGCTCAGTAACTTTCTCATTTATACCTTCTAACAGTTGCTTGATCCATGCTATATTGGTACAATTCAATGCTGCAGCAACATATTCAGCTTCTGTTGTTGACTGTGAAATACATCCTTATTTCTTACTAAGCCAACTTACTAGTCTTTCTCCTAAAAAGAAAGCTCCACCACTTGTGCTTTTCTTGTCATCAATGTTGCCTGCCCAATCAGCACCAGTATAAACTTTTAAATCAAAATCATTCCTCTTTTCATATACTAAGCCATAATCTTCAGTGCCTCTTAGGTATCTGAAAATTCTCTTGATTGATGTCATATGGGTTTCCTTGGGATTTGTAGAGAATCTTGCAACAATACCTACTGCATGTGCTATATCCGGTCTACTGTGCACAACATATTGCAACTTTCCAATCATACATTGGTAAAGTGTCTCATCAACAGATGCAGATTCATCATTCTTTGATAGTTTACAGTTAGTAGTCATAGGAGTACTTACTGGTTTAGAATCCTCCATTCCAAATTTATTCAAGATTTCCTTTATGTACTTGGATTGAGTAATGAAAATCTCATCTTTCATTTGCAGTATCTGTAAACCTATAAAATACTTTATCTCACCGATTAATGACATCTCAAATTCTTTGCACATTTCATTTCCAAAGTTCTTGCATAAGGAGTCATTACCACAAAAAATAATATCATCAACAAATATGGTTGAGATCAGTATTCTATTGTCCTCGTCATTCTTCATGTATATATTGTTGTTTTCACTTGTCCTTATAAAACCAATCTTGATCAAATAAGAGTGTAGTCTTTCATACCATGCTCTAGGTGCTTGTTTCAGACCATATAAAGCTTTGTTTAATTTACATGCCTGACCTTTACTCTTGTCTTCAACAAATCCTTTAGGTTGTTCAATATAGATTTCTTCTTGTAGTATACCATTCAAAAATATAGATTTAACATCCATTTGATATACCTTGAAATTTTTGAAAGAAGCATATGCCAACAATGTTCTTACTCCCTCAAGTCTAGCCACAGGTGCAAATGTCTCACCATAATCTATTCCTTCTTATCGAGCATAACCTTTGCAAACTAGTCTTGCTTTGTCCTGAATGACCTCACCTTTTTCATTCAGCTTGTTTCTGAAAATCCACTTTGTACCGATTACATTTTTGTCCTTCGGTCTGGGGATCAGTGTCCATATGTCATTCTTCTTGATTTGATCAATCTCTTCTGTCATAGCATTTACCCAATCTTCACTGTTAAGTG
Source organism: Cryptomeria japonica (assembly GCF_030272615.1). Classification (NCBI taxonomy): domain Eukaryota; kingdom Viridiplantae; phylum Streptophyta; class Pinopsida; order Cupressales; family Cupressaceae; genus Cryptomeria; species Cryptomeria japonica. The sequence goes on along the minus strand of NC_081414.1, from coordinate 85,664,058 downwards.
CCTCTTTTACTATTCTCGGTTCAAATTCAGATATCAGACATGTGTTCTATCTCAGTTTGTTCCTTGTCATCACTGGATCATCCTTATCTCCTATAATCTGACTTGATGCATGATGTCTTCTAACATATTTGGCTAATGTAGGCTCGGTAGGCTCTGTATGATCTTCTTCATTACTCGGTAACTGGACATTATCTTCATTTTCTTCAGCAACTTTCTTGGTAGGACTTCTCGGTTGAACATAAACAAATTCTTCATAATCTTCTGGTTCTTTGGAATTTCCTTCATCATTTCTTTCTGCAAATTCATCAATTTTCACATTTGCACTTTCTACTATTTTGTTAGATGACTTGATCAGACATTTAAATGCTTTACTTCTAGAAGAATAACCAAGAAATGTTCCTTCTTCACTTTTCTGATCAAACTTTCTATTTCTATCATCTTTGTGAACATAGCATCTACTTCCAAAGATTTTAAAATAACTTACATTAGGTTTCTTGTCATACCAGATCTCATATGGTGTCTTCATAGTTCCTTTCTTCAGTTGTACTTAGTTCAAGGTGTAAACTGCAGTGTTGATTGCTTCTCTCCAAAATGTTTGAGGTACCCTCTTTTCTATAATCAGGGTTCTGGCACAATCTACAATTGATCTGTTTCTTCTCTCGGCTATCCCATTTTGCTGAGGTGTTCTCGATGCAGACATTTGCCTTTTTATACCATGATCATTACAGAATAAGTTAAATTCATCAGAAGTGAACTCTCCTCCTCTATCAAATCTAAGACATTTCAGTTGTCTTCCTGTTTCATTTTCAGCTCTTGCCTTGTACCATTTAAACATTTGAAAAGCTTCTGATTTTTCTTTTAAAAACATAACTGACGTCATCCTTGAGTAATCATCCACAAATAATATGAAATATTTATCACCATGATAACTTTGAACTTTCATGGGTCCACAAAGATCAGTGTGTACTAGATCTAAAATTCCTTTAGAAGTGTAGGACTTACTTGTAAAGCTTGATCTTGTCATCTTACCCATCTGGCATCCTTGGCACATAGCATTCTCAGGTTTTTCCAGACTCGGTAGACCTCTTACTCGATGCTTCTTGCTTATTTTGATCAGATTATCAAAATTTACATGACAAAACCTTTTATGCCATAACCAGGTATCATCTATCTTTGCATAAAGACACTTGTTCTGAGTTGAGTCAAGATGAAATGTATTATCTTTTGTTTGTGTCTCGGTAGCAGCTAACTTTCCATGTTTGTCATGAACTTTGACAATTCCTTTCTAAAATTCTATTCGGTATCCTGTATTGTTTAGTTGTGCTACACTCAATAAATTGTATTTCAAACCTTCAACCGAGTATACATCATCACATTTAGCATTGTCAAGAAGTGTTATAGATCCTTTACCTTTCACCGGACATGATGCATCATTACCAAATCTTACATAACCTCCATCATAGTCTTCTAATTTAACAAACTCGTGTTTATCACCTGTCATGTGATGTGAGCATCTACTATCTATGATCCAAGAATCATTATTATTTATGTGAGATATTAGGGCTTTTCTTCATCAGATCCATCTTTAATAGCCACACAAACAACTTCCTTTGTATCAATTTCATCAGATTTGTCATCGATGGATTCCTCATCAGCTACTAGGCATGTCTTTTTGTCTCTCCTTCTGAAGTCTTGGTGTCCTCTGTATTGGTTGTCTTTCTGCCTGTTATCTCAGTATTCTCTCTTTTCACTAGATTCTTTTTCAGGACAGTTAAAAGCCATATGTCCTATTTTATCACAATTGAAATATTTTAAAGGTAGCTTTCCTTTATACTTACCTTTTCCTCTCGATAACCTTCTGGCTAATAATGCTTCAAACTCTTCTTGCTTCTTGATTTCCTCATACAGTTTGTGCATTTCTTCCATGTTCTTATGAAATCTTTCACTTGCTCCACTGTGATTCCCTTTAGAGTACTTACTCATTCTATCATTGTAATCATCAGATTCACCAATATGAAAAGAACTGAATGCAGATTCTACTTTATTTACCGAACACCCACTGTTATCAAAATTACTTAACTCAAATGCATGTAGCTTACCAATAGTAGCATCCAAAGAAACTGGCATGTTAGGTACAAACCTTAGTTCATTGATTGCAGAGACTCGAATGGCATAAGCAGGTAAAAGGGTTCTCAACAACTTACTTGTTACATCCTTTTCTTCAATAGTTCCTCCTGCTCCTTTAATTTGATTGACAGTCTCCTTTAACCTTGTATTGTATTGGGTTATATTCTCACCTTCATTCATTCTCATGGATTCAAGTTGTCCTCTTAGACTATCTACTTTTTCTCTTTGAACATGTTCATCATCGCCATATACAGATATGAGCTTGGTTTGCATTGCTTTTGCATCATTACAGCCTTCTGGATCATTAAACTCTGAGTCGATCAATGCTGATGTTATTTCAATCATAGCTTGAATATGTTCTTGCTTTGCCTTTATCTCTTCCAAGGTCATTGAGTTGGTGCTTGGTGGTATGTAATCATTCTCCAAATAATATGTTGCATATTCTCCAATTCCTGATCAATGCAGCTTCATCCTTTTCTGCCATGTGGAGAAACTTGACTTGTTCAGCTTTGGTGCATCCCTTTTATACATCTTCGGATCTTTGCCTCAAGTACCTTTAAAATTTTCTTCTGGAGTCCAAAGCTCTGATACCAATTGTAAAGTTCTGATGCCAATAGCTAACAAGATGAGAGGGGGGGGTGAATCATACAAACTTAATCTTCCATAAAATCAATAGATTCAACCTCGGTAACTTAAACTTCAGCAATATAATCAAAAACTGCTAAACATGCAAACTCATAAACACATAATCATCATAACACATATAACACCAGATTTAACGTCGAAACCCAAATAGGGAAAAACCACTGTGGGATTTCAAACCCACTAAGAAATATACTCTTCTAGAGTATGCTCGGTTAAAAGTAAATCATGTTAAAGATTACAAACACATTACTAGATGTGACTCGGTTAAGGGATTTCCCTCAGATCTGTTAGGATCTTCACTTTGTTAGAAGTGACCTTGTCAAAGGATTTCAAACACTCATTTAGAATGTTACCTTGCTAGAGGGTTTAGAAATAAGACTGTTAAGTCCACTCAGTTAAGAGATTTTTTGTCACTTACAAAATAACAGTAATAAAAATATATCTGCAACTTCACATCTAAAATGCTAAAGCAGATTCTATTTTCTCAAAACAATCTTGTCATAGGACTTATCTTGTCCCTCTGCTGGGCTCCCTACTCTATTTATTCAAACAGGTCTTCAAGCTTCTGTGCTCGATAATCACTATGTAGCATCCTTGTGCTTACATTTGCCCGCATACATTGTTTATCAACAATTCCTTATTTATAAACAATTTGCTAACCACTTAATCTCCTTGATCACATTTCCCATGATCAATCTTAGCCGTCAGATCATTAAACTTGACTAGGTTCAATGTATCCTTCAATCTGAAAACGTTTTACCTCGCCTTGGAACTTGCAGTCCTTCTTAGGAACTTGTGCTAGGTTATTGCGGTTCAATCTGCGTTGTAGATCTTCCTCCTAATTTTCCATTGTTGTAGATCCTTAACAAACTTCATGTGCGGCATACCAATCATTTATTCATCTCCAGCTCATCAGGGTCCTTCATTAAATAATGCTTTTATCCATCCAATGCAATCTGTCATGACTCGGTTGCAACTCAATAATTACTAAACTTTACCTCGATAGACATTTCGCCTTCATTAACTGATATCGATAACCTTAGGGTTTACTGACTAGATTCCTTAGGGTTTACCGACTAGGTTCTTTGCTCAGTGACATAGTATAGTAATAACCTTACAATCAACAACATATATAGGATATCAAAACAATCTAAACATCATGATCTCATCATTGTCTAACTCAGTAATAGTTGCCCATTGAATAACTTATTTCTCCCCTTATTCATCACATTCTTTCTATGTCTTTTACCGACATCTTAATTCTCTTCAAATCAATCTTCTCAAGATATGGCAACATCATACTGAATCAAGAAATCAAATTCTTGACATCAATGACAAAATAATGTTATAAAGATAGTTATCATCCTTTTTCAGTTATATCAATAATCTCCAACAACCTTCTCAATATCCTTAATGAATATCAACAATCTCCTTCTATTGAAATGCCAACACAACTATGCCAGGTTCAGTACCAGTTTAAGCTCATACTATAACCATAAACCTTATACAAAATCTGTCTTATACATTCGCATATATCTTTCTTATTATTTGTTCATTCCTATTCCATCTCCTATCCTCTATGTCAAAAATGATTTACAAGATTTCATACATATATGAGTCTATTACAATATGCCATGTCGGCTTTACAAAAGATAATTACAATTAAATATAATAAACAAAAGTTTATTCCTGTCGGCTGGGGTGTCGATATGCATTGTTGCCATTGTCAATGAAGTGTCGGTGTCGGTGTCGGTGCCGGTGCCTACCGGTGGTTTGCCAGATGAATGTTGGGTGGTTACCAAAAGGTTGCCAGTAGGTTGCCAGTATGTTGTCATCAATGACAACACCATCATTTCTCACTAGAGTGTAGAATGGCAACAAAAATATCATATTCATAGGAGGAAAGGATAAGATCTTCTAGTGGAGCAAAAAATAGAAAATACTTAGTTAAATTAGGACATCAATTATTAGAACAAGAAGTAGGAGAGGTTTCTTGGCCACATAAACTCTTCTAGAACAAATTTTGCCTTTCCAAGGAAGGGGCATTCGCATGGTTGGCGTTAAAAGAGTGGATATTATCAGGGGAAAGACTGGCCAAGATGGACTTCAATGACCCATTTTTATGTTGGGTATGAAAGGAGGAGGAGGAGAAAACAAATCATTTGTTATTAGAGTGCACACTTACTAGACAATGTTGGAATTTTGTTATGAATAGACATGGTTCGCAAACCCCATTTACAACAAACATCCTGGAGTGGTTTCAAAGTTGGAATATAGATGGGGAAAGGTTAGTTTATTCATGCATATGATTTGTTTTTCCTTCTTTAGTCATTTGGGAGGTTTGGAAAGAACAAAATAGGGGAATATTTCAAGGGAAGGAGGAACATAACAAGAGATTTATTGCACGGCTCGAGATTGCAGTATCAAAAGTGGTTAATGTGAGTACCTCTCAACACAATTTTCAGAAATACCCTATGACAATGTCAGATAAGATTATCTAAGCTCAACGTCCTCTGGTGAGCTTCTAACCTATTAAGGGGCCTTGTAGGGTTGATCCTACATTGCTATAGAGAAATAAGGTTGTGTGGGAAATGCCTAGTTAGGGTTGGGTCAAAATCAATTTTGACAAAGCATCTAAAGATAATCTTGGAGTGTCGAGGGTGGGTGTTGTTGCAAGGAATGAATATGGAGTAATCCTAGCTATTGGAGCACAAAGACTAAAGGATGGAATCAATAATGAGGTCGAAGCTCAAGCGGCTCTCCTTGTGGTAAAGTTAGTAGAATTGGTGTATCCAAAATTTATCTTGAAAGTGATTCATAGATTACTGTGAATACCTTGGCATCTAGAGAAGAGAAAAAATGGAAGATTAATAGATATATAAGTCTAATATTAAATCTTACTCAACAATTTCAACATTTCAAATTCTCCCACATTCCTAGGGAGGGTAACGAGATATCCGACAAAGCTTCAAATTTTGTATTTGGATTAGATAGCACTAATAAGATTGAATGGCACTGAGAGTACTTTTAAGGTGTGTTGTGTCCCATTAAAGTGAGAGAAGGCATGATGGTTGTACTAATTGTGGAGAGCACACAAGGCGGGTTGTCACATATTTTTAGTTGATGGATGGATATGCAAACAATGAACTGGCCGACAACGCTTCCATGGGTTGGATCGAGGTGGTGGAGAGGAGATGGAGGGTGGAAGCAGATAGAAAATACGGGCCCTTCACCACGGGCATTTGCAGAAATCTTACCAGGCTTTTGGGTTTATAGTAGGGAGATGTTTGGCTCTGCTAAGAAAGTAAACTCAAAGTAGAGAGAGCTGCAAATGTGACAAGAAAAAATTGGGTAAGCCATTTGAGGTGGAAGTGAACTTTTCACTTGGAGCTACAAGTCTACAGGGTTATTGGGGGATAAATAACAAAAGAAAGAATGAGGCACATCTTCAAAATTGAGGATCCTAGATTTTTGGCTATGGTGGACATGTTATTGGGGGAGAAATATATAAAATTGTCTTTCAGATATTGCACTAATGTGGATGTGGCATCCATTCTTTTGTCTTTGTGCCTAAAACTGGGGTCAAAAGAGAATGTTAAGTGGGTAATGATGGAGTGTGTGAAAGAAGAATGGAAGGATGACCTTAACTCTTTCTTAGCAATGATTGGACTTGGTGATGGTTTTGTGGTAGATGGGAGTGAATGGGTTTATGCAGCTGAGTTTGAGCCGCCATTGAGAGCATTCCTAGTTTAAGGAGTTGATGATGATAGAGAAGCAAGTAGGGCAGAGGCACATCGCATAGTATCTAAAGTATCGAGAGGCAAGTATGCAAGATTAGCAAGAAAATATGATAAAAAAAAGCAATGCAAAAAGAAGCCATGCTTCATAAAAGAAGATTATTGGCTCAACAAGAGCACATATGAAAGGGGTTCTTCAAATTATTGAAAAATAATGTTAATAGGTATAGATGTTTGGCTCTATTATATGATTGTTTCATAATCGTGTCTTAATGTATAAGGATGCTAGTAGGTTTGTTTGAAGGTGGAAATTTGGATTTTGATTTGTAGGTGGTTGGAGAATAGATAGATAGGTTAGGTGAACAAGGCATATGTTATGGATTCAACTATTTTCTTTGGCTATGTAACTTCTAATTTTAAATTAATATAAACTGTAACTTTTACCGATAGGGAAAAAAAATGTTTTTTTTTAAATCACATTAATAATGCATTAGCATAGATGTAGATAATTTTTTTTATCACATGAAGGATTTGCATGCACAAGGATTGAAGAAATCAAAGAGCGGGATCAAGTAGATGACTATATGATACCATGAAGATACAAGAGAGGAATTACTTATGGATGATTTGTTCATGGGGAATTTAAGAAATTAAATATTCCTTAAAGGTGCATATAATAAGTTAAATATAAACAATAATTTTCACTATTGAGTGTTGCAACTAATTTCTAAGAATGCTTATGTGATTTAATTATTAGAAGGTTTGGACATCTCGCAAGTGCTCACTACGGCTACTTGTATAAATATTATAAAATTAAAGATGTAGAGAAGAAGATGCACTCACAATAGGAGCCAAATTAGAGGCATTAGGTTCCTTAGAATCCTAGAGATGAGATATAGCAAGTTTTAACTAAGCACGGGGGAAAAACAATTCTAGGATAGATTGAGTATGGCTGTAATATAAATAGTTGTGTAGGTGCAAGTGTAGGTGTAAGTGTAGGTGTAAGTGTAGGTAAGGGGTATTAATTTTATTAGCCTAGAGGAGTTATAGAGTACAATAAATAAATTTTTAAATATTCAATTAGCCAATAGGAATGACCATTGCAACCTATCTCACTTCCTTAATTTTGAGCACCTTGCTCAAAATTATGTTACTTGAGGTTTTTGATGAAGGATCATCTTAGGGGTTGAGAAATATTGCATCACTCAAAAACATTTTGTTTCACAATTTTTTTTTTTGCAAGATTTTAATAAATTTTCAATCATCACACACTAATTACAAAAACATATATTATGGTTCAACTAAAATTTAAGCATATTTAAAGGCATAGATTGAGGATAATATGTGTGACATAACATTATTATAAAAAATATATAACTATTTTTAGATATGTAGGAGAAGATAACAAATATCATATAGTACGAAGATGCATTATTTTGAGGTGATTGGTAGAAATAATTTGATGGTAGTGATAAAAAATTTCAAAGACATGTTGAATCATATAAAACACATAAAAATTAATGTCATTATTTGAATTCATATTCATTTATTTTATTCCTAGGTATATTTGAGATTACAACCATATTAATTTTAAATACGTATATAACCTACCCTCATATTAAATTGATTTTTGAAGGCCTTCCACATATTTCATATAAATGAAGTATTGTGTCACCTTGTGGCTGACTCATTGAACAATCCAATTAGTTAAACTCACCAAAGTAAATCTATTTGTGCACTTGTACACTTATCTAGATCAACATGTCTACCTATTTTTAGCCAAATTTTATCATGTACTTGAGTGATATATTTATTTCAATCTACAAAGGGCTATTTAAAACAATGTCAAATTTTGGTGGCCATACATTTGGTATAATCTTGTTGACGTGTGCATTTTACACTCTTTATGTCGTATCATCTGTAGGTACAAAGATATATGGTCCTTGTTGTGCATACTTGTGATTTAAGGTTCCTAATGAAAACAATTTAGGAGTCCTAAATGTATGATTAGATCCATCAGTTTTAGATTTCTAATGTGTATGGAAGAAGGAAAGGTTTCCTTTAAAGTCACAATGTTTGATTAGATCCACCAGTTTTAGTTTTTTAATATGACCAAGAAGGAAAAATTTTAAGTTAAATTTTAGTATGTAACGTGCAATGTTTAAAACTAAATGCATTATTGATCAATCAGTCGTCAAGATATATTCTAATGATTTTCTTTCTCACTCAATTGTATTAATTGATTGATTTGCCTAGGGAAAATTTAGATTATTTACTTCTTATTTCTAATGTCATATGAATTTACATTTCTCTTGAATAAAGCACCATTTTGAAAAATGTATATCCAAAATTATTTATATTGAAACATATACTACCAACAACAGAACTAAGGTGTTGTATCAAATTCAAAACATCTTCAAATCCATTTTCTGAAAGATATTTGAGAATCCATAAAAGCCTTCAGCAACATAAATTTGATAACCGGCGTTCCTTTTTAGCATTTCTTTGCATGAATGCCAGAGATTATTAAGTTCGTCTAACAGCAATCTTTTATCGAAAGGTATATAATGGTCGCACAAATCAATTCAGATCAAAAGACTGCCTGGTTTAAGATGTTTGGGAGTAGACACATTAAAGCATAATTCAAGCAGCTCTAAATCAATGTACACGTTATTTAACGCTATAAATAACTAATGTCATGAAATTTAAATTCTAAATACCTCAACAATCTAAATATTGTAGACCATTTATCTCTGTAGAAAAACATTTCCTACTGCTTTAATAAAAAGAAGAGAAAACTTAATAACAGGAATTGTCTAAAAGGAATCCACGAGGAACAACTTCATATGAAAGAACAACAACATTCAACGAATCATGAATGTATTTCTATCTTGTCTTTTTGAAGCTCAGGGTAGAGAAAGTTGTAAACTCTAGTCCAGTGGGGATCATAAGTGGAGGCAATGCGCTGCTCAAGCTTAAGACGAAGCTTCTCTTTTCTGACAGATGGAAGCTCAGCAAGCTTCTCACTGTAATAAGATTGAGCAAGGACGTGCTCATCCCTCAGGGGCATCATGGGGTAGGGCTCAGCTCCATGTACCCTAAAGAATAACACATCCCCAGGAATTCCGTCACAGTATACCACCTCATCAACAATTGAACCTCTGAAGGGAATCACATATGTCTTTGCTGGAACCCCATTTGATTCTAATTCTCTAATAACTCCGTGTAGCCAACGTTCTTCTTCTCCCGGCCAGTTTGCTGGATATTTGAAGAGGGTAACATCAACCCACTCAAGCTCAATTTCGACCTGCCCATAAAGTTCAGGGTGTTCTTTCTGAATTTCTGCCAGCCCTGAAATTACTGTCCAAAAATCTTCCTTCCCAACACCTTCAATCTCAGCAAACTCAAGTGGGAAACGTTGAGCACTCGACATTCTTCTTTTCCTTTTATCTATGCTTATTCTTAATTGGGTTTTTCTCAATAATAATGGGCTGTAAAAGAAACATGGACTAAATTATTTCTCTGCTCATTCATTCTCAAAAACAACATAAAGAACAAATTTTCTAAGTCTTGGCTGCCCAATCAGGCTAATAATATCAGAGGGCTTAGTTCGCAACTACATCTAAAAATAGAAAAAAGACTAAGTAAAGAAAAACATCAATCATGCAAAGAAAAGAATACAGCAGATGCAACTGCAATTTAATATTGTGCATAAGATAGTGCAGTGGCATGCAATTACCTTGGATAAAAGCAACAATTACCAAGTTTATAGTCTTCAATCAAGCTGCAACAACTTTTACACTTTGAAGATAATGGTTTCTTTCTCCTTTCTAATACCTACGTACGACACTCTGAACCGTCATCTGTTTTCTGAGTAGCAAACACTTCTTCAAATCGAAAGGGTGGCAGCTCCATATTATTATGGAATATATTGATGTCATTTTTTTCTAAAAGTTAAAAAATTATCTAAATTATTTACTAATTTAAAATCGATTTTTTAATAACATAAAGCTAAAATGCATTCTAATGTGTTTACTAATTGAAATATACTTTGTAAAGCTAAAATACTCTCTAATCTATTAACCGATCAAAAAACATGTTTTTATATAACATGTAATAGAGAGGATGTATCTTTTATGAATTTCTATATTATTGTTTATGTTGGGTTCTTTTTCAGCAAGAGAAAGTCCTTGGTAAATGATGAGATATTGTAGTTGATTATACAATATAGATATATATATGTTCTATGATATTATGTAGAAGGGGATAGCAGATGTCAAGGGATGCATTTCAAGGATAGCAGTTTGGGGGCTATTCTTTGGGGATGTAGAATTAAATCTACATTACCTGGAACTCTCTAGCATCCTGATGATGGATCATAAATTGTGCTATGAAAGGTTGATACAAAAAAATACACCTAATCAAATCTAGAAGCAACTAAGTTGAGAGTCATCATTTCAAACAAACAAACCAAGTTTCTTGTGATATCATTTTTCAATTCTTCTTGAATAGTTGGAGTGAGTTCTTCAATTCAAAGTAACATTCACTCTCTGTCAATCCAAAATTGAGGGCTCAAACAAACATAGACTTTCTAAATTAAATTGAATAGATTTTCATGAATAGTGGCAAGTCAAATGAAAAAGTATTATTATCACTTCATTTTTCTTGCTAGTCTTTTTCCAATGTATAACCAAATTTTGTCACCCAGCTTAAACTTGCATTTAGTGTGGTGTTAATCATGTATTGGCTTGTGTTCAACTTCTCTTACACTTAAAGATGTATTTGCCTAACATGGTCATATAGATTTCGTAGGCTTCTCAATCTCCAAGTCAACATTTTCTTCCTTTTCTTGGAAGTAAATAAGCATAACATTTTTCAAACATTGAAAAATTTGCTGAAGAATGTGTAGCATGGTTGTAAGAGTGTTGGATATGCATAAGATTTTCATTCCACATCTTAGGATGTTCTATATTATAGCCTTATAGCAATTGGACCAGTGATATATATTTATTACCTTAGCCTATTCTAATGGAAAACAATGCTTCTCATCAATCATCTATCCACTTTGTATCAAATAGTGCACAAAAAAATTATCAAGAAAATTTGAACCCTAGATTGATATAATATTATGAACACACCCCCATCCAAAAAGAAAAGTTTGTTTGCATCCTTAGTTTTTTTTGCATGGGATTAAGTCCAACATCTTCCTAACCCATTAAGCATCTTTAAAATATTCATGTTTTTCCCTTATCATTCATGGGCAAACCACATACAAAATCCATTGATATGTTTTTCCATGGGTGAGATGGGACCAAAACTGGTTAATACAAACCTAACTTCCAATTACTTGGCTTCGCTAACACTACATATCTTACAATTTCAAACAAACTTAACAACATTATCTTGTATAAATGGAATTGGACATAGGTCATAGATAATAAATTATTTTATCTTTTATGTCCAAGGTACGTGAAGACACATAAAAGATTGAATTTAGCCCTTATTCAAGATATAATTATTCATCAAACTTAACCAAATTAAATATATATTTTTGGGTGATGCACAATATTTCTCTTACACCCCTCGATGCTCCCGCATCAAATATTGAGTACTAGTTTTTCACATTATCAAATATTTTTCCCCAAATATTAACTAATTATTCTATATCTCCCACATCGATAAAATAATTAACCAAACGTTACAGTACAACTTTAAAAGTGGACTTAAATAATCACCTAGTGTGGATAACCACATCTCCTAAATGTACAACAACTAAATAATTGTTTTAATTGCAACATTATAATAATTAATTTATGCAAGGTGTACAACGCCTTATTCCAATATCTATTGGATTAAAAAACTACATAGACTCTTTTTAGGCTTCTAGTGTTTTTGATTGTACTACATGAGTGTGAATTGTAGGCTAGCGGCTCCTTAGACTCAAAAAGAAAATGAATTGGGAAATTCTAAAAGAACTTGATCATGAGCAAGTTCAGAATAAAAAGTTTGGTCCATTATAAAATTATGCCAAGTGAAATAGGGGCTACTCCTATTGAAGCAATTTCTATGGTGCGACTCTTAATATATTTAAAAAGAATTAAGCAAATGAAAGTAAGCATATGTCCTAAGGTTGTCGTCATTGCCATCTTGGGTGAAAGAAATATGACTTAGATGAAGCAAAACAATAAATACATGAGTAAATGGAATAGATGCTCAAATGCTTGCCCATAAATAGTAAAGAGATAAATATTTTTGTTGTGGATAAGTTCCTCAAGCATACTTGGGGGTAAGTGTTGTATAGAAAGAGGAAATATTATGTTTAGGTGTTCAATTCCACATGTGACCACCATACAAACTGTACATAGGGGCTATTATGCCATGGAGAGCCAAAAATCTCATTTCCCAATTAAGAACTAAATCTCATCAACTTTGATGTGAAATGTGGTAGTGGAAAATCCCAAAGAAGATTGGGAAGAAAGGGTGTATATTTTTTGCACTACTAGAGCAGTGGAATTAAAAAATCATTTTTTTATGAAGAATGATGCCTTTAAGGACATTAAGGAAAAACATGTATATATCTTCATAATTGATTATTGGTATGATTTATTCAATGAGGGGATATTGATAAGTTGGGGGAGCTCACCATAAATAGGAAAATGATTGAAATGTAGAAGGAAAAAATGACAAGGTTGACTATCCTATAGACTATTTTTATCCTCATCGATGTTAAAAGCTTTTTTTTTCTTCTTCTACTAAGAGAATAACCTGAACGAGGTCAAGCACAATAATGATTTGTCATGTGGTAGACATGGACAACTGGTGCTTTGACTCAAGTTTTAAACAGGTAAAAAGACACATGTCACACTATATTTCACCCTCTAAAGATTACTTGGATAAATATGACCTACCAAGATCCTTCTCAATAGTGGAAAAGTCACAACCATGAGACTGTAGGGGTATTGGATGTTGAAATAATAAAGAACCCATTATGAAGTTGCACATGCTTCAAAGGAACAACCAAGAAACATACCTTCCACAAGAGAATATTACAACATGAGCTTGCATGAACATGAGATTGATAATGATATGGAATATGATATATTGTACAAATGAGCCTTGCTAATATAGGAAAGAGCATGAGGTGGGAGTACACAAGATGTGGGTATGTACCTTAATCCTGTGTGACGTGACAACTATCTCGTTACAAATATTAAATGCATGATGAAATATAATAAATGAAGCAAATATTAAATAATGAGACTTCTAGAATGTCACCTACAATAAATAACACAATCTTATGAATAATATTAAATGACAAGTTACATAAAGATACTTTATGATATGACAACTAATTGTCACTTATGCCTAAGTAAACTTAATACATGAATAGGTTCCAACTAAGAACTAGTTAGGATGAAACCATATTCACATCAACATTGGATAAAATAGGTCACCAATTAGCACTTACTAAAGACTTTAGTGTGTGAGAAAGTCATCATCATATAAAACAAACTAGGGAAACATGGATAACCAATAGTGCTAGACACTATAAGTTATGTGGTTGGGGATAAATAATCAAAACAATGATAAACTAGAAAGATAGTTCAAAGATCTATGACTAACTAGGAGAGTGTATGTGCTCATACAACAACAAAAATGTAAGCAATCGGCTTAATGTGTGACAAAAAGGGAAGCAAATTTAGATCTTTTTGGGAGGATTTTTTAAAAAAAATATAAAGGTTCCCAAATAGAACTAAAGCACACATGTCTATTTATCAAACAACAAGTAGTACCAACTATTTATCCTTTGAATTTCTATTCTAACACTAAGCATCCTACTGAATTTTCCATCAATGTCAAGTATCCATCCTCTCTACAACTTTTTTCTAGTTTGTGATACATAAATTTTTCTTATGCATTGATATCCCATTGTCCCTGCAAATGTTTTCAAGATTTGATAACAAGGACTCTACCATTGTCTATCCTTAATAATTTGATCATATTCTCTATTCCATTCTCCACAAGAGTGGTTAAAATATCTAAACCTAATAAAGATTGATATTTTTATAAGAATAAAACCCATGTTTTTCGAAAGAAGTCGTCAATAAAAAATATTTAATACAAATATTTTCTTATATAAGAAAAAAAGAAGTCCAAACACATCACTATGAACCAAGTATAAAATCTCATTAAATCTAGTAGAGCTCTAGCAAATGAAAACTTCAAGCAACCTTTTGACTTCGATTATGCTAATCAATGTGGCCAAATAGTTCATGCCTCAACTTAATCTTTTAATAGTTAGCTTATACTTTTTTATCAAGAGCTTCAAAATTATTGCACATTCAATTGATGTGCTACTTTAAAGTTTAAACAAAATTCTAATATGAACTCCCTATAGCAACACCATGCCTCCTCTAACCATTTTATATCATTCCTTATGTAAAATACAACTCTTTTCTACTAAGTGATATATGATTTGTCTTATGCATTGATATCGTGTTGTCCTTGTAACTTTTCTCAAGCTTTGATAACAAGGACTCTCTACCATTGTCTATCCTTAATAATTTGGTCGTCTTCTTTGTTTGGGTCTCCACAAGAATCTGTAAACTCTCTAAACCTAATAAATATTGATATTTCTATAGGAAATAGCACCAATGTTTTCCTACAGAAATCATCAATAAATAATATTTGATACAAATATTTTCTAAAATAAGAAAAATAAACAAGTCCAAACACAACACTATGAACCAAATGCAGAATCTCATCACATCTAGTAGAGATCTAGTGAACCAAAATTTCAAACAACCTTTTTCTTAAAGGATTCTTACCAATGCGACCTAATAGTTCATGCCACAACACCATCTTTTTAATAGGTAGCTTACAGTATTTTTTTTATCAAAAACTTCAAATTTATTGTATTCAATTGATATGCTACCTCCAAATTTAAACAAAGTTCCAATATGAACTCTCTTTACCAAATCCATAACCCCTCTAACCAATTTATATCCATTTTTATTTAAAAATACATAGATTGGGTCCAAATTGTTCATGAAACTAGGAATGTACATACATCAAATAAATTTTTATTCCATCCATTTTTAACTTTATCATAATCAATAATTTAAAACCTGCCATCACCCAAAAAAGACTTCTCCTTCATTACCCCCCCCCCCAAAAAAACCCTCTATGAAAAGTCACATAAACCAAAACATCATAACCTATAAACAATGTATCATCATATGCATATTCTAGAAACACATCTCTAGATATTCCTCAAAATTTGATTCACCATCAAATTCCTTTTTAAAATTACTTGGAAATATAGCTAGTCTTTCCGCATTTCCAACTCATTTCAACTTGGAAATTTGGATTTCTTGTTTTCTTTCTTTTTCTTGCCTTGTATTATAAAACAATGGAAAAAGACTCGAAAACTAACGACCGTAAATCATACCTTGATTTTGTCGGTTTTTTGCTTGTCCTGTAATGAATGAATAAATAAATTGGTAAGTAAGCATTAATCCATCGTTCTCCTTACAGCGACTGTGGATCGTAACGTCTTGACAATCCATTGCTATTACATAATATAAATGGTTTCCATTGTTACAAGTTAATACATTTCTCAGTTAATCATTTCACAAGGCCTTATCAATAACGTCTAAAAATAGAATTAGTTGGCAAATTTTACCATTCCATAAATATGATTGAACTAACTAATCCTTTTCAATGTAAAAAGAGAATAATAATAAGAATGGTGAGAATAGAATATTACGTTGAAAGAGATCAAATTGAGAATTAACATCGTCTGAAGTCATATGAAAGGAATTAGTTAGAAAAACAATTCATGATTCACATGATGGGATTTTACAAGAACAATGATATTGATTTCCGTACAAGGTAAAGCATGGAGTTGTTCTGGGTGGTAATCTTCTTGTTGTGGACCTCACAATTTACTATTTGTAAAGTTGTAATGGTGAAATTTGTATATCTATATTGTAAATATTTGATACTAGTTCTTAGAAATTCATCTTTAATTTTTCGAGGTGTCAATATTATAGGTTTAGGAAATGATGAATAGGGGGCCTCTAATATCCACGTGTTTAGGGAATTCATCCTTTCTATTAGCCTTGGGATGTAGAACTTGAACAAAACATGCATGTACCTTATAAACGATATGGTCCTTTAAGCTCCCAAGGAATAATTCCAACAAATTTATCTATACAATGTTTTCCACTCTGACCATGCTTGTTTTCCTTAATTTGGTAAGTTAGATAAAGTAATTATCCGTAGGATTATCACTATAATATGCAATGAGTTCCTCTTAAAAGATAGACCAAGTAACAACACATCCCTTTTTTTTTCCTTCACAAAGCCAACAATACCAAATAAAATGGTCAAGTTCCAAGTATGACGATGCCATTGCTACCTTTTGTTGATAAGGAACATGATGAATGTAAAATAACTGATCCATTTGGTAGAGAAAATTGATAAGAACTTTACCATAAAAATATGCATACCCAACTTTGGTGTGAAGTTCCTATCCAAAGAATGGGGATAAATCTTCAAGCTTGGATTAAACCCAAAGGTACCCTTCCCCTTAGGAGACTCATCTTTCCCTATCCAAGTTGTGTGACTCCCTATATTTGGAATCTCTAGGATGTTGTCCATGAATGAATTTATCCATCATATTTTTTATATCACTTGTCTTAGCCAACCATTACATTCACTTTTCCATCCAATATATCATAATTAACAAGATTACATCATTTATATTATTGTTGGCTTCTTTTCTAATTCATTAATTTATATATTCATTATCATTATCATCAATCTCCTCAGTTTTCACATCCTTATCACCCAAATATTTTCCAAGTGTGAAAACATTATTTTTTCCTCTTGTTCTATGACTTTTCACAATGAATAATAATAATTTTATAATTGTAGTATTGTAAATTGTTGACCTTAATAATTTTACACCAGGCTTGGGACCCATTTTGGCGGATGTGTCTAACTTATGAGTGATTCTATCTAGTTTGGGGACCATTTTTGTAAACTTAGTTTATTCATCTATTCTTGATCTTTTTTTGTGGCTCATTTTGCTAAGACTAGGGTACCCAATGCCCCTAGATAGGCAAAAGAAGTTCAACTTTTGAATAGCAAAATTTGGTCTTGCAAATACTAAGAATTTACCTTGTTTTGTCGACCTTCCCCAAGAAAATATTTTGAAAAGGTTAATTTGCATATTGTAGACACCTAAAATTGTATCATGTCTAATTAAATAAGTATCTTTATTTATTTAATTATTTTAGCCTAATTCTTCTATTAATTAAATAAATCCTTATTTATTTAATTAGTTCATTTATCCTCTTCTAGCCTTATTTCTCATTTAAATAAATACTTTTGTCTATTTAAATTACCCTTTTCCTAAATTAAATAAATATTTTTATTTATTTAATTGATCTCACTTCTTCTATTAATTAAATAAATCTTTATTTATTTAATTAATTCATTAACCTTTTCTACCTATGACACATGTCATCCATCTCTTAATTCATACACTACCTACCCTCTTATTATTTTATTATTTCTTTTACCTACCCTTTAATCATAGCCGACCATTTATCTTTTACACCTCTCAATCTTATCCCTCCATTTCATATAGTGTCTTCTATATAAGGAGATGCTTCCTTCATTATCAAACCCTCATTATGCATTCAACCCCAACTAACTGACTACTTGATCAATTGACTATACTACGCCTTTGCACTTTTACATGCGATCCTACTTGCAACCACATTTTCGTCCTTTGTTGAGCTCTTGTGCACATATAAAATCTGAGAGCAAATATATCAAGCAAGATCAATGGAGATAGGAAGAATGGAGATTCAAACCCTATTGGACATGTGATGGTATAATCTTTGTGATTTCATTTGATTTGCATTGTCTTAGGTAATCTTCATATGTTATGGTAGATTTTTGTTGTTGTTAGGCTAGGGTTTTGTGGTTGAATTCATTTAGTCTTTCAACATTGTTGTTATCCATTTTCACCATATACATTTTGGCACACCCCGTGGGACATGGATTTTTATTAGATCTGTGTTTTTTGCAGGCTTTTCTAACCCTATATTGTTGTTTTGTAAAACAATTTGGAGAATAACCTTGTGCAGCTAGGGTTTTGGACACAAAATCAAGATCTTGGAGAGATTTAATCTGATCTCACAAACAACTAAGAATTTTTGCACCAAATTTTGTTTGCAGGTTGAGGACAGTATTAGTAGCTCTCAATCCAAAATTCAGAATTTTTGGAGCACATTTGCATTTTCCATGATTTTTTTATGATTTTTCATAAAAAATTAATTTTGAGAGCAAATTAGCAAATTTTTTAGATTTTCTTATATTTTGAAAATATCTCTGATTTATACACATGATCTGTTCTTTTTTATTTTAATTTTGATGCAAAATATTTCCCTAAAAATCGGATCTTTAAAAATTAGGGTTTTTCCTTATTTTGATCAGATTTCACAAATGGCTTCAAATTTTGGCATCAAATTTTTTTTGCAAGTCAGGAAACTTATCAGAAGTGTTTAATAAAAATTTTAGATTTTTTCGATCAAGGTTTCATTTTATATGAATTTTTTATGATTTTTTATAAAAAATTAATTTTGAGAGCAAATTAGCGAATTTTTCGGATTTTCATACATTTTGGAAATCTCTCGGAATTACATAGGATCATTTCTTTGTGATTTTAAATTTGATGCAAAATCATTCCTCAAAAATCGGATCTTTGAAAATTAGGGTTTTGCATTATTTTACTCATATCTCACAAACTGCTTTATATTGTTGCAGAAATTTTTTTATGCAGGTTTGGAAGACCATCAGGAATCTCCTGTAAAAATTCAGATTTTTTGGATCTATTTTGCATTTTATATGAATTTTTTATGATTTTTCATAAAAAAATAATTTTTGGAGCAAATTAGCAACATTTTTGGATTCTGGAAATCTCTTGAAATTTTACAGGTGGTCTTTTTTTATAATGAATCAGATATTTGAATTGGTTAACAAAACGCATTGTTGAAGGCCCCTATTTCACAAAGTCTTTTGGATCTAAAATTTACCTAACATGTGTGCTTGTAGGAAGGGGTGATCATTTGAAACAATCCAAACTACTAACAAATCTTTGTTGCAGGACCTTGAAAAGGATTTTATTTTGATCTTTACTGTGTGCCTTGTTTTCATAGATTATCAAACACTTCAATTGGTGCATTAAAATTGAACTAGAGTCTTTTGTGTCTTGGGCAGTAGGCTCTTTTTATTTAATCTTTAGAGGGCCTATCTCCCCGTGTGGTCATTAGGACTACTAGTGAGGAGAGAACAACCCAAGTGGTAGCGAGGAAAACCCACCTCTTCCGAACCACTATAAACAACTGTATACATGGTGAAAACTATGGATAACGTGTGCTGATTAGTTCATACCGACACTATGTCTCCCCATAAACCCGTTTGATCAAATTTATTTGATCAGTTGTAGGGCGTAACCCCTACCGGTTGGGAGCCTTCTATATTTACAGAGCTAAAAGTGCCGCATGTATGGCCACACAAGCAGATGCCCTTACCAGCACCTTTTTGTTTTAGAAGCCAAAATCCTTCTAGTTGTTGGGGCAAGAGGTCGGACCTCTAGTAGCAACCCACACACATACGGTTCTTAGTAGAGATACAAAGTTTGCCACGAGGAGTTTTCGTGGGGACTGATGCTTGGCTGCCCTAAGAAGTGAGTTCTGAGAGTGGAGCCAGTGGGGTAAAGCATCTAAGTATCCACTCTGAATAGCGTAGCCTCAGGGGAAACTCCATGTGGGATCAACAACTATTATCCTGGCCAACCATAAGAATTGTGCTTGTCTTATTTTGAACAATCAAACATTCAAGACCAAACATTAAAACATTGTGTCTTTTGTGTCTTCAAGTGTATGCAAAACAAATTTTACATCAAACAACACACTTTTCTTTGAGTCATTTTGAGTCTAAGCACTTGCAAACATTGAGTCCTCATCAACATTGTGTCCTCTTGTCCTGAAAAATAGTCAAACAAATTCAAATTTGGTCACAACAAAACAACTTCACAAATTGAAAAACTTTTACAGTTCAACAAACAAGAGCAATCAGTTTCAGAATTCTTAAGCTTCCTAAGTTATTTCTCTAGATTTTCATATAGCATTCAGCCTATTTCTGGGTCTCACAAAGTCCATCATTGCTTTACGCCTTACATTACATTCACACTTGTCTAAACTTGAGTCAAAAGGTCACTTGCTTGTCCTCATCATACTTTGTCAACACATTACATACAACAACATTTTGCTAAGTGGTCCCTCATCAAAGTCTATCACCTTTGGGTCTCATTTGGTCTTACTTAGAGTCAACGTCAACTTACCTCATCAAGAGAAACTATCATCTCTTTGGAAGCCATACCTACTCTACTACATACATACTTAGTCTTACACTTGGGACATTACAAGTACACTTTAGATTCATTTACATTCCATCCAACTCTTGGTCTTCCATACTCTTTCTATTTTTCATCTAGTCTCACACATCTTGGTCAATACCTAGTTCATGGTTGAAACCCGTTTACAAAAATATAGGAGAGAAGCTAAAGAGGCTCAAGGGTCCGCAAACATGAGTTCTTAGGAGTATGACAATGATATCTTTTTCAATTCTGATCATTCTACATTACCTGACATGGATGCCTATAGAAACATTCCAAACGCTGAGAACATGGACACTACAAACAACAATGATACACACAATGACAATATGGACAGCTTCTCTGTACATTCAACAGAAGTGGAAGACACCATTATGAATCCCCATTTCAATCGATTGGTTGAGGAAATAATGAGGAGAGATAGACAATACTTTCTACAAGTGATGGCACAAAGTGGAGCCAAGATCCCTCATGATTTTGACATGTCTCAAATAATGGAAAATCAACCTTTGCAACAATCTCACTCCAACATGGACCAAAGGAGGCCTAATAGTGGAGGCAATAGAGGACCACATATGGTGCCTGAATCACCATCATCTTTGTTTCAAAAACTAGAGGTCCCTTACACACATGGTCAAGCATATGATACTCACCTTCGCAGACCATTATGGAGGTCTTATGCAGAGAAATATGCTCAATCACATACTAATGCTAAGGATCAACCACCAAAGCAATTGGATATTCAAAGGCATGCTCAAAATTTGGACACAAGGAAACCCCATGTCAAATTTGGGAGCAACACACTAGAACAAACTCATGACATGCCTATAGAGTATGGTATACATGGACAAAGCAGATATTCCATTCCTCATCATGACTCTATACCAAGTGGTCCATATACGCAGCATCATTATAGACCTCCTCCATATGAACGTGTATGATCAATATCATGCATATATGCAACATTCTCCTCCACTCAGTGCTTTAGGCATGGGGTATGGCCCAAGAAGTCGGTCTCCACCTAAGAACAATTTGGAACAACAAATCAGGGACTTACAAAAGAAAATGGAGGACATAAATACACCGAAGCCAACTTACACAACAAGAGACATATGTCCCTATCCATTTGACAAAAGCATTCCAATGCCTCCATTTCCTACACACTTTGTGACACCTAAGTTTGATAAGTACAAAGGAAAAGGGGATCCTAAGGCACATATAAGACAATTTTTCATAGCTTGCATTGAAGTAGCAGCAGAAGAGACATATTTGATGAGATTATTCCCACAGAGCTTAGGTGATCAAGCTATGGAATGGTGCTCCCAACTCCCACCTGGAATTAAGTCTTGGGGTGATCTAGCAGAGGCATTTATCCAACATTTCTCCTACAACATAGAGACAGACATATTAGTCACTACTTTGTGCAACACCAAGCAAAAAGATGGAGAATCTTTTTCATCATTTTTACAAAGATGGAGAAATTTAGCCAGCAGATGCTCTTGTGAAATTCCATGAAAACAAATGGTAGAGATGTTCACCCAAAATGTTAACAAAGACATTGGTTATGACTTCAGAAAAGCTTGTTTGTCCACCTTCAAGGATGTCATTGAAAAAGGCTTAGCAATAGAGAAAGTCCTAATTGAACAAGGAGTCATTAAGATATTCAAAGAAAACAAAGATGACTTTAAAGGAAAAGATAAGCCAAGATTTTGGAATAAAAACAAGAACACAGTCAATGATGGTGTTGTTGATGCCAATACAGTACGACCCAAAATCATTTTTTCTGGATCAAGCTCTACAAACAATCAAGTGAATACTCAAACAACTTCAAAATCATGAAGGAAGTACACCCCATTGGGAGAACCACTTGAATCGGTCTTCAAAAAGCTAGTGGCAAACAAGATAATCACAATTCCAGATTTGCCTCCATATGAACCAAAGGTCAAACCAAATTGGTGGAATGATGATGAATATTGTGAATTTCATAAGAGCAAGGGTCATAAGATAAGAAATTGCCATCGACTGAAGAACATCATACAAGATCTCATTGATAGAGGTGACATTGAGATTGCGGGACACTCATCCAATCAAGAACATGAAATGTTTAAAGAACCATTCCCAAAACATGACAAGGGAAAAGCTAAAGCCACAGATGACCAAACCAACTATACCAGAGCATCTTATAACTATGATTCAACTATCAATCACATTTCAATGGACAATTATGTCTCTACCATTATCACCAAGGACAAAACACTTGAGAATTCTACCCAAAGACCCAAGATTGTCCTAAAAGGCATTGGATCTTCTTCCGAACCTACCTCTAAATATAATGTTACAACTCGCCGAGGTAAATTCACTTTGCAAGGTGCTCCAGCTAAAAACACTACTTCTTAATCAACCAAACCTAAGTATGACCTTGTAGAACAGTTAGGGAAGACACTCGTGCTTATCTCAATCCTTGAGCTCTTACGCATATCCCCCGCACATAAAGTTATTCTTGACAAAATCTTGAGAGACACTTCTGTCCCTACTGATCTGAATGTGGACCAGTTTCAAGCCATGGTGGGATACCTTTCCATTCCACACTCCCTTACGTTCAAAGAAACCGATGACACCTCCGTAAGTCAGCCGCATAATGCACCTTTACACATTGAAGCCTTCCTACACAAACACCGAATAAAACGAGTCCTGATAGATGGAGGAGCAGGTCAAAAACATTTGTACACTAAGCACTATTAAACAATTGGGATATTCTGATAAAGTTGTGAATTCTATAAACAAAATTACCATCAAAGCATATGATGATGAGGAACGTTCATCCAAAGGCACAGTCACGTTACCTCTCAGGGTTGGACCAGTTACAAAGGATGTGGTTTGTCATGTCCTTGATCTAGAGCTTACATACAACATATTGCTAGGACGTCCATGGATTCATGAGATGAGTGTAGTCCCATCTACATATCATCGATGTATCAAGTTTCCTCACAATGGAGTTGAAGTGACTGTCAAAGCTGACCCAAATCCATTCATATATTGCAACAATCTGGGACCTAGATCAAAAATAACAATTCCAGCCAATCGAGAGGCTATTCCTTCATTGGCATATGTGGATCCAAAATCCTTGAAAGCTTTTACATCAAAACAAACAGAGCTCAAAGAAAAATTCAAGGTTAAAGACCTAGGATGTGGTGAGTATATCTTTCATGTTGATCAACTCCCACTATCTCCTAAGAGTGGTGAGTATATCTTTCATGTTGATCAACTCCCACTATCTCCTAAGAGATTGAGTCAATAGGAACAATCTATAAACAATTTGCAAGGAATTGGGTGTGAACCACCTAGTGTTGTGGCTACTAAGTCTGAATGCAAATCTCCTCTAGTGGTGCAAGCAACCCTTGATATCAATAGTCCTAAGAGTGGTTCCAACAAAGAATCTATTGAGCGTATCGCCAACCCTCTTGAGAACTCACATAGCTTTACCATACCATCCACTCATTCCATTTCCACTCCGCTCCTAGACTCAAATCAACAAAAATTACAAAAGCCCTTACTAATTGGGGATCAAAAATCAAGCTTTGAAAAGAAAAATCTAAAAGTCAAAAATAAAGAAAAGTCCTTTAGTCCAAATCAAAATCAAAAGCTATTGGACTCTGCAAAAATCAAAGTCAAGGATAAAAATACTATGAAAGAAAAAGAGCAAGAGATGATCTCCCCTAATATCAAAATAACTGGGGGCAAAAGTTCTACAATTTTAAGTCAAAAAACATACTTGTTGATCCTAAGTCTCCATCATGCTATCCTACTTTCACTTCTTTTCACAATCATAAGCCTTCATAACTCATCCACTTGTTCTGCACATTCTTTCCCTTCTGGCGATACATCATGGACCTTTAATGTAGCTTCCTCAAAGGACTTTGTTATCAGGGATGCCCAAACTTCTTTAGGTGACACGCATACGGGCCTATGTTGTCCATACTCTACTAGTTCTACCTCAGTTCCTTTATCAAGGAAGATAGTTACTCGAGCTACACATTATTCAGTCAAGGAAAAACACAGTTGCAATCATAAGGTTAAGCCTCGCACATTTGAGGTT
Source organism: Cryptomeria japonica (assembly GCF_030272615.1). Lineage (NCBI taxonomy): Eukaryota > Viridiplantae > Streptophyta > Pinopsida > Cupressales > Cupressaceae > Cryptomeria > Cryptomeria japonica. The sequence continues at coordinate 85,638,977 of NC_081414.1, read as the reverse complement.
GGTGACTTAGTTCTCAAAGAAAAACCTAAAAATCAGCAAGGCAAAGAGAAGGGAAAGTTTGAACAAAATTGGCTTGGTCCTTACATCATTACAGCAGCCTATGGATCTGGTGCATATCAACTCTCAACTCCAGATGGCGAACCTTTGGAGGATCCTATCAATAGCATGCACCTTCGCAGGTTTTACACATAGCTCTTCAGAATATCCTAATTCAAAAATACAAAAAAAAAAATCATAAAATAAAAAAAATTGTTACTTGGTGAAAACCTGGCAAACAGGTGCCTTGTGACACAAAAAAATCAAAAAAAATCAAAAAAGTAATGAAAAACATTTCGTCCAACGGTGAAAACCACTTTGATGGCACCCTGGGCAAGTACCATGGTGAAAATTGGGTCACCAGCGCCATGTGTAGAGACATTGCTCCTCCCTCCTTCAAGATTCCATTTCATCCTTTACTTTGCACACACTCACAGCCTATTCATCCACAATAAAACTTACACATTCCCATCATGGCTTGTTATTGATCTACCCAAGATTGGTAAGCCATTCATAATAAACCTCCCTTTTCACCTCTTTCCATCCATAATAAATCAGCTCCTATCTGTGGCTAAGGCAAATCCTACGTCTAATGATCGGTGTGGAACTGAGAACATCACATGTTTTGAAGAGTACAGTTTCTTCCACTCTTCTTCAATCTATCCGTGCACAATCCGCAATAAATTTTCGTCTTCTCCATAATAAAGTATCAGTTGCATGGATTCAGTCAGTTTCAGATGAGACACAGCAGCAACAATGGGCTTCAACAAATCAAATCTTTCAACAGACTCAGACAACATATGGTTCAGTGCTATCTATCCTTTCTGTGAAAGTGAACATTGTGACTACAATCAAATAAGACTTATACAAGTGACAAGAGACACTAAACTTGAGGACTATAATGAATGTTTGTGTTGAGTCTTGGTTTTCTTTTGATTTTATCTTTTGGTGACATGTCTTTTAGCTTTTCCACGATGTCTCTAACTAGAGATTCTATCTCTAGGATGTCTTTGACTAGAAAGGGGAGGATGGGGTATCGTCACCTATTTTATTTGTTGTCTGCAAATTGTCTCTTAGTAATGCTATGACTTGTCCAAGGATATGAGGACACTGAGAGTCTAGTATGAACTGGGGCATTCCTTGTTTGTGACTGTCTTATCTCTATGCAAACAGGTACAATGACTTTTTGGGTCGAATGTATGCCTCGATTGTCATAACCTACTTGCCATAATAAAGCTCAATGATGATAACGCACAAGAAGCTCTTTCACTTTCATATCTTCTATCTTCCATCCCCCTTTCTTGGTTGACCTCCATCGTCCTTCTTGAGTCCGTGTAGCCTACTATCACATAACTGAGTATAATGACACGCCAAAAACATTTGTATCTCATATAGTTGCACTTGCATTTCCACATATAAGCATTTCATACATACATATAGATAGCACAATTACATCACATCCTGCACACAACACATGTTAGCACATTTTACATTTGCATTATCATATTCATCTGTATTTCATACATTCACATTTGCATATGCATAACATTAAAAACATAAAAGAACAAAATATTGCATTTCCTCATGTACATATTTGCATCCATATCATAAGCACCACATAGAAAGATACATCACATAGGTACACATGCATATAGTTGCCACAAGGATGAATCATCTCATATATATATATATCAAAATCATAAGTGTCATGATACAATGATGTCAAAATACATATGGCTACACTATCAACCCTCATGTTGCCCTATCTGGATAGAGGAATCCACTTATTACTCCTACCAACACTGCTGGTAGTGCTAATCTTGTCCATGTCATGGTAACCCAAGCCACGTGTCCAGCTCTCATCTCTAGTCCAGGATCCTGAAACACTCATCTCAGGGCCTCCCTATCTCCATCTCGATCATAGGGTATCAGCTCCCCATCGATCGATATCCTCAATATCATGTATACATCCTCCAAGGTGATTGTCATCTCACCCATCAGTAAATGGAAAGTACAAGTCTCAGAGTGCCATCTCTTAGCAAGTGCAGTCAGCAAACCCATGTTCACTCGAAACTCAGGCACATACAGAATGTATCGCAGACCCATAACCTCAATAGCAGCTTGGTCCTCGAATGTTAGCTCTGGTCATAATCTCTGCGTCGACAGGAATCTCTCTCGTGACTCTAGCATAGGAAAATACTCCTGCAGTCAAGCAAATCAATCATGTCAATCAAAGTGACACTCACTGTTCATCACAAAGTGTTGCTATCTATCCTAGTGACACTCATTGTTCATCACAAAGTGTTGCTAACTATCCCAACAACACTCACTTTTCATCACAAAGTGTTGCTATCTACCCTAGTGGTACTCCCTGTTCATCACAAAGTACTACGTGTTTTGCACTCACTGTTCATCACAAAGTGCTGCTCATATTGACACTCACTGTTCATCACAAAGTACTACGTGTTTTGCACTCCCTATTCATCACAAAGTGTTGCTCATATTTGCACTCCCTATTCATCACAAAGTGTTGCTCATATTGGTACTCCCTGTTCATCACAAAGTGCTGCTCATATTTGCACTCCCTATTCATCACAAAGTGTTGCTCATATTGGTACTCCATGTTCATCACAAAGTACTATGTCTTGGTACTCACTGTTCATCACAAAGTGCCTTGATCTATCCTATCCTAGGGCCTTTGCTTGAGTGTATCCTCTTGAGTAGTTTCCTAATTGGCAACGTATGTTCTATCACAGAATTGTCAATCCTAGCCCTATCTGTTATCCTAGTCTTCCCTAGAGGACCTTCTTGAGTGTATCCTCTCAACAACTTATCCAATCGATAGCGTATGTTCATCACAGAACTGTCAATTTGACCTTGAAGACATAAATGTGCCTTTATGACATAAACGCGCTTACAGACTGCACAAACGCGCCTGCTCTGCACAGACGCGCCTAAAATACACAGACGTGCCTATGCTCTGCACAAACACGCCTATCCTACATAAACGTGCCCACATTTCACAAATGTGCCTGAACAACGTAGACGCGCTCGCATCTAGCACAGACGCTTTTCCCAGCATAGACACGCCTGGCACAAACGCAGACGCGCCTAGCCAACATAGATGCGCCTGGCACCAACGCAGACGTGCCTACACGTTTTTGACATTTTTTGACATTTTTTGACATTATCCTAAAGTGAATTTATTGCACCACCTAGCATGCATTAATGACAATATTTATTGCGACAAAGTACAAAGAGGTTTTGTGGTACTTACCGGCTCTCCTGCCTCTGCTGGCCTCTGATATCGGCGAACATGATCGAATCTATGAATCAATGCCATCGTTGCTGACTGCTACTGCTCTATTCTCTCTCTACACTCTGATCTCTTGGATGTGTGGATGACAATGAGGATGTTTTGCCCTCGTAGTCTATTTTATAGACTACCCTAGCCCTCGCCCAAGTCAGTCTTCATTATCCCGTGACTCTATCACTCTATCCGGTCAGTCCATTCTAGCCTTTCTTTCTTATCGAGAGATTGTTTGTGATCTTTTCAGACATTTTCATCCAATCTCTCGAGGGGGCATATCATTCCCATCTTGGGGCAACTTTGTATCAGTTCATATCATCTTCTTTGAAACAACGCAACAAGTTGCATTGTCTCAAAGAGGGGCAAAATGTAGACACCTAAAATTGTCATGTCTTTATTTATTTAATTATTTTAGCCTAATTCTTCTATTAATTAAATAAATCCTTATTTATTTAATTAATTCATTTATCCTCTTCTAGCCTTATTTCTCATTTAAATAAATAATTTTGTTTATTTAAATTACCCTTTTCCTAAATTAAATAAATACTTCTATTTATTTAATTGATCCCACTTCTTCTATTAATTAAATAAATCTTTATTTATTTAATTAATTCATTAACATTTTCTACCTATGACACATGTCATCCATCTCTTAATTCATACACTACCTACCCTCTTATTATTTTATTATTTCTTTTACCTACCCTTTAATCATAGCCGACCATTTATCTTTTACACCTCTCAATCTTATCCCTCCATTTCATATAGTGTCTTCTATATAAGGAGATGCTTCCTTCATTATCAAACCCTCATTATGAATTCAACCCCAACTAACTGACTACTTGATCAATTGACTATACTACGCCTTTGCACTTTTACATGTGATCCTACTTGCAACCACATTTCCATTCTTTGTTGAGCTCTTGTGCACATATAAAATCTGAGAGCAAATATATCAAGCAAGATCAATGGAGATAGGAAGAATGGAGATTCAAACCCTATTGGACATGTGATGGTATAATCTTTGTGATTTCATTTGATTTGCATTGTCTTAGGTAATCTTCATATGTTATGGTAGATTTTTGTTGTTGTTATGCTAGGGTTTATTGGTTGAATTCATTTAGTCTTTCAACATTGTTGTTATCCATTTTCACCATATACACATATAAATTTAACTCCCTTTCTTATTTCAAATTCTATCAAGTTAAAAAAAATTCCTAACACTCTAGAAATCAATTCAAACCACTCAAGCATAGATCTGCATTCAACCTTGAAGCATTCAAGTCTACTACAATAATCACAATCAAGTACCTTATGTCATTTCATGATGAAAACATGCAATAGCATGTTGCAAGACCTCATCACATCCAACCCTATGTTAGATTCCTATTGTGCTTCATAACTCACATTCCACTTGTCATTTGACTTGGTGGAGATCCCCCTTCTTTTTTTTCTTGCTTGCTTATGTGTTTTTGTCTTAGGTTTGTTTGGTCTCTCTTTGTCTATTTCTCTTTCCTTTTTCTCTTGTTTCTTTATTTTTTTTGGTCTTGTTGAGCTTCGAGCTTTGGGGTATGTAGAATCCCAAGCTAGTTAGAGTGTAATGTGCCTCTCATTTTCTCTTTTGAATTTAATGTTTCCAGGTGTGGACTTGGCTTTGTGCATGTGGTTGTGTCATCTATGGTTTGGATGTGGATCATTCTTGTTGTGCCTTGATATAGTTTTTAATACTTTGTTGTTGCAATATGGGACGTGGGTGCTTATCTCATTCTTTGTTTTGATATATGTTTTGTGATTGTGTTAGACTAGTGATGTGTTGGATTGCTTCATGAAGATCATGATTATGCTATTGCATTGGGATGTGTGAAAACTTCTTGTGTATGGTAGTGTGGACCATTATTGCATATTTGATTTGGCTACATGACCTATTGGGTTGTTGCTACGATGTAATATTGACTTGTTGTGATTTGATGATTAAGATCTAGAATAATATTATGATTCAGAGTTACTATAGGTCACATGGTGATTTCATTAATGATTAGAATGAAACAAGTGAGGTTAACTTGATTGGTTGATTTAAAAGTAATAAATTTATTTATGTTATTTTATATCATTATGGAGATTAAATTCTTATTGATATGATTGATTATATGCATGTTAGACTTAGTGGATTGTGATGATGTTGACCCATTCAAGAAATATTTATATACTTATCATTGCAATGAAATAATATTTATGTTGTTATTTAATATAGTTAATTAGATGACATTATTATTATTGTGCATTGATTGATGATTAGATGGGAAAGGGATGATATTGCACCATTCGAATATATGAGTATGCATGCAATGTTAAAATCCCCTTCCGATTAGTTTTAGTTATTTTAGTTATTTTATCTTTATGTATATATATGCATGAGCAGTTACACTTGACGTGTGAATGTTTTAGTGATTGCAGGTGCAGGGCATTGACTCCACCTGGCTCCATGTGCTTGATTGTGCCCATATTCATGCTAATGATTATAGGAGATAGCACAATGGCCACTTATGTCACCTAGCCTTAGCCATTGGTCCTAATTTGCATGATTTTTACTTTATTCATATGACTACAACTCCTGTTATTAGTCTAGTAATGTCTAGTTACCCTTATGCATTATTGTGAGAGACCAATAAATATTATATGTGCATATTCAACTAGTTGTCAATTGTCACTATTGTTGGCATCATTGATATTGAGTAAATCGGTTAATTCAGTGAACCGGTATATTAGCTAAGATTTGTCATTAATAGCTAACACTGACCGATGGAGTGGTGTATCTCAGTAGCAAAGGTGATGGCTTGCAAACAACATCAAAGCACCATCACAGATAGATGATCAAGGTTCAATCAGCTCAAGGGAAGATAAACTAAGCTAATCGGTCTGTCATTCAAGAAGATCGATGTTAAGGTCAGATCTTCAAGTTGGCTATTCTGATGATGATGAAGTCACAGAAGGTGACTTAGGCAAGAAGGCTTGAGGTCCTCTGCAAATCAAAACCTCATTGGCAAACAAGAAAAGAGGCTTGATGGAAGTACTGCAAACTGATATCAAAGGATGAACCAGTAGTGGAGAACGCAGTGGTATACTGGTAGACCAATGAAGCTGAAGGAAGATAGGTGGTCATCGTAAATCTCAGAGCGGTGATTGGTTACACAGTTGCAATGAAAAAAGGTGAGTTGGTGAGTTTGTGTCAACGCCAAATTAAAGGTTGGTGAATTCAACCTCAGTCATCATGTCGTTAAGACATGATTACTTGCAGATTTTTTGGTTCGCATTTAAAAGATTGAACTTGACTCAGAAGTCGCTATTTCTGGGGGATTTTCTGGTTCGTAGATTTGGATGAGTAGTTGGTGGAATTGTTGCAGGGCGCACAGAGCAAGAGCGAGAAGATTTGAATTTGGAATCTACCGAGATCTGTGATTGCATTGATTAAGGAAACACCTGAAGATGATGGCAGAGAGTGTATAAAGTGTTTTGAGTTTATACAAAACATTTTTGACCGAAAAATTTGCAAAGTACAAATCATGTGAGAGGCGATCCAAAGTGCAGAGTGAAGAGTGAGGAAGTGACAAATGAATTAGCAGAACAAAGTGTGTGTGAAGTAGACCAACAAAGTGCAAAGCCAAGGGTATGAGCAGAGGACCAGTGTAGTGCAGAGCAGACACAACCGATGCAGACAAAGCATGAATTTCATTATGATCTGATCAAGCTATCAGTAGTTGTTCCAGCAGATCAACTTCATGTTGCTTTCTAAGCATTGCAACTCAAAATCCCTTCACCGGGTGGACTTTAACAGGTGTCTTTGTAAAATCCCTTAATCGGGTGACATCTTAATTGATAATTCTAAGTCCTTCAACAAGGCTACCTCTAACAGGGTAAAGAAACTAACAAACCTTAAATAAAATCCCTTAACCGGGTGGCACCTAAAAGTGTCTTTGTAATCTCCTAACAGGGATGGCTCCTCACTAGGCGTACTCCAGAAGAGTGAAAATTTTGTGAGTTTCTATTCACACCATGGTTTTCTCCCATTTGGGTTTCCACGAGATAAATCTTGGTGTTATTGTGTATCTTTTCATGCATGCATGTTCTCCTGCAATAACTGTTTGTATTGATGAATATTAAGTTAGTGCAAACTTGAGTAAAAAGGTTTTAATTTTGTAAAATCGGTAGTGTTTATTCACCCCTCCCTTCTCAACACCAATTGTGACTAACAATTATTATCAGAGCCTTGGTCCTTAGATTCAAAAGAGCTTAATAGCTTAAGGAAAGATCTAAGATGATGCGAAAGGAGGGCCCTAAGTTCTCTAAGGAGAATTACACCTTATGGTGTGGTTGAATGAATCTCTACCTACGAACCTTAGGAGATCAATACTAGAATCATGTAATCATAGAGTACAATGAACCTACAGGGGTTCTCAGTGCAGATCAGATCAAAGAAAGGAAAGCCAACACTGCAACTATGGATTTGATTGCTAGCACTCTATCTAATGATGAGTATGTTGAGGTTCAAGATCTGAAAACAACCTATGAAATGTGGAATAAGTTGAAGATTGTTTATGGAGGAGATCCTCATGTTCAAAAGGCTAAGGTGGATAGCTTAAGAGGCAAATTTGATGAGATGAGGATGCAAGAAGGAGAAAATATAGAACAGTATAGCAAAAGAATAAAGGATGTGGTAAATTCCATCAGAAGTGTTGGAGGAAAGCTTGAAAAAGATGATGTGGTCAGCAAAATCCTGAGAACCTTGCTACAACAATATGCCATAAGGGTTTCTACAATTCAAGAACTCAGATCCTTGGGAACAGTTAGTGTTTCGCTTGACTCATTAATAGGTAAGTTGACTACCTTTGAACTAAGCAACCATGATAACAGTGTACCAAAGATTGATGTTCCTTCAAAGCCTCCATGATATCTACACCAACAAGGAGAAGAAAAGAAACCGGAAACAGTTCTACTACAAGAACTAGTCATTCTCATGAATGAGACAACCTAATATCTGAAGAACAGGAACAAGATGAGATTGAATCCCTATTAGCAAGAAGGTTGCCAAGAGGAAAAGGAAAGTATAAAGGTAAACTTCCCTTGAAGTGTTTCTCTTGCAATAGAATAGGTCATATTGCATCCAAATGTCCAGACAATGATAGGAAGGATAAGTTTAGAAGCTACAAGGACAAGAGCAAGAAGGAGTGTTATCTTGCAGAAGAAGGAGTTACCAATGAAGAATCAGAATGATCTGATGGAGATGGAATTGCATTTGTAGTGGTAAAGGAAGATAACACAGAGGAAAGTGATATGGCACTGATCTCTAGTTCAAACCAGTGTGGAGACTAGGTAATTAACAGTGGTTGCACTCACCACATGACCGGTGACAGAAACAAATTTCTTAGCATGGAGGACTGTAATGGAGGAACGGTGAGATTTGGCAATGATGCTCATTGTGCAGTAAAAAGTAAGGGATATATAGACATAAATGATAAAACAAATTGTGAAGATGTTTATTGGGTAGAAGGGCTAAAATATAGTCTGTTAAGTGTTGCACAACTTAACAATAAGGGTTACTGGTTATAATTCAATGAAGGAATATGCAAAATAAATGATAAATCAGGAAGTTTGATTGCTACCAGTAAACAATCTAGAGGTAATATGTTTCACCTAGACACCATTGTAGGTAGTTGTATGATGGAAAAGGTAGAAGACAGTTGGTTGTGGCATAAAACACTATGTCATGTTAACTTTGATAGCATAGCAAAAGTCAGTAAAATGAAGTATGTCAAAGGTATGCCTAATATTAGGAAACTTGAAAATGCTATGTGCAAAGAATGCCAACTAGGAAAGTTGACCGGGTTTAGTTTCAACAGCAAATCTTATTTATCTGAGAATGTGCTGGACTTAGTTCATATAGACTTGTGTGGTCCTATTAGGACCAAGAGTTTCTATGGGGACCAGTATTTCATGTTGTTTGTAGATGATTTCTCAAGAATGATGTGGGTTGTGTTATTGAAAGAAAAATTTGAAGCCTTTCACATGTTTAAGGTCTTCAAGGCTCAAGTGGAGAGAGGAACAGGTAAGAGTCTGAAATGTTTAAGATCAGATAGAGGAGGATCTTTCACCTCTCAAGAGTTCATGAATTACTATGAATAACAAGGGGTTATGAGACATATGTCTGCACCTAAAACACCTCAGCAGAATGGGGTTACTGAAAGAAGGAACAAAACTCTGATTGATTGTGCAAGGACTATGATGATACAAAAGTATATTCCACATGTCTTTTGGAGAGAAGAATTAAGCACTATTGTGTATACCTTGAACAGATACAAGTGAAGAAAGGGACAAATAAAACTCCCTATGAATTATGGTGTGGATAAGCACCCAATGTGAGTTATTTCAAAGTATTTGGAAGAAGGTGCTATATCAAGAGGGATAATTACTTTGGAAAGTTCGATCCCAAGAGTGATGAAGGAACCTTCTTGGGTTACTCCACAAAGAGTAAAGCATATCGATGTTTGAACAAAAGGACCGGAAAGATTGTGGAGAGTGCCAATGTCAAAGTGGATGAGTTCTCTGAGAAAAATGAATAGGACAACAAGAGTGAACCAGAGGATTATCAAGGATTCGAGTACACTGTACCGGTCGAACCTGTTGAAGAGAATAGTATTGTGGCAGCAAATGAGGAAGCACGTGAATTAGAACCTACACAACCGGTAGAAGAAGCTCCAAGAAACGAACCGGTACTAGCAAGGTATGTGAAAAACAATCACTCTACCGACATATCATTGGTGACAAAGATGCTGGAGTTTTGACTAGAAGAAGATCAAGAGAGAATACATGTCTGCTCTCCAAAATTGAGCCCAAAACAGAAAAGGAGGCTCTAAAAGATGAAGACTGGATTAAAGCCATGGAGGAAGAACTAGAGCAAATTAAGAAAAATGAAACTTGTACTCTTGTGCCCAAACTGGAGAACAAAAATGTGGTAGGCACCAAATGGGTGTTTAGAAACAAAATTGATGAAACGAGTCAAGTAGTAAGAAACAAAGCAAGGTTAGACTGCAAAGGGTATGCACAAAAAGAAGGTTTGGATTATGGAGAGACCTTTGCACCAGTGGCCAGATTGGAAGGGGTCAGAATCCTGCTTGCTTATGTTTCTTACAAGAAGTTCAACGTTTACCAAATGGATGTCAAATCGGCATTCTTGAATGGTGTTTTAGAGGAAGAAGTGTACATAGAGCAACCGGAAGGGTTTGTATCAGAAGATAGAAGAGATATGGTATGCCAACTGAAGAAGGCTCTGTATGGGCTAAAACAAGCACCAAGAGCTTGGTATGAGAGGTTGCACTCATATATGTTAAGCATAGGGTTCATAAGAACCAGTGACAATAGCAACTTGTATTTGAAAAACCAGAGAAAAGGAAAAACATATGATTGCAGAGATTTTTGTAGATTGAGGGAGATGATGAGATGAGCAAAGGTTTTGCAGATGAAATGAAACAAGAATTTGAAATATCCATGATCGGTGAAATAAAATTCTTTGTCGGTCTACAAGTATCTCAGCTAAAGAATGGTATATTCATTAGCCAGACCAAGTACATAAGGGAAATCTTGAAGACTTTTGGAATGGAAGATTCCAAACCTGTTATAACTCCAATGGTTACAGGTTTCAAGCTCTCCAAAAATGATGAGGCTAATGAAGTGAATGAGACACTTTACCGATCCATGATCAGTCAGTTATAGTATGCAGTACACAGTAGACCGAATATAGCAAAAGCATTTGGTTTGGTTGCTAGATTTAGTGCAAATCCAAAAGAGACTCATATGGTGGCGGTTAAGAGAATATTTAGATACCTTAAGGGGACTGATGAGTATGGTCTCTAGTAGCCACATAAGGGAGATTTCAAGTTAAGTGTCTTCACTGATGCAGATTGGGCAGGGAACATTGATGATAGAAAGAGCACTAGTGGAGGTGCATTATTTCTTGGAGATAAGATTGTGTCATGGATAAGCAAGAAACAAAATTGCATCTCTCAATCCATAGCTGGGGAAGAGTATGTGGTTGTTGCAATCAACTGTACACAGGTAGTATTGATCAAGCAATTATTGGAAGGTATCCAAGAAAAGGTGACTGAACCTGTGGTGATTCACTATGACAACACCAGTGTTATCACCATATCCAAGAATCCAATGATGTATGCCAAGACAAATCATATAGCTATCAAATACCACTACCTCAAGAAATGGGTTCAAGACAAGGAAGTGAGGCTGGAGTATATATGATGCAGAGCATCTACCATAACCCATTCTAGGACTCCAAACCATCCATGAAGCCCAACGTATCAACACAATTCTTCAATCAGTTAGAGGCATTATCAAAATCCTTAACATATTATCCCAACAACCAACCAATCAACATTTCAATGTATGAGAAATTAAATCTGCACTCAAGCATTTGGACTAGTAACGAAAACGACAAACTTGACTGTCCCTGTTTTGATAGTTCTAATTATGTTATTCATATCTTTCTGGCTAGACACTATTTTTGCAATATCTCCAGTGGAGCGGTAGATAACTAGGCTTACTAAAACATATCCAAAATTTATAACAATCCAACGGTGGAGTTAAGAGTTACACCCTCTTCACCGGGACCGTTTTGACTGTTACAGAAAAAACAAGAAATATGCATGCCCAGTCCGCCTAGGGCATCAAATACCTCTGAAAATACTCACCCAATCACATTGAAAATGAATTAATTTGAAATAGAATTAAAAAATCTAGCAAATACCAAATTTACAACTATCTCCAATGGTGCAATCAAAAGATATTAGTGAAACTCTCCACAAACCCCAATTTGGAGGGTTTTATGATAGTTTTATGAAAACTCATCCATTCTCCCTTCATGGTTCATGGCTAGGGCTAAAATATGGTTCAAAACAAAGCATATTCATTGAGATACATATTCCAATTGATTTTGGTGTTCATTTAATCCATTTATCTATAGAATCATGCACTGAAATAGGGAAACAACGTGCTGCTACAGAGAGAATCAAAGACACTTGAACAAAAGCCTTATCTTCCTTCATTGAAACTCCAACAAAAATACATTGAAAATGAAGTACAAGTAAAAAAATTCCCTTTCCACTCCTTATATTATCCTTACATGGATATTTGCATCCAAACAATGGACCTACAACTGTGAACCGACATCTATCCTGCAAAATAATGTGACAATTAGAGGTTTTTTTGGAGGATTTAACTTTGCAACACCTCCTCCAACTTTGCCACCACCTCAAATCTGACTATTTCAGCCTTTTATAAGATATTTGGTAGTTACAAATGACTCAACCACCTTTAGACCAATTGATGCAGAAAGCCTTAGAGCTAATCCTATTCACCTTCTTGGGTTACTTGTCTACTCAACCCTCTAACTTCTCAAGTCCATCCAATGGCACTTGGTAGGGGTTTTTCTATCTATACCTCCAAGGTCTGATCCACTTTGGCTTGCCTCCAAGGTATAGCCACTGATCTTTGGCAACTAACTGCCTATTGAGGATTCCACCTCAATCTCCAACTCCACTCCTAAGGCTCCAATCACCTCTGCAAAGGATCACAATACATTAATTGGTTCTTTGTGTTCAAAATGCATTTACATTATTTCTTTGATGAATTTAAGGGGTTTGAGAACCTTCAAACCCATCGCCAAAGTTTCCTAATCTCTCTTTGTCTCTACTGGCTCCTAATAGGCCTAATTCAATTAACTCTCCATTGGCTATTTCTAGGGCTTAGTTTAAAAACTTTTCATACAAGACCACAAACAAATTGTAGATTTGAGTACCCTTTTCAAATTTGCATACATTATTGAAGAATTTCATCTGGGTTTTCTGTACACATGTGGGAACTAAAACTGTCCTAATTTCAAGGGTTTAAGCCTACCTGGGTGTCTTACAAAGTTGTCCTTTAAAACCTTCACTAGTCAAAACATCTGCTCAAATAAATTGAGGATTATTGAAGGAAATTCATAGGGATATCCAACCATGTTTCATTTTTGGCTCCACCAATCCATATGTGCTCTTAAAACACACATCTCATGTTGTCCTAACTCACCAACTCCTAGTTGTGAGCCTAGGGCACCATTACACAATCAACACAAAGGCCTGCAAAAACCAAAAAACCTACTCTAAACTTATTTACAGACCCTAACCTAGAATTCCACATGATTACAACTGGTGCCATCAATGGATGCTCAGGTTAGAGCCTTTTTTGCTCTTAAACCCTATTTTGCAAGGGTTTTGCACCTAGTCACAGAGAATGAACTGGATCCCTACAATCAAACACAAACAAACTTGCTAATCTACCTTGATGGAAAGAAAATTCAATAAACTCTCATGCCCTACAATTTCAATCTACTGACCAGTCTGTACTGGACCGTACAATGCAACAAAAACCAAGAAAACTGTTAAAACGGTGAAGAAAACAAGATTTTCTTATAACTCAAAAACTTTCTCTTGCATTCCAAATCCTCCAACCCATACAATGAAGGTGTTTTTGGCTTATATTCCCATGTTTCAGTTGGTTAAACCAAATTTTCAATGCCAACATAAAAAATGCAACTTTTGCAAAAATGTTGCAAAATGTTGCTCAACAACTTTTACATTTTGTCACTTGAGATGCAATTTTGCATTCAAGTGCATTCCAAGGCTCCTGAAGCCCCTCAAGAATCCTAGAAGACCTAAATGCAATAAAATAGACCCCTATTGCATGTTGACAATGATTTAGAGTACTACTCCTGTGATCAACATTATCCTTACAACTTCCTAGGTTGATAGCATCCTGAACACAAATGACACAACCAACAGCTTGGACAACTCAACCATGGCTCTACTGAGTCACAATGGTTGGTCCATTATTAAATCATAAGAGACAACACAAAAACTTAGAAGAAATCAAAATTTCATGCTTGGAGTGTTAGGTGCCCTGCACCACCAATCAACCACTCTTTTACAACTTTGCAAAACATGAGTTTTTTGCTTGCCAACATTTAATGCCACAAATGACAACTTTGATGAATATGAACTCCAAACTTGTAAGACTTCACATGAACCTTCCAAATACATCAAAATGGACTTCAAATGACCTTTTACGACCTTTTTACCCTTTCATGACTCGTTTATACAAATTTGACCTCATAAACCCAATCAAGACCTTATTAGGACAACTTGGACAACTCATTATAATTAGCTCTTTTAGCCTTACATATGACCTCATAATGACTCAAAATACATTAAAATGACCATATAAACTCAAATATGAGTGAAATGACTCATGGCATGATCTTTAACCTCCTGGTGTACCTTTGGGTTAGGTGCTCCTACACCAATATACCAACAAAATAACAAGTGGCTGATATCTTCACCGAGCCACTACAGAAGGACACCTTTGAATACCTCAAAGGTAAGCTAGGGGTGATACCCCTACCTGCATTAAAGTAAGAAAAGAAGGGCTCTACATCAATCTGGTATGCTTTCTTTATGAAAAAATTCTAAGACTAGATTGATAAGTGTGGACTACTTCGATTAGGGGGAGCGGTCTTGTAAGTGTACTGAAATACATCTTTGGCATTGTTGTCAAAGGGGGAGATTATTATAGTGTTTGATTATTGGTGAGTAGTGGGCAAAATGTGTGAAGTAGTGTTGAGCAAAAGTTGCTGAAGCAGAAGGTTACTAGAAGTGGTTAGAGTGGTTTGTTGGAAACAAAGTATTGCCAGTGTTAGGGGGAGATACACATTACTTAGAGCAGAAGTAATGATCGGTACAAAGAAAAAGAAAGAAATAAAGAAAGTACATGCAGGAGCAACTGAAAAGACATCTTATGAAGTGTTGCCATCAATGCCAAAGGGGGGGATTGTTGGCATCATTGATATTGAGTAAACCGATTAATTCAGTGAATCGATATATTAGCTAAGATTTTTCATTGATGACTAACAATGACCAGTGGAGTGGTGTATCTCAGTAGCAGAAGTGATGGATTGCAAACAACATCAAAGCAACATCACAGATAGATGATCAAGGTTCAATCGGCCCAAGGGAAGACAGACTAAGCTAATCGGTTTGTCATTCAAGAAGATCAGTGTTAAGGTCATATCTTCAAGTTGGCTATTCTGATGATGATGAAGTTACAAAAGGTGACTTAGGCAAGAAGGCTTGAGGTCCTATGCAAACTGGAACCTCATTGGCAAACAAGAAAAGAGGATTGATGGAAGTACTGCAAACCGGTATTAGAGGATGAACCGGTAGTGGAGAACGCAGTGGTATACAGGTAGACCGATGAAGCTGAAGGAAGATAGGTGGTCACCATAAATCTCAGAGCGGTGATCGGTTACACAATTGCAATGGAAAAAGGTGAGTTGGTGAGTTTGTGTCAATGCCAAACTAAAGATTGGTGATTACAACCTCAGTCATCATGCAGTTAAGCCATGATTACTTGTGGATTTTCTAGTTCGCATTTAAAATACTGAACTCAACCCAAAAGTCACTATTTTTGGGGGATGCAGTGGCAAATTTGGATGAGTAGTTGGCAGAATTGTTGCAGGGTGCATAGAGAAAGAGTGGGAAGATTTGAATTCGAAATCTACCGAGATCTTTGATTGCATTGATTAAGGAAACACTTGAAGGTGATGGCAAAGTGTATAAAGTGTTTTGAGTTCATACAAAACATTTTTGATCAAAAGATTTGCAAAGTGCAAATCCTGTGAGAGGCGATCCAAAGTGCAGAGTGAAGAGTGAGGAAGTGCTAAATGAATTAGCAGAACAAAGTGTGTGTGAAGTAGACCGACAGAGTGCAGAGCTGAGGGTATGAGCAGAGGACCGATGTAGTGCAGATTAGACACAACTGGTGCAGACAGAGTATGAATTTCATTGTGATTTGATTAAGCTATCAGTAGCTATTCCAGCAGATCAACTTCATGTTTCTTTCTAACCATTTCAACTCAAAATCCCTTAACCAAGTGGACTTTAACAGGTCCCTTTGTAAAATCCCTTAACCAGGTGACATCTTAATTGATGATTCTAAGTCCTTCAACAAGACTACCTCTAACAGGGTAAAGGCACTAACAGGCCTTAAATAAAATCCCTTAACTAGGTGGCACCTAACAGTGTCTTTGTAATCTCCTAATAGGGATGGCTCCTCACTGGGCGTACTCTAAAAGAGTGCAAATTTTGTGAGTTTCTACTCACACCGTGGTTTTCTCCCATTTGGGTTTCCATGAGATAAATCTTGGTGTTATTGTGTATCTTTTCATGCATGCATGTTCTCCTGCAATAACTATTTGTATTGATGAATATTAAGTTAGTGCAGACTTGAGTAAAAAGGTTTTAATTTTGTAAAACCGGTAAAGTGTTGATTCACCCCTCCCCTCTCAGCACCGGTTGGGACTAACAACTATTATAATATTTACATTAATAATGTTTTATTTGTATAATGGCAATTTAATATTTAAATGTGCATTATGCCTTATATGTATTTAATTTAATGAGATTTGAATGATTTTAGCTTTAGGGTCTTTTGGGAGTTTAATTGACTTTATTGGTTTAATTTGATTTTTTATTATTTTTATATTCTCACTTCAAAAAGTGAGTTATAATTTGTAATTGGAGATTATTGTTCAACACTTAGTTTTATTTTCTTGTTGTTTTAATTTGAGGAGATTGAGAGAATTTTTGGGTAGAATTTTGTGCTCGTAAAGGCTCAAACTATTCATTTTGGTGAGCTCTACAAGCTGTTCGGATTTCGTGTTCTATTTTGGTGTGTGTGGATCTCACTTTAATTTTGAAGTTTTCTCCAAATTTGAAGGTATGGATCTTGATTTATCATTTGTTTCTCAATTTGAGTGTTTAAATCTTGTTTTAAATGGTTCATGGAATGATTAAGAACCTCTCCATAATTTAAATTTGGTCATTTATTTGATTGTTTGAATTTCTTGTTTTAAATTTTGAAATTATGGGTTTATATGGGGAAACTCTGCCCATTTTTTTATGGATGGGTAAAATGATGATTTTATTGCATTTTTGGAGTGTTGCATGTAGTTATAGATCAATGGGATTCTCAAAATTTTGATTGGTGAAGTTTGAAGTTTGAAGTTTTCTAGAGGTCCATCAATGGTGGATGGCGTCCATGAATGGTTTTAGCCCAAAATGTGAATTGGATGAAATTTGGAATTGTATGTTTTTTAATATAATTTTATTTTGTGGATTCATGATATTATATGAATAAATTTCATTATGGGATTGATTCAGATCCATTCTCTTGGCATCATGGCCAATTGAGTATGTCATCGTTGCACGAAAGATGGCATTGTGAATGTGACTATTCGATGTGTATTGAGATTATTGGAATCCCTTTTTGAAATGAGCCTAGGGTTATATTATACAGTGATTATAGGGAGTGGTTCCCATTCGTGTCCTCATCCCACAAATTGTACACCTAGAAATCATGTTTGGGTAGTTTTATAAATAAGTGATAACTTAATAATAAACTTGGGGTAAACATTAACAAGGTAAGTTGGGTTCCTCAAGCATGCCATGAGCACTGCCATGAGGTTATGGATGTGTTGGGAAGGCATGACTGCACATGGGGTGTTGGGATTGTTGGTTTCCCCAAGTGATGTCTCAGAATTACCCGAGAATTAGCCTTCTTCCATCAACAGAATTTTGAGCTCCTTGGCCAATTGACAAGGGTTTCCTATGAACTAAGCAACCCTTCAACACTTCAGGCTCTGCAAAACCTAGGCGGGTAGACCTTTTGCAACATCTACAAATCTGACACAATTTAAGGCAAATGATGCATATAACAAATAACTCTGAGCTTGAATATCCAGAATACATAAAACACTATCCAGAATTGGCTCTATTTTGGTTATATTTCATTTATGCACGTAAGAGAGAACAAATAATTACTAATAACTTATAAAAAAAGAAAGGGTAGGGTAAGAAATATAATTTTTATTGGAAATGTTTCTAAAACCAATCATAGACAATTCAAAACCACTGAGGAATTTGTACGTTCATTTACTATAAAATTATCCCAATGCTAGACTATACATAGTCCTACTTTACTTGCACAAAAAAATGAAAGATTTTAGAACCCCCTCTAACAGCATTGGAATTCCTTTTATAATGGTCAGGAATGCAATAAGCTTCAGGTTGTTTACATGTGTCCAGTTCATTTTACCTAATTAGCCCTTCTGCAAAAGTATAACCTAATGGAAACGATTGCCTCTATCTTGTCTTGGGGTGTAACCATCAATATGATCACTCGTGAAAGCCATCATGCCCAGATCAAAGGGCTTTCACGGGAACTAACCATCCCGTGAGTCGAGTCACCACCGACCATGGGTGGTTATAGACGTAGAGAAAGCCAGGATACAAGATTCTCATTGTTTGTCTTGGTAAAGTATGTTAGGCCCAATATGGAAAGCTAATGTATTGAGAGGGGAGGGGTGAATCAGTACTTCAAATCTTTTTATCAACAATTTCTTTATTGTTATGCATAAACCAAAAACTGTTGTAACATAACATAAAGCTAAAAAAAATAAGTAACAATCATACATGATTCACTCCATAACACATATTTTGGTTACGCGGAAACTCTTGGTTAGAGAGAAAAATTGCGGTGGGGATGGCACCCACAACTTCACTACTACAATAATAAAGAGTGCTCGGTTAGAGCTACATTTAGCTATTTCTGATAGCTTACCCTGTTAGGAGTAACAAGATCTGTTAGATCTACCTTGCTAAAGGATTTTACAACACTATATAAATGTTGCACCTGGTTAGAGGCTTTACAATTTATAGACTTGATTAGAGTCTTTTACCCTGTTAAAGGTTTCTCTTACAACTTCAAAATATTACAATAAGACTTTACAAATATCTGCAACTTTACATCTGAAATGATGTAGCAGATTCTATGTGCTCAAAATAAGATTACCTTGCCTATAGCATACCTCGGTAACTCATAAAGTAACTCGGTAAACCCTTATGTTTACTCTGTTCTTTGACTGTTCTCTGATAACCTTCTCGGTGACCTCTGTGTCTCTGTAACAGTCATAATACTTTGTGATTTCTCATGTATCACATAAGTCTTGCTTCATACACATATGCACACACATTTCTCTCATTCACATATCTTCTAACCCTAAATTCATGCTGTATAAATAGACTTCTTATGTCGGTGATCTGATTCATTGCTTCGATCTTACAAACATGATTTCTCGAATAAATAACCATGCAAAATATTTCATTGGTTAGATGACCTCAAAATTATACAAAATCTATATGTGCAATTTCCAATGTGATAACGGTTCTATGTGCCTCGATCTTGTAACACGTTTTCATATGTGTGTCCAAGTTCAATGAATCTGGTAACACGTTTCACTCGGTGTATATCAACTCAGTGTATTATCTTTATTGCTCCGTAGACATGAAATAACACTCGGTAGACAGCTCGGTGTATACTGCGTTCTATGACTGCTTTCTTCTGTAACCGACTAGATTGTTCCTACCGACTTCTCTGTGTGTACCAACTGCATGATTCAGTAATGCTAACTGACTAGAATATATAGAATGACTTTGGATATAAAACTAATGGCAATTTGATAAGTAGTAACAAAGTAGACCTTTGAGTATTTTTCATATGTGGGTTTATGGCACTACCAACCCACTTCACCAGAGAATGCACCCTTCACTGTCTCCACAGTTCTCTGCTTACAAAGGGAAAATTTGGCCACTGCATAAGATGGTAGTATCTACAAACTACAAAGCAGTCTTGTAATTGCACTTTGAGCCTCTTGTTCCTTTCTATCAGCCATGTGCATTTTCAACACCCCTTCGATTATATGAAGGACTTCGCACGCATGTTACTTTGGGATTTATGCATCTTTATGCAACACAATCCATAATTAACAAGGCCTCGACATATCTACAACACTTTTAAATCCCATTCTTAGCCTTTTAGGAACTATTAATCAATTGCCATTTTATTCTTACACTACCTCTATATTTAACAACAATCTTGTCGCCTTTGCTTGAGTACTTCACGCAAAAATGCATAATTGTGACAATTATTCGTCTGACTTCACACATTTGATCCGATCGCAAAAATCAATTTCATTAAGCTTTTTCATTTCAAACTTGTGTGAAAAATTCATAATAGCTTTGCTTTATTGACATCTGTACCTGACTTATCATATATCGAAACCCAAACGCCGACACTTTTGGCATGGTCACTGATCCGGACCCACACTAACCACCAAAATCTATATGAAAGATAGGTTCGCCAACTAACATATTTTCCACTTTATTGCTTTCCTTCTCTACCCTCTTGGCCACTCGACCAGTAGAGATAGAACCTCTCAGCGAGTATCGAGATAAAAATTGCAGCCACACGTACTCGGGAACTTGGCAAAACATATTTCGCCCTTCCATCGAGTTCTGAGCTCGCACAAAAAGTGCCATGTATGTCACGTCGAACATGACTCAGGGCTTGTTGAACTATTAGGATCAACTTGATCGAATCTCAAGTGGGCCCACTATGTGCCATGCAAGGAATCACTTGTGGCCCTTTTTCTTTGTCGACAACTCAGTCAAACAAAAAACCTGCTTGGCCATCGACAAGAGAAGACAACCCATCTCGCCGAGTCTAGAGTAACCTTATGCATTTCCTCTATATCTTCTTCATGAATAAGATGTCGAGTCATCAATTCACAAGCAAAATAATGAATACCAAACACAGGGCTTAAATTCTTTAATGTGCCCATTATTAAATGGCATTTCTCAGAGGCACTTCTCATGATATTCATCAGGCTTCAAAATGGAGCTCTCTTAAGTGAGTTACCCAGTCAAGATTCTGTAGAGGCTTTTTTGAGTGCATATGCAAAATTTTACATGGGCCCTCAAAATTTAGCCAAATTTTCAAGTTCCCAACAGGGACTTGTCTAGAGAGACATGCCCACTCGAGTAGCATTGGGACTTGCATAGTCGTCATTCTCGTCTATATGAGAGAATTATTAGTTTCATATGGTGCATCCTCATGAGCACATATGATGACACTCCCTCCACTGCACTTGAGAATATAATACCTTTATTAACTTGAGTAGATACCCTTGATAGACTTTTATATTGGTATTATCCCCTCATTGATCTTTCATTGCATATTGTATGATAATGTATGCCATTATGCTATGTGTTTGGTGTGTGTAATCCTATTGCATTCTTCCTTACATTGCATGTGTGTTTAGGCCTTGCAACTAAATCCACAAGAATCATGGGGTGGACCTATGGGTACACATGGTTAGGTGGCATTGTACACCATCATTCAGGACTGGTGGACTAGTTTGTGATTACCTTGGAGAGCTTCTTTACCTTCCTCAACACTTGACCTTCTTCATCCTTCTTCACTACAAATTGTAATTGAATGTAATTTGATATAAGTATTGTAATTATCGATGAATTATGTATTATCGACACTCCAAGTGGACTTTCATGGACTGATGTTGGAACCGACCACTAAACATGATTATGTATGCTTCTCATTTTATGGTATATTGTGTTGTTATCATAGGAACACTTCCAATGGTGCTTTAAAATGAACATAGTTGTGTTTCTTATAGTTTCTAGAGATTGATTTAGTCATCTCCTATTGTGCTCATAAAATATTGACCAAGACTTAGTAGGATTGAGCCCTTTAGAGCCAATTTGGGCTTAACCAGAACCACTCGATGGGTGTTTCTTGGAGTCCGATAGTGGATTCTAGTTGTGTTAGACTATTTTATGTCCATATGTGATGGTTGTGGGTTTATTTGTGGTGAAAGGATTCCACTTGGACTTTACCTTATCTTGTAGGAGTCATTCGGTGACACAGTGTCACTCGACCCATTTTTGCACCTTTTTATCAAATTATCCCAATTCTTGGACCATGTTCACATTTTGACTTCGCCTTGGGGTTCGAGGTGTCCTAGATGTAATATATTCTAATCAAGAAGATCAATAGTCTATAAAAATGTATGTCTTAGAGACAACAGTGTGGGTTCACCAATTCAAAGGATGCCAATGCATCCAAAGGACACTTGCATGAATCATGAACACTTGCATGTTGTGCTAATTTCCTCAAAATGCACTAGTGTTTAATCAGGACTATAGAATTCAAAAAATTGTCATCGTACACTTGTGCAAGTTTCTGAAAATTGTCCTATGTTGATTAGTTTAGAGAGGATGCCTTCCAAAGGTAGAAATATCAGAGAACCCTTAGAGGTGGTTTGAGTAGGTTTTGTTTGGGTTTGGATGGTGTTGGGGCCATCTGTATGTGACAAGGGTTTTGTCAGAGCTCATTTTGACACATAGGACCTAGTAGTTGGTCTTGTTTGTCGATTCAAGTCTTGCGACTTTAGGGGTGGCATTGAGTGGTCCTAATCACCTCTTTGAGATTTCCTAAGGAAACATATCCCCTTATTCTTTTGGAGTTTCAACTGCTTATTCTTTTTTATGTGCATTGTTGATTTTTAACAATTTGATCAAATCTTGATGTTTGCATGTTATACTTGCATATGTTATGCATGATGACACTTTATTACTTCAAAATATACATATTTAAATGTGTTTTATGTGTATTTTTCACTTATCCTATAGGGTTCCTTGGCAGGGTGTTACATGGAGGGGCTCAACATCCCCAATATCCAACGTCTATATTTTCCCTTTGTCTTTGTCTTTTAGGGTTTAGGCATTGAGGATGTCTCATCCCCAATCCCTAACCTTTGGTGCCTTGCCTTTTGGAGGTTGGAGGTCCAGGATTTAGGGATCACATTATTTTTGGGTGTTGGGATATTGGGGATCACATATAAATACTAGACCCCCCATATCCCTGACCCTTAAAATGAACTTTGTTGTCATCCTAGTGATCCCTAACCACATTAATTACACCTAACATCTGATGATGTCATTCCTTTTCCTATAAAAGTGGGTGTGAAACACTCATTTACACACTTTTCCTTTGAATTTTCTTGAGCTCCATTTTTTTCTCAGCAATCCTTTGTGAATTATCATCCTTTGAGTTGAATCTATCAGGCCTACAAATACCATTCCCAAGTGTCAGACATCAGTGGTGTCAGAAGCCTGATTCAGGTAGGTCTTTCTACTTTTTTTTTGTTTCTTTTGTGGTCCTTTGTTGGTCTTGCGCATAAAGAAGACCCATTGGCCTTTGTGCACCATTTGTCTATGTCTTATTTTGTTTCTTGATGTAGCTTGCAGTGTTGAGAAAATGGTGTCTCAACCTTGCATATACATAAGGTTACTATTTTTAGTTTTCATTTGAGCATGGATTGGTTCAAAATTTTCCATAAAGCTTCGTGTTGAGAAAATGCTAGTAAATATCTGTTGTAATATCATGTCTAGATTTGAAGATGCTAAATTTTCTATTTTCAATAGTTGTGAATGAGTTTGAGAGTCAATTTTGAGGACTTTAGAGGCTCTAAAATGACCTAAAAGCGTCCATAACTAGCTTAGTTGTATATGTCTTGATAGAGCATGTCACGAGCTTTCAAATGGTTCGTCAATCAAACACTTGATTCAAAAGTTATGGCATCCAAAATTTGGGTCTCTTGAAATAGAAAATATAAAAATGCACCAGGCACATGAATGAGCTATAAAAGGGAGGTATACATGTTGATCTGTGTTTTGATAAATCATAGGGAATCTAGAATTGGAGATAAGATGGGTGCCACTTTATTGGGTGGTTTTAGCCCATGTTTTTGTAATATCATTTGATAGTTTCATGTATTGTATCTCCTATATACATATGAGGTGTGTGAGATGGAGGTTGACTATAAGAGTCTTATAGCTTTTGAGTTACCTTTGAATCTTTGGTTGGTGATACTCCCGTGAAAATATTTCTCTGCAATTTTATTGTAATCTCTTATTGATTTTTGAATAATATATTGGGTGGCTTTTGGAGTGCGGGGTTTTTCTTCCAAGAGGGTTTTCCCCACGTAAATCACTATATTGTGGTGTGCATGCTATTTATGTTTATTTCTCTAAAAAATTTATTGTTGTTTAGAATATTTTTTACATTACCCTCCTCTCTACGTTAGTGTAGAATTTTTTTATCCTTATAAGTGGTATCAGATCCTAATAACCTTTAGTTTCAGTTGTGGGTTGTTGGGTTTTTTTTTAACTAATCCAGATTTGAGTGGGAGCTTGTGAAAAAGGTAATTTTTTATCTAGTTCAGGAATTTTCAAATGGCAAGTTCATCGGGGAGAATAGAGGTAGAGAATTTTTTTGAAACTAATTTTGAAATGTGGAAGCTAAAGATGTGGGATTTTCTAATAGATCGATATTTATGGGATGTTGTTGATGCAAATGTCTCAAGACCTTCAAATCCTACTATGGCTACTTAGTATGATGTTATGGACCATAAAGTTAAGGCTCTAATCAAATTATGCTTGGAATACTCCATTCTAATCAATGTCCATGAAGAGACATCTGCAAAGAAGTTATGAAATAAGCTTGGTGAGATTTATTAAGCCAAATCTTTATTGAATCAGATTTTATTGAGGAAGAAATTGTATTCCTTGAGAATGGAAGAGGGTGGATGGATTACAAACCACCTAGAAGCATTCAATATGTTGGTGGCTTAATTGGTATCTATTGGTAATATTAAAACAATATTTAACCTCAAGTAATATTAACTGATTTGGTTCATCGTAAAATGGTATGAAATAAAAAGTGATTAATTTTATAGGTAGATATCAACCTTGTATTCACAAATTTATTACTATCTTCTAGATGTTGATATGCAAAAAGTTTTCATTAGAAATTTACAACTCCAAATTAGAGATGAGATATTGTTTATGAAATCTCCTTTAATTCCACACTTGTGCACAACCCTTCATGATTATAAACTTTCGATTTATCAATATAAGGGTGCTTCATCCATCCATCCAGTTGACCAATCTGATGGATTGCCTTAATCTTATCAAGAATTTTAGAAACATGGTAAATTAATTATTAAGATAAATGCTTCTTCTTATAACAATATTCAACAACAAGTTGCAACTACAACTCCTCCTATTGCAACTTACTTTTCTTCTAGACCAAATAATCTACAATTTTCCCAAAATTTCAAGTCCTTAAATTATAGTATGCTTCAATTTATAAACAACAACTTAAATATACTTCCTCCCATCCATCCAATAGGTACTTCTAAACCTTTACTTACTTTTTTTGACCCAAAGGCCTTTTATCAATATCATTATACTCTTGGACATGATACTGAGTGATGTTTGCATTTAAGACATGAATTCCAAGACCTCATTAAGTCTAACATTATACATGTGTTTGGTTTAAATTATAAAGGGAATAAATCCATAGCACCTCCTAATCAAAACCTTAAAATTTTCACTATTTCATTACCTTCTCATTCAACAAATTGTTATAGAGACAAATTTTGATTACACAAATATTGATTCCCAAACCAACCAAGTAAAGCATTTAGATAATGTGATATAACCTTTCCTTGAGCAAGAAAAACCTAAATATATGCTTAAACCAAGTATTACCTTCACCCAAAGTGATAACTCAATTCATGTACCTGATGGACCATTATACATCACTGCTAGAATTAATGATAAACGCACACATGGGATGCACTTTAATCCAAATGCATGGTAAATAGGGTTATAGACTTGAGTTTATTTACACAACTTTTATCAAGATACTTACGAGATTTTTTGAAGTCTTGATTTAGGTGCATGACAATTTCACTTGTCTCATTATTAGTTCAATAACCCTTTGTGTTTAGGTTGGAACTAAAAGCTTAGATGTACACATTACCATAATACCTACCTTAGACCGATTTTGTGTGAATACAGGTCATCCTTGGCTCACCTCCATGAAAGTAGTCCCTTTCGTAGTCTATAAGTTTTTAAGAATTTTGTTTGAAATACAAGTGCATATAATTGTTGCACATATGAGTCTTGGTTGTCATTGATGTCAAAATTATTGGGGGTCTGATTGATGGTGCTACTATGATGTCAAACTTATTGGTGGTTAAGTTGTTAGTGCTATTGGTCTAATTGTTGGTTGTTGATATCTAGTTTTGTTGGTGGTTCAGCTATTGGTTTAGAAGTGTCATGATGCAAAAGTATATGGTTGTATATGGATGTTGCTCTGGATGTTTGTCAATAAGTGATATTACTTGTTATGCAAAATGATGCGTTGCTTTTCGAAATATGTGGATATACTATGGAAACTAATTGTAAGTGTTCTAGATGATAAGTATTGATTATGTACCATGTTTTCAGAGGATGGATGCCTTTTTGCTTGGTCCAGAAACTGCTTTGGTGAATGGTATCTTTGTCTAATAATGTATAATTGTATCGAATATGTATCAAATGGATTTATGGATTGGTATATAATGGTTATGGTGGATTGGTCTTCTTACATTTAAGTTTAAAATTGGACAAGTGTCTCACTGTGAGCACTATCCATGTCTATGATTAGAGTTTGTGCAATTTTAGGATGTTGTGAAGGAATGTGATACATTCCTCATCTTGTTAGCTCTCTATAGGTTTTGTGGATCATTGGATTATGTTCCTAGCACTTAATGCTACTTTTGTTGTGGTCTGTATATCTTGTCTTTGGTTTTGGATTAAGTGTTTGGGTGAAACATAACAATATGAATTATCTTATGTGTTTTGGTCCAAGTGGTTGCATGCGTAAAGGGGAAAATTTGATTTGTCAATTTGCAATGTAGAAGGAAGAAATCACCAAATCATTTTTTCGTAAAAACCCTTTACATTAAAAAGAGGGAAGAGAATCCACTAGATTCAGTCATAAATTAGATTAAGGACTGAATACTAAATGGATTGATTAATTATTTTGGGGTTTTTCCTCTCTTTTGTAAGTTAAAATGCTGATTTAGGGTAAAGTACTAAAAAATGAAGGTAAACTTGAGAAAACGGTGAGCTACAGATGTAGGATTTTTGCATGCACTTGGATCTAAGTAGTATAAGCTGAGTCAGATCTGACCCTAAAAAAAGCTCCTAAAAATCTGGGACTAGAACATGAAACCATAGTCCTTTGAATTTTCCGCATCGCCAAAAAGGGTTGATTAGTCTTTGTGAATGAAGCTTATTCTGGAGAGTACAACTCTGTACCTGTTTCCTATACACAAAAAGAAAGGGAAATAGGTTGGTAATTGGCGCTTGCCTTAGGTCAAACCCCAGTTTTGGAATTAACCATGAAATTGAAATAAAGATAATTGAAATGACTGTAAGGAAAGGTTCTCCTTTTGAGGGAGATGTTGAATTATGACTTAAAAGTGAATGATTATACCTCCTTGCGAAGTTTTGCTTGCCTCCACATGCAATTAAGCTTTCATGAAGTAGGATGTAGATCTCCACTTCAATGATTGAATCTTGACTTTATTGTTGCTCCAAGGCTTGAAGGAAGACTGAAAATGCTCAATTTCTCTTGGATACTTGAATGCTTGGTCTCATGTATGTAATGTATTCTTGTTGTAATTGATGGATTGTTAAATGAGAGGGGAAATCCTCTTTATATACTTACCCATTGAGAAAACTGATTAATTTTCTAACATGAGCCGACACGAAGAGGGAATTCCCACTCAAATTTAAAATGTGACAATGGGTTTAAAGGGGCCCAAAAATGAGGGGGACCATGGCCTGGCACCATGGTCCTATTGAGGATCAAGGCACCCCACCCTGGTCCTACCCTATTTTGGGGAATGGATCAAGTGCCAAATGAATAGGAAATGTCAAAAAATGATGTGATGTGGAAGGGGCATGAGCATAATTAGGTCCCAAGTAGGCCAAGGGGTGCAAATGCTAAGGTAAGGACCCAATGCAGACGAAATTGCAAAGTGGTGCAATTTTAGGATGCTACATTTAGCCCCCACTTAATGGAAGTATGAAGTCAATCATACTCTCGGTAAAGTACAAAGGGTTCACATTGAAAAACTTTCATCAAGTCATCAAGGAGGTAAGATACGCCAAGCCCCCAATGGACTTTATGGTCTTACAACTTCAATGATAAGGTAAAAGGGAAGATCGTGAGAGAGAGAGAACCATGACTACAAACTAGTAAAGTTATCTTACTATGAGTCATGAAAATAAAAATACCAAAAATTACAAAGCAAAAGAAAAAGTTCACTAAGTAACTTAAAGTATCGAGATATGCAAGAGAGAGAGTCATTGAGTAGAGTGTATGTACCCACATTAAAGTGATTGTGTACACCTTATCGAGAGAAATTGCTTTAAGGTAGGATACACCCAAAAAAGACAAAAATGTTAGATCACAATAATTTAGCCCCCAAGAGAGGAAAAATCAAAGGATAACGATCACAAAACACAAAGCACGAGGTGGTTTTGCTTAACTTTGGAGTCAATATGATTTTTAAGATAACCAATGTATATCATGTGTGTGTGTGTGTGTGCATAGAATTATCCTCATCGCCCAAAGAAAGGAAACCACCATGGAAGAAGGGGACACATGTGTCTTTTGAGTCAATATGGGAGAGACCAAAAGAGATCTCAACGCTTTGCATCATCCTCAAGTAGAAAACACTAGGGAAAACAAATAGAAGAATGGAGAGACAAATAGAAGAAGGTCACAAACAAGCAAGAGAAGAGATAAAGAATCTATGGTGCCATTGAATCTAATCAAGCACATCATTTGCCCCTCGATCTTGCTCATCAATGTTTTGGGAAGGTGGACAACATGCAAAAGGAGTGACATAGAGCGCAATAGATGGAGCTATCACAAGTTCCAAACAAAGACCATGCTCTAATGATGAGTCACTTTGTCTGTTACTAGGAGCTAGGATTAATGCTTTTGAAGATTGTTAGATAAATCATTGTCAACATCAACATATTCATATTCATGATCAGAAATATTAGGAATAAAATTTTCATCATTGACAACATTCTCACCTATTTCTTCATCAATATTAACAAAAATAGGAGCTCTAATAGGATTAGAACTTGAACCATTATTTGTCTAATCATTTTGCATCTTGGAGATTTAGTTTGAACTTCCTCATTAGGAGAAGGTTGAACAAATGGAATTATGTCAACACATGGTGTCTTTGGAGAAGAAGTTGTTTGAGACGTGATTTTACGAGCTCTCGCACGATGTCTCTGTTGGCGTTCTCTCATAGAACAATTTCATTTAGTTTTAGCCGAAGGTTGTGAAGGTGTAGGTTCGTCAGGTATATGCTTCTTTTCTTCTTTGAAGAAAGGATGCATAGGAGAAGGTCTTTTAGGTTGAGAAACAGGAGAGGCTAGTCACTTCCATTTGTAAGATGTAGGAGGAGAAATTGCACCATATAATGGAGGAATGGGAGGTGTAGGAAGGAGACCAGGTCCATCATGAGGAGAAATAGGTCTATCCTTAGGAGGAATGATATGTTTATCCTTAGTTTGATGCTTAGGAGGAAGATACTTTCTACTTTTGGGAGGAAGAATAGACTTATCCTTAGGAGAAGGAATGGATTCTTCCTTAAAAAGAATATATCTTTCCTTAGGAGGAAGGATAGTATTTCTTTAGGAGAAGAAATAGATTTTTCCTTAGGAAAAATAATATCTCTTTTAGGAGGAAGAATAGAGTTATCCATAAGAAGAGGCATATAATCATCAGGAGGAAGATTAAGTGTTGGATTTATAGGTTTACTCAAGGATAAAATCATCTCATTTCTCCATTTTTGATATGATTTAAAGAGAGAATCACTTCTAGGTTGAAGAGGTTGGAATTATTCAGACCAAAATTAGTCAAGACAAACATCTCCATGCCTCACCATGGGTTGATATATGCTATGATTAACAATTATGATTTTACCATCACGAGGAAATTTCAAACACTTATGAATAGTAGAAGTGATTGCTTTCATGGAACAGAGCCAATGATGTCCAAAATTCACACGAAATTGATCAGATGTAGGAATGATAGCAAAGACAACATCTAAGCATTTAGTACCAACATCAATAGGAAGTGTGATACAACCAATATCAGGACAAGAGAAGCCATCAAAAACTCTAACTACCACATCAGTTTCATCATATGTCACTTGATGCAATTACAAAGTATAAAGAAATTCTTCAGTTATCACATTAGCCATACAAGATGGATCAATAAGAACCCCTCGAGAAGGTATGCCTTTGATTTTTATAGATATATATAATGGGCCATCAGGTGCTTCAATAGTCTCACTAGGATCAAATGCAATGCATAAGTCTTTAGCAGGTTATATTTGATCTACAAGGTTCACCACATTATTAGATTCAAGGCCAACATCATTGGGAGAGAAGGTAAGATGATCAATCTCAATCACATAGTGGAATGGGAAGGTAAAAGACCAATGAAAATTTTAAGATTTTGATTAGGAGGAGCTACTAGTTTGTTTCCTTTATCATTCATAGCAGCCACAAATATGGTATTTTATCAATCAACTCTTGAATCTTACTCCTCAAGGAATAACACTTTTCAGTGTCATGACCGGGTTGACGATGGTATTGGCAAAAGACTTTGGAATCAAAGGCAGGTGGCAAAGGCTTAGTTGAATCAATTGGTTTTATAGGGGGAAGTTTCAACAAATTCCTTTGTAACAATTGAGACATTGTACTATGCAAAGATTCATTAAGAGGAGTGAATTCTTTTCTAAAGTATTTGGACAAAGGAGGCACACTTGTTGATGCGGCTACTACTTGAGTGTTGTTGTTGTTGTCATTGAATTTGGTGAATCCCTTATTCAGTTTGAACTTCACAAAAGGTTGTTGAGCACTTTCATTTTTATCATTCGGATCCATTGAAGAGGATTGTTCCAATTGACTCATAGTAAGCTAATAATTGTGAAGTATTGCATACAACTGCGTAAAGGAAGCAAACTCAAAAAAGAGAAGTTTATCCCTAATATCTTTTTGCAAACTAGAAATAAAAATTCTTTGAATATCTTGATCAGACACAAAAAAAGAAATTTGAGAATACAAATGCTTATATCTACCAATAAAATCAGTCAATTTTTCTTTAACACCTTGTTTACAATGCATCAAATTAGTCAAAGTAATCTTAGGACCAATATTATTGTGAAATTGTTGAATGAAAGCATTAGCTAATTATTGAAATGAAGTAATAGAATAAGGAGGCAAAGAACAATACCATTGCAAAGCTTTATCCCTTAATATTCTAGTAAACAATTTAGCCATTAATCTT
Organism: Cryptomeria japonica; assembly: GCF_030272615.1. Taxonomy (NCBI): domain Eukaryota; kingdom Viridiplantae; phylum Streptophyta; class Pinopsida; order Cupressales; family Cupressaceae; genus Cryptomeria; species Cryptomeria japonica. The sequence continues at coordinate 85,607,338 of NC_081414.1, read as the reverse complement.
TGGTCATGAGCAAAGTCACTACACAAAGTTTGAAATGTTTTCACATGAGTCAAGGGATCACCTTTTCCATTATAAAGTTAGAATTGAGGGACTTCCACATGTTTCAGAGGGACAACTCAAACAATGTCATTGGATAACGAGCTTGCTACATCAAATGTGGGCATAGTATACTTAGATTGATTCATAGAAGTTATTTGTTGTTGCAAAGAAGACACTGTTTGGGCCAGACTATTGATGGTAGCTTCGGTAAAAGGATGGAAATTGGACATTTTGGATTGAAAAGGAGGGGTAATATTATTGAATGATGGAGGAACTTGAGAATACAGAGGGATGTTGTTATAGGAAGACGATGGTTGAGAATAAGGAGGTGGAATGCCATGATAGGTAGGTGTGGGAGAAGATTGGGTAACAAATAGAAGACTCATTTGAGGAGGGATACAAGAATTATGATTAGAGGAGTTACCCCCTTGGCTAACACTTGTAGGTATGACATTTTGAGTATAAGTAGCCATGATGTTGGAGGTAAAAGTGGGAACACTAGCCATAGAGGTAGTCAAGGGAATGGAGTGATTAACTTGACTAGGAGGTTGTGTGTAACCAAGTACTTTAGCACAACTCTTTATAGGCATAATATTAGAATCAACAATATGAGCAATACCACACAATATATCAACAATGTGAGCAATACCACACAAGATATCAACACCAAGTTTATCACTTTGAACCATTCTTTTTAATCCATCAATCACTGGGAGAGCTTCACTTTTCGGGTATTGTTGACTCATCCATTGTTGAAGATTTTAAAATTGATTGTCAATCTTCTCCAATTGGTCAATGGAAACCCTAGTTAGTGATTCCTCCACATCATGAGAATTATGAAAAGAATGAGGATAAATGGGGACATTTGTAGGATTGTAATAACCACCAACATCCTCATGGAATAAGTTATCGAAATTAGGCTCCATCTCCTTGGTAATTAAACCTTGAGAAGCCTTAATTCTACAACTTCTTCTCACGGGGATATTATATGTTGGACTAACAGTAGTGAAACTCATGCATTAAGGGAGGGAAATTTGAAATTTGAAGTTTGAAAATTTCAAAGTAATTGAATAATGAAAATTTTTAGAAAAAATGATTACTCAATTAAATAAGCAAATTGTTTTATGCAATCCCCTAGGAAATTGAAATTTAAAATTAGGGCCTTGTTAAAATAACCTCTTAATTTAAAATTAAAATCACCCACTAGGAGATAGAAATTCAAATTTAAAATTAGGGCTAAAAATAATTTGAATTTGAAGCCACTCTAAAATGATAAATTCAAAATTTAAACAACCCACAAGCTCAATTTTTTTTTTTGAAAATTAGGGTTTTTGTAATTAACCACTCAATTTTAAAATTTAAATGTGAAATTTGACTTGCAAGTGAAAATTTGAATTTTGAAATTGAATAACACTCAAATCTGAAACAATCAACCCAAATTATGCTATTCACAAGCTCAATTTTGAAAATAAAAATTAGGGTTTTAATGAAATTAGCCTCTAAATTTTAAAAATTTACAAGGAAATCAAACTTGTAAATGTAAATTTGAATTTTAAATTGCATACACACTCAGATCCGAAAACAAATGTAGAGGGGAAAATTTGATTTCGCAATTTGCAACGTAGAAGGGAGTAATCACCAAATCATTTATTCTTAAAAACCCTTTACATTCAAAAGAGGGAAGGGAATCCACTTGATTCAGTCACAAATCAGTTTAAGGACTGAATACTAAATGCATTGATTAATTATTGGGGGGTTTTCCTCTCTCTTTGTAAGTTAAAATGTTGATTTAGGGTAAAGTGTTGAAAAGTGAAGGTAAAAATGAGAAAATAATGAGCTACAGATGCAGGATTTTAGTGTGCACCTAAGTCTGAGTAGTATAAGCTGAGTAAGATTTGACCCTCGAAAAAGCTCCAAAAAATCCAAGACAATGACGCAGCACCACAGTCCTCTGAATTTTTTGCATGCCAAAAAGGGTCGATTCATCACTGTGAATGAAGCTTATTCTGAAGAGTACACCTTTGTACCTGTTTCCTACACACAAAAAGAAAGTGAAATAGGTTGGGAATAGGGGCTTGCCTTTGGTCAAACCCCGGTTTTAGAATTAACCATGAAATTGAAATAAAGATAATTGAAATGACTGTAAGGAAATGTTCTCCTTTTGAGGGAGATGTTGAATTATGACTAAAAATCGAATGATTATACCTCCTTGTGAAGTTTTGCTTGCCTTCACATGGAATTAGGGTTTCATGAAATAGGATGTAGATCTCCACTTCAATGCTTGAATCTTGACTTTATTGCTGCTCCAAGGCTTGATGGAAGACTGAAAAATGCTCAACTTCTCTTGAATGCTCGAATGTTTGATCTTGTGTATATAATGTATGCTTATTGTAATTGATAGATTGTCAAATGAGAGGGGAATTCCTCTTTATATACTTGTCTGTTGAGAAAACTAATTAAAATTCTAACATGAGCCAACACAGAGAGGGAATTCCCACTCAAATTTGAAATGAGAAAATTGGTTTAAAGGGGCCCGAAAATGAGGGGGGCCATGGTGTGGCACCATGGTCCTATTGAGGACTAGGACACCACACCTTGGTCCTACCTTATTTTGGGGCAAGGATCAAGTGCCAAAGGAATAGGAAATGTCAAAAAATGATGCAATATGGAAGAGGCATGAGCATAATTAGGTCCCATGCAGGCCAAGGGGCACAAACGCTAAGGTAAGGACCTAATGCGGTTGAACTTGCAAAGGGGTACAATTTAATGACACTTAAACATGTAAAGTCTTTTTGGTGATAATCTGGAATGTGTGCCAACTTGGTGTAAATATTCACGTGTCTTTTTCCTTTTGCATGTAATGTTTTAGGTTAATGATGCATATACATTCTACATCTTTAAGCTGAACTAATATAGATTATTGATGATCTGGTTGGTATATAATGGACAGATCAACAAGGTTATGAGAGAGACATCGTAATTAGAGATATGGCATGGAATGAAGTGAAGTATGATATGAATGTGATGCGAGTTGATACAATGGTTTGGATGTGTTATAGTGCAGTGATGGAAGTTGGATCAGATGAGTATTAAGTTATGAACTCTTATCTATATATTAAAAGATGTTATTATCTCTTGTTGTTCAATTTCTTGTTATTATTATATCTAGACAAGTATTTTGTATCTTGCCCTGAAGAAGTGTTCTTCAGTTGTGCAAGTCTCTCTTTTGTATCTTTCCCTAAGGTTGTGTGCCTTAGCCTACAAGTCCAGAGTAATGAGCTCTCTAGCCTGTGGCCTAAATCATTATAAACACTTATTACATATATTATGAGTTTGACTCTCATTGTGGTTTTTCCCTGTTTGGGTTTTCCATGTAAAAATATTGGTGTACTTGTGTGGATGTTTTGTTGTTTGAGTTATTTATTTTTGTGCGCATGTGGTGAATGGATGTTATGGTTTTAATATGCTCAAGTTTTGGCATATGTTGATTCACCCCCCCTCTCAACCATCTGATAGTGTTCAACAATAACATATCATAGTGGATTCTAGCCCTTATCCAAATATCGAAACTTTACACTTGACTACTTTTGTATGCAACCACCTCAACCCATTCGACCCCTTGAGGAATTTTTTTCTTTTCTTATTAAAAATTTAAAAACTAATAGAATAGAAGTTGATTTATCCTTAGGTATTTCCTTGGTTCCCACTCCAAGTGCCCCTAAAAGGATCATACAACATTAATGGATATGAAATTAACTCTTGTTTCTCTACAAATAGTGATAAAACTACATCCTATACCAATAATTCTTCCCCTTCTTTGAGAGTCCAGTGTGTATGTTGTGATCTAACCTCCTCCATCCTAAAAAGGACAATGGGACAATTTCTTGGCACAATTTGGACCTTTTCCTATCTCTCAAACTTTAGAAATTCCTTTTTTTCTTCCTATAGCAAAGGAATAAAAGGAATCAATGTTGAGTGATACCCCACCTCCTTCTATATAAGTAATAAATATTAATTAACAAAATCACAGTATGAGAGAATATTGTAGATGACATCATGCTATGGTTCATGAGCTTGCTACAAGAAGTGAGTCTTCTCCTTAGTAATTAGATGTTAATATGATCCCACCTCCTCAACTTTCATTACCTTAACCTTGTCTTGAGATTAACCCTTACCTTGACCAACCCAATCAAAAGCTTAATTTGACGATTTCAAGGGATTCTTCTATTCATTCTTCTATTGTGGACGATGATGCTCACAAAATGATGTTGATATCACTATTGTGCCAATTATCGGGATAAACTTGGATAATGATTCAGATGACATGGCTGAAACTATGGAGAATGATTCTGAATTGTCCTTAATTTTTGTATAAAGCATTGGCTCTAGCTTTTAGTGCCACACATAGTGATCCTTCCTTAGGGAATGGTCCATGTTTGGAACTAGATATGGATCTTTCTAATGTAATAGTTTTAGCTCCTTTAGCATCTTTCCCTCCATCTCCTTATGACGAGCAAGATTGGGAGGCAGACAATTTTCTATAGATTATCTCATAACTGTAGTACCCTATTTCTTTTTGTGTGCTTGCATCATGCTTGCATGTAATGTGTTTTCCCCCAAGACGTGTTGTTTGGTATGTTTTTTGTTTGTTAAGATCTCTTTGGATGACACTTGATGATTTCTTGGACAAGGATACAAAGGCACCGACCCTATTGTGGCATTCTTCTATTTGTACATGTATCTTCATTCTTCTTTATTTGAAAATGTATTTTGTTATACTTATGCTCTTGTGTTGTCTTTTGGGGATGATGATAATTGTTGAGGCATTTAGGTCTCTTTCATGTTGACCCAAAGCCCTTTATTCCTTCTTATGCACTCTTCCTCCTTTTTTCTTGCAGTTCCACTATATTTGGGATGAGGTCAATTCAAAATAATCATATTGATATGCATTATTTATCTTATATTCATATTGATCCCATATATTTGTATCCATTGTGTGATCTTGTTTATATGTGGCATCCTCTAGATTTTCCTAATTATTTATCCTATATTCATATTGACCTCATTTATTTATATCCCTTATGTGAACTTGTTTGTATGTGGCATCATATTGATTTGTGTATATTTGGGGACATTTTGTTATTGCAACATACTTGTCTTTTAATGCATACTATGTTAAAGGCAATTACTCGTGGCTAGCATATGCAATTACTTAAGGTGGGGGAACATGTTCCTCCATTCATTTCGCTTTGTGCCCACACCATGAGATTGGTTGTTCACTTGGACCACATATTAGAATTTTTTTATGCCATAGCAACACCTCTTTTGTTCATCGGCAACACCATTATCAAGATTACCCAACAAATAAATTATTTTTCTTATTCGTTAATCTTATATATCATTGACATGAAGCTCACCTAATATACATAAGGATTTTTACGATTCCTTAATTATTTTTGGAACTTTTTCATTTCATAGACACATAACTCAGACCAAGAACAAGTTATCATCCTAAAATGATGGACAAATAGAAATTGGTAATAAGTGGATAGAGATAATTTTGAGGATTATGTTTCAAATACGTCAACTACCTGTGTAAAATGGTCGCACCTAGGTGACCGATCTCCACTATATCCATTAAGTTGGTGAATATGTGATGCACATAGCTCGGTTGAGCTGTTCACCTTATGTCCTAAGTGAAGGCTCATTTAATTATTGACAAAGGACATTTCTTCAAAGATGGAACTAACACTATATGTGCAACACATGATTCCTAAGCTTCCTATCATTTCATGAAAGGAGTACATTCAACTATTGAAAACATAAACAATTGTTGAACAAGAACCTATCTAATACAACAATTTCTATTGTATACACCTAAAAATGGTATGAAGATGATTAATTAAATAAGCAATTATTTAATTAATCCCCCTTCCTAATTCAATTGAATTCATTAGCAATTTGATTAAATTCTCCCTTTCATCTACTTATTCATAAATCTAAGGATTTATTTAATAGGTTCATTTCAATGGTCCCCTTTGATTAATTAATCCTCCCCCCATTTTCAATCCATTCTTCTAATCCTCTAATTAATTAAAACAAATCAATTTATGAGTTGTTGAAAATTAATTAGTCTTTTCCTATTATTTGAATTTTTAAATTCAAATTACCCACATGCCTCCTAACTTCTAACCATCTAACCTAACCTTAGGTTTAACCAACCCTATCCTATCTTGCACATTCTAACCTCCTTATCCTAACCTCCTATGGTGTGGATATTCCCCCATTGAGACACATGGCACTTTGGCCACATGTCTCCTCTCTTGGACACTTGCCCTTTTATGAGCAAGGCTCCTTGACACTTGTCACCACATAGATGACAAGTGTCCCTTCCTCCAACCTCTTCTCCAACCTCCTCCAATTTCACCCTTGATATCTTCAGACTCAATCTTGACCGTTGATTCCTGCCACCTCACCCCTAGCCTTGGAAATCCTATAAATATCCCCATTTTGGAGCACAAAGGATCCCATCTCATTATCAATTTAGGCATTATTACTATAGGCATATCCATTCTAGCATATCATTTGAGCATTGTTATTATAGGCAATTGCATCTTAGATTTAGCTTAATTTGATTATTTTCTAGCATAATTATTGAATCATGTAGCTTAATCAATCTCTTTTATAGCTTAATTGCATCATCGTCATAGATTAATCATGCATATCATTAGCTTGATTAGTCTCTTGGATCAATCTAGCATAATCAATCTCATATTTGCATATCATTATCATTTCAAATCCTCCCTAGGTGTAGTCAAGTCACTGGGATTGCTTATGCAGATCTGAGAGTAAATCCATACTCGCATCTCTTAGCAGGCGATAGGTCATTTTGTCATGGTTCATCTTTCATTTGCTTCTTATTTTCTAACCATGCTTGTAATGATCTATTGAGTGTTTGTGTTGTAGCTGCAGGTATCACACTTCACAAGCACAACAACTACAGGTGACTCTAAGACTGACACAATAGTGGTTGCAAATACAACTATTAATACAACTAACAACTAGAAGTTGGTTGCAACCAAACTCTTAACTACACCAATATTAATGAACATGAAACAACAACTAGAAACTAATAACTCAGTTATTGTATTCAAGAAACTAAACAACATAAAAGAAAGGGAGGCTCACATTACCTCGAGTGGCCCTTGCTTGAGAAATGTAGTCTCTGTGAGGAACTACAACATACTTAAACTTATAGAACAATAATCATCCTACCATTCTTAACTCATGTTTAGAACAACCAGACAATGATTATGCTCGATATATCATGAAGAACACAATATATATTCTCTACATCATATACTCAACTGAAATTACAAAAGTACATTGATTTTGACCCTGACTGGAATGACACGTTTATAATTTAAAGCATTCAAAGCAACTATATCATTAACTTCTTACAACTAACTCTAACGAAATTCCGCTTCTCCCTAACATTGAGGCGACATATCCTGAAAGGAAAAATGAAAACAAAGCATTAACACTATAGAGTTTTTTTCATAACAACCTCTTTTATTCAGCAGTGACACAGAATTGGGAACATCATTGTTTCATATCATACTCTTTTATTAAGCAGTGACACGAAATTGAGAACATGGTTGTTGCATTAACTTAAAGTGTAATGATGCACAACTCTATGATGCTTTATCTTCTTCTTAACATTCAATGGAGAGACAAAGTCAACAGGGACTCTTCTTCAACTGTGAATCCTCGTCAACCATGTTTATTCTTTCCACATTTACTGCTTTCGTGTGCTAAAAAAGGTTCACCTTCTTCAATTGTGGATGACACATATATACATTGAACTCGACCAACTTGTGCTTTATGACTTTCTAATAAATGTTAGTTCGAACAATAGAAGTAATCCACACAAATCATTCATAACATATAACAACATTTCTTTCATTAAAACATATTGCATATCCATATCAATGTACATTATATTTTATAATTAATAGTAATATGGTTTCTAAGGATGGTAAAGACATATAACAAATCTAATAATAATATGATAAATTATGTCAAAGTAGCAGGTAGTAGAAGAAAAATAATTAAATATAGGACATTAATAGAACTCATCACTAAGAGAGTATTTTTATAACACCTCCTATCACATGTCTATTGGTATGTCTCCTTTTTGAGCTCTCTATGGTTATGATTTACTCTCTTTTGTTAATTTATTAGTTTTAGATTGTAGAGTTCTTACATTCAGTGATTTTGTTCAACAAAATCTAGAGATTTTGAGTTTCCTCAAAGACAACATCCATCATACAAAAAAACAATAGAAATTGAATGTAGATAAGAGGAGAACATAGAGAGTATTTGAGGTGTGTGATTTGGATTTTATTATTGAATAGAAGTTGTCATTGATGTCAAAGAAAGTTGTCTTTTGATATTGATATCAAAGGGAAGTTGAATGAAGGTGTATCTGAGGGATATTTTTTGAGAGATGTTTTTAGTAGAGTTTTAATCATGCTTCTTACTCATTTTGTATTTTGAAGAATGGAAAATTTTGATTATTTGTCATTTCATGTTAGATTATTTTGAGTTGCAACTATCCCATGCAGTCCCATTGATTGATGTGACTGCACAATTGGATGAGGCATGTTTATACTATCATGTGCACCCATTCCTATTGATGAAAGTGTTTTAGAAGTCTAATGCAGAAAGTTGGTTGCAATTACCCAACCATTATGCCTACTTGAGAAACTTGCAAAGGTCTATATTTGCTAAATCTTAAAGTATGTTACTTGCAATTTGCAAGGAAAGTATGCCTACACATGTTGTATCTATATTTGGTATCTTTGACATTTAGGTGTAGCTAAACATAATGTTTGTTTCACTAGTTTAGCCACTACATGTTGCTGACATACCTCGTTCATGTTCCTAAATGATGTAGTAGTTGTTTTGAGTAGTTGCTGCTAGAAATTAAGGGTGGATGTTCCTTGAAAGTTGATTGATCATCTATAGGATCTGCAGGGTGTGTTTTCTTATGTGGAACTATGTATGAGCTTATTGGGCCAAACATATTACACATTTGACATGGTTGACTTGCAAGTAACGTGTAGCATGTGTCTCTATCGAAAATTGCATATGGACAACCTTTAGGACTTGCTTAAGCTTTTTTGTGAAGCATGTGGTGGGTTCTTTTGTATTGATGTGTGTATGGGCTACCACCCAACCCAAGAATAACAATTTGCAAGCACAAACCTTCATAATGAGAGAAGCAAAAGGCTATTTCACCAATGAACAGATAATAAATTGAGATGAGATAACACATTTGCAAACAATTTGTATAAACAGAGGAGGTGTGATGAGGTAGAAACAAACTAATGTGTAACTATCATTGCTTGTGAAGTCTCATATTTCTGATTTGGCAAACATGTTTAAGGGTTTATCTATCTTATTTGATGATAGTTATTGTATAATTGTTGTCACTTCATCTTTTTCTTTAGAATAAATGTTCAAAATTAGTTTCCATTGGTTCATTGTTTGTCACCTTCTATTGTGATTGGGCATGTACCTGATTGGGTTGTGGCATCTTCATCATCCTAGGACTTGGTGACACCTAAGAAGATTTCAGAGACATCATCATCTTACGTTTGGATTTTGCTTCCTACCAATTCCCATCTAGAATGGGAAGAATTCCTTCTTTTTTATCTTCTTCCTAAGTGGAGAACTATTGTTTATAGGCATTGGATTGTGTTTTGTCTTCAAGAACTCACTATTTTTGTAGGACATTGTTCATCATAGGGGGATATGCCATCTCCTTCTTTCCTTCCTATGGGGGATCCTTGTTTTATATAGTCCTTGGGAGGTATAATGGAGTCCTCCATGCATCGTCTTGTTTTCTTCTTTTCTCTCTTTTGGAGAGGAGTTTTGTTCCCATTGGGTTTTTCCCTTTCTCTAGTTTGTGAGAGATTTTATTTCATTGTACATGGGTACCTAACATTGCCTTGTAGCCAGGACCCATCTCGGCTCTTCCTTTCATATTGCATAATAATCTACTTCCTAAGTTGCACTTAAGGGGGCGGGGGTGTTGGAGTAAATGAGGTTTGATCATTTACATATGCTTAGGTTTTATGTAGGTAGCCGACATGATACTTTATTAGATATTAATTGCAAAACATTTAATATTTACATAACACATTTAATGTTTGTAATCGATAGTTACACATCAGTTTGTTTCTACCTCATCACACCTTTTCTATTTATACAAGGTGTTTGTACATGTTTTAACATCTCAATTTAATATATGCTCATTGGTGAAATAATCTTTGTTGCTTCTCTCATTGTGAAGGTTTGTGCTTCCAGATTATTGTTCCTGGGTTGGGTGGTTTTACCAATAGTATCCTACATATTCTCATAAGATTACGAGGCTTAAGATAATATATTATATAAGATAGGTTTATTTAATGCTTCATGGTTGCATTTCTTGTCCTATTAGGGGTATGGCTAGGGGAATGTTGTTGCTTACAATTCATAAGGCTATTATGAGAATATATTACCATGTTTGGCTATTGCCTAACACTATATTTTTCATCATTAGTGACCTTTATAAGATATGCATATATATATAATGTGTGTGTATGTATGTGCACGCACACACACACACACTTATTTATTTATTGCATCCTTTGTAAAAAGGTCAAGGGGATGACTAATTTAGATTCAATTAGATACTTGGGGAACTCAACCTATGCAAACAAAGAATATATAGAGGGATTACCTAGGAGTATATAGAGATGGTGGGGGAAAAATCCTTAGAGGTAGCATTGATGTCACTAATGTTTTTCTTATTTAAGCATGTTTGTAGACCTACCATATAATTTAAAGCTATCGATGGATGGTATCACATATTTTTGGGTGCTTAAAGTACTACCTATCTACCCTTTTACTTAAAAGACAATATCTCTATCCCGCCTCTCTTTTATTTTTGTTTTCTGGATTACAAACAATACATTACTGTACCAATATGGAACACTCTTCATCCACAACAATAGCCCTTTTTATGAGTGTTTTTAATTTACCATTGACTAATTATATTAATTTCACATGTATTTGCATACAAGTCAAAATGACAACAAAATATAATGGTAAAAAATGCATTCCTTACACTTCTTGCATACATTTTAGACTCAATTTGGCTTGATTAACCTTCACGCAATAACAAGCATACAAATGATATAATTTCTTCTTGCATACATTTTAGACTCAATTTGGCTTGATTAACCTTCATGCAATAACAAACATACAAATGATATAATTTTTAGTAAAGAGTAGGCACACAAGTCACACCTTATCTACTCCTATCCACAATGATTGATCTTGACCTTTAATTTTACCTTTTCTTATCTTAGGTTAGATTTATAGTTGCAAAAGTGTGAGGTCATTTTTGTAATCACATAAATGACCTGTTAACTATTACATTCAAACTCAAATTTAGGGTCATTGTGGTGTTCCAAGTAATGGAATCATTTTTTTAATCCTTGATGTTGTATTTAAAGAGACATGTAGCCTAAGTTTATTTTATACTTCATTTGATCATCTACACCTCTTGCGATTAGGAGCAATCATTTAATACTTGCACACAATATTAGGAGCATTTATAAGAATATTTACATTGCATAAGCATCTAGGGCATTTTGCATATTAGAGAACACATTTTTTCATCTATTATATAGTTGTTGAATTAGTGTCCTCACATAGTTTGACACAAGGGAAACAATTATCTTTGCCTAGTTTAAATCATCTAACATTAGAACTATTTTTTATGTTAGGATAAACTAGGGATATCAAGATGAGCTAAAAACAACACTTTGAAAATTTGTAGAGATTGAATCTATGGACATATATTAGATCCACAAGACAAATATTAGAATTGCATTTGTTAAGTTGATTCCATAGTCACATAAGTAACCCACAACAATAGAAATAATAATTACAGGTTCAAAAACATTTATCTAATCATCACTCATATACCTACACTATCAACAAATCATTTTCTATCATCTATCACAATATTTTTAATTAAATACATTTATCATACCCACCAAACTTTAAAAATCTAGATTAGATTTTAAATACTTGTATATTTATTTGTACCAATTTATATTAAAAGAGATTTTATTCTCCTCACATTAGGCAAAGGACATAATAATGGCCAATTCATTGTTAGAAAAAGAAACACCAAAAATTTAATGTAAATGTACCTTTTTTTTGATAAGCAAGTCATATACCACTTTTTATTAACTAAAAAGAAATAATAATATACAATTCGAAAAAATGTGGTGATAGGAAATACATATAAGAATCTAAACAAAACCAAATCCAAACAAAAGAAAAACCATATTTTTAATATAACAATGATTTTAATAATCTTCAATTTTATTTATTTTTAAATTGGAGAATAGATTTTAAATACTTGTATTTATCTAACATATTTATGTAAAAAGAGATTTTATTCTCCTCACATTAGATGAATGACAAAATAATGGGCAATTCATTGTGAGAAAAGAAAACACCAAAAATTAAATGTAAGTATACCTCTTTTTTTTTTGGATAAATAAGTCATATATCACTTGAAACACAAAAAATTAAATAAAAATATATATTTTTGATAAATACCTCATATATCATTTTTTATTAAAAAAAAAAAAAACTATTAAAAAAATATGGTGATAAAATACACACAAAAGAATCAAACAAATTTAAAACCCAAACAAAAGTGAAAAATATTTTTAATATAATAATAATTTTTATTTTTATTTTACCCAAAATGAGAGATTTAATACATGCTCTGTTTCCTAACGAATAGACTTTGTCAACACGCTCGCAAGACAGTCAATTTTAACCATGAAATCCCAAGTGAAAACTTAGAAAAAAAACACGAAAAACTTAGAAAAAAACACAAAGACGTCGAACTTGACCGTAACATAAAAATTGAAAAAGGTTAGATGTCACATAAATAGCGTGCATAAACACGCATAACGGCTTAAAAAAAGAACACGCATCGATTTTAAAAACGAAAAAAAGAGTCGGTACGGATGGAAATTGGAAGGATCGATTAATCTGTGCATAAATGCAATTGTCCTTGGCTGGATCTGTAAATAAAAAATTTCAAAGTCTTGATCTTGGTAGGTGCCAAGCTGTACGTATATGGGGTTTGACATCGTAATTTGTTGTGCATTGTAGGATGAGGACCTCGAAGAGACTCGAACCCTTGTCGTCCTGCTACAGGAGAAATGATCGCCGTTCAATATCGCATCGCCAGTTGTTGTCCCGGCGGATATTCTACCGAACTCGGTGACTTTTCTTCTCTTCATATAATATCGCATTCATCACCTTAAGTGGCGCGAACGCGGACAAAGTGCACGCACATTCCATTCCATTATGCCCTTAGAGCTCAAGCGGAAAGGGAGCTGACAGAATTTGTGTATATATTTATAGTTTTTTCTGGCAATTGACGCGTTTTAGATTAGCAGTAGAAGTGGAAGGGGCCTGCGGAATGCAGATGTCTTACGAGTGCAGGCTATGGCCTGCTTTTTCTTCTTGATTTTGGTTTTGTTCCTCGATGCATTTGCTCAGCGGAGACGGATCGGTTTTCTGTTGAACTTTCTGGCAATCTTTTTAAAGCCACGACTAAATTTAGCCTTGGGAGACAATTGGAGGATCAGGACGGACAGCAGCTTTGTGATTCGCAGCAGAGGCAGATGGGGCAAATGTGGCTGATAGGGTTCCACTCTCGACCTCTATTTCCCCGAATATTCCGCTAGATCTGGAGTAATTTCCGCAAAAAAAAAGGTTTCTATCAATTGGCAGAAGTCAGCTGTAGACCAAGGTTGTAGTTCTCGATCGTTGCGGAAATCGGTCGCGAGCGCGAAAAGATGCAGCCGGACCAGCGGCGAAAGGTGTTTTTTTTTTCTTACAATTTCTATTTTGTACATTTTTGTCTTGGTTTTGTAGGTTTATTGTTTGTAGAAAGGAAATTCATGGCCAATTTGGTGGAAACCTTATGATCCGTATGGCCTGTTTAAATATACGAGCTATGTAATCACAGAATGGATTTTATGGCCTAACTGTTATCGGTTCTCATGACAAACCCTAGTTTCTGCTGTCTTATTCTAACCCCAATTGGAAGTCACCGTGACATAATACATCCTCGTTAGTAAACGCCACAAGAATGCTGTGTATGCTGCTCTGGATACTTTAAGCTTTGTAAACAGAGGGCGCAGTATTTCCGAATTCTCCTTCTCTGCGTGACATAAGGCGCGAATTGTTTTTTTACAATCGATTATAATTTTGCTTTTCCTGTCGGAAGATTACCGTGGGCATCGGTCAAATGAGAATCGCAAGGTTAAGTATACAAATGGAGTTAAATAATTTGTACAATTGGTGTTATTGATGACCTTTTCTTTATCTTTTTTGGATGCTGCCTGTCTTCCATAGGTGTTTGGCATTGAAAATTTTTAGAAAATGAAAGTACATAGGTTAGTATAAGCATAATATGCATGATTATTGTGGATCCATGTTCACGTGCTGCCTTGTATTTACATTTTAGCTGGTGTCATGTATTCCACAGCAATATTAAACGAGGTCAAATGATCTTCATTGCCGTGCCATTCTGTTTAGTCATCACAGTTGAAAGTAATGCACAGTAAGAGTTCCAGGTAGCAAAATAGTAGCATGATCTACATGTGTGTATTAGATTCAGATCCCTGAAGCACTCTGCAAGACACACGAAAGTGTAGAATTTAATGCGTTATGGCAGAAGCAAAGCATGGAAGACAAATCAGAAAACAGTTACAGGACTAAAAATTTATCCTCATATCAAGAGAAGGATGTGGAATTGTAACATAGTTAAATTTGATGTGCAGTAGATGACACTGTTTGAGAGGAGATGAGCAGACGTGCCTATGTCACTGATTTAAATAGACATTTTTTATGTTTATAAAGTTGTAGAAGATGAAATAACTTATGTGTAAGATGAAACGGTTTGCTTTCTTCAGGCATTACCACCAATAAAGAGGCATCAAGCAGTAATGTTTGGTTCTGGCTTTCTCGGTGTTGATTGTCATCATGTGCAGACACCAGCCTTTGATCCTGGAAGTAATCCTCTCAACTGATGGGGGTTCTGTCATGCACAAGAGAAGGGGACATGGTAGCATAGGTAGTGAAGGTCATTGACTGTGGTCCCCCACTGGCATCATTGTACATCAGTGACGATGCATGCAGACAGTGCAGCTCATGCTGAGAAGGGCATGCAAAAAAGTGAGTGGTAGATTATGTTGAAAGCTGATACCAACCATAGAATTTGAGCTGCCACCTAAATCAGTATTTTTCTGGTGCAGTCTGTTCGGTGGATATGTATATTGCATGGTAGAACCAAAAATAGCATATGCCTGGGATTATCATCAGATTTATCATGTTCTTTTAGGATAGAAAGCTTATAGAAACTCTTGAGTGAAAAGAAGTGATTATTTTGGCACAACAGCACAAGGATTCCATAATTAATTTAAAAAGAAATTGTTGTCTTTTACGAAAAGGCAAAGAGATCACAATTACAGGTATTAGGATATATCATTTTTAACTATATTGTGGAAAAGCGTCAATGCTGTATAAGACATATGCGACGTTATGAATTTCAGCAAACGATCATATCTGCAGAATCCTTATGAAGCACCAAAATGTGTGTTTTCATAGTAGATAGAATTTAAGTATGCAGGTTGGAGGTTCACCCAAATTGTTGTCTTATACGAAAAGGCAAATAGATCACAATTACAGGTATTAGGATACATCATTTTTAACTGCATGGTGGAAAAAAGTGTTACTTTTTAGCTGGTGTCATGTATTCCACAGCAATATTGAACGAGGTCAAATGATCTTCAATGCTGTGCCTTTCTGTTTAGTCATCCCATTTGAAACTAATGTACACTAACAGATCCGGGTAGAAAAATAGTAGCTGGAAAAGCATAATCTGCATGTCTGTATTAGATTAGATCCCAGAAGTACTCTGCAAGACACACTAAATTGTAGAATTTAATGTGTTGTGGCAGAAGCAAAGCATGAAAGCCAAATCAGAAAACAGGACTACAAATTTATCCCCACATCAAGAGAAGGACGTGTAATTGTTACATGGTTTAATTTGATATGCAGTAGATGACACTTTTGGGGAGGAGATGAGCAGTTGTGCCTGTGCCACTAATTTAAATACATGCTTTTATTTTTATAAAGCTGTAGAAGATGAAATAACTTATGTGTCAGATGAAATGGCTGGCTTTATTCGGGCATTACCACCAATAAAGTGGTATCAAGCAGCAATGTTTGGTTCTTGCCTGCTCAGTGTTGACTGTGTCATCCTTTGGAGACACCAGCCTTTGATCCTGGAAGAGAACCCTCTCAACAGATGGGAGTTCTGTCATGCACAAGAGAAGGGGACATGGTAGCATATGTAGTGAAGGTCATTGACTGTGGTCTCCCACTGGCATCATTGTACATCAGTGATGATGCACGCAGATAGTGCAGCTCATGCTGAGAAGGGCATGCAAAAAAGTGAGTGTTAGTTTATGTTGAAAGCTGACACCAACCATAGAATTTGAGTTGTCACCTAAATCAGTATTTTTCTGGTGCAGTCTGTTCTGTGGATATGTATATTGCATGGTTGAACCCAAAAGAGCATATGACAGGAATTATCATCAGACTTATCATGTTCTTTTAGGATAGAAAGCTTATAGAAACTCTTGAGTGAAAAGAAGTGATTATTTTGCCAAAACAGCATAAGGACTGTATAATTAATTTAAAAAATTGTTGTCATATATGAAAAGGCAAAGAGATCACAATTGCAGGTATTAGAATATATCATTTTTAACTACAGGAATTATCATCAGACTTATCATGTTCTTTTAGGATAGAAAGCTTATAGAAACACGAGTGAAAAGAAGTGATTATTTTGCCAAAACAGCATAAAGACTGTATAATTAATTTAAAAAATTGTTGTCATATATGAAAAGGCAAAGAGATCACAATTGCAGGTATTAGGATATATCATTTTTAACTACATGGTGGAAAAGTATCAATGCCGCATAAGACAAATTTCAAGTCATGAATTTTAGGAAAAGATCATATCTGCAGAATCCTTATGAAGCACCAAAATGTGTGTTTTCATGGTAGATAGAATTTAACTATGCATGGTGGAGGTTTGACTTTGACATGGATGCAGCAAGGTGACAATTAATATTGACTGAGAAAAATTTAAACTTGGCAGTTGACGTCGAAGCTCAAGAAATTGAAATTTCATAATATTGTTATTTTTATTCTATGCGAATTTAATTTCAAAGCATCCACATAACACAGACTAGTGTCAATGTATGTACTAATTGGCAAATGTTAAATCAGTTGCTCAGAACTAGTATTTTGTTAATCTGAGCATAAAAAGGTGTCCATTGATCATATCTATGGCATAAACAACATAGATAGAATATCAAAAGCTTGGAGAAGAGCCACTGGTACTCTGGCCCACCGCTGAAATCAATTGCAGATTGCAATTTTGAAACTATAGATAAAATGGAACTTAGTTCTGATCCAAAATTTTAAAATATATTGGTAGCCTTATATTTTTTCTCCTGCAAAAACCTTTTTTTTCATAAAAATGAAGTTCAAGACTGAAAACAGAAAAAAGAGAGTTGAAATGTTGGTTATTGTTATGCTTTTATTTGGGGATGGTAAATTCAAATGCCAAGTTAATGTCAGGTTCTGGCCAAATCAATTTTGTTTTTATAAATTTGTAATGTTCCACGGAGTTTCCTGATGGGGGGACGTGGGGACGGGTTTTGGGGACTGGGGGACCAAGGGCCTAAATTTGGGGACGGCGAGGGGATGGCAGCAGAGCGGTGGTGGGGGGTGGTGCTGATATAAAAATAGAGGTGAATTGAAATCTTCAAGGCAAAATCCGCAATATAACATCTCTGCAAGTGGCCCATGAAAGGCCAACTAGTTTTGACAAAGTTAAAGGTTGCAATCAGTATGTAATGGCATGTCCCATATAGCAAGCAACCCAGCGGCATCCCTGGCAGATGTTGTGGTGCTGTGGGGGGACATTTCCCCCAAGTTCCCAAGTCTTGGAAACATCACCCTACAAAGGATGCGGGTTTTTTTGGTGGGGGTATCCATTGAACACTGTAAATTTGTGGAATTTTGAGGAGTCAACACCAAGCCTTAACTCGTCAAGCTGTATGAACCTGGCTGAGTTGCAACTCAGCTGGTTCCTGTGAGTCATACCAAGGCTGAAAACTGCAGGGTTATCATGTAAAAAGAATTAAAACAAAAAAATATCCTAATCTTCTTCTTAGTGAAATAAAATAATTGATGAAAACTTCAATAATTCCCATTGCCTTTTCATGTTTTAGTTTCTAATCGGCCTCACCTTATTACAAAACGTATGTTATAAGATCATACTTCAACATCCAGAGTATTATTTATTCACCTTGTCTATTTTTTGAGTTTTTTAAAGTCTCAATTCACCTTGTCTATTATTTTCACCTTCACAAATGTATAAAAGCGTAAAAAATTTTACTAGCTATTTACTTGAAATAGTTATTACTGATTCTAATAAACAATACAAATTCACTGGAGCGATGCCTGAGCAACAGATAAAACAATTGTCATCACAGAGCAATCGCTATGTATGTTCGCACATATCTAGCATTAATGTCTGCACAAACATATCTATGGTATTGCAGGCACCATTCATTTTTAAGGTATTTGAGATTTCAAATGTTTGCTGATAATCCAGGTGAAAGCCTAGAAGCCTATAACTTTCAACTAGAAGGTTTTTTTTTTGTTCATTTATTTGATGCCTGAGTAAGTACTGTAATTAGCTCATTGGCAGGGGACTGAAATGGGACGGAGTTGTTTGGATCATATAAAATAGAAGTATTTTAATAAGTTAATAAATGTCTTCATAAGAGTTGAATAATGAGTTTGCCCACATGGGGGACAGTAAGGTGCTTGCAGTGTAGGTTTGATGAAACATAGTTAAAAAGTTATTGACTCATTCTATGGTTTGTCAATATCCAATTTTCATCAATAAAGTTTGGGGAGCTGGTGTATCCATACGTAACCTTAATTTTTTCAGTGAAAAATATGTTTAAAGCTTATAAATCTGATATTAACTTAGTCTCACGAAATAGGCTTCTCTAGCAAATATGTTCTAAAGGCTCCATGCTGCAGTAGTTTTAGAGTGTGTAAGAACTTCAAATTATGTATTGACCAAATGGCTAATACAATCCGGCTGGGTCATCATTGTCTTCAGAACATATAGGCATGTGTTAGTAACATTTTCAATTGAAATCTGACAAATGTTAATAGAGTGCATATTTACAAAAACATGAAGCATTTTTCACAAGAAGGTGGACCATAAACTAGACATAACTAGAATCTGTGAATTTCCTCTTTGATCTATTAGTGGCATGCAAAGAGTTGCATAGCATGAAAAACAGAGATGAAGTCATTAGCAAGACAATCTTAAACAGTGAATACAGAATGTCAGGTTTGCGCTGGCTTCTGAAAAAGGCACGCTTGGCTTACAAAAAATCAAAGATGATTACTGAAGGCAAGTATATTAGTGAAGGCTTGAACAAGTATTTATAGGTACAGCTGCTGCTGGCTTCAAGTCACCATATGTTTGTAATTACTTTAAAAAGGTTTCTACATTTTATCTATTGTTGTCCTCACTATACAAAGTTGACAAAGAGGCCTTCTTCAAAAGAGGCCCAAGGTAATTATCTTGAAAAGCTAGCACATCAGAATGATTTAGGCCTTAGGTTGTCTAGCTAGACAGTTCATCTAGTGCTTATTGTGAGATTGTGTTGCTGATGAAGCATCCATGAGTGGGTCATTTTTAGCTTCTATCTGAGGATCTTTATTTAAAATTAAAAGGTGTTGTAGATTATTATTTGAGCAATTTGAACTTCATAGAGTATCTACAACAAAATTTCAGATCTTGCTGTTCTAGAGAATCATAATTTTCAAAATATATCTTTGATAGGAACCAGAAGCTGTTAGTAATCATGTGAAACAACATTTGGAAGTTTGAGTCTTGTGTCAAATAGGAGAGGTGGAATTCTGGAAGAGGATCCGTGGATGATCCTTGAAGTTGGAGGTGTCATTTTCTGCAATATTTGCCTTGTGTTTTATATAAGCTACCGTCATAGCATAAGATGTTGGTGAAATTGCATCATTAGTTTTATTGAATTTGATTCTTTTGTGGGAGATTGTTTCAGGGAACTTTAGCATGTCCATCTTTTTAAGTTTTATAGTGATTCAATAAAATAGAATTATGCTTGCCACAATGGGGTGTACAGATATATGCCCTCATCTTAGATGTAAGAAACATGATGGATTGTACAACTTATGTTCTTGGGCCAAGGAGAACTTCATTGTACAGATGACTTGTTTCTTTGCAATCTTGTGAGTTTCAACTTTCTTGCAAATGGAAACCTAGATGACCATGTGTTAAGAGGCTGTTTGGCAGCCAGAATTTATGAAAATAAGCAAATGCTGTTAACAAACGCATAAAACAATCTTAAATCATTAAAACACTATTTGCAGCCAGAATTATGAAAAGAAACTATTGCTGTTAAAGAATACATATAAAACAATAATAAAGACGAAAATAATTTGGATTGATGTTTTGAAACTCTTTGACAAAAACACTGTTTTCACTTGCAAACTTGAACTAGAGATTGTAGAGGGGTTAATGTCACGACAGTATTCTTTTTGGCCTGTAGGCATGCTGAGTAGCAAAAACCTACTATTGGGCGGCCACATCTGTTAGGATAATTCAGTGGGTAGTGAGTCTAGTATATGTTCAAATCTTTTGTAGCATATTATTGACTCCCAGCTCATTTGTGGTGAGATTATCTTCTTAATATCTATGTTTGACTATCTAGTGTATTTTTGAACATTAAACTTTTTTGTGCTAATCAAACATTTCAATGCCATGTTGGTATAAATCTTGTATGTATAATGTATATGAATTTTTTTGAGTCATGCTGGTATTTTTTTATAATGTTTTTTATGAGTTGTCATAATTTATGTATGTATTTTTAATGATAATTCTCATTAAATTGTATCGTAAATTTATTGCAAAACATTTTTTTGGCAAAAATATCTCCAAATCCATTCTCTGTTGTATTGCTATTACATTTATTACGATATATAGAACAACCGGCAGCAGGGGGCTTGCAGTTGTATCCTTAAGAGAATGGATTGGCCTGAAACAGGTGAATCTGTGGCTAGTAGTGGTTGTACACGCCAGAATTATATGAAGATGACAATGGCATTTTGTGATAAAATTTACAAAGCTGGGTAGACCAGTGAATGGGAGAGAGGTTTAAAAAGTGAGTGTGATTTGTATACTCTTTAACAAAAGAAGCAACATTGAGGATGGTTCCTTATGTGGTCCTAATATCAAAAGAAGGTCACATCTGTTGATCTCTTGAAATAATAAGGACATTAATGTTACGTGCCTCCATGTGAGCATAAATAACTAGAAAATCAGTAGAAAAGGTTAAAACAATCCAAAAATGCTGTGAACTCATATTAACAACTACAAATTCACATCTTGTTCTGAAATTTGTTTTCAATATTCCAAACAATCTGTGGTGACCCCTTCAGATACCTCAACAAACACTCAATTCTGAACTAGTCAAATTTCTAATTCTGCTTTTTATTGTTTCAGAAATTGTAAGCTAGATAAATTTGTCTATTTGATGCATACGACAGGAAGTTTGGCATTGAATTTAAGCATTAAGAACAGATATGATTACAGAACCAACAAATTCATAACAATGCAATCCTGACATTTATTTCAGTTCTCTGATAATGAAATGCAGCACATACAGTAGATGGAAAGTGCGATTAGTAACTGGGAAAGAATGCTTGCGTTTCAATGCACTGAGCATTCATGTTATAGACACATCACAATATTCTAGAAAAACCTGAATTCTGTAGATAGCTGAGACTGGTGGTTGAAGGAGTGCTTCTTCCGAACAGAATAAACCTGCGATATCTTTCTAGCAGAATGCGTTTGAGAACTTTCCATCAATATCACAACTTCCCCTCAATATCACACTCTTTGTTTTCAGATGTCACAGACGAACAACGCTACAGAAAGAATTGCGTCCAGGTGCTAACACCTCCACAGCCTTAAGCAATGATGGCTTCGGTTCTAGTTATAGGCCCGACCTGCACACTTAAAGCTCACTCACAAGAACCTTTGAACAGAAATGTGCACCGTTCAGAACCTGACTCACACCAAGCACTGGAGAACCAACAGACTTTAATATTTCTCTTCAATAAATCGATCCCCTCTTCAAATATTAAAATGCCGCTATAGAATACCCAGACCCTTAATATTCAATTTTGCAATAAACCTACAATATACATTAAAGCCACGACTAAAGAAATATTAATCGCTAAAATGTTTCTCTTCACAGCGATTACATACACAAAAGTTTTACGGCAACCATAAATTCCTTATGCAACGGCATATAGACTAGAGCAGAAATTAATATATCACACTTTGAGATGAACTGATATAAAATACAATCACCACATAAACATTAACTTTGATCTATCGGCTTGATATAAAGAATGAGGCATTTATTTGAAACAGCTTCTCTAGTTAATTCTGGCAAATATTAATCCTCACTCCAGTACTTCCAATTAAGCCAAATAATAAATTGGGACCCATAAATATTCTGCCGATATAACATTCAGGATAAAATAATCTTTATTTGCCAGATCAGACAGAGATATAAAACACCTCTAATATCTTTTTTACTGCAAATTTGTCTTCGAAGGAAGACTTCACAAATTTGGATCAGCTGTGGACTCTGTCACGTATCCACTCTCAGGAAGAGTCAGGTTTTCGTCCAACTCTTCTGTCAAACTCCTGAAGGTTTCCGTCCTTAGAAATTATAAATTAGGCCAACATAGTTGAAGAAATTTATTTAATAATGTGACTTATTTTATTATTTTCACTTTATTTTATTTTTAAATTAGTTAATTAAATGTCATCCTCTAGAAAGTCAAATTACATTAATTTTTGGACAACTTAATCAATTAATTTGATTAAGCCACTTTATAAAAATTTGAGGACATTATATAATAAAATATATTAAGTGGCACCGCCACCTTGTTTTGAAAAAAAATAAAAAAAAATAAAAATTTGAGGACATTACACAATCAGCTTATTGTTTCATTCTTTTCATTCAACTGAAAACTTGTTGAGTGGCTTCCCAATCTGCAACTTCATGAATGGGATGAAAGCAAAGAAAAATTCTTCATGAAATCTGAAAAAGTAATTGGATTTTGTGTTCAACAACCTCCTCCAGCAAGTGTCCTATTGAGATGCATTTCTGTCTAAAGCTAATAAAAGCTGTTCTTCTTATGTTTTTTGTTTATAATCATCAAGGACAAGTCTTAACACGGAACATTTTTCAATTGATTTTGGAATGCAAGGAGCTCTGGCACCAAATGACCTTACAGCTGAAAAAGAACAAAATGTTGCTTGTCTGATGTAGCCATGGATGTGTGATTACATAAAACATATTTGTTTCCCTAGTAATATCAAAGTTAACTGTAGTTTTTATGTGAACGTTAGTTATTCATTATTGTTTTAGTTATTTAATAAACATATAAAGGCATGCTGTTGGAATCCGTTCTTTAGTTTCCTGTCATGGAAGAAAATATAATTGTGATGTGAAATTTGTTGCAGTTGACTTCTATTCAAATTTATGATAGCTAGCCAGGTGGAATCATATTCTGAATCATTTAATTCTTCAATTATAATTCGTTTGAACCATTTTTAAAATTCAGGTCAATAAAACCAGTTACTGGAATATACCTCAAGTCCACTATTTTTGGCCAGTTTATATCAGAAAAGCAGTTGAAAAGAGGCAGATGACAAATGACAAGAATTATTCATTGTCATGTTTATTTTTTATGAACATTTACACACAATTGTCTAATTTGTCTGTGTTTTGCGTTTGATTGCAGAGCTCTGCAGAGACAGAGTTCTTTACAGAGTATGGAGGAGCTAGTCGTTACAAGATCCAAGAAGTGATAGGCAAAGGAAGCTATGGAGTTGTATGCTCTGCAATTGATACACATACTGGGGAGAAAGTAGCAATTAAGAAGATAACCAACATCTTTGAACATTTGTCTGATGCCACACGGATATTACGTGAAATCAAACTTCTCAGGCTGCTGCGTCATCCTGACATAGTGGAAATTAAGCACATCATGTTACCTCCTTCACAGAGAGAATTTAAAGATATATATGTTGTATTTGAACTTATGGAGTCTGACCTACATCAGGTTATAAAGGCTAATGATGACCTGACACCTGAACATTACCAATTTTTCTTATATCAACTTCTTCGAGCTTTGAAGTATATACATACAGGTGCTTTTCCATTTAGCATATTCTTCCTATTTGTGTGTTTGCAAAACAATTTTCCACCCTGATTTACAAATTTTGCTTTTTCAATGGATTTGGATTCTAGGCCAAAAGTTTTCCGTAGAAATATGGAAGATCGAAACTTCCAGTTCTGCTATTAACCATGTTTATTCTAAAGCTATTTTGTTTACTAGAAAATGGTTGTAGACATATAACATATGCGATTAGAAGATTAGATGGTTTTCTAGATTCTAGAGTACAATTTGAGTATAGCTAAGGTAATAATTGGCAATTATTTGTAGCTTGTCATCAGCAATGAGTTTGATCAACTAACAGGAGTATTTATAGAGAAGAAGCCACTTCTCTCTTTGCACGTTTATATGCTTACAAAGTCTTGAGTACATATTCTTGTCTTTAAATCTATCCAGATCTCTGGTGTGTCTGGCTAACTGCCTTTAGATCTGACCATCTGTTTAGTGATGTTTGATGTTGAAATTTGGGATTAAGGTACAACATTCTATACTTATTTTTTGGGCAATACTCATATGTAGCAAATGTATTTCATCGGGATCTGAAGCCAAAGAATGTCCTTGCCAATGCGGACTGCAAGCTCAAAATTTGTGACTTTGGCTTAGCAAGAGTTGCCTTCAGTGACACTCCCACAGCAATCTTTTGGACTGTATGCCCTGAACACTCAATCCTTTACTTGTTTATCATATTACAGAATTTGCATTCAAAATATATTATTTCATATTAGAGTTGGTTTAGATTGATGCTTGACTTGTTCTACAAGTTAGCCATTTTAGAGATATTCTTCTTTCAGTATGCCTGAAATTACAGTCAATTTTTGCAGGATTATGTTGCCACAAGGTGGTACAGGGCTCCTGAGTTGTGCGGTTCCTTTTTCTCCAAGGTATAACATAGTTTGACTTTTATAGAATTGATTTTAATTTTAAGCCTTTACAAGTTTCTATCAAGCATGGTTTCAACTGTGGGTAATTTCATATGCTTGGTTGTAAGGTATGAATGCATGTCCACTTATTTATTTTTTGTTTCTTTTAGTTCCTAATGTATTTATACTTCTGTTATCCTAGTACATGAGGATACACACTACTCAGGAGTTAAAGTAAACTCTTAAGAAGTGAGATGTGTTTTGTGTTATGCCTTATTAGAATTCACGTGTTGAAACCATGTATTGCACAAAGATAGTGAACTTGCATAAGTAAGTATGCTGGCACATTTTGAAACACAGCATGTCAATGTACTTATATTCTGTTTGGTTTAACTAAAATTAGTTTTTAACATTGTATTTTATATGGTTATGCTTCTGGAGAACCAAACTTCCTGTCAGAAGTTGTGGATTATGGATCATTTTAGAGGATACTCCCAAGAATAGCTTTCAAGTTATCAATGTATTTGATACATAATGCTTACCGTTGACGTATAACAATCATCTAGGTTTCATAGAGAATATATGATTTGGTCACAATTGGAGTGTTTAATAATTAAAGACTATCTAAGTTTTGAACCATGTGACAAATGACAATATACAACTCATTTACACAGCAGTTAAAAGAAATTGACACAATGGAAACAAAGTTTATTGTTTTAAAATATTGATACATCATACACTTCATAAGCTTCAACAGTGTTTAATCATAGATTTTAGAATATCATATAAATTTTCTAAGATATTGAAGCTTTCAACCGTTAGGAAAGGTGTCCAAACCTTGCTCCGAATTTAAATGTAGTTTTTGGACTATGAAACATAAAAATTCAGTTTCTAGGCTATAAATTTTGTTTTCATGCAAAGTAATTTTTTTAGGTTGTTAGGCATTGCTTCTAGGGTGCCTGTTGCATAGATCTTTCGAGCTCTAATTTACCAAAAAAAGGCTTTTCAGTTGCCTTAAGAATTTGGGCCTCCAAAAATTGGAAATGTGAAAAACATATTAGACATAGGAAAAGTTGTAAGAGGGAATTACGTTTGTTGACCAACCTATTATGTGTGTTATGGCACATCATAACACATCTTTGAATGTAGATAATGAAACTAAGAATCCCTCAATTGGTAAGTGGATTATGTTGCACTTATGAAATTGGAAGGAATTTGGTAATTTTAGCATGTGAATTTATCTTGAGATTTGGGTGTTAGTTTTCTAACTAGGCATTTGGGAACCACAGTTTTGGATGGTTTTAATTTATGTTTTTAATTTATTATTTGATGGTTTACATGATGCTTGAAATGGATGTATTGGATAGTGAATTTGTACGTATTGTTATGCTGCCAAAATTACTTCAAGTCTCTAGTTGGTGATACACCTATAAAGGCTTTCTTTGCAAGTGTATTGTAATTATGTTTAGAATATTAAATAATACATTGGGCCACTTTGGAGAGGTGTTTTTCTCCAAGAAGGGGCTTCCTCATGTGCACCTATGTTGTGATATGATCTTGTTAATGTTTTAGATGTGTTTCTCTTTTGTGTAATTTTAAATATTTAAAATTTACATAACTCTCCTTTAATATTAGTTTAGAAAGCTTTTCCCAATACCTTGCTTTCGTGTGGTAATAGAGCCTGATCACCTCCAATTTTAGGTGTTCGATAGAGGGTTTTTGGCTCTAGTTTCCAATTGAGTGGCAGCTTGTGTAGAAGGGTTTGATCTTATTGTAGGAAGAGGTGGTAAGCACATTTAGAATAGGAATGGAGTTCTCAAGGATAAACTTTGAGCTTTGGAAGCTCAAAAAGGAGATATGCTCATGAATAGGGATTTATGGACTACAATATCTAAATATAAACCTATTGCCACGTCACAAGAAATCTGAGACAAAATGGATAAAGAATCTAAGGGTCTTAGTAGATTTCGTTTGGATGGTTTGTATTGCTGACTGTACATGAAGAGGTCACAATGACACTTATTTGGAAGAAATTGGGAGATTTTTATCAAGCTAAATCTTTGGTTAACAAAATGTTTTTAAGAAAGAAGTTGTAGGCTGTTAGGATGGAGGTTGGTGGCCTTGTGGTTGAGCATTTGAATGCATTTAACATGGTTATTACATAGTTGCACTTTGTTGAAGTAAAAATGGAGGAGGATTGTTGGATGACTTTGCTATGTTCTTTTCAAATTAATGGAACCAACTTATTATGGCTATTGGGAGCACCACCACCAAATTGAAAATCGATGAGGTGGTGGCGTCATTGCTTTCCAAAGAGATGTGAAGAAAGATTTTCAAATATGCCAAGAAGGTCCTAGTTGTTTGTGGCAAGATGGAAAGAAAATGGCAAGGATAAGAAGCAAGACAAGTCTAAATTGAAATTTGGTGGGAGATCTAAGTCTCTTGGTAAGTCCTAAACAAAATATTGGAATTGCGACAAGATTGGTTATTCAAAAGAGATTTTGAGGAAGAGGAAATAAAAGAGAGATTTTAATGACAAGTATGAGAAGTCCTCCTAGGAATCCTAGGATGATGGTGATGCATTTGTAGCCTTGGCTACACATGCATCATAAGGTGCAAGGTTGTTTGACTTTGTGCATCTTTTCACATGACCTCACATTGGGGTTGGTTTCCAAAAGTATGAAGAATATGGTAGAAATCTGTACTATGGAGATGATTCTTATATCATGATTGTTGGTTGTGGAAGAGTCTTGATTTAATTCTTTGATGGACGAGTGAAGGGGATTGATGGTGTATTGCATATATGTGATTTTGCATGAAACCTACTTTTTGTGAGTAAATTGAATGATTTGGGTGTGCAAGTTGTTTTCTTGAGCGTAGGGTGTAAAATGGTTAGAGGAGCTATGGTGTTTACTAAGGGTGTTTAGATAGGTACTTTGTTACAATTGGATGTATGCATGATTGCGTGCAATAGTTCTTTTGTTTTCGTAGTGAAGAGATGTGCAAAATCATCACCTTAATTATTGAAAGTGAAACCATCAACAAAGATGAATATTGTATCCATTTTTAATGGTAGTGTTTTTTGGGCACCTAAGGTGCTCATATTTTGGAGACTAAGCTTCCTATAGAGGAAACTATGCTATGGCACTAGAGGATGGGTCACATTGGTGAGAAAGAGCGAAGGACTTAACGATTTTAAACTTGAGTTCAATTTCTGTGAACATTGTTTACATGGATAACAAAGATGCGTTTGATGACTATAGTAGGACATACACATATTTCCATAGGAACAAGTATAAAGTCTTTAGTTAGTTTAAAGAGTTTAAGGCTCTTGTGGAAAAGTATGAAACTCAAAAGCTTAATATTTTGAGGATTGATAAGCGTGGTGATTTTGTTCAATAGATTTCTACAGTTTTTGCAATGAGCATGGAATAGAAAGGCATAAGATGACTACATACACCCTTGAATAGAATAAAGTTGCTTAAAGAATGAATATGATGATATATGGCATTGATGGAGAGAGCTAGGAGTATGCTCATTGGGGTTAGCTTGGAACAAAAAAATTGGGTAGAAGTGGTTGCTATGATTTGTTACTTGGTAAAAAGGTCTCCTACATAGTTTCTTGTTGATAAGACCGTGGTTGGGCAAAAAGATTTCATTGGGACATCTTAGAGTTTTTGATTGTGAGGCTTATGCATATGTGCTTAGGGAAAGAAGTCAAAATTGGAGAATAGGGCTGTAAAATCTATTTTATCACTTATGATATTGGTGTGAAAGAGTACATGCTTTGGGATCCTGTGGCCAAGAAATTTTTCTATAGTGGAAGTGTTATCTTTAGAGAAAATTGGCCTTTTTCCACTATATTGCAACTAGAAAAAGATGAAAAGAAAGACGTGTTTTAAATACCCCCTAAATTCTAATGACCAAGAAAGTTGAACCAAAAGCCTATGAAGGATCTAAAGAGTAGAACTGAGATACTTCAGCGAGTTTTGAAGAGGAGGTAGAACCTTCACCATAAATAGTTGCAAATGACGTGGCTACGCTAAAGAAAAATGACACATGTGACTTAGTATTTTTCTTGATGGATATAAGTGGCTGGATCCAAATGGATGTTCAAAAAGAAGGTTTAGATTGTAGTATTTACTATTGAGAAGTACAAGGTGAGATTGGTTGCAAAAAGATATTCCCAGGTTGAGGGAATTTATTATTGTGAAATTTTTTCGTCCAGTGGTTAAGCTGACATCCATTGATTTCCTATTATCTATTGCAACAATGTTTGATTTTGAGGCTTACATGGATGTGAAAACAACCTTCATTCATGGTGATTTGGAGGAAGAAATTTATGTCACAAATAGAGCACACCATTGAAAGAGCTAAAGAAAATTTGGTTTTTAAGTTTTGAAATTTTTATATGGTTTCAAACAATCTCCTAGGATGTGGTATTAAAAACTCGATACATTTCTTTTGGAATTGGGATTTTTGAGTTCCAAATCGGACCATTGTATGTATTATAAGATGGGTACTGATTGTTTCCTTATTATTGTAATATATGTTGATGATATATTGTCTTTTATGAATATGGGAGGACTATGATTTCTAAATTGAAATCTTAGTTTTCAACATGGTTTGAGATATAGGACATAGGAGTGGCTAGGTTCATCTTGGGGATGGCAATTAGAAAGGTAATAGTGGTTGTGCCAAAATAGGTACTCTATTTGTATCATGGTAATTCTATAGTACTCTTTTTGGGCCAAAATTAGTGAAGAGGGTCTTAAGATACTTGCATGTTACCTTAGCACTATTTGTTATCATGGTAATACTATAGGGGACCATCATTCAGTGATTGTTCATGGATTTGTGGGTTCGGATTGGGTTGGGGATGTTGACAACAAGATATGTTTTTTCTATGTTTGATGGTGCTATCAATTGGATGAATAAGTGGTGGGTTGTGGTTATTTTGTCAATTATAGAAGTAGAGTGCATGGCAGATACTCATGCATGTAAGGAAGCCACTTAAGTGATAGTGTTTAGATGTAGGGTTAAGTCCAAGAGTTATTCAGAGTGCCATATGCTTGGCAAATAAATTGACCTTTCATGTAGGGACAAAGCATATTTATGTATAGTACTGTTTTGTTTGTGACATGGTAAAGGATGGGAGAGTGATTTGGGAGAAAGTTGACACTTCGTAGAATGTTGCAAATGTATGATGAAGCCAATGAGCACATAAAAGTTTAGGTGGTACCATAAGTCAATAGGTCTCTATGCCTCTAGCAATTAATATATTAGTGTTGGCACTCTATGCCTTAACAAGTGGGAGAATGCTAGGAAAGGTGTCTCAACCTCGCTCTTAATGTGTTAAGTATGTGAAGAATGCATTGTTCGAACTATGAAACATAGAAATTGCATTTCTAGAGTATAGAATTTAGTTTTGGGCAAAGTGAAATTTTTGGTTAGTTTGGCTTGCTTCTTGGGATACTTGTTGTGAGGATTGTTTTGAGCTCTACAAATTTTAAAAAAGGGACCCCAATGGCCTCCTAGATCAACAATTATGGCCTTTAAAGGTTGGGCATCTTGCATGGAAATGTAGAAGCATATCAAACATAGAACAGAGTTGTAAGAGAGAGTTACACTTGTTGACCAACTTATGATGTGTGTTACATCATAATGTTGATTTTATGATAGTGCTCGTTAACCACATGCAAACATCAGATCTGTTGCCTTCACAACCATAGACGATAAGCTCTTATCATCACCCCTGAGCACAATACATGTCCTTCATGTTCTTGAATTCATGTCTATTAATGCGATCATGACCTTGCATATATATGAATCAATACCTCCTAATAGACCTCAAGTCGGCCATATACTTTTGGCGCCAAGGGTAGGGTCAGACCTACATATTACAAGTTACATATGAGTCTCCCTTAGTTACAGAGAAGAACTCATTAACCAAATCTTCATGATGACGTGGCTCCCTCTGAAGCTGAAATGTCAAGCTCCCTCTCAACCTTCTGACCTCTTTGTCCAAGGTTACTTCTAGCGATATGTCAGACTCCCTCTGAATGTTGATTCTTTCTCAGCGAAGAAATGCAAGCAATCTTCCTTGAATGCAATCTCTGATTCGTCCCCATGCCTTCGATTAACAATCCCTATTCGTCCCCATGGCCGAAGTGGAATAACATTTCCAAGAAGAAAATTCCGAGCATCAGTTCCCCTGTCCATAATATCCAACTTTGTTATCACACCTATTGTCCAAGACCCATCAGGGTCGGCCATTCTTGCCATTTGAAGTGCATCTGAATTTGCCAAATCAGAGTTTGCAGGAGAAACAACTAGTATAATGCAAGTCTTATGCCTAATATAGGACATAATCATTGTTCTGATTCTAGCTTCAATATCAGAAGGTTGATCGCCCATCGATACCCTTGTTATACCAGGTAAGGCAACCAAGGTTATATTGAGGACATGTGGTGAATATATTTTCAGTTGGATTTGCTTATCAGATACACCCTTCCAACTTCTCTCTTTGTCTTAGCCTGAATCTCCGACCGAATGGTGGCGAAATAAAAAAAAACACTTGCTGGGGAGATGAAGAAATTCACCCCATTCGTGGGCGAGGGCATCTTTGTTGTCTTTGTCTTTCCGGGGGCCGGGAATTTGAACGGATTCATTCACAATTCAATTCAACTCAACTCAATTCTCTTCTCTTTTGAGTTCTCTCAAAAGCACAGGATCTACCTTCAAGCGGTTAGGCTCTACAAAAGGAACCTGCTCTGATACCATGTTGATTTTATGGTAGTGCTCGTTAACCACAAGCAAACATCAGATCTATTGCCTTCCCAACCATAGACGATAAGCTCTTATCCTCACCCCCGAGCACACTACATGTCCATGTTCTTGAATTCATGTCTATTAATGTGATCATGACCTTGCATATATATGAATCAATACCTCCTAATAGACCCCAAGCCGGCCATATACTTTTGGCGCCAAGGGTGGGGTCAGACCTATATATTACAAGTTACATACGAGTCTCCGTTAGTTGCAAGTTACATTTAACTTAATCACAAGTTACACACAAGTGGTTCGCCCAAATAGGGCCTGCCCCAAAATTAGACTCATCCAAATGCCAAGGCCGACAAGCCACTTGGCATTTTGTGCACTAGGTTGGCCCTAGAAGGGATCCGACCTAGGTACACAACAACACATAAGGCATCTTTAAATGAAGATAATAAAGCCAAAATGGAATGCTTGAGTTGGTGAGTGGATTATGACATGTGAAAGGAATATGTTATTTTTAGCTTATGAACATGTCTTTGGATTTGGGTGTTGGTTTTCTAACTAGGTATTTTGGCACCACTTTTTGGTTGGTTCTAGCCTATGGTTTTGTAATTAGTATTTGATGGTTTCATGTATGGCTTCTATTTATAGGATGCTGGAGGTTGAGGTATTGGATAGTGAGTTTTTATTTATTGTTATGAAACTGAAATTACTCTAGATCTTTGGTTGGTGATATGCTTGTAAAGCCTTGCTCTCTAAATTTATTGTAACTATGTTTAGATTACTAAATAGTAGGTTAAATTGTTTTGGAGTGTGGGATTTTTTTTCGTACAAAAGGGTTTTCCCCACACATACAAGTGTTGTATGATTTTGTTTATATTTTATGTATATTTTACTTATCTGTAATTGCAAAAATACAAAATTGCACAAGACTACCAATATTAGCTTAGAAAGCATTTCGGCATATTCCTTTCATCCAATAGTACATCACCCTAGGCATGTGAGATAAGGATTGATGGTGTTATTAGATGACTACTATTTGGAATCTACTTTGGAATTGGGCGCATCTCGTAGAAATGTGTTAAATGACATCCTTTGATGTACCTCAAGATACGGATCTCAAAATATGATGTGGCTCTTCACATGAAACTTCTTAAGATTAATAAATTAAATAGATAACCCCCTACTTTGGTGCATGATCCAATTAGGTACTATTTTACAATGGAAACAACTCTCAACTTATTCAGTAAGATGTAATATAGAAAACTTGACACATGGACATGTTTATGTCATTCGAACCACTATGCTGATTGGCTACAAATGCAGCAGCACATAGATAATTGCTGACTCGCTTGAATTCACTGTTTTGAAACTGCAGTAACGCAAAAATGACATTTGCAAAATACAACTAACATAAAAACACATATTTTTGGTTTTTACAAGATTACTTTTAGGCTTGGGATGCTCTTGTCTCATACACCTCAACCATTTGAAAAGTGACCCTTGTACTTTTGATCAAGGTTTTCAGGTAAATGAAAACCTTATGATCTACCTAGCTATGGACATCCATCTAGATTCTTCAATTGGTTTACCTTCCCAGTTTTTTTTCCTTCTCCTCAGCTTGCCATTTCAGTATATTTGATATCCAATCAAGATTTATGTTAATTCCTTTAGTATTCTTTCCGTGATAAACATACAAATCTGAAATACTAAATATAGGTGATGTGATGTAGAGACTAAAAATTTCCTCTAATCATCAAAACATTTAATTATCGCCATATTATCCATCTAAAATCATAGCATTAATTAATCAGTTATTAATCATCATTAATTTACATTTTATTATTTATGTCATCGTTAATTATTTATCATTAATTATCATGAATTAATTAATTAATACTATTTATCATTTTCCATATTTTATCCATATAAATGAATAATATTGAATTATTCTATTTATGTGGGCTAATTATTCATTTTTAGTAAATAAATAAAATTTCCATTTTCACTTCATCAGTTAACTCAATCTTGAAATTAGTAATTTTGTCATTGAAAAATCTATTAAATAAACTAATAAATTCATTATCAATTTTCAAGATACTTAAAGATACTTCCATTTAATCAATTTTCTGATTAACTCTATTAAATAAACTAATAAATTCATTAAATTCATTATTTCATCTCTTTGATTGATTTGATTCATTGAGTACAAGTACAGGTTGCCAAGCTACATACAGAAGATCCCGTCTTAGTAGGAATGTACTTTATTCAATGTATAAATATTTTGCTTACTTCTTTCGGTCACTGTTAGAAACAGCAAGCAAATTATGTTAGAAACATCATGCAGATTATTTTTTTGTTACTGACCATGTTTGTGTGCATTTTCTTGATATTTCTGTATTTGCAGTATACTCCTGCCATTGATATTTGGAGTATTGGATGCATTTTTGCTGAAGTCTTGACCGGAAAACCACTTTTTCCTGGCAAAAATGTTGTTCATCAGCTTGATTTGATGACAGATCTTCTCGGCACACCTTCCCCAGAAACAATTGCAAGGGTTTGTTTTTTCTCCTTATGCTTGTTTCTTAACACAAATTCAGTGGCTTTCTAGGTTTTTAAGTAGCTGTTCCATTCATATGGTGAACAATAATTTATTTGGAAAATTGTCATATTCCGTTCTTTTGGTCCTCATCTTGATTTGTTTTCCCAACATGCACCCTTTTTTTTCTGTCTGTGCAGGTTCGCAATGAAAAAGCTAAAAGGTACTTGAATGGCATGCGTAAGAAGCAACCTATATCCTTTGTACAGAAATTCCCAGGAACAGATCCCTTAGCACTAAAGCTCTTGGAGAGATTGCTAGCATTTGATCCGAAGGATCGACCTACTGCAGAAGAGGTTCTAACTTCTGATAGTACCCTTTCATTGGCATAAGATGCATATCATATTTGTTTACAACAAAAAGTTGCTTCTGCATCCTGCTAAATTTGAGTTTTAAATTTCTGAATTTTACCTTGGATAATGCCACAGGCTTTGGCTGATCCTTATTTCAGAGGGTTATCAAGAGTGTCACGAGAACCAGTAGCTCAGCCAATAACTAAATTGGAGTTTGAGTTTGAGAGACGAAGGGTTACAAAAGAGGACGTGAGAGAACTTATTTATCGTGAAATTCTTGAATATCATCCACAGATGCTGAAAGAGTATCTGAATGGAACAGATCGTACAAATTTTATGTATCCTAGGTATGGCTGACTTAACCTAAGTTGTGTTGAGATATCCTGTCCATGGAAAATTGCTTTTAACAAATTTTAAAAAGTGTTTTGAGGCATCAGCTGACATTATTTTTCTTAGATCTTCATAGTTCATTATATGAAAAATTCTCATCCTATCTAACCTTCATTATTGTTTTCCTTATAGTGCTGTTGATCATTTTAAGAGGCAATTTGCTCATTTGGAGGAGCACTATAGTAAAGGCTCAACAGTGCCTCCGTTAGACAGGCAGCATGCATCTTTACCGAGGTGGGATTGCTGTTCCCATCTCAATAAAATATGTTATTTGGAGAGATGATGTTGGGCGGGTTTTACTATAAATAGAGATTCTTTGTATTTATTTTTATTCTGTTCTTCAACTTCTAATAAACTAGTGGTTCTAAATTAATTATTGTAATGTGCAGACCTTGTGTCATCTATTCAAATCCATTAGGCCCTTTGTCAGAGCAAGCATCTTCAGGCCCTTCGAGGGATCACACTATTGAAGTTCGTAATGAACCTAATAGATGTTTTAGAGAGGCAGAGAAAGAGCACCAAGAGCGGAGCTCTAGAAATGCAAAGGTTCCATTGCCTACAAATCAAAAAGTTTTGCAAGGTAATAAATAGCTTAAAATAATCCTTTGAATCCACAATGTCATCCAATGCCTATGCCGGAGAATATATATATTTGGATTCCTAGATTTATTGTACTAAATATTCAATAATGAAGTTCACAGTCAATTCTTGTACATTGTTCTTAGAGTGTGAACCTGAAAATGTGCTAAGGGCTTGCTATGCTTGCAGGAATTGCTGCAAAACCAGGAAAAGTTATTGGTCCTGTGTTGCCCTATGAAAATGGCACCGTGAAGGAGCCATATAATCCTAGAAGATTAAACAGAAATTCTGCTAATACAACTTCTCAGTACCCTGTGCCAGTTTACTCTTATCCACGAAGAAGTTCTGCAGCAAAAATAGAGTTGGATGATAAGAGGGCAGATGGTCTTAATCAACCATGTTTATCACAACCAAAGGCTCAGTATGTTGGTGTTGGTTCAGCAAGGAACATAGCTGCAGTTCAAAGTGGGGCATCTCACTTGTATTAGATGAAGCCGAATCACATGTTTTCGTACCTTAACATATTTAAAGGCCTGTAAACTGACTCGATTCTTTGTTGCTGTGGTTTCTCACATTGTAGCATCTAAACAAAATGACTGATATAACTTGCAAATCAGATGCTCGTGTACAAAAGATGTACCTCATTTTGGGACGACTAACAGTTCAGATAGACGTTTCTTGTGATTGTAGCAAAGAACCCGTCACTGTTTTATAATGTAACACTAAGTCGGACTCCTATAAATCTGGCTTCAAATTATATTATCAATTTATGTATTTGAAACAAGCATGCATTATATTGCGCATGCAAATAATGATTGGCTGGGGGCATCAAGCTTACAGTCAGTTTGGCATTAGAAACTACACGCTAGAACATTTGTTTTAAAAAATTCCAGTGAGATGATCAGCAATCCATTTTGAGCTGATGTCTAATACAATGGACATTCTTATTTTTTTAGGTTGAGTACTCCCCTTATTGGACTATAATATCTATATGTTTTCTTTGAAAACTTTATAAATTAATTCTACCATTAGCTGTACAATTTTTTTCTTCGAATTTTGATTTTGAACTAGTATCCATAAGCAGCGACGCACTTGAGATATATCACTGATTTATGAATTTTATTTACTCCCTTGGTTTGGAATTGTTCTTGTTAACTGGCTACATAGAAATTATTAAAAAAATTTCGTCTTTATCAGTTATCACTATCTTGTCATGTGATAAATAATATTTTTAAAAATTAACAAATTTTCAAAATTGAATGTCTTATAACTTGCATACAAGGAGCCTTTTGGCTCCTCCGTCTATGGATGGTTCAAGCAAAATTCTCTATGCTGAATTAAGTTGAATTTCTATTTAAAATTCGTAGGACTTAAAACCTGTAAAAACAGTTTATTGTAATCCTATTTTCTGTCGATGCATATACAGGATTAATTTTGAGGCTATTATGGACTTTACCGAATTCTAAGTAAAGAGCAACTTTGAGGAAACCTTATTTCGTCCGATAATGGAATGAATCTGAACTTCATATAACAACAGTTTTTAAAGCTTTTATAAAAAAGAATTATTGTTTTTTTAACTTGTCAAATATTTAATTTTAGGCGTATTAGCTTTACATTCATATAAAATCAGAAGTTTGGGTGATCTATACATCTATACACTGAATCCCTAATTGTGGGGCTATTTCTTTTCAATTTGTGATTAATATCAAATTCCATAAATGTTTAGACAATATTTATGGTACATTCTTGTAATGGTGAAATTTGCATGCTAATGACAATTAACATATAGTTTTGTATCTATCTTGAGAGAAAATGTAACATATCAACAAATTAACAAATTATCGTTTATGTAAAATTGGCCTTGGTCATCTAGCTTTCACACATCTTCCTATTTACACATTTGCATATGTTTGTTGGAATCTTGTCCATGTTTGCATTTTGTCTCACATTGACAATATTTATTGCACCCTTCACAATTAAAAGTGCATTCCTTGTATAAACTTGAATGTCTCACTATCTTAGGTCATTTATAATGAAATGCTTTGCACAAGAGAATGGAATAAGATATATATTGTTCATACTTAATATTTGTGTGCCGAATTTTGAGTCTATTTATAGTACATTCTTGTAATGGTGAAATTTGCATGCTAATGCCAATTAACATATAGTTTTGTATCCATCTTGAGAGAAAATGTAACATATCAACAAATTATCTTTTATGTAAAATTGGCCTTGGTCATCTAGCTTTCACACATCTTGGGTTTTCTTTGATTCGGTTTTGCGTCATTCAGATTTCAGATTTGGTTTATTTTGAGCTAACATCTTCAGATCTAGCTAATGAAATTGGTGCAGCTTGTCTTGAAAGCAAAATCGTTTTGTCGAAGGCTCCTATGTCACAAAATTTTTTGAATTTAAAATTTACTTAACTTGTGTGCTTGCAGGAAAGGGTGATTATTTTAAACAATCCAAACTACTAATAGATCTTTTTTGCAAGACTTTGGCAAGGGTTTTTGATCTTTCATTATGTGTCTTGTTTTCATAGATTAGCAAACACTTCAATTGGTGCACTAAAATTGAACCATTGTCTTTTGTGTCTTGAGCAATAGACTCTTTTTGTTTAATCTTTAGAGGGTCTGTCTTCCTGTGTGGTCATTAGGACTACTAGTGAGGAGAGAACGACCCAAGTGGTAGCAAAAGAAAAGCCATTTTCTTCCAAACCATTATAAATAACTGTATTCATGGTGAAAACTGTGGATAACGTGTGCTGATTAGTTCATACCGACACTATGTCTCTCCATAAACCCGTTTGATCAAATTTATTTGATCATTTGTAGGGCGTAACCCCTATCGGTTGGGAGCCTTCTGTATTTACAGAGTTGAAAGTGCCGCATGTATGGCCACATGAGCGGATGCCCTTACTGGCACTTTTTTGTTTTAGAAGCCAAAATCCTTCTAGTTGTTGGGGCAGGAGGTCGGACCTCTGGTAGCGGCCCACACACATACGGTTCTTAATAGAGATACAAAGTTCGCCACAAGAAGTTTTCGTGGGGATTGATGCTTGGCTGCCTCGAGAAGTGAGTGCCGAGGGTGGAGCCAGTGGGGTCAAGCATCTAAGTATCCGCTCTGAATAGCGTAGCTTCAAGGGAAACTCCATGTGGGATCAACAACTATTGTCTTGGCCAGCCATAAGAATCGTGCTTGACTTATTTTGAATAATCAAACATTCAAGACCAAACGTCAAAACATTGTGTCTTTTGTGTCTTCAAGTGCATGCAAAACAATTTTACATCAAACAACACACTTTTCTTTGAGTCATTTTGGAGTCTAAACACTTGTAAACATTAAGTCCTCATCAACACTATGTCCTCTTGTCATGAAAAACAGTCAAACATTCAGATTTGGTCACAACAAAACATCTTCACAGATTGGAAAAATTGCACAAAGTTTGTAGAAACGCGTCTGTGTCTGATAGACCCGTGTCTGTGTCTTTTGAGTAACATTGCAACATCTCAGAAACACGTCTGTATCTGGCAGAACCATGTCTGTGTCATTTAAGTGAGTCTGTGTCTGACAGAACCACGTCCGTATCATTTAAGCTCGTTTGTGAAGTATACAGGCACGTTTGTGTGCTGGATTAAAAACTTTCATAATTCAACAAACAAGAAAAGTCAGTTTCAGACTTATTGAGCTTTCTAGGTATCTCTTTGGGTTTTCATCTAGCTTTCAACCTGTCTTTGGGTCTCACAAAGTCCATCATTGCTTTACATCTTGCACTACATTCACATTTGTTTAAACTTAAGTCAAAAGGTCACTTGCTTGTCCTCATCATACTTTGTCAACACACTACATACATACAACATTTTGCTAAGTGGTCCCTCATCAAGGTCTATCACCTTTGGGTCTTATTTGGTTTTACTTAGAGTCAAGGTCAACTTACCTCATCAAGAGAAACTATCATCTCTTTGGAAGCCACACCTACTCTACTACATACATACTTGGTCTTACACTTTGGACATTGCAAGTACACCTCAGATCCATTTACATTCCATCCAAACTCTTTTCATATTCATCTAGTCTCACAAATCTTAGTCAATACCTAGTTCATGGTTGAAACCCATTCCCAAAAATCTAGAAGAGAAACTAAAGAGGCTCAAGAGTCTGCAAACATGAGTTCCTATGAATATGACAATGATATCTTTTTCAATTCTGATCATAACATATTACCTGACATGGATGCCTATACAAACATTCCAAATGTTGAGAACATGGACACTACAAATAACAATGATACACACAATGACAATATGGACAACTTTTTCGTACATTCAGCAAAAGTGGAAGACACCATTATGAATCCCTATTTCAATCGATTGGTTGAGGAAATAATGAGGAGAGATAGACAATACTTTCTACAAGTGATGGCACAAAGTGGAGCTAAGATCCCTCATGATTTTGACATGTCTCAAATAATGGAAAATCGACCTTTGCAAAAATCTCACTCCAACATGGATCAAAGGAGGCCTAATAGTGGAGGCAATAGAGGACCACATATGGTGCCTGAATCACCATCATCTTTGTTTCAAAAACCAGAGGTCCCATACACACATGGTCAAGCATATGATACTCATCTTCGCAGACCATCATGGAAGTCTTATGCAGAAAAATACATTCAATCACATGCCAATTCTAAGGATCAACCACCAAAGCAATTAGATATCCAAAGGCATGCTAAAAATTTGGACACAAGGAAACCCCGTGTCAAATTTGGGGGCAACACACTAGAAAAAACTCATTTAATTTTCTATAGAGAATGGTATACATGGACAAAGCAGATATTCCATTCATCATGACTCTATACCAGGTGGTCCACACACGCAACATCACTATAGACCTCCTCCACATGAACATGTGTATGATCAATATCATCCATATATGCAACATGCCCCTCCTCCACCTGGTGGTTTAAGCAGTGGATATGGTCCAAGAAGTCGGTCTCCACCTAAGAACAATTTGGAACAACAAATCAGGGACTTACAAAAGAAAATGGAGGACATAAATACACTGAAGCCAACTTACACAATAAGAGACATATGTCCCTATCCATTTGACAAAATCATTCCAATGCCTCATTTTCCTACACACTTTGTGACGCCTAAGTTTGATAAGTATAGAGGAAAAGGGGATCCTAAGGCACACATAAGACAATTTTTCACAGCTTGCATTGAAGTAGCAGCAGAAGAGACATATTTGATGAGATTATTCCCACAAAGCTTAGGTGATCAAGCTATGGAATTGTTCTCCCAACTTCCACCTGGTATTAAGTCATGGGGTGATCTAGCAGAGGCATTTATCCAACATTTCTCATACAACATAGAGACAAACATATCGGTCACTACCTTGTGCAACACCAAGCAAAAAGATGGAGTCTTCTTCATCATTTTTACAAAGATGGAGGAATCTAGCCAGCATATACTCTTGTGAAATTCCACAAAAACAAATGGTAGAAATGTTCACCCAAAATGTTAACAAAGACATTGGCTATGATCTAAGAAAAGCTTGTTTGTCCACCTTCAAGGACGTCATTGAAAAAGGCTTAGCAACAGAGAAGGTCCTAATTGAAGAAGGAGTCATTAAGATATTCAAGGAAAACAAAGATGACTTTAAATGAAAAGATAAGCCAAGATTTTGGAATAAAAACAAGAACACAGTCAATGATGGTGTTGTGGATGCCAATATAGTACGACCCAAAATTGTTTTTTTGGGATCAAGCTTTACAAACAATCAAGTGAATACTCAAACAACTTCAAAGTCACGAAGGAAGTACACCCCATTGGGAGAACCACTTTAGTCAGTTTTCAAAAAGCTAGTGGCAAACAAGATAATCACAATTCCAGATTTTCCTCCATATGAGCCAAAGGTTAAATCAAAATGGTGGAATGATGATGAGTATTGTGAATTTCATAAGAGCAAAGGTCATAAGACAGGAAATTGCCATCGACTGAAGAACATCATATAAGATCTCATTGATAGAGGTGACATTGAGATTGAAGGACACTCATCCAACCAAGAACATGAGATGTTTAAGGAACCATTCCCAAAACATGACAAGGGAAATCCTAAAGCCACAGATGACCAAACCAACTATACCAGAGCATCTTATAACTATGATTCAACTATCAATCACATTTCGATGGACAATTATGTCTCTACCATTTTCATCAAGGACAAAACGCCTGAGAATTCTACCCAAAGACCCAAGATCGTCCTGAAATGAATTGGATCTTCTTCTGAACCAACCTCTGAATGTAATGCTACAACTCGTCAAGGTAAATTCACTTTGCAAGCTACTCCAGCTAAAAACACCACTTCATCATCAACCAAGCCTGAGTATGACCTTGTAGAATAGTTAGGGAAGACACCCACGCTCATCTCCATCCTTGAGCTCTTACGCATATCCCCCGCACATAAAGCCATTCTTGATAAAATCTTGAGAGACACTACTGTCCCTATTGATTTGAACGTGGACTGGTTTCAAGCCATGGTGGGATACCTTTCCATTCCACACTCCCTTACATTCACAGAAGCCGATGATGCCTCCGTAAGTCAGCCACATAACGCACCTTTACACATTGAAGCCTTCATACACAAACATTGAATTAAACGAGTCCTGATAGATGGAGGAGCAGGTCTAAACATTTGTACATTGAGCACTATTAAACAATTGGGATATTCTGATAAAGCTGTGAATTCTACAAACAAAATTACCATCAAGGCATATGATGATGAAGAGCGTTCATCCAAAGGCACAGTCACCTTGCCTCTCAGAATTGGGCCAGTTATGAAGGATGTGGTTTGTCAAGTCCTAGACCTAGATCTCACATACAATATATTACTAGGACGTCCTTGGATTCATGAAA
Source organism: Cryptomeria japonica (assembly GCF_030272615.1). Taxonomy (NCBI): domain Eukaryota; kingdom Viridiplantae; phylum Streptophyta; class Pinopsida; order Cupressales; family Cupressaceae; genus Cryptomeria; species Cryptomeria japonica. The sequence continues at coordinate 85,564,326 of NC_081414.1, read as the reverse complement.
TGAGGGCAATCCTATCTACATATCACCAATGCATTAAGTTTCCTCACAATGGAGTTGAGATAATAGTTAATGGTGATCCTAATCCATTCATATACTGCAATAACTTGAGACTGAAAACTGAAACGATCATTCCAAGTAATAGGGAAGCCGTTCCTTCTTCTGCATACATTGATCCTGAATCATTAAAACCTTCGACCTCAAAACAAGGTGAGCTTAAAGGCAAATTCCAGGACAAGGGCATGGGTGAATACACTTTGAATCAAACCATGTACTTACAACAAGTCATGAGTTCACCAAAAGAATATGGAAGACCACATCCTAATAAGTAGGTATCTATCATTATACTCAAATGGGACCCTACTATCTTTCAAAGATGGGGTGAACTGGAATAGGAAAACTTATACAAAATGCTTTACAAAGACCCTGAAAATGATACACAAGATCACATCAGTATACCATGTGAAAAGTATGGAAAAGGGTTCAAGATCCTATAAAAATTTGGGTATGATGGCAAAAGCCCTCTTGGCTTAAGAAAGGAAGGCATCATTGAACCTTTACAACCTGAATTGACATTAAAAAAGGAACGCTCGAAGGGACTTGGTTTCGTGACTTCCAAGGTCCACACTCAAAGGACAGAAGAAGCATTACAAATCAAAGCTACCAAAATTCAACAAGAGAATCAATATTCCACAGACTCCAACGAATGGATATGGGGTTCAGACAAATCCGCCAGTGACTATGAGCTCACTGAGACATTCAGAGAACTAGATGAACCCATAGAAGAAGAGGAATTTTATAGAAAATTCAAAGTTGGTCAAGAAACAACCCCGAAGGATCCCATACAGTCCTTGCCTCTAGGTCCTAGGTTGAAATCACATAGAATGAGAACACCTGTCCCAGAATGCGCTACTAGTGATGATAATTTGGATTCGTTCACGATCGAGACTAATGAGAAGAGTGCCAACGATGACCTTGATAACTACCTTGACATACCTGAATATAACTGCATCTTCACTCTTAGCCCTGCTAACTTTGAAGACATCAAAGGCCTTCCCCTTGTTCACCACCAACTTATTGACTGGGACCATGAAGGACCTGCACAGTTTGACACATTCCAAAATGATGAAGCTTTTATTGACTATCTTGGCATACGAGATGATCTTCCCCCTGGGGATCATAAAGTGGGATACACTATAGAACTCAACAACGTGGCATATTTTGGTGAGGGTGTCGGGCCTTCCAGTCGCAAAAATATAAAAATAAAAACAAACCAAGGGTCTTATGGCGAAAACCACATTGTGGCAATGTCTGACCCCAAAAAAGTAAAAAGAAAGGACGTATCCGAGGGTGAAAACCTCTCTGAGGCACCCGAAGATGGAAGACTCGACATTCTCCCAGCATCATATGAGGAAAAGTCATCCATGTTGGTAGAGGAGACTACCAAAACAAACATTGGCACAGAAGAAGTTCCACACAACATATTCTTGGCTCAATCTTTGACAGAGTCAGAAAGGTCAAAATTCATAAGTTTCTTCATAAAACGACAAATCAACTTTGCATGGTCATACGCTGATATGCCTGGATTGGATCCGGATTTGGTAATGCATCATTTGATAGTTAAACCGAGGGCAAAACCAGTGAAATAGAAATTAAGAAAGATGCATCCACAAGTGACATTATTAGTCAAAACAGAGCTTGAGAAATTATTGGATGTCGGATTCATATGCCCAATTGATTATCCCGAATGGATCTCCAGCTTAGTGCCTATCAGTAAACCAGATCGTAGTATCAGAATATGTACAGCTTTCAGAGACATAAAAAAAGCTTGTCCTAAGGACGATTTTCCATTACCAAATATTGACTTGATTGTCGATCTCACAACAGGTCATGCGATGTTATCTTTGATGGATGGATTCTCTGGTTATAATCAAATAAAAATCGCATCCGAGGATTAGCACAAAACAACATTCACTTGTCCTTGGGGAACTTTCTGTTGGAATGTCATGCCCTTTGGGCTAAAAAATGTAGGCGCTACATATCAAAGAGCCATGACTACTATCTCTCATGATCTCATGCACGTGACTGTGGAAGATTATGTTGAGAACCTCTTGGGTAAATCAATAGACAGAGATACACATTTGGACATACTTTCAGTCGTCTTTGATCGGTTGGAAAAGTATAAAGTAAGATTAAACCCCAAGAAATGTGTCTTAGGAGTAACCGTCGGGAAGCTCCTGGGATTCATTGTATCAAAAAGAGGAATCGAAGTCGATCCAACAAAAGTCAAGGCCATCCTAGAGATGCAACCACCAAGAAATATCAGTCAACTTCAATCTTTGCAAGGGAGACTCGAGTCCATACGAAGATTCATAGCACAACTTGCAGATAAGTGTAATCCTTTTCAACACTTGCTACATAAAAACATCAAATTCAAATGGGATGATAATTGTCAACGAGCTCTCTAGACACTCAAAGATTACCTTCTGAATCCACCAGTTTTGATGCCACCAGTTCCAGACTAACCTCTATTACTATACATATCAGCTACTTCAACAACACTGGGGGCACTCTTAGCACAACAAGTTGCTGAGGGCAAAGAAAAGGCAGTATACTATATCAGTCGCACATTGGTGGGATATGAGCTAAACTACACACCAATTGAGCGTGCATGTCTCACTGTGGTCTTTGCTTTGCAAAAATTATGACATTACATGCTAACTCATAAGACTAAGTTGGTTGCAAGGATCGATCCATTGAAATACCTTCTCAATAAAGCAACACTTACTGGGCGACTAGCCAAATGGGTGATGCTCCTGAGTGAATTCGACATCGAGTATGTGGACAGAAAAACAATAAAAGGACAAGCTATCGCAGATCAGTTAACAGATGCTCCCATGTTAGATGATGTTCCTCTAATTTCAGAATTTCTAGATGAATCCATTTTAACAGTGTCACATGCAAAGCCTTGGCAACTATACTTTGACGGCTCATACACACAGCATGGGGCAGGAGTTGGCATCCTCTTCATAACTCCTCAAGGGGATTCTATACCAAAATCATATCGATTATCATTTCCCTGCACTAATAACATAGCAGAATATGACGCATTAACAACTGGATTACGGATTGCAGTTCAGTGGAAGATCCAGGAACTTCATGTTTTTGGGGACTCTCAACTTGTAATTCGTCAAACAACTAATGACTACCAAACAAAGGACGATAAATTAATGCCTTACAAAAGAATGGTGGATGACCTGAAACAACATTTCACGAAGATAGACTTTGAGCAGATACTCAGAGAGCAGAATCGAGCTGCAGATGCCATGGCTACAATTGCTTAACTAATTGATCTACCACCGAATGAGACCTGCTATGAGTTCTTGGTGGATAACCTTTTGGTTCCCTCATATGAAATCACTCCTACTGAGATGATATGTGTTATCAGTCCTGAGTCCCAGTTATATGGTTCCATTTTCACATACCTTCGTGACAATACCCTTCCTCCTGACCTATCCAATAACCAATGTCGCACTTTCATTCGCCAATCTTCTCGATATGTCATTTTAATCGATATTCTATACTGTCGAGATCTAGATGACACTCTTCTTAGATGTTTAGAAAGCGACGAAGCTCAGATTGCGTTATGTGAAGTACATGAAGGGATATGTGGTCCACATTCTAGTGCTCCTACCTTAGCCAAGAAACTCATCAGGACTGGATATTACTGGCCCAATATGGAAAAAGATTTATATCAGTTTGTGAAGAAATGTAAGCAGTGTCAACTTCATGGAGACCTCATCCATGCGTAAATGCAAGAACTTCAACCAATTGCGACTCCTTGGCCCTTTTGTTAGTGGGGACTCGATCTCATAGGCAAGATTCACCCTCCATCTTCCAACGGTCATAAATTCATCATCACTGCCACAGAGTATTTCACAAAATGGATCGAAGCTGTGCCTCTCACACAAGTCACTGGAAAACAAATTGCTACATTCATTCTCAACTATATCATTTATTGATATGGTATTCCTGTTTCCATCATCACTGATAACGGGCGTCCCTTAAAAAATTAGGATGTTTGTGAACTCTGTGACCGTTTCCATATTACCCATCGTTTTTCCACACCTTATTATCCCCAAGGTAATGGTCAAGCTGAGGCGTCTAATAAAACAATCCTTAAAATCTTGAAAAAGATAGTCGACGACGCTAGCCGTAATTGGCATATCCAACTTAATCCCGCACTTTGGGCTTACCGCACAAACGTCCGCACACCTATAGGAGCTACACCCTATTCACTTTTCTACAACACTGAAGCTATCTTACCTATTGAGGTCGAGTTACCCTCTTTACGAGTCTCTTTGCAAAACATTATCAGTGATGAAGACTACAGGGTCTCTCGCTTACAAGAACTTGAACTATTGGATGAACGAAGACAAACTGCTTTTAATCATCTCAAGGCTTATCAACAACGAATGAGTTGCAACTACAATCATAAAGTGAAGCCTCGCACATTTGAGGTAGGTGACTTGGTTCTTAGAGAAAATCTTAAAAATCAGCAAGACAGAGAGAAGAAGGGCAAGTTTGAACAAAACTGGCTTGGTCCTTACATCATCACAACAACATATGGATCTGGTGCATATCAGCTCTCAACCACAGAGGGTGAACCTTTGGAGGATCCTATCAACAACATGCATCTTCGTAGGTTTTACACATAGCTCTTCAGAGTATCCTAATTCAAAAATACAAAAAAATAAAAAAATTCAAAAGAAAAAATAAAATAAAATCATAAAACATAAAAAATCGTTACTTGGTGAAAACCTGGTAAATAGGCGCCTTGTGACAACACTCACAACCTATTCATCCATAATAAATTTACCCATTCCCATCATGGCTTGCTATTGATCTACCCAAGATTGGTTAAGCCATTCATAATAAACCTCCCTTTTCCCCCCTTTTCATCCATAATAAATTAGCTCCTATCTGTGGCTAAGGCAAATCCTAAGTCTAGTGATAGGTGTGGAACTAAGAACATCACACGTTTTGAGGAGTACAATTTCTTCCAAATTTTCTTCAATCTATCCGCGCACAATCCACAATAAAGAAACACTTGCATCATAGATCTGCCATAAAGTTTCGTCTTCTCCACAATAAAATATCAGTTGCATGGATTCAGTCAGTTTCAGATGGGACACAACAGTAACAATGGGCTTGAACAAATCAAATCTTTCAACAGACTCAGACAACATTATGGTTCAATGCTATCTATCATTTTTGTGAAAGTAAACATTGTGACCACAATCAAATAAAACTTATACAAGTGACAAGAGACACTAAACTTGAGGACTACACTGGATGTTGGTGTTGAGTCTTGGTTTTCTTTTGATTTTATCTTTTTGGTGACATGTCTTTTAGCTTTTCCGGGATGTCTCTGACTAGGGATTCTATCTCGAGGATGTCTTTGACTAGAAAGGCGAGGATGGGGTATTGTCATCTATTTTTCTTTGTTGTCTATGGATTGTCTCTTAGTAATGTTATGACTTGTCCAAGGATATGAGGACACTGTGAGTCTTGTGTGAATTGGGGCATTCCTTGTTTGTGATTGTCTTATCTCCATGCAAACAGGTACAATGACTTTCTGGGTCGAACATATGCCTCGATTGTCATAACCTATTTTGCCATAATAAAGCTCAATGATGATAACTCACAAGAAGCTCTTTCACTTTCATATCTTCTGTCTTCCATCTCCTGTTCTTGATTGACCTCCATCATCCTCCTTGAGTCTATGTAGCCTACTATCACATGACTGAGTATAATGACATGCCAAAAACATTTGCATTTCATGTAGTTTGCACCTACATTACCACATATAAGCATTTCATACATACATATAGATATCACAATTGCATCACATCATGCACACAACACATATTAGCACATTTTATATTTGCATTATCATATTCATCTGCATTTCACACATTCACATTTGCATCATACATAACACATTAACAACATAAAAAATTTATATACATATTTGCAGCCATATCATAAGCTTCATATAGAAACATACATCATGAAACATCTCATCACATAGAAACATACATCATAGGAACATAAGCATCACATAGGTACACATGCATATAGTTGCCGCAAAGGTCAATCATCTCATATATATATAATCAAAAGTGTCATGATACAATGATGTCAAAATCATATGGCTACAACCACCCGAAGGTGTCTACATCATAATACAAAATGGTACAAAACTGATACATAGGGAGCCCTCTATGGCTATGATGAGCTCCCTCCCTCGGAGCTGCCTGGCTTCAACGGAGTCTGAGCCCTAGAAGGACCCACCCCAAGATCATCTCTCCTGCCCCCTCTATCTGGGGGTGGTGGCGGACCCATAACCCCACCGCTAGACGCCTGTCTCCTCTGACTCCCTCCAGTAGCCGTCACTGTCCGCGATGGTCTGTGGAAGCTCCTCGCTCGCTGCTCTGGTGGTACTGCCCCGTAGTATAGGTCTCGCCAATAACCTATATCCTCCCCTGCCCGCAGAACATAGGCGTATCCAGCCTCTGTGTCCTTTGTCGCCTGCCTCCCAGCCCTCAGTGCTGTCTCAACCTCAGTGTAGTGCTGAATGGCCTGATCCCGCTCCCGCTCAGTATCCCTCAGTTGTCTCCCTCTCCAGATCCCAGATCTCATCTGCCTGTCCCTGACAAATCTCCCTCAGCTCAAATAGCTCATCCTCCTCCTCCTCGACCCCTTGTGCCTGTGGCTCCCCCTGTACTAGTAGCTGTGCATGTGCCTGTGCCTCTTCTTGTACCTGTACCTGGCTCTGTCCCTGTCCATGCACCTGTCTAGGACCCTGTGTTGCTGGCATCTGTAATGGCAATCCACCGTGACCCCTCACCACCCGAGCCTGTCTCTCCTCCCCACCCTCTCTCCGTGGAGCCACTCTCCTCTCTCCAACTGCACCCCGCCTCCTTCGTCAGCCTCTACCCCCACCATCTCCATCATCATCCTCAACCCCTCTGCCATCCCCATCTATCTGCTCACCTGGATTTGTCAGGCATGGAAATGAATGCTCTGCCCAATATGCAGTATACTCTGCATCCATCCCTGCATCCTCAATATCAGGTCACATATCCCATGGCATGGGCACCATCTCTACCAGCTGCATCACGACCTGATCATATGACAGCAGTGGCCTAAAGTGTGCCTGGTCTCGCATTGTCTGCGCATACATACCAGAACCCCGTGGCATCCATTGGATCCTACCAAACTGCCTGCATACCCTGTCCACTAACTACCTCTCCAGTACATAGGGCGTCTACCCAATCAAATATCTGCTCTTGAAGGTATAGGGTAGATCCACTGCATCATCCTCCCACTGCTCGCACTCGCGGTACAACCTCCATATCACAGTGTCAATCTCATCAATCACTCGATGCCAGTGCTCCAACCTGCCAATCCGTGGCTGTGAGGTAATCATATCATATAAATGAACAAAATTGCGTCCATGACCCCGGCCTCTGAAATGTATTGACCGTGTGACTGGCAGATGCTCATATGCCCATACCTGTAACAATGTAACTCTACAGTCCAATCCTACAGATCCATGATAAACAAACCGATGAAGCTCATAGTACAAGTGTGCTAGCACACACGATCCTAAGGCATATCTGGTATGCTGTGTAACCAGTGTCTCCAAGGTGCTCCCCCAGCCCACAGTCGACCCCCGTGTCGCCCACCCACTGATCGCTCCTCCTAGTAGTGCTGGTAGTGCCAGTCTTGTCGTTGTCATCGTGTCCCATGCCACATGTCCAACCCTCATCTCCAGTCCCGGATCTCGGAACACTCGTCTCAATGCCTCCCTGTCTCCATCTCGATCATAGGGTATCAATTCCCCATCGATCGGTATCCGCGGTATCTTGTACACATCCTCTAAGGTGACTGTCATCTCACCCATAGGCAAATGAAATGTGCATGTCTTAGAATGCCACCTCTCAGCCAGCGCAGTCAACAAACCCATGTTCGCCCGAAACTCAGGCACATACAAAATATATCTCAGACCCATAACCTCAATGGCAGCCCTATCCTCAAATGTCAGCTCTGGTCGTAACCTTTGAGTCGATGAGAATCTCTCCCGTGACTCCAACATAGGTAAGTACTCCTGCAGTCAAGCAAATCAATCATATTAGTCAAAGTGACACTCACTGTTCATCACAAAGTGTTGCTATCTATCCCAATGACACTCACTGTTCATCACAAAGTGTTGCTATTTATCCTAGTGGTACTCCTTGTTCATCACAAAGTACTACGTGTTCTTGCACTCCTTGTTCATCACAAATTGCTACTCATATTTGCACTCCCTGTTCATCACAAAGTGTTGCTCCTATCGGTACTCCCTGTTCATCACAAAGTACTATGTCTTGGTACTCACTGTTCATCACAAAGTGCCTCAATTTATCTTATCCTAGGGCCTCTGCTTGAGTGTATCCTCTTGAGTAGTTTCCTAATTGGCAACGTATGTTCTATCACAGAATTGTCAATCCTAGCCCTATTTGCTATCCTAGTCTTCCCTAGAGGACCTGCTTGAGTGTATCCTCTCAGCAGCTTATCCAATCGACAACATATGTTCATCAGAGAACTGTCGATTTGACCTTGAAGACATAAACACGCCTTCATGACATAAATGCGCTTAAAGACTGCACAAACGTGCCTGCTTGGCACATACGTGCCCACATAGCATAAACGCTCCTGCACAACACAGACACGCTCGCATTTTGCACAGACCCTTTTTCTGGCACAGACGCACCTGACAGAAACGTAGATGTGCCTAGCCAACCTAGACGCGCCTACACATTTTTGACATTTTTTGACATTATCCTAAAGCGCATTTATTGCACTACCTAGCATGCATTAATGACAACATTCATTGCGACAAAGTACAAAGGAGGTTTTGAGGTACTCATCGACACTCCTGCATCTGCTGGCCTCTGAAATCGGTGAATGCGATCGAATCTGTGCACCAATGCCATCGCTGTTGACTGCTGCTGCTCTATTCTCTCTCTGCACTCTAATCTCTTGGATGTGTGGATGAAAATGAGGATGTATTCCCCTCGTGGTCTATTTTATAGAATGCCCTAGACCTAGCCCTAGCCCTCGTTTCCCGAGTCAGTCTTCATTATCCCGTGACTCTGTCACTTTATTCTATCCGGTCAGTCCATTCTAGCCTTTCTTTCTTATTGAGAGATTGTTTGCGATCTTTTCAGACATTTTCATCCAATCTCTCGAGGGGGCATATCATTCCCATCTTGGGGCAACTTTCTATCAGTTCATCTTATCTTCTTTGAAACAACGCGACACGCTGCATTGTCTCAAAGAGGGGCAAATGTAGACACCTAAAATTGTCATGTCTAATTAAATAAATATCTTTATTTATTTAATTGTCTTTAGCCTAATTCTTCTATTAATTAAATAAATATTTATTTATTTAATTAATTCATTTATCCTCTTCTAGCCTTATTTCTCATTTAAATATATACATTTATTTATTTAAATTACCCTTTTCCTAAATTAAATAAATATCTTATTTGTTTAATTGATCCCACTTCTTCTATTAATTAAATAAATCTTTATTTATTTAATTAATTCATTAACCTTTTCCACCCATGACACATATCATTCATCTCTTAATTCATATACTACCTACCCTCTCATTATTTTATTATTTTCTTTACCTACCCTCTAATTATAGCCGACCTCTTTTACACCTCTCAAATCTTATCCCTCCATTTCTTATAGTGTCTTCTATATAAGGAGATGCTTCCTTCATTAACAAACTCTCACAATGCATTCAACCCCGACTACGCTTTCAAACTTTCATATGCAATCAAGCCTACTTGCAACCACATTTTCGTTCTTTGTTGAGCCCTTGTGCATACATAAAATCTGAGAGCAAATATATCAAACAAGATTAATGGAGATAGGAAGAATGGAGATCCAAACCCTATTGGACATGTGATGGTATAATCTTTGTGATTTCATTTGATTTGCATTGTCTTAGGTAATCTTCATAGTTATGGTGGATCTTTGTTGTTGTTAGGCTAGGGTTGTGTGGTTGAATTCCTTATAGTCTTTCAATATTATTGTTGTTTATCCATTTTCACACACACACACACACACACACACACACACACACACACACACACACACACACACACACATATAATTAGTGTTAAGTATGCATACCTAATGTTGGATGTGGTCCTTGAGACCACCCATAAATAATTTATTCAAGTCATCTTTTGGAATTGTATCTACTTCTCAAGGATAAGTTTTAGAATTGTTGGACATAACTTTTAACCGATCCCATTTGATTTAATTTAGTTAATTAGTTGAAATAGTTGTTTACTACAGATAGCCAATTGGGACTAACTCCTTTGCAAAAAATAACCATGTGACAATGAGAGCCTTCTTGTATTGCACACATAGCCATATACCAGATGAATTGATTGTTCCTAGATATAAGGAAGTGACGGTTAATTTTTGGCACACTTAGAATTTGATGTACATAATTTTTGCTCAATTTGATTTATCCAAGCTAGTGGATCCTTGCCATCAAACTTGTGCATATATACCTTTGGTATCAAGTTCCTAGATTCCATATGTGTATTAACATTTGGATCTAGGTTGCATAACTTGGATGATCTACCTCAATATCTAGGAGCATGTAGTTGTGAGACTAAATTATTTTTGATATAAACATTGATATTTGCTAATTTGTTTTGGATGCTAGATGTATCTCCTTGGATGGTCCAATTTTCATTGCAAGGTTTGCATTTTCTTCATCTTGTGGGTTTATTTTTTCATGCAAATGGTATCCATCTCCTCTAGTGATGAATCAAATTTTCTGGGAACCTTATCATGATTGTAGGAATTCTCACCCTCCTCTCTAATTTGTGGTCCAACCATATAGTGAAAAATCTTTTTTTTTGTTGAGCAGAACTTGATTGAATGATTTCAATTATTTTTTCAACTAAATAATGAGTGACTACCACCTAAGTATATTGAGGTAGATTCAAATCCATAGACATAATAGGTTGAGTAATTATAGTAGAAGGTGGTTGAGACTTGCCAATAGGATTCAATGAGTGGTAAGGGTGGCGCTTGCAAGATTCATTGTATTAGTTTGAGATCCAACATCTTGAGAAGACATGCTATTAAGAGAGAACCAATCAATTAAGCAGTCACAAGCATGAATAGTAAACTGAATTTCACAAATAATCTTCTACCCATATCACCATGACATTACACCTCGAGAGTGGGTATTCAACAACTAGGCACCCAATAGAAAAACCAATTGTTTGCATAAAAAAGGGAGGCCCTCATAATCAAGAGGTTGAGTCCAAGGCCTATCTCCCACTGTCAAAAATATGTCCTCGTGAAGAGGCTTGGATGTGTCAATATCCACCAAAATGTAGGCAAACATTGAGTAACCCATGTAGGATGTGATAGAGTCAACCTTTAAGAAGCGATCAATAGAGTTGCCTATGGCCTCATAGAAAGAATATTCCTAGAATGGAAGAGGATGATGCATAAGTCAATTACACACTTGCATCACATTAAATAATATAAAAAAAAGGGGGTTGAAGGAAAGATTTTGAGGCTTGACAAAAATAGGGTACTCATCCCAGATCTACAAGTTGCCATAAATTCATAACCTTTGACAAATAAAAAGATACAATGAACAAAGTTATGGCACAAGAGAAGAGTTAAATCTTCCCTAGGACCATAGGCCTCCAAAAATCCAAGACCCACTTATGTAGATTAAGAAGAGAATGCCAAAAATAATTAAATATGAAACCAAACCCCTGCTCAATTTTTTTTTATCATTTTCAACCACATCCTATCCACAAATCATCGCTAAAGGACATTTAGTGCAAGGGAGAGGTTGCAATTTTTCTCAAAGAGGGCAAGCAGTCTTGCCCCCCAACACCCAAAATTTTAGCAAATGATTTCTCACCACCAATATTATTAGAGGAGCCATTTGCATAATCAGTGTGATAGGAACTAAAAATTGCATCAACCTTTAGAACAAAGGCCACAATAGAAGCCCCTCTATCCTTAGCCATGTTACAAGAAACATGATGGGGAATCTTTGTTTCCCATTATGATGATCAAATGTTCAGGTTTCTTGTTGTAAACGATCGCTTCTAAGCCTATTTGAATGATAACAAATATCTACCTTTTCATTAGGATTTTTGCCTACTTTGAACAGTTAAAGGAAGTTTTTTTTTATTTCAATAATTTAGTGCTTATTCACATTCATGATTTTCCTAATAAAAAGTCTTTGTTGGAGAGTTGGTCTACCGGCTCATATTTCTTTTTTACTTCTTCCTCTATAAGCATTGATGGATTAGATGCCCTACTGATGTGTGGGAATGGGTGATCTACAAGTGTAATTTATTTTGGTTTTTTTCTTTTGACAAAAGAATACAAAATTATCGAATTATATCTTCATAAAATTTTGAATTTTAAAAAATGCATACATATGTAAAATTCATTTCTTATACAAGTTTTAAATATTTTGTTTCTCATTGCATTGTCGTTGCAGTTTTTGTTTCTCATTTTTGATAACATAGATCCCCAAGAAAGGTTTCATGAAAGAAATAATAACTAAATGAGGGACAACAACCCTAGTATCCACACCATTGAGAGTGGCGTAGAAAGAGGGTGCAACCTTTAAATTGTAAGGAAGTTAAGTAGCGAAACAACTTCCTACACTAACCTTGAGAGGAGGGTAATGTAAAAACTTTTATAGATCGTTATAACTGTTACAAAAACTTAACAAAATCAAACATAATATCATGCATGCCACAACACAATGATTTATGTGGGGAAAACCCTTTCAAGAGAAAAACCCCACACTCCAAAAGCAACTCAATATGTTATTCAACAATCTATAATAGATTACAATATACTTGTAAAGCAAGTTCTTCATAGGAGTACCACTAATCAGAGACTCAGAGGTAACTCAATAGCCGTAAGACTTTTGCACACAACCTCTATCCACACACCTCATATATAGGAGATACAATACAATAAATCATCAAATGGTATTACAAAACCATGGGCTAAAACCACCCAATAAAGTGGAGCCGACCTTATCTCCAATCTAGGTGCCCTATGACATGTCAAAAGACATATAAACACGTGTTCCTCCCTTTTACAACTCATTTATGTGTTTGATGCATTTTATATTTCTTATTTAAGGAGTCCAAACTTTCAAAAGCCATAACTTGTGAACCGGGTGTCCGATTGACGAACCGTTAGAAGGATTGGAAAGCTTGCGAAGTGCTCTATCACCTCGTAACCCACTATGCCAGTTACACCCACTTTTCAAGGCATTTCAGAGTTTCTAAAGTCCTCAAAATTAAATTTAAACCTTTCATCACACCTTCAAAAAATGAAAACTTTAATATCTTCAAAACTAATCGTGATCTTGCGGCATAAATTTACCAGCATGCTTATCTAGCTAATCCAAAGCTTTAGGAATAATTTTGCACCATTTTGTGCTCAAACAAAAACTTACTATAAATAGTAACCTCATGTAAATGCAAGGCCGACACACCATTTTCTCAACATTCTCCTCCTTGTCGAACACCTTGTAAGAGAAAAGGGAGTATCAACACAATAAATTAATTGTTAGGAGCCATGAGGCCCATAGACTCCAAACACAATTTGAACTTCTCCATTCTCACAACCTTAGTTAAAGAATCTACAACACTCATTAAAGTTTCTACCTTTACCGACTTTACCTTGCCGTCTTCAACCATATCTCTAACAAAATGATATTGAACATCAATGTGTTTGGTCTGGGCATTAAATGTCAGGTTCTTAGCTAGGCAGATCGCACTCCGACTATCACAATAAATTATCAATACACCTTATTTTATTCCAATATCTGAACATAGTCTCTTAATCCAAATGGCTTCTTTACAAGCACGAGTAGTTGTCGTATACTCTGCTTCCATAGTGGACAAAGCAACCACAACTTGGCGCTTACTCATCCAACTAATTGCACCACCAAATAAAGTAAACACATAAGCACTGGTGGATCCTAAACTATCAATATCACCTACCCAGTTTGAATCCATGAAACCATGAATATCAAGGGAAATTATGACTCCTACCAAATTACCATGATAACACAAAGAATACTCTGAGGTGCCCTTCAAATATCCGAAGACTCTTTTGATTTCATCCTAATGAATTATACCAAGATTAGACATATATTTGGAAAGAACTCCCACTGCTTGGGCAATCTCTGGTCTAGAACAAACCATAGCATACATAAAACTTCCAGTTGCACTTTGGTAAGATACTCTACTCATGTCTTCCATCTTTTATGGAGATGTAGGACAATCTGAAACAAATAGTTTGGTTCCAACTGTAAAAGGAACACACAATGGTATATAATCTTGCATGTTGAACCTCCGTAAAATTGAATTCACATACTTAATTTGGCCTAGCCATAGATTTCTATTCACTCTATCTCTTCTAATTTCTATCCCAAGAATGTGTTTCACTACACCAAGATCTTTCATTTCAAATTTAACAGTAAGCTGAGACTTTAGTTCTGAAATCATACCACTCCCTTTACCAATGAATAATATATCATCAACATAAAATGCAATGTATAGATAATGATCACCATCAGATTTATAATAAACACATTGATCTGATTTAGAATACTCAAATCCCAAACTCAATACATATGTATCAAATTTCTGGTAGCACATCCTCGGACTCTATTTGAGGCCATACAAAGATTTATTCAATTTATAGACCAAATTACTTTTACCTTTCACCACATAGTGCTCTGGCTGTGTCATATAAGTATATTCCTCCAAATCACCATGAAGGAAAGCAATTTTCACATTCATTTTCTCATCCTCTAAATCATAAGAAACAACAATAGAAAGAAAAAATCTACCGGATGTCATTTCACAATAGGAGAAAATATCTCACCATAATCAACACCCTCAACCTGAGAGTAGCCTTTTGCAACCAACATTTCTTTATACTTCTCAATGCTTCCGTTTGAACCAACCTTTTTCTTGAACACTCATTTACAACCAATAGGTTTTCGTCCTTCATACAATGGTACAAGATCCCATTTATCATTATTTTTCAAAGCTACCATTTCTTCTTCTATAACAATCTTCCAATATTTTGCATCATTTATATCTAATGCCTCTTCTACAGATCTAGGTTCATCTACATTAGTATTCAAAACAAAAATGCATCTCCAATCATCAAGTGAATACCTTTCAAGTGGTTGTCTATGTCTTGTAGACCTTCAAACAAGCCGAGTTGGAGGTTCTTCCTCCTCTTCTGAAGATTCAGAGCTAGATGATCTCTACTCAACTTTTTGCCTATCAGTTGGTCTTGATTCAACTCTTTCAAACGTAGAAGGTAATTGAATCAAATCTTCCTGTTTAATCTACTTTGGCTGCAATGTAACAGAAGGAGACTTAATTTCTCTAAAAATAACACTTCTACTATGTATTACCTTCTGTGCAACAGGGTCCCAAAGCTTGTATCCTTTCACACCATAACAATATCTGATGAAGATACATTTCACATCCTTGTTCTCCAACTTTGTTCACTTCTTTGGCATATGTGCATATTCCTCACAACCAAAAACTCTAAGATGCCTCAATGAAGGCTTGTGACCCGACCATGCTTCCATAGACATTTTATCAATAAGAGTTGATGTAGGAGACCTGTTAATTAGGTATCAAGTAGTGGCATTATTTTTGCAACTCTATTCTGTTGTGGAGAATAACAGAGTTGTCTACTATCTATTAATGCCACAATCTTTACAAAATCTATCAAAATCATTAGAGAAAAATTCACCGCCATTATTAGTCCTCAAACATTTTATTTTCTTTCTAGTCTACAATTCAACCATTGCTTTAAATTCTTTAAATCGACTGAAAACTTCAAATTTACTCTTTAGTAAGTACACCCTTGTCCTTCCACTAAAATCATCAATAAATATAACATAATATGTGGATTTTCCAATGGAAGGAACATCTACATGACCAAACAAATCAGAATGAATAAGATCCAAAACACCACAAGATTTATGAGAACTTGAGTAAAAAACTAAATGTGGTTTTGTTTTCCATAAATGCAATGCTCACAAAAATAAAAGTCAAGATTACAACCATTCAAACCTTCAACAAGGTTTTTATTTTTTAAGGTCCTTATGTAGTGTCCATCCTAGACTCACATTTTGATTTGCATTTTGATATGCTTATATAGACATATGGTGGATAATTAGATGGTTATTTATGATTCTATTCCTATCTTAGATGATTTTTATGATGCTAGATACTCTATGTGGATTTATGTTATTTGATATGATTCATTATGTTTGGAGATTTATATGATTGATGATGCTGGACATACTATATGATATATGCCATTTGATGGTTCTTGTGGATGTTAGTATGTAGAATCATCTTGATGGATGGATTTATGTGATTCATGGATTTATATGAGATCATTGTTCAGATGGATTATATGACTTATGATGACATGATGGTACTAACTTTAGTTCATGACTATGACTATGTGATGTTCTGATGTTATATTGTGTGACTGTTTTCGTGAGTAGAGACGATGTCATATCACTCATTGCGAGCATGATATGTCGTCGCGATTCTCTATCACTTGTCTGTTTATTATGATGTATGTGTATTGTATATGTTGTGTTTAGTGTTGATGCAGGTTTGCAGGTACTAGACATCGACTCCACCTGACTTCACAATTCTGAGCATGTCTCTATCCCAACAACAAGTTGTCGAAGATGGCATAAATTCCCTCACACACTCTAGGTCTAAGTTGTGTACCTTGTCGATTGTGCCACAACGCAAGTTGAGGTTAGAGTCTTGTGTCGTGTTCATTTTCCTTTGACGTAGGATGTTATAAGTTTATGTTTATTCCTAGTTAGAGATGTGTGATTATTTAATTATTATTTATTTATATTTTAATTGAGTTTTATTTAATGTTGGTTAATGGATTTTTATATATTATTTGATTTTAATGATGTCTCTTGTTATAATTTATTTATGGCTATTTATTTAATAATTGTTATTTAATTAATTAACATTATTTAACCTATGCATTGATATTTTATTATTGGATAAATATTATTATTCATGGATATTTATCTAATTTATGTGGTGATTATTATTTATTTGATGAATGAATAATATTGTTATTGGTAATTAATATTTTATATTGGGGTTTATAAACTATTATTTAATTATTTGTCTTTTTACTCCCATCTTTGATTATTTGAAATAATATTAATTTGCCTACCCTTTTATTTGATTGGTTGGATGGGGGAGGTAGGTAAATAAAAATATATTTATTTAATACCTTCCTTTAACTTTGGAAAGGTAGGTATAATATATGAATCATAGAATATTTTGATTGGTTGAATTTTTATATAGTTTTGGGTTTAATTTTTGAATAAATTCGGCTTCCTGTGCTTTCAGGAGGGTTGGAATTTTCTGGAGCTTTTGGAGCTTTTGTTTGAAGAGATTTGCTTTGACTTTGGATTCAATTTGCTAGAGTATTTTTGTTGGATTGGGAGCTTTCTACTTCAGATTTCATTTCTTTGCTTCTTTTTCCAAGTTGGATTCATTTTCTTGCACTCAACATTTGATTTTGAAAAGATTGTTTGCTGGGTATGGAAAATGCTTCCTGTGGTTGTCTGAGATTTTGAATGTTGCTTTATGGTTTTATTTTGGTGTTGTAAAGGCTTTAGTTGCCTTTGTATACCCTATTTCAGGGCCTCTTTGTGTTTAGGGTCCTATTGGTTTAGTTGTATGGAAGAGGTTGTGCCTGCAACTCTTCCTGTACATTGTTTTTGTTAGTTGAAGTCTATATTTTTGCTCGGATTCCTTTATTTGACTTTTGTAACCCCTATTATATTTTGTTTATGGTTTTTGGTGAGTTCTAGGTCAGTTTTAGATCAATTGCAAGTTTGTTTCCGAACCTGGACCACTTTGTATATCTATTTGTTCTGTTTTCCGCAAGTGGGTTCCTTGTGAAAAAAATGATAAAACAAGTGACAAAAGTGCCATTCTAGGAGTCAATAGTGATAGAGTAAGACGAAAGTGCCAAAATAGGATTAGGGCATTTTTGGTCAGGGTTTTCAACCTTCCGGTTGGCTTTTCTTGTTGATTTTGGACTCGAGAGGCTAGGGTTCGTTGTATTGATGAGTTTTGGGAACTATTCCATGCTTTTGTAGTATGTTTGAATCCTATTTGGGATCCAACAAGTATTTTTGCACTTGTCTATTGAGGTTTGAAATGTTGCTCCAACAAGATGTATGCATCCCTTGCTATTGAGGATAAGTATATGCAGCTCCAACGAGAGGTTATGTTGTGTCTCGTTGTTGAGGACTATGTGGTATCATTGGATTCATATTATTTCTCTATTTATGTGTCTATATCACTCTTGAGGCTCTCTTTATTATTGCATTATGATTCTTTGAGCTTATGGCATGATTCTTGTTATATGGCATTTGTTTATATGTTTATAGCTATCCTCTATGTTTCAGTTTGTGATAGATTTGTAATGACTTTTGGATGCTTTCCTTGATGCATTTCATGATTTTATTGTGATGCATCTTGTTATGTATTTACCCTATGGTCTTGGTCCATGGTTGGGAGAGTGGGCTCTTTCATGTGTTGGACCTAGGTCACGAGCATTAGATCACTAGGAAGGGGGTCTAGACCTATGGAACCACATGAAGATTTTATGTTGTAATTTCAAGTGATAACAATAATAATAATTGATTAGTGGTTTTGGGTAGCTAGGAATTCACCTAATCAAGATTAAGAATATGATGATTGTATGCCCCAATTGGACAAACCTAGGGAGATGGATTTGGGATCTTAGATTGGGAAGATTGTTGGTGCGGTAACCTGTTCTCCCTCGTGTGACTCCAATGTGGAGACAGATGCCACATGAGGTTAGCATGTGATGACACTCTACCCCACATATGTTCATTATCCATTTTCCTTGATATGTTTATTATGCCTCTGGAGGTTTGGTTGATTTGATTTAGCCATGTGATGTATTTTGATGTTGTAATCTTTTGTTGGAGTCTTTTGATGTCATGGCGTATCCTTTGGTTGTTAGGTGTTAGCTTAGGTCTTGAGTGTGAGTTGGAACCTTATTTCATCTGCTAGCACGAGGGGTGGTTCTTATTTGGTTCCACATGGTCGAGTGGTTTGATGCCTTCTTCCATTGGGATATTCATCTTCTTGGATGTTAGCATGTGTGGATTGGATTCTTCATGGGATTATTCTTTCGAGCTGATTTCTATGTATTTGGAATAGAAGACATTATATCATGATGCTATGTAAATGTAAAGGGAAATATGTACCTTTATGTTATGCATCTTCATGCAATGGTTGATGTAATTGAAAAAGGATAAGATATAGTAGTTAGGAGAAGTTTCCATTGTACATTCATTGAAGTATTGGTTACTCATTATGTAATGTTAGATTATAGTTTTAAGTGAAAGAAAGAGATGGTATTTTGTACATTTGCATTGTATTGATTGTATGTATGAGATTATGGGAAATTAGGTTAAAAGATTAGTAGTTGTTGTTATTGTCCTTGTTTAAGTAAGGGAAATCATCTAGGTGTGATGGAATTTGTTGCTTAGGAGATTGAGTTTCTTATCTTAAAGATTTGTAGTGAAGTTTAAAGAATATTCTAAATATTATTGGAGAGAATGATTATATAATTTTGACGTTTTTATGATGAATGAAAGAATGGATATTAGGAGTATTTGATTTGGTAGTTTCTAAAAGGATCTAAAAGAGCATGGTATGTGATTAAATTATGTATTTGTGTTAGTGATTCATTATAATCGCATGAGAATTAATTGTATAGGTTGTATGATTATCTGTGATGTTCTAGATGGATATGTGATGTGTTTGAGTTGTGTCAAGTAGTGACATTGAGATACCCTAGGGAATGTACATGCATTGTATGATCTTATGATGGATATATGTTAATGGATTAAATGGTTATTCTGCTTGTGTAAAATGGTTCTATGGATTTATTCATGTTGGTTTATGCATTCATGTAAATTGTTTAAGATGGATTGATGTACTTAGGTTGTAATGTTGCATTATTAGTAAATAGTATTGTGAAGTAATGATGCTTAACTTAAAATTTTTTTTTATCCCTTTTGTTAGTAGATTTTGGTTTATTTCTCTAGAGTATTTTGGTAGGCATTACACCTTAGACCCTTTTCTCCAATGTGGCCAAGCCTCTGGTGCCATAACATAGTCTTCTTTATAGGTAAATTTGCTTCAAAAGAAAGAGTACCCTTAGGTACCCAAAAGCTATGTCCATCCGCTAAAGGTGAAATCCTCAAATCTTTTGACGAAGTATCCACAGATTTACATTTTATAGAAGTGCTATTACACTCAACAGTGTATGCCTCTAGCTTATACAAAGTGCCAAACCTAACATCTCTAGCAATCACCATAGCACCCTTAATCATCTTACATCCCGCATCAAAACAAGTTTACCTGCACATCTGCATCTATCATTTTGCTCACAGATAATAAATTTCGTTTTAAACCAAGGATATGCAGCACACCGTTAATCCTTTCAATTCTACCACCTGGAAACTTTATTTTAACTTTACCTCGACCAACAATGTGTAAATGTGAATCATTGCCCAAGTACACCTTACCTCCATTAAATTATTCATATTCATAAACCAATCTCTATTGTAAGTCATATGAAAATATGCACCCGAGTCAATTAACCATGCATCATTAGTTGCATGAGTAGTCAACGCTGCAATGAATGCATCACCATCTTCCTTCGCAGACTCAGAATTAGAATCAAACTTCTTCTTTATCTTCTTCTTTTCTTCTTTGTAGTCCTTATGGATGTGTCCTGATTTACCGCAATTCCAATAGGTGACTTTGGACTTTCTAGGAGATTTTGATCTCCCTCTGGACTTGGATTTATTATGCTTCTCATTATTCTTGCCTTTTTCTTTATAGTCTTCCATAGATAGTTAGGGCTTCCTTTGAATTGATGGATACCTCCCTCCACATCTCTTCACCAAGTAATGCACCCACCACATCTTCATACTTCAAATCAACATAAGTACTACCAATTGCCATAACAAGAGAATCCCACGAATCAGACAAAGAATAAAGCAAGATTTAACATTTCTCCTCTTCGTCCATCTTAGCACCAACAAATACCAATTGAGCCACCAACATATTAAATGGTTCCAAGTGGTCTGCAATTCGTCCAGGCTCTTCCATTCTCAAGGAATACAATTTCTTCCTCAAGAAAATCTGATTCGATAAAGATTTTGCTTGATACATTTCACCAATTTTAGTCCATACCTTCTTTGTAGAGTTCTCTTTGTGGACATTGGCTAGAACAGAGTCTTCCAAGCACAATCTTATTAGACCCTTGGTTTTACAGTATATAACATCATATTGAGAAACCACAGTAAGATCTAAGGGTCTTGAGACATTTGCATCAAGAGCATCCCACAAATCTCAATCTGTTAGTAGATCATCCATCTTCAACTTCCACATCTCAAAATTACTTCCAAAAAAGTTCTCCACCTATATTCTCCCTGATGAGTTTGCCATTTGAAAATTCTTGCAACAAGATAAAAAAAGTATCTTGTACACCAGCTTCCACTCAAATCTGGATTAATTTAAAAAACCAAACGAAACCAAAGGTGATCAAGCTCTGATACCACTTGTAAGGAAGTTAAGTAGCATAATAACTTCTTACACTAACCTTGAGAGGAGGGTAAAGCAATTTTTTTACTGATTGTTAGAACAGTTATAAAAAATTAATAGAAATAAACTTTATATTATGCATACCACAACACAATGATTTACATGGGGAAAACCCTTTAGGGAGAAAAACCCAAAACTCCAAAAGTAGCTGAATATATTATTCAACAATGAATAACAAATTACGATATACTTGCAGAGAAAGCTCTTCATAGGAGTACCACTAATTAGAGACTCAGAGGTAACTCAATAGCCATAATACTCTCACACACAACCTCTATCACATGCACCTCATATATAGGAGATATAATACAAGAAACCGTCAAATGGTATTACAAAACCATGGGCTAAACCCACCCAATAAAGTGGACTCGACCTTATCTTCAATCTAGATGTCCTATGACATGTGAAAACACACATCAACACATGCTCCTCCCTTTTACATCTCATTTATGTGTCCGATGCATTTTATATTTCCTATTTCAGGAGCCCAAACTTCCGGAGGCCTTAGCTTATGAACCGAGTGTCCAATTGACAAACCATTGAAGTGTCGGAAAGCTTGCGAAGTGCTCTATCACCTTGTAACCTGCTACATTGGTTACACCCACTCTTTAGGGCATTTAGGAGGGTCTAAAGTCCTCAAAATTAAATTTAAACCTTTCATCACACCTTCAAAAAATGAAAACTTTAATATCTTCAAAACTAGCTATGATCTTATGACGAAAATTTACCGACATGCTTATCTAGCCAATCCGAAGCTTTGGGTAGAATTTAGCACCATTTCGCGCTCAAATGAAAACTTACTATAAATAATAATTTGATGTAAATGCAAAGTTGAGACACCATTTTCCCAACATGAATGATCATCTACACATGTGAGAACAAATAAAGAACCTTTAAAAATACGTGTGGTGAGGGAAGAAGCACACACATGAGGAAACAGAGGAGTAGGAACCCTATAACATTGTATTGAATGTTGTAGGGTTAAAACATTCTAAATAGGGTTTCAATTATGCAAGCTCCTAAGCAATCCCAATCTTTTCCACTATCCCAAATACAAATAAGGTTTTGAACACCAAACTTTCAAATCTAGATTTTGCATCTACCCCAGGCATCCATAGATTGACGTGTACTTATTCCAGTGATTGGATGCATCGTACAATTAAGGGATGCTATTGCAAATTGGATGTCACTACGACAAATGAGATAAATCCGTAATTGTTCCAAAAAAATTCTTATTTGCATTTCTTGACATTCTAAGCACTTCATTTTCAGTTATGAACACCATTGCAAATTTATCATTTTAGACATGTACTTGACTATAAAACTCTAAATATTTCTTACTAATCAACATGCCTTTGAAATTTTGTGCCTTCTACAACATTTGAAAGTAGAAATGTGTTTCCTTTTGTCTTATTATAATAGCTTTTGTATAACAAAAGATTAATATGATTATTTAATAGATAAACATTAAAATTCTTATAAGAATTTTTTTTCTATTGTTTTATATTTATCTAAAAATAAAAATATCATGTACTTTCTTTATAATTTTATTGCTTAATAAACACTTCAAATCCCATTATATTCCTTTCATGATTTTCTTTACCGTTCCATTGATTCTGCTCTTGGTGCTCTTTTCACACAAAGCAATGATGATGGTAAGGAATATGTTGTACACTATATTAGCCCCACTTTGCTTGATCATGGAAGAACACTATTGAAAAGTAGTGCCTAGCAATTGAGTTCACTCTTAAGAAGCTTCATCATTACACACTTAATCCTAAAACACACATTATCATTAAACATAATGATCTTAAGCACCTTATCTCTGAGATGGATCTTTCTAGGTGTGCAACTCAATGGTTCATGCTTCTACCATAATTTGATCTCAAATTTGTCTCCCAGAAGGCAATTAAAGGTTAAGCTGCAGTGGACCACCTTATAAGCCTCCTTTTTCCTCTTCCTATATGTTTAACACTCCTCTTGATACACATTCTTGCTCTTGACATTGATCCTTTCAAGTTTCTCATTCACACTTTTTTCTCCTGCCATTGATGACAATCTTCTTCTTCTGACTTTGTTTCTTGCCATGCAATTGAAGCCAGTGAATGATAATCTAGTATCCATTCTCCATAGCTGTTTAGACTTATATCCATATCCTTGCCTGAGATTCTTTTTGATATCTAACAAAGAAAGGAATAAAAACCACAAAAGATGAACACACCATTACTTAAAAATACTCTGGTGCACATTAATTGAAAAAATCTGTATATGTTTCTATCTAGAATCTGATATGAAATTTGCGTGATATTCATGCATCCAACTTGGCTTCACTTCACATTGCCAGATTTCCTGTATTCACTTGGTTCATATCCCATTGTCTCTTGTGCCATCACTTTCCATATCATGCCTCAATCTGTACATACATGAAACTCTGCACACTCTTTATCTTCCTTATTGTGCAATCAAACTTAAGTATTTGTAAATGTACATATCCACTATCTTTACACAGTCCCACACATTCCTTTCTATTTAATACTATAACATCTTCTGAAATTATTGTTCCCCAAGGTGGTTGTTCGATGGAGGTTTTTTAAAAAAAAAATTTAGTGGGTGTTGTTGAAATTTTTACTAGTATTTTAAAATGGGTGATCTCATGATTTTTGTAATATAATTCAAGTTTTAAAATTTGGAAAAGTTGGTGTTTTCTGAATTTCATTATTTTGCATATTCAATTTGACATAATATATAAATATAGAATGATAAAATAAACTAATTGGTGGGAAATTTTAAATTTTAAATGATTGACAAGTGAGAGGAATTTTTTTAAGGTGGTAGGGGAAATATCTAGCCCTGTCCCAAATGCAGCCCCCTTAAAATTACAAATAGAATGTAGGGGCTCCTATTTATCAAGAAAAGATTCCAATTGATTCTATAGCATTTTTTCGGTTTCATGAGATTCTCTCTCCATAAAAATAGTACTTGAAATCCTCTATATGATCATACCTTAATTTTATAATTTAAAGGGTTGAAATGAAATGATTTTAAGTGTTAAAACTTTTCATTGTGGATATCTGAATTCAAATTCTAAAAATAACATTTAAATGACTCTTGATGTACGTATACATATGCATATGTGTGTGTACATATAGACACACATATACATACATACATACCTCCATATCTAAATAAATCTTTAATTTCATAACCTTTGATATTAAAATCTATATATTTTTCAACACTTCAAAAAAAAATTAAAGAAGAGAAATGAAACATGTTATAAGGGTTGCGACATCCGCTTGATGATCTTCAAATAATATTGGATGAATGTTTGAAAGCAAGAATGCACTATTGGTTATGAACTTTGACCTTAAACAATTAGAGACATGAGGGTATTTACCAAATACATGAACCACTTATTATTTTTTAGTGTAGAGTCCATAGAATCTATAAGAGAGTATATCTCAATTGTTTGTGCAATGAATATTGGGTGGTGATTTGTAATCAATGATCATTGGAGTAGTGGAGATGCACGCCAAACATGAGATGAGAGGCACAATATCAAATTGGTATTATTTGACTATGGGTTGACCATAGGTTTTGGAAGGAAGAACATTGCTCATGTCAGTACGAGGGGAGACATCTTTTGCATGAAGGTCCTTGAGGAGGTTCGACTATATTTGACAAAGGGGAGGTAACGTAACTCTAAACCATGGGATTAATTTTCACATTGATGATTCAAAGGTGTTTGAAGATAGGAGAATACAAAGTAGAATGGGGTTCATAGCAGGGTTGAGATTGACAGTGCATGGAGGAGGTGATGTGAAGAAGGTCCTAATGTTAGATGGTACCATAAACAAATGACTAACACATCCCAATATACTAGTATGACTATAGTTAGGAGAAACCTTGAAAATGAGAAAAGGAAAATAGAAAGGGGGGACTTGCTATGACCTCATTGACTCCAAAAAGAAACCACCAATGTCAGTGGATTAAATAATGAATGTCTCTCAATAAATTTAGCGAAGTCACCAAAAGGTGAAAGAATATTGCAAAGCCAATTTAAGGAGAGGAGCAAGATCACACTAATAGAATATTATTGAATAAAGAAGTCTCCAAAATTGTTGAATGCAACATTACAAGAATTCTAGAGGGGGCTAAAGACAACCAAAATCATGAGAAAAGGGTGATAAGTGGCATCAAGGCATTGGAATCTAAGAGGAAGGCTTCAAAGACATCATGACATACGCACCTAAAATAGTAAAGACACAAATCACAAGAATGATTTAAGAGTTAAAGAGGGAGAAGCAGGCGAATTCAATGGGGATCTTGAGTTCAAAAAGGATAATTGGAAAGGACTTGATGAATCTATTTATGTTTGCCTAAATTTCTTGAGGGGAGTGTGTAGGAAAAACACACTATAAGTTCTCTTAAGATCTTGTTTCATACCTTCATCTAATCTAATTCTTCAATACAAGTTCTAATCATATTTCAACTTACAATATATGTTTAAAAACATGATAGATAACATAACATGTTAAGATATATTTATTCAAAATGACAAAATAAAATAAAATTATGAAGTATTAAAAAAGATTTTAATTTTTGTACCTTAATTTTTAAATATTAATTTAACAAAAAAATATAAATTAATAAATATAGGAATGTTTATTTAATGAAGCAAGGAGTCGACTATGCTTCAGGAGGAGGAGAAATTCTTAACGAAACAGGCTGGAACTTTGTAATAACAATTCCACTTAGATACAAGCAAAATAGTTGTAAACTAAAAAAAAACTAGAGGACAGGAAGAATGGACGGAGAGGGAGCTGTGAGAAATTCCCTGGCATGGGTAAACGGCAACTTTACAAACTATGGAGGATCCCGTTTCAGAAAGAGGCACCAGGAATGTGTAGGGTGACAGGTACAGTAAAAGTATAAATGCACATGGAACAGGAACAAGCATGCATGGAAGAGGCGAAAGAGGGTTTCAATGGAAATAGATCGTAAAAGTCAAAATGCACATGGAACAGGCGTGCGTGGAAGAGGGGAAAGAGTTGTTTAATAATGTGTGGGATACCCATCCTATTTTTTGTTCACAAAATGAGGAGGGCTTTGAAACTTTTCCCAACAATATACTTAAAAAAAAATCTTTCTCCAACAACATTGCTTATGATGGGAAAATTTACAAGAACACCTACAAAAACAACACAGGAAGGCAAAAATTGCAAACCAGCCAGTAACCTTCCCAAATAATATTCCACTGGACTTGGCTCATCAACACAGCAAATATGCACTTTCAAAAGTCAATCACTACCAAGCGCCAGATCGTCCTTTTCAGTCTCACAAGAAAGCTGCTCAACAGGCTGTGAGTTTGGGTTATGAAGTGTTCTAGCCAGAAGATCTTCTTGCCAACCAAACCCTAGATCTAAGAAATATGACACTCATTTGTAAGTTCTGGAATTTTAACCCTCCAATTTCAGAATTAAAATCTTGGATTTTTCAGCATTGGGATGGAGCAAATCAAATCTTTTATATTGATAAGAGAAATGGGTTCTTTACAGTATTTTTTTCATCTAAAGAAGCAAAAGAGGAAGTCTTAAGGGTTAAATCTTGGTTTCTCAATGGGTTAAGCTTATATATGTAACAGTGGTGCCCTAACTTTAATCTCAATACTACCCATCCAAGATTCATTCCTTACTGGAGTACAAAGAATTAGATATTGTCGAGATCCTAGTACACCAGGTTGGAATTTTCCTAAAGCATGATCATTATTTTTTTAATAACCCTTACCTCCCTGTCAGGGTTTGCATTCTACGGAACATGACCAAACTTTTTCGGAAGGTCCTCAAAATTAAAACAAAAGTGGGAGTGTGGCTGCAAGATTTTTTTTTGTTGAAAATCCTCACAATGCCTGCCAAAAATGTCACCTTATTGGGAAATTTTCTAGTAACTGTGATGTTGATGGAGAAACTCTGCAAATCTTACCACATTCTGTGCCTAGACCTAGGAAAAACAAAGGAAAGGGAATTGTTATCTGTAAGAACCGGAGAATTGTTTCTATTTGGGAAGAGGGCTCTTGTTCTAAGGCAGATGATAAGCCTTCTTTGTTAATCAGTAGTTCTATCCTAAATAGACTTCATAAGGAAAATAGCGTTAAAGGAACGCACAATTTTCCTTTCACAGTCTCCATTGGAAAACTACTTTTAGCTATTTGCCCCCGGTTCTCTATCATTATAAACAAACTTTCATTGTACTTATATGTTCCAAGTCTGAAGCTATCAAAAACTCAAGTGAAATCTCTTTCTGATGCCTTAACCTGGGGTGTATTTGAACCTGACATGAGCTTCATTATTAACAAATGCTAATAAAACCTCTCTCCCTTCTAATTTGGCAACAGTTCTTAAGGTTACATCAGATTTTATTGACGTTCAATCCCCCCTTCAAGTGGAGTTCTTGAGGATATGACAGATTATATGCCTACAATACTGGGATACTCAAATATAGATGAAATTGTACATAAAGTTGAAATGGATTTTCCTCTTAAAGCTCCTATAGATTGTTGTGGCGTTCAATCCCCCCCTTCAAGTGGAGATCTTGAGGTTTTGGCAGATTATATGCCTACAATGCTGGGCTGCTAAAATATAGATGAAATTGCAGAAAAAGTTGAAATGTTGTGTCCTCTTAAAGCTCCTACAGATTGTTGTGATGCCCCCTTGTCATAGGAAACTCCAGTCCAACCTGAAACTGATAGCTCTCAGAATATAGGAGGTTCATCCAAAGCTTGCAGAAAATCACCATGCTTCATCACCCAAACATAAAAGTCTATCTTGTTATATGGAGCCTAATTAGACTTGGAGGTTAAATTTTCTCCACTTTTATTGGCTCATTTCCCCCCCAATTTGTTCAAAGGGGGTTTGGGGGCAGTGCCCTCAAGGCGAGGGCAAGGGGCAGCACCTCTGGCGCGCTCCCTAACGCAATACAAGGCGGGGTTGAGGGGAGGCGCCCCGCAAGCCCCAAAGGACTTATTATTTTATAAAGGCCTTAGGTGTTAAGTGTTATTTTTCTCTTGGCTAACATACTGTAACCCTAATTTTGTAATTGACATAAGTCTTGATAAAATGGCTAAGGGTTAGGGTTTTCCGTAGATAATTTTGCAGCATTTTGCAACGGCATTAAGTTGCAAGGGATTGCTGGTTGTAATTGGTTTGATTTACTGGAAAATAATATTGGAATCTCTATTTGGCAAACGTAGCCCAAGTTTGGGTGAACCACGTTAAAATTGTCTCCTCTCTGTTATTATTTTTGTGTTTTTCATTCTTCTGTTTAATCATTATTTGCATATAATTGATATTTTTTGCATGCGATTCCTAACAGGTTGTTGGGGAAGGACATGATTTTAACTTTTCCACAGTCTTATCAATAACTCAGATCCCTTCAATAATTTTGTAACAATCACCATCAAAAAGAGGTAGAAAACCTCTTTTAGTGAAAACTTAGGAAGAGATTGTTGCGGGTAAACAGTTAACCCTCAAAGGAAGTATCAAAAAACGATTGAGGAGAGTTGTTAGCTCTCCGAGTCTGAGATGAAGATTGTATCATGGAATGTCAGGGGTCTAAATACCCCTGACAAGAGAGTCCACATTAAGCACCAAATAGATGCTTGTGGGGCTGATATCATTCTACTACAAGAGACAAAATTGTCAACTAAAACATTTGAGTCAGTCATTTCAAAATGGACAAAATGGCAATCCTATCATTCAATTGTAACGATTGCATCAAGGGGCCTTCTCACTCTGCGGAAGTCTAGTACAATATCTTTACAAGTTGTTGAAACTCATCATCATTGGCAAGCCGTCAAGGTTTCCGACTTTGATTTCTCTTTTTTACTACTGAATGTTTATGCTCCTAACTCAATGTTGGGAAATAAGCAGGTATGGGAAGTGTAGACACTTAAATTTGGCTAATCAATTTAATCAGATTTAATTCCCTTAGCATCCTATCCTATTTGGCTAAATTAATTTAATTAATGAAGCCACACCCCATTAGCCAATTAATTAATCTAAGTAATTAATCCCCCAATCTTATTCTTCCAATTAATTAATCTAATTAATTAATGATTCCTCTCCAATTCCTATCCCTTTTATTAATTAATTCTTAATTAATTAATTTCCCAAATCCTTGTCTTTTAATTAATTAATCTCCTAAACCCCTTTCTTCCAATTAATTAATTCCTAATTAATTAATCCCCAATCGTATTCTTCTAATTAATTAACCTAGTGAATTAATCCCCTTTTTTCCCTTTTGATTAATTATTTTAATTAATCAAATTCCCTTCTTCCAAAGTCCATGTATTAATTAATTAAATTCAAATTCTATTTCAGCACATGGCTCCTACTTTTAACCCCCCATCTAAGCTAACCCTTGTCCTAACCCTGGGGTTCCAACCAACCCTATCCTATCCCTCCTAGCCTCCATATGTGCACATCCTAACCATTTCCCCCCTTTTGGGGAAAATATCCTATTTTTGGTGGCTTTTCCCAAAATGGAGATGTGTCCTTAGAGACACATGTCACTCCTTTCCTTTCTAGTAGAGCCACTTGTCCCTTTTGAGGACAAGTGTCTCCTCTTCACCTCCCCTTCCCTTCCTCATCTTGCTTATTTAATCCCTCCATTTTAAGATCAAATGATCCCATCTTAATGCCAATGCATCGTACATTGCTGAAATCTTTACTCACACTGCGTTTTTCACCAAATCATCCATCATCATTCGTATCTACCATCATGGAGCATAATCAAACATCCGTTGACGTCATGAGCACACATCCAATCTCAGAATAATCAAATTAAAGCGGGAATCGTGGGTTTCTTTGTTTACCATTTTGTTCTTTGTTTTAGTTTTATCATTCGAATCTTGAGGTGTTTGAGTTTAATGGCTTGTTTGGTTGTTTTCTTCATTATTTCAATCATTTAGGTTAGCACACACATTTTCCCTCACATAGGATGAAATTGAATCTCTCCTACAGATCTCAACACCATTAAAGATCTTTCTTGCAGGGGATTTTAATGTAGTTATATCTCCAAATGAGAATAAGAGAGGAATAACTCCACCTCCTTAAACCATAAAAGACTTCACATCTTTCATTCACAACAATATCCTTCTTGACATTGTTCCAGAAAGTGGGGGCTTTACATGGACAAACAAGAGACAAGAATTCGATCAAATTGCAGTCCAATTGGATCATTTTTTGGTGTCAGCACATTGGATTTCAGAAAAGTATTATCTAAGGTCACAAATGTTGCCATGACCCAACTCAGACCACTTTCCTATCACATTATCAATCAAAGGTAACAAACAAACTACAGGCTCAAAAGTCCCATTCAAATTCGAAACAATGTGGTTCAAACATCCTGATTTCCTAAGCTTGTTACATTCTTGGTGGTGCCAAGCTCCTAATATGGATGGCACTCTTATGTAAAGATTTTCCCCAAAAAATGAAATTCATCAAGTCTCAATAAAACATTGGAATATAAATATTTTCAAAAATGTCTTCCAGCAGAAAGACGTGATTTACAAAAAATTGGAAGATATCAACTCTCACATAATTGCTAATGGGATGGACCCACAATCTTATTGTAGCGTCCTAAAATTGCAACCCTTACAATTTTTTATCACATTTGGGTCTTCACCTTAGTGTTTGTGCCCCTTGGCTTGATCAGAGACTTGATTATGCTCATACAAGTCATAAATACTACCTAGCTTAAAGATGCACCTCATTTCTACTTTGATACTGCCATAAAACAGGGCTCCCTAATGGGGACCTATTTTGGACCCCCTGACCCATCTCAAATTTGAGCGGAAAAATCCCGTCCATGTTGGATCATGTCAGAAATTAATTCATTTTCCCTTCGGGCAAGTGTGCAAAAGTATTTCCCCTCTCATTTGATCATTAGATTGCATTCATGAGCAAGCATTGAGCATCCAAGAGATCAAGCATTCAAGCTTTCAAGAGCAATTGAGCATTTTCAGTCTTCCTTCAAGCTTTTGGAATAGCAATAGAGTCAAGATTTCAAGCATTGAAGAGGAGATCATCGTTCTAATTCATGAAGTCCTAATTCCATGCGGAGGAAAGTAAAACTTCACAAGGAGGTATAAGCATTTCATTTTCAGTCAATTCAACATCCCCTCAAAGAGGAGGATTTCTACTATCAGACATTTCAATTACATTATTTCAACCACTTGGTTAATTCCAAAATTGGGGTTTAACATAAAGGCAAGCCCCTATCCCCAACACATTTCCCTTTCCCTTTGTGTGCAGAAAAAAAAGGTGTGCAACTGTAACTCTCGAGATAAGCTTCAGACACAGAGACAGAAAAACCCTTTTTGGCGATCGAAAATCTTAGAGGACCAAGAGGGGGCGTCGTAGTCCATGCACACAATCCTACTATTTTTGGCAGTTTTCGCAGAGCAGCTCCGAATCATCTCATACTTCTCAGGTCCAGGTGCACAAGGAAATCACGAATTTACAACTCGTTGTTTTCATATTATCTTCATTTCTTGCACTTAGTCTTAATTAAACTAGTCAACTTACAAAAGAGGGTCAAACACATTCCATCTCAATCAATCTACTTAGTATTCAGTCCTAATTTGATTAGTGACTGAATCTAGTGGATTTACCCTCTCTTTTGAATATAAAGGCATCTCCCCATCCAAGCGAAAATAGGTGATTTGGTGATTTCTCCTTCTATCTTGCAAATTGTGAAGTCACCTAATTTTTCCCTTTACATTTTGGTGAACCCGACGTGTTTTATCTTTAAATCTGATTTTTTTTTTTCTGATTTGACTCATATGCAATTTACAATTCAAATTTTCAATTACAAGTTTAATTTCCTTGCAATTTAAAAAAACTTTAGAGGTTAAATTCAGAAAAACCCTAATTTTTAGATTCAAAATTGACCTTGTGATTTGTTTAAACTAGATTAATTGTTTCAGATATGAGAATTCTTCAATTTTACAATTCAAGTTTTCATTTGCATGTGCAATTTTCAACAAAATTTCAAAAAATTAAGTGGTTAAATGAAAAAACCCTAGTTTTTTATTTTAAATTTGAACTTGTGGATTGTGTAGATCTTGAATTAATTTTCAAATTTGAGTTTTTGCTTCAATTTCAAAATTCACATTCCCACCTTACAACATTCAAATTTTCAAATTAAAATTTTTAAATTAAGTGCTTTATGCAACAAACCCTAATTTTTTGAATTTAAATTAATCTTGTCCAATTTCCAAATTTCCTTTAAGCATCTAATCAATTTTGTTAAATCTAAAGCTTTCTTTTGTCTTTCTAAACATCATAAAAGTTGGCCCTTAACCTTTAGTGTGCCCTTTTTGTGTTTCATTCTTTCAATTAATCATCTTATTGCATATCCATGTGTCATATTTCCACCTTCAAGGCTTGATTTCACATATCTAGACATCTCCAATATCCATATCTTTTTGGATTTCGCATCAAAATCACAATATGTTGCTTCTCAAAAAATTTAGTAAAAAGTTGGTCAGACCAAGTAGCTAGCTACCTGGGCTTGAGTTTTTCTCCCCAAATTTCGGGAGCCTATTTTGACTTTATTTTACTGTTCAATTCCCGAGATTTGTGAAATTTTGTTGATTTTAGGTCACCCTAAGGTTGAAAGCAAATCTAAATTTCAACATTTCAATTTTCAATTTAAATTTTAAAATTAAGTGGTTAATTACATACATTTTAAATTTTAAAATTAAGATGTTAGTTTTGGACAACCCTAATTTAAAATTTAAATTCTTCCCTCCTTTAAATTTTCAATTTTAAAATTAAGAGTTTTTTCAATTTTCAATTTTAAAATTATGAGTTTTTTTTTTCACTAGGCCCTAATCTTAAAATTCGGTCACTTGTGGATAATTTTCATTTTCTATTTCCTAGGAGATTGCATCATTTCTTTCTAGAATTTTGCATTATTCAATTACTTTGCAACTTAGATTCCAAAATTCAAATTTCCAATTTCCCTCCCTTAGTGCATGAGGTTTAATACTATTAGTCCTACCTATAGTATCCCCATAAGAAGAAAATATAGAATTAAGGCTGCCCAAGGTTTAATTATCGAGGAGATGGAGCCTAATTTGGCTAGCTTTTTCAATGAGTATATTGGTGGTTCTTCCAATCTTACAAATATCCCCATTTATCCTCTTGATAATTGTCATGATGAGGAGGAATCACTAACTTGGGTATTTGTTGGCCAATTGGCAAACATGGACAATCAATTCGACAATCTTCAACAATGGACAAGTCAAGAATACCCAGAAAGTGAAGCTCTCCCATTGATTGAAGGATTAAAAAGAACGATTCAAAGTGATAAACATGGTGTTGATATCTTGCATGGTATTGCTCATATTGTTAATTCTAATATCATGCTTGTGAAGAGTTGTGTTGAAGCCTTACATTGTATACAACCTCCTAGTCAAGTTAATCATTTCATTACTTTGACAACTCTTATGACTATATAGTGTTCCCACCTTCACATCAAATATCATGGCTACCTCTACACAAAATGTTATAACTGCAAGTGTTAGTCATGGGGGTAATCCTTCTTTCATTCCTTCTACCATGAGTGTTCCCCTTGTTACCCAATCACCTTCACCACCTATAAATGTTAGTCAAGGGGGAAACTCCTTCAATCACAATTCCTTCATTCCTTCTATGAGTCTTCCATTTGTTACCCAATCTTCTCCAATACCTACCTACCATAGTGTCCCACCTCCTTATTCTGAATCTCTTCCTTCATTCAACAATGTTACCCCTCCCTCTCAATCCAACATGTCTAATTTCAATCCTTCTACTGAAGCTACTATGAATAGTTTAGCTCAAACAATGTCCTCATTACAACAACAAATAGCTTCTATGAATCAATCTAAGTATAATGTGCCCACATTTGATGTAGCGAGTCCATTACCCAATGATATTGTTAGAGTTGTCCCTCCCAAAAATGTAGAAGTCCCTCAACTAAAATTTTATAATGGAAAAGGTGATCCCTTAACTCATGTTAAAACATTCCAAACTTTGTGTAGTGACTTTGCTCATGATCAAATATTGTTAGCAAAATTGTTTATTAGAAGATTAAGGGATAAAGCTTTGCAATGGTATTGTTATTTTCCTTCTTATTCTATTACCTCTTTTCAACAATTGGCTAATTCTTTTATTCAACAATGTCACAATAACATTGGTCCTAAAATTACTTCGACTGATTCGATGCATTGTAAACAAGGTGTCAAAGAAAAAGTGTTTGATTTAATTGGTAGATATAAGCATTTGTATTCTCAGATTTCTTTTCCCGCGCTTGATCAAGATATTCAAAGAATTTTTATTACTAATTTGCAAAAAGAAATTAGGGATAAACATCTCTTAACTGAGTTTACTTCTTTTATGTAGTTGTGCGCAGTACTCCACAATTATCAACTGATTGTGAATCAATCAGAGCAATCTCCTTCCATGGCTCAGAGTGGTAGTGCTCAACAACCATTTGCGAAGTTCAAACCAAACAAAGAATTCATTAAATTCAGTAACAACAACAACGACAACATTCAAGTAGCAACCACTATAGGTGTGCCTCCTTTGTCTAAATACTTCAAAAGAGAAAAATAATTTACTCCTTTGAATGAATCTTTGCATAGCATTATGTCCCAGCTATTACAAAGGAATGTGTTAAAACTTCCCCCAATCAAACCAACTTATCCATTTAAGACAACTTCACCTTACTTTGAAGTTAAATCCTTTTGTCAATACCGTCGTCAGCTTGGTCATGGCATTGAAAAATGTTTTTCATTGAGAAGTAAGATTTAAGATTCGATTGATAACAATACCATATCTGTGGCAGGTGTGAATGATAAAGGAAACAAATCCGTAGCTCATTATAATCAAAATCTTTAGATTTTCACTGATCCTTTACCATCCCATTCCACTAATGTGATTGAGACTGATCATCTTTCTTTCTCTCCCAATGATTTTGGCCTTGAATCTAATAATGTGGTGAACCTTGTAGATCAACAAGAACCTCCTAAGGACCTGTGCATCACATGTGATCCTAGTGAGACCATTAAAGAACCTAATGGCCCATTATATATAAGTGCAAAAATCAAAGGTATACCTTCTAGAGGAGTGCTTATTGATCCTACATGCATGGTTAATGTGATAACTGAATAATTTCTTTATACTTTTCAATTGCATCAAGTGATATATGATGATACTGATGTGGTAGTTAAAGTTTTTGATGGATTCTCTTGTCCTTCTATTGGTTCTATAACACTTCCTATTAATGTTGGCACTAAATGTTTAGATGTTAAAATTTCTATCATTCCTACATTTGATCAATTTCGTGTGAAGTTGGGACACCCTTGACTCTCTTCCATGAAAGCAATCGCTTCTACTGTTCACAAGTGTTTGAAACTTCCTCATAATGATAAAATCATAACTCTTAATCATAGCATATATCAACGTACAATGAGGTATGGAGATGCTTGTCTTGATTATTTTTGGTCTAAACAATTCCAACCTCTTCAACCTAGAAGTGATGCTGTCTTTAAATCATATTAAAATTGGAAAAATGATATGATTTTGTCATTGAGTAAACCTAATAATCCAACACTTAACATTCCTCTTGATGATCATACAACCCTTATTGAAGATAAGATTATTCTTCCTTCTAAGGAAAGAAATAATCTTCTTCCCAAAGAGGCACCTATTTCTTATCCTAAAGAGAAGAGTATCCTTTCTCCTAAGGAAAGAAATATTCTTCTTCCTAAGGAAAAAATTGTTCCTTCTCCTAAAGATGAGTCCATTCTTCCTCCCAAGGATAAAAACTCTCTTCCTCTCAAGTGTCAAGCTATTCCTCCTAAGGGTAGATCTATTCCTCCTCCTCATGATGGACTCGGTCTCCTTCCCACACCTCCTATTCCTCCTTTATACGGTGTGGTTCCTCCTCCTTCATCTTACAAAGAGAAGCGACCGACCTCTCCTATTGTCCAACCTAAAATACCTGAACCCATTCATCCTTCCCTAAAAGAAGAGAAGAATCCTATACCTGATGAACCTAAACCTTCTCAAATTTCAAGCAAAACCAAACAAAATCATTGTGCAAGAGAATGTCGATGGAGACGTCGTGCTAGAGCTTGTGAAGTTGCTTCCCAAACCATTTCTTCTCCTAAAACACCAACAGTTGACATGATTCCATTGTCTCCTAAACACGATGTTTTACCTATTTCCCCAAGATGCAAAATGCTTAAGACAAATGATGGTTCAAGTTCTATTCCTATTAGAGCTCCTATTTTTATTAATCTTGGTTAAGAAATAGGTGAAAATGTTTTTTAAGATGAAAATGTTGATCCTAATAATTCTGATGATGAATATGAATATGTTGATGTTGACAATGATTTATCTGCATAATTTTCAAAAGCATTAATCCTAGCTCCTAATAACGATCAAAGTGACTCATCATTAGAGCATGGTCCTTGTTTGGAACTTTTGATAGCTCCATCTATTGTGCTCGATATGGCTCCTCTTGCATGTTGTCCACCTTCCCGAAACAATGATCAACAAGATCGGGGGAAGGATGACGTGCTTGATAAGCTTCATTACATCGTAGATTCTCTTTTTGTTTCCTCTCTTGCTTGTTTGTGGCCCTTCTTCTGTTTGTTTCCCTATTCTTCTATTTGTTGTCCCTAGTGTTGTCTACTTGAGGATGATGGAAAGCATTGAGATCTCTTTTGGTCTCTCCTATGTTGACTCAAAAGACACATGTGCTCCCTTCTTCCCTGATGGTTTCCTTTATTTGGTGGATGAGGACAATTATATGCACATATATATACATGATATACATGAGTTATCATAAAAGGCATATTGAGTCCAAAGTTATGTGAAGCCACCCTGTGCTTTGTGTTTTTTGTTCATTATCCTTTGATTTGTCCTCTCTTGGGGGCTAAATTATTACGATAATGTGCTTGTCTTTTTGGGTATATCCTACCTTAAAGAAATTGCTCTTGGCAAGGCATGCACAATCTCTTTAACGTGCGGGTGTACACACCGCTCATGATTCTCTCTCTTGATACTTAAAGTTACTTAGCAAACTTTACCTTTCCTTTGTAATTTTGGGTATTTTTCTTTTCATGACTCATAGTAAGAGAACCTTACTAGTTGTAGTCACGATCTCTCTTTATCTCTCATGGTCTTCCCTTTTATCTTGTCATTGAAGCCATAAGAACCTAAAGTCTGTTGGGGGCTTGGTGTATCTTGCCTCTTTCACGTGGTGAAAGTCTTTCAATCTGAACTCCTTGTACTTTACCACGAGTTCTTGTGTAAGCTCATAGTCTCGCTAAAGTGGGGGATAAATGTAGCATCATAAAATTGCACCCCTTACAATTTTTGATCGCATTTGGCTCTTCACCTTAGTGTTTGCATCCCTTGGCTTGATCGGAGACCTGATTATGCTCATACAAGTCATGAATACCTCCTAGATCAAAGATGCATCTCATTGCCACCTTGATCCTGCCACAAAAAAGGGTAGGACTAGGGCGTGCAAAAAAGGGTAGGACTAGGGCGTGGTGCCCTAGTCCTCCCTAATGGGGGCCTATTTTGGACCCCTTGGCCCATCTCAAATTTGAGCAAGAAAATCCCCTCCATGTCTACTCATGTCAGAAAATTAATTCATTTTCCCTTCGGGAAAGTATATAAAAGGATTTCCCCTCTCATTTGATTATTAGACGACATTCATGAGTAAGCATTGAGCATCCAAGAGATCAAGCATTTAAGAGCAATTGAGAATTTTTATTCTTCCTTCAAGCTTTGGATCAACAATAGAGTCAAGATTTCAAGCATTGAAGAGGATATCATCATTCTAATTCATGAAGTCCTAATTTCACGTGGAGGTAAGAAACATTTCACAAGGAGGTATAAGCATTTCATTTTGAGTGAATTCAACGTCCCCTCAAAGAGGAGGATTTCTACTTTCAGTCATTTCAATTACATTATTTCAACCACTTGGTTAATTCCAAAACCAGGGTTTGACTTAAAGGAAAGCCCCTATCCCCAACACATTTCTCTTTCCTTTTGTGTGTCGCAAAATAGGTGCGCAACTCTAACTCTCGGGATAAGCTTCAAACACAGAGACGGAAAAATCCTTTTGGATGATCGAAAATGTCGGAGGGCCAAGAGGGGGCATCTTGGTCCTTGCACACGGTCCTTGCTATCTTTGGTAGTTTTCAAAGAGCAGCTTTGAATCATCTCATACTTCTCAGATCTAGGTGCATGAGGAAATCCTGAATTTACAACTTGCTGTTTTCTTAGATTTGTCTTCATTTCTTGCACTTAGTCTTAATTCAATTAGTCAACTTACAAAAGAGCGTCAAACGTATTTCATTTCAATCAATCAACTTAGTATTCAGTCCTAATCTGATTAGTGACTGAATCTAGTAGAGTTACCCCCCTCTTTTGAATGTAAAGGCATCTCCCCATCCAAGCAAAAATAGGTGATATGGTGATTTCCCCTTCTATATTGCAAATTGCCAAGTCACTTAATTTTCCCCTTTATGTACTTATATAAGCAACAAAAGTTATTACAACTAGAATTGGAAGAATTAATATCCAAAGAGGAAATATATAGGAGGCAAAAATCTAGAGAGGTTTGGTTAAAAGAGGGTGACCAAAGCACAAAGTTCTTTCATAGATCAACTCAGATAAGGAAAGCAAAGAGTGCAATCTTCTCAATTACAGACATCGATACAGGTCCTCATTCGTCCAAAGAATATGATATTCAACAAGAAGTAGTCAAATTTCTTTCAAACTTATTATTGCCCCACTTGTCACATTTGAATGCCAGGAAATAACTACTAGAATCGATCCCACCACTATAACACGAGAATAATTTTAACTTGATGAAGTTGTTCACCTTAGATGAGTTGAAAAAGGTGGGATTCTCTATGCAACCCAATAAAGATGCTGGACTTGATGGATTTACAATTGCATTCTATAAAAAATGCACATTTTGTATGTTTTGATTTGTTAAAAGCACTAGAAGAATCACACACTTCGGCCTCAATGCTAATCTCGTTATGTAACATGATCTATTAAATTTTTATTAAGGCTATTTGCACGAGACTACACCATATTATTCCAAGGATTGTTTCAGAGGAGCAAGAAGGTTTTGTTCCAGGAAGGGAAACTGCAGACGGGGCTTTAGTGGCTCATGAGGTGCCCCATTCATTTCTTCTCTCAATTTTGACTTTAATCGTCAAAATTGATATGTTAAAGGCATATGATAGAGAAAATTGATCTTTTCTCCTAAATATCCTATAAAAATTGGGTCTTGGTGCAAAATAGTGTAAATGGATATTCTCTTGTGTATCGGTTGCAAAATTCTCAATCCTTATTAATGGTGCACCTGCTGGTTTTTTTGCTTCAACACAAGATATTAGGTAGGGCAACCCTCTCTCTCCTTTTCTATTTATCATACTGGTTGAGGCCTTGAGTAGGGCAATTCTAAGAGCCCAATCAGATGGATCCTGGAAAGGTGGCAAGCTACCTGGTATGGGTATCTCAATTGCACACTCTTTTCTTATAGATAATACTTTATTGTTTGGGATGGCTACAATGACAGGGGCAAGTGAAATTAGGTATATATTGGATAAATACATGTTAGCTTCAAATCAAAAAATCAATGAAGGAAAATAAAAAAATCTGTACTTTCTAGCTTCAAAGGTGAAAGATAAAATAGTGCAAATTCTAGGTTTTTAGTTAGCAGTCCTCCCATGTAATTACCCGAGAATTCCTTTATTTACAATGGCAAACCGTGCCTCATTCTAGGATAAAGTGATCCAAAGCATTCAGTCCAAGATAACAAGTTGGAAGGGAAGATAGATTTCTTTATTAGGAAGTATTTTAATGATTAAAACTATACTTTCAGCAATACTAAACTATGATATGGCTGTCCTATAAGCTCCTTGGGTAGTTATGACTGAAATTGAGAAATTAATAAGATCATTCCTTTGGAAAGGAAACATGGATGGAAAAAAGAAAATCCCTTTAATTTCATTGCAAAACATTTGTTCTGAGAAACTAAAACGAGTAGTAGTTCATAGTTTATCACCTAGAAATATTTTACTGGGGGCTAAACTGGTTTGGCATATGCATGTTAAACCCAGAGTGAAATGGTGGAAAGTGATGCAAGCTAAGTATTTAGACACTGATTTCCCAAAAAGGATTCTCACAATTTCAAATCCTCCATTAGGATTAGTAATTTTGAATTTTTTGATTAGCTGCAAGAGATTGATTTTACAACATCTCACTTGGGAGACTCACGATGGGGAAAAGGCTCACTTTTGGGAAGATTCGTGGAATGGTTTTCCCTCATTACAATCTTTACAAGTCTTCCATGCTACCCAAGTTCATTTCTCTCAAACTCTAGGGTACAAAATTAAAGACTATTTCCATTTAATTAGCGCTCAAATTGGTGAATATGGAAAGATTTGTCCTCTCCTTTGCTCTCTCAATATCTTTAACAAGACCTTATGGAAAATTTTGCAAGAAAGAGTTATTTCTTGTAATCAAACACCAGATAGACTCATTTGGGCCCCTAAAAAAATAAGGCAATATTCAGTAAACTTGGGTTATAAAGCAACAATTAGCTCACAAACATATGATCCCCCTCAGAGAGACCTATCCTTTTGTTGGCATTCGAGGGTCTTACCTAAGGCTAGTTGCTTCTCTTGGCTGGCTCTAAAACATAGAGTACTAACTAGTGACATATTGGTTAAATTGAGTATAGCCCCATAACCATTCGATTGTGTGTTATGTAACTCAAGCCCAGAGAATGTGAATCATTTATTTTTACATTTCCCCTTCACATCGACATGCTAGGATTTTGTCAAATCTAAGTTAGAATGGTCTTCACCATGTCCAAAAACCTTGAGGGATATGTTTTCATGTTGGCCAGTCTTTTACAAATCCTTCCTTTTTGCTAGTATCTAGAGAATAATTTCGTCCACTTTGGTATGGTGTTTGTGTTGGGAAAGAAACAAACATTTTTTTAGAAAAGTCCCTTCTTCAGTGGAATCAGTTATACAGGTTCTAGAGAAATCAATTTCTAAGATAACTAATACTCCTGTCTCAAAGTCAAAACATGTTGGATGCATCTTCACTAATTGGGATTCTAAACAACTCAATTCATGGCCAAAAGTAGCTCTTCCATTCAAGGGGAGTCAACACTTGGGGGGTAGTGCAAGGAGCTCCAGAAAATAGTGAAATGGTTTCCTCCACCTATGGGCTTCCTAAAACTAAATTTTGATGGTTCATCCAAAGGGAACCCATGAATTTTAGGTGTGGGTGTTATATTAACGGATCATAATGGAAACTTAGTTGGGGCAAAATAAATCAGGTTCTCTTGGGGAACTAACAATCAAGGTGTTGTAATGCTTCTGAATAACATTACATGGTTGAGAAAAAATCTGAGCAACAAAAGAGTTTCTCTCAGGTGGTTGCGATGTAGTCACATGGTAATGCTACATCCTCTTAAGATGTTACAAATGGAGGGGTTGCTGATGTTGTGCAAGGTATTCATGTTGAATCCCCTAAAGAGAGAGGGAATGGGCCTCATGCTACAAATTCCTATGATAGCGTTATGGTCATCATAACTAGTGGCTCTTGTGACATTGTTTTGCCTGTAGGGAGGAAAATTGACGATACCTCTGAGATGGTGGACACCCTCTTTGCAGACATTCATTCTTAGGATGATGGTGGACCAAATATGGGTTTGTTGGTTTGGCATGGTAAGGCATCGCAAGTGGAAGAGGGCTGGAATACTGTTAAGGGTAAGAAGGCTAAGCTTTCTAGGCCCTCTTTTGACATGACTCTCTTCTCCCATAAGAGTAGTGTTAAATGTAAATCTTGAGGGTTTTTGGTAGGGGGAGCTTAGGCTGGAGTTTTTTCTATTCTTTTTTTGGATTTTGGTTGTTTGTTGGTTGTTTTTCTAGTAGCTTTTGTTTTAGGTTGTGGGAGCCTACTTAAAAAACCGATGTTTAAGGTTATGGGAGCCTAAAAAACCCATGGTTGTCTAGTGATTTTATTTTACCATCTTTTGACAATATTTTGGTTGAGGGTTCCAGATCCATTCAAAATCTACTTGTAAAGGGTTTCGGGTCCTTTAAAAACAAGTAGAAGCTCTAGCATTATTACATGGCTTGCAAATGACAACACATCTGAATATCAAAGCACTAGTGTTTGAAGGGGATTCATTATTAATAAGTAATGCTTGTAGAGAAAAGTGAAAATGTAATTGGAAAATCAATTACATCTTGAGTCAAGCTTGGATGCTTCTTAGATCCTTTGATTCCTATAGGCTAAATCATGTGTACAAAGAGGCAAATCAAGTAGCAGATCATTTGGCTAATATGGGGAGCATGCAAGAACAAGAATATATATCATATATGAATGAGGATGAAAGTCTCCCCCCATTTCTGAAGCAAGCCATTCTAAAAGATATGAAGGCATAGTCAAACTCCCTTTTTGGCCATGCCTTTGGTTTGGTTTTTTCTAATTGTTTTGCTTTCTTTTTGTAGGAAAATATTAGTTCTTTCATTATGTGTCATCCTTGTGAGCACCCTCAATTGTTGTCTTGTCATCAAGGTACTTACTTCTCCATGTTGGCCGCCCGCATCACATGGGTTGCAATCCACCGAAGGGAGGGTTATGTAGCTTGGATTTTGTATTACAACTCAACATGTGATGTACACTAATTTCTCACAGTGATTTATAGTGAGTC
This sequence comes from Cryptomeria japonica, assembly GCF_030272615.1. Taxonomy (NCBI): domain Eukaryota; kingdom Viridiplantae; phylum Streptophyta; class Pinopsida; order Cupressales; family Cupressaceae; genus Cryptomeria; species Cryptomeria japonica. The sequence goes on along the minus strand of NC_081414.1, from coordinate 85,520,611 downwards.
ATGTCAACAACAAGAATTGAAACCTTCAAGTATGGAGATAAAAGACTTTATTCGCAAGATTTACACTTGTTTGCAACTTTTTAGGCTGATTACATACTATGACAACACCCAATGAGCAACAACTATTTGGTGGGTATGGGAAGAAGTACCTACAACATGTGCACGATATAGCGATATCCACTCTTGTGAGCGCAACCACTGCCTTGACAAAGAATTTCTCAATTTAAATAAGAATTTTTCAATTTGTATTTGTTTCAAGTATTCAGAGCTAGGGTATTTTGTATAGACTTATCCATCCATGATCAATATTTTTTCATGTCTGCAAAGTAAGGTGCCATATAGATCCTACTTATCAAATTATTGGAAAATACCATAGGGCAACAGAGTGCAGTAGGTGGCATTGAGACTTAGTTTAGAAAGTAACTTGATGCTCTTGAAAATGGCCTCTGCAAAGATGGTTCATGGACCTTTATCAATGCTTCGTATGTTTTTTCTTGCATTTGGGGATCAAATGACATATCAGATTAAATAGTTTTCCTAAGATGAGTTACATGTTTTCCTTGTAATGCAACAACTTGATACCAAGTTATTGCCAATACTATAATTTCTGGCCTTTTGTAATCCAATTTTTATATAGTTACTATTAATATAATGTGGCTATATCCTTTTATCAAAAAAGAAGAAGAAATATTTAAAACAAAAACAAGACATATAAAGATCCATCATGTATTTTTTACTCTCATAAATCAATCTTAAGATTTCTTTATCAAATTTACGACTTCAACTATTAGTATATTTTCATGTAAATAAAGATCCCAAAGTGTTAAGACATTTTAGCTATATTTTTTTTCTTCAAACATAATCAAATCATGTAATGAATTTTAAAGAAATTTATCCTCATTTCATATATAGTGTAAACAAAAGAATTTTATATTTTGAGATAACAATTACAAAATATTATTATAATTATTATAAAAAAATAATTGTCAACTTTTTTAAATGCATGAATGTGAAAACTTAAATATTGCATTTCTAAATAGCATGTGAATTTATAGAAAGCAAAATAAGAAACTAAAATAACTGATTTCTATAAGTCAAAGTTAAATTATAAAGAAAAAGTAAAACACCTTTGAAGAAAGTCATAAGTTAGTGCTATTTCTAAATATGATATTATAATAATAGGCAATATTTGTAGCTAAAAGAAGTATTTTCTAAAGAATTTTAGGAATAATAGAATTGAGAAGAAAAATATTCTTATAATCACTGGAAACATTATCATACAATAATAGTTTTATAACAATATTTAATTTATTGTATAACAAGGTGGTAGAAAATAATTAAGAGAGACATATTACTACTAGAATTGTCATATGTGTTGTCCAATAACATTTATTATGATCTAATGCATTCTCTAATGCAACACTATTAGTAAAAAAGGATGGTAAATATCTAAGATTTTCAAGTGTACAATAAGAACTTTCAAAAATTGCTAAAAATATCATATTCTTGTTAGTTTTTTTATGAAATGACGTCCATACATTTTAAACTCTTTAAAATTTAATATTCATCTTTATATCTAAAAAATAAATATTTTTGAAGGTAAATTTTTTATTTTTAATTTATAATAACTAACACTTTCACCATGTAGATGTCTAATTGAACAAAAGATGCGATGCGTCCAATAGTATGGTTAGTTTAGAGTAGATATAAGTAGAGATGAAGATAGAGGGAGAGAGGAACATGACGAGATAGAGAGAGGTAGATAGATAGATAAAAGTAGAGAAACAAAGATAATGAGATAGACATATAGAGAGGAAGATGTAGAAGGAGAGATAAAGATATCGAGAGATATAGAGAAAAAGATACAAAGATAGATATGGAGAAACATGAAGTGTGTGTAGGAGACTGAGAGAGAGAGATAGAAATGAAGATATAGAGAGGAGAGAGAGGGATAAAATAGATAGAAGGGAATGGACTGATAAATGTATATGTATACGTATACACATACGCAAACATACATACACATACACATACACATACACATACACATACACATACACATACACATACACATACACATACGCATACGCATACACATACACACACACAAACACACACACCCACACACGCACACCCACACCCACACACACATACACATACACATACACATACACACACATACACATACACATACACATACACATTCACATACACATGCACATACACATACACATACACATCCACATACACATCCATATACATATACATATACATATACATATACATATACATATACATATACATATACATATACATATACATATATACACACAAACACAAATATATTATTGAAATAAATAAATGAAAAATTAAAAATGAAATGTAATATACATATCAATATATAATTACATAATAGAACTTAAATGAAAATAATTATTAAAATTTAAAAAATGAAAATAATATATAAAAATTCTAAATATATAATTAATTATTTATACATTATATTTGTTTTTGATTAAGAAAGCAACAAAACAAAAGTGCTGACCCTTAATACAACCACCTGTAGGCGACAAGAGAGATAACAAAATAGGGGTGCAAACCTCGAATAAAACAAGGTCGGTTAGGCCAAGAGAAAAAACTTGTCAAACCAGCAACAACCCAAAACTCAAATCAAGGATGGGGAGAAACGTCCAAGCCTTGACAAGGAGGGGTTTGGGGGAGGCGGGAAGACTTCCCCTTTGCCTGCGACAAACGATAGTCCAGACAATATTGTCATTAAGACCATCAAAAGAATGATCAAATGGGGGTACATTAAATTTGTTATATTTGTTTTGAGATTTTAATTAAAAATAAAATGTATTAAAAAGTCAATACATTATATAATAAATCCTAATTTTTAATTATATTATAATATTTTATTATTACAATCTAAAAAATAAAATAACATATACAAAATTATAAATATATAATTAAGTTTCTATACATCTTTATTCTTATATATGCTATTTTTAAAAGAGTTATAAAAATCTTTCCAATTTGAGCTGGGGCCTAGCTCGATTGACGAGAGCTTCTAGTAGTGAAGCACGAGGTCATGAGGTCTAGTCTCCCCTAACTCATATGATATGCCCAAAATTTTTATTATAAAAAAATAAAAAATTGAAAAGTTTAAAATAAAAAAAAATTGAAATTTTAATTAAAATGTCAATAAATAAATATATATACTAAATAATTATTATATTTTATATTATAATATTAAATAAATATAATTAAAAAATAAATTTATATAAATATTAAATATATAATACAATATTATTATACTATACTTCAAAATATTTAAAAGTGACATTTATATTATAAATTTTTATTCTAAGTAATCAAAAGTTAAATTATCTTTAAAATGATGAGGTAAGGAATCATCTATCCATCCAAAATTTCAACAAAATAAAGTGAAAATATGCTAAATTACTTATGTGAATACTATGCTAGACTTGATTAAATGATTATGACATGTGAGATGTGAAAAATAAGTTGAATTTAATTTGTAGTTTAATAATATAAAAATTATAATGGTGTACATTATTTCCAATATGCTTCTTTAATATATATAAATACAAATGTGAAAGAAAATGAGAGAAAAACAAGTTTTGTACTTTTCAATTGGGATAAAGAAATAAATGTTATTTAAGAACAATAAATGTAAGGTTCTCTTTCTTCTTTCAATGTATATAAAGAATATTATTGTTTTAAAAAAGTTAATAAAAAGAAACAAATATTTTTTAAGAACAATAATTTGAAATTCAAGATTTTCTTTAATTTATTAGTTTATAAATAATATAATTTAAAAAATTTAATGATTAATTTTTTAAAATTATTTTATATTTCAATAGATTTATATCATTCACAAAATTATATAATTATTTTGTTATGTGATGGGAGAGCACACAAGTCTATATGTGAACCTTATATGTGAACCTTGATGGATAGCATTATCAAAGAAAATACAAACATCATTATCACATTAAAAAGTTTAGCAGATACTTAAAAAAGAATCATTAAAACACCAGTTAACCTAACGATACGACCCTTATGCCACGTCACACGAAATGCCAAGGAGGATGTTGTATAAAGCAAGGAGAATGGCCAGTCATGTGTTTATAAGTAGGCCTGGTAAGCCACCTGTCCGTCTAATAAACCCAATTTTTCCGATCACTCTCTTTCACTGCCCCTAAATCATGAAACCGCGCTTGCCACAGTAAATTCTATGAAGGATTCAACAAGAAGACAGCCATGGATTTGCTGCAACCATTTCTTGTAACATTGATCCTTTTATTTGCAGTAAATCTTTATGAGTGCCGCCCGCGAATTTCAGACGGATCCTTAAATTTATCTGAGGAGGAAGGTTTTATAGGGGTTACTATCTCAGAAAAGGGCCTTAACTATGCGAGAGACCTGCTGGTTGATCAGGCTCTCCAGTCTTTAGTTCCTTTGCGCATACCAGATATGCAAAAGACCGTGAAAATTCGCTATATTCTCGACCTCAAAGCCAAACTATACGATGCTAGAATTGCTAACATCAGCGTGCCTGCCTCCAAAATTATATTGGGGAAAACAGGAATCAGTATAATAGCTTCTCAAGTGCAGGTGAATCTGAGCATGAAGTGGAAGTATTCTTACAAAACTGGACTAATTCCCATTACTGTTTCTGATAAAGGGCGGGCTTTTGTCCAGGTACGGGCTGTCTTTGCTTCCGTTAATTTTAGGTTTTGATTGGATTATTTTGCAAATGTTACTGTCTGCTTTCGTTTTTATTTCCGAAATATTTGTCCTCGAAATAATCTGAACCCTAATAACAGTCTTTACAGCAGAGCTTTCTCTCTGTCACTCTCTCTCTCCACTTGTTTAAGAAACCTGAATGCCCTGTAGCTCCCAAGAATTGAACCTGGGGTGTTCAGAGACTTACAAAGCAATTGGAATTTGTTTCGGAATATTCAATTGTCAAAATACAAGTATAATTGAACCTGGGGTGTTCAGAGACTTACAAAGCAATTGGAATTTGTTTCGGAATATTCAATTGTCAAAATACAAGTATAAGACTATCTCGGCCATTTCCGCGCATAGGATATCTTCGAGTCTCTGATTTTCCCCTATAAATTGCTTCGGCCTTTCTCTCTTGGTAATCTAGGGAGCTCCGCCCTTGTTCATGTAATTAACTTTTTAGCAATGGAATAATCATTCGCCTTTGAGTGAGCGAAGTTTGCTTATGAGTCCGAAATTTTAGGTAGATAGAGACAAATCTATCCTACTTAGTAAAAAATGTTAATAAATTGTCTTATAACTACATCAGATCAGATGGAGTTTGAAAAGGTGGTGTAGTTGGTTAAGGGCTTTGGTTTCTTTCTGCCTTCACTAAATTGATGGTCGATAGTGTAGGTTGGTATCTCAAGAGGTTATAAGGGGGTTCGCCTCGTCTATGAGCTAAGCTTTGAGTCGTTGGACTAACCTTCCAATTCCTTTCAATTATTTAAAAAACACATCAAACAAAATGGATATATAAAATACCCATAACTAAATCAATGGAATCAAAGCTTTTTAAAAAAATATAGTGGCATTTGTACCTAAATAGTCATGAGCTAGGGTAGATGAATAAAAATGGTTTTATGAAGTTTTTTATTCCAAGTCATTGGGCACTTTCTCAACTAAAGTTGTTCTCATTGACCTCATTGGTCTAGCTTAGTTTGACGTAATTTTTAGATCATGCCTCCCCCATTTAATGGCTTTAGTCCCCCAAAGCTCAAGGGATTATCAAATGTAGGCATCTCTTCCATGCATCCTCTTTATGAATCCATTTTTCTTTGCTTGAAATTTGACCTTAAATGTCTAATTAGTCATGTCTCATGTTCACCATGCCTTGTTCTCCTTATCTTCTTGTCTAGAGCAACATTATCCTTTAACTCTTATTTATACTTTATGTCAAATAATCCAATGAAGGTAACATGACATTCTCTTCCTCATCAAGCATTGAGAGCTCAAACAAACACAACTTCTCCATGTTGATAATTGAGTATATTTTCATATATGTGGGTAGGTTGAACTAAAAAATATTTTATTTCACTTGTTCTAGGATCTAAAACAAACCATTGTTGAAGTCTTTCCTTGCTTATATACACCCACATCCTTTTGCCAACTTGGAACTTGTACTCCACCCTACTTTGATCATGATAGAGTTTATATCTTGCTTGAGACTCTCTATGTTTTTGTTAGAAATGAAGTTTAATTGGCCTATCTTATCAATGAATTTCTTAGTCCTTTCTTACTTCAAATCACTAGTTTCCATCTCATCATTTGACTATCCCAGGCAAACATGCAATAGACTAGGTGGGAAAAAGCCAAAACATGCTTCAAAAAGAGAAATTTTGGTTGAAATATGGGCTATCATGTTGTAGGAGTGCTGAATGTAAGACAAGTGCTCATGCCATCCTTTTAGAAACCTTTGATTATACCCACAAATAATCTACACCAAAACTCTATTTACAACCTATGCTTGCCCATATGTTTGGGATGGAAGGTGGAAGACTTTGTCAATTTTGATCTATTATTTCCCAAAGGGTGCACCAAAATTTGCCAAAGAAGTGAGTATCCCTATTTGAGGTGATGTTCTCTAGAAGCTCAAAATGTATGCATACATCCTTGATTTCATTTGTTTTTCTCTTGATAAGTGTCTTCTTACAAGCAATCAAGATGCACATATTGCTTAAAGAGTTTACTAGAACAAGTAGGTAATCATGCATTTATTTTTTCATTAGGATGACACCAACAAAGTCAATTGGGATGCTCTCCCATGGCTTTGTAGGCATGAAAAATAGTTCATATAGTCCAGGCTTCTTATTGCTTGGCTTACTTGTACTACAAAGTAAATGCAACTCCTAAAAAATTTGGAAATATCCACTTCAATGTATGGTTCATATGCATACCATTGAAATTGACAACTATCTTTGTCTTTCTAAAATGCCTTGCAACATGTGATCTATGCCCCTCTTATATGAACAAAATCCTTCTCTCTTTTGGGACACAAAGCTTATTCACTTTGTATAGAACCCCATCCTTGGGGTAGTAGTCAAGAGTTGGATTTAAGCCAACCACCACCACTTTTTGTTGTGTAATATACCTCAATGAAATTAACATCATGTTTATAATCTTTAACATACGCTTCATTTGTAAAGGGTTCCAACATGGAAAGTGTGTTTATCATTGAAAGAAGAGGCAGTCTAGAGAGCATGCCAATCACTTTTTTGGTTACACCAAACTTGTATTTAATTACAAGTTGGAATTGTTGTAAGAACCCCATCCACTTGTAGCGAGTTAGGAATATTTCTAGAAGTCTCTTCTAATCATATGATCTTATCCCCTAGTTGTCACATGACATAGGATTAATACACTTGTCATCATCTTACTCTGTCCTATCTTTCAACCTTGTCTATATAAACAAGGTCCCAAATGCACATTTTGTATTGCATACATTGTATATTCATTTAATTGAATATATTGATCTATTATATTTTGCCATTGTTGCAAATTTATGCTCTTGTTTTTCTCTCTTTTAGAAGGTTATTTTAGTTTTTTCAGGTGATCCTAGGAGCTAGAGTCCTTGAGTGACTATACTATAAATAAGCTAAGGTAAATTAATGCAATTAAGTAATATATAATTCACCCTAGATAAAAAGAGTACAAACTACAAATATGTATCTAGTTAGATATGAAAATAGAATGAATTTAACAAATGCTAAATGTGTGCCTCAAAGTTTTAGATGAAAACATTGTGATAGATGTTTGATATTAAGTCTAAGATAAACAAAATGTGATGACTAGATTTTGAATGCTTTGGAACTATTTGTAATCATAGGTTGAGTCTATGCTTGCAAATGTGATATATGTGTTTGTAAATTTTAATGTGAGACATGAACACAAACTTTGACCATAGAAATAAGCCTCTACCTTATAAACCTTCTATACCTTAAAACAAAGAGTCACCTTGATGTTTGGACCTATAGTGCAATAGTGACATTGTTGACAAACAACTTTGGAAGGTTACTAAGCATGGATATTCTCCTTATGACAAGCTCTCAATTTGATTCATCATTTTTTATAAAAATGAGGAAGACAATAGGCAACAAATGTATTATTTACTTTCATAATGAGGACAATTTGGAACTTGAAATTGAGAATACAATTCAAAAGGGTGATGCAAAGATCTAGTTTGAAGCTAAGGTTTTGAAATTTGTTTGGCAAACATGTAATGTAATCATAGTATGGTGATGAAGCATAATGCTACATATGATAAGTGTTAGATGATTTTGAGAGTGAGTCAAATGGATAAAGATTCATTCATAAACTTGGATGATAGATGGATAACATATGAATAATGGATGAGAAATTCCCTAAGGAGTGACGTCCTCTTATGCTTGACATAGATACACAATTTGACAATTTTATTGTGGGATTCGACACATAATGACAAGTTGAAAAGGTTTCAACTTGGACTTGGTGAGAAATTCAGTATTTGGAATTCAAACATGTGGTTCAAATATGTGGGTGGAAAAACAAATTGGGTCAAATATGCAAGCTCACATTTAAAACTAGGAGGGGAAGAAATAATTTGAGGGTTGACAAATGCTTGTGATTGTTTTATTTTTATTTTTTACGATCAATTGAAAAAATCCTTTAGTAAAGTACCAAAGTTGTCAAAATCATATACTATGGCAAGTACTTAGAATACCTACACAATTGAGCATAAAACAAAGGGTAAATGTGCAATGTATTCACCCTTACATTTTTCTCCCACTTGGGTGCGAATGCAAATGTACACGAGCAAGCATACTTGAGTAGAAAAGGGTGAAAACCAAACACAACTAGATACACAATGGCTAGAGAAACGATCTAGAGTCCTTCTACAATCTATAAACAAGAACAATTAGAAATAATGTCTCTCTTGATTTTGCATATATGCCTTCAATTGTATACAAAAATCAAGGAGAGAGAAGGACTGCATGAAAATGAAACATTACACTGCATATAAAAATGAATTGTAAGCATGATAAAATGAGCATGGACCATAAGCATTTGATACTTGAGCATGAAAAAATTGGGATAAAAACCATAAAGAAAGAAAGATACATACCTAATGTACTTACCTTATTGTTTGTGGAAGATGAAAGATAGTTTTTTCTCCCTTTTGTCCCAATTAGGACAACAAAAGGAATCAACCGCCTTGTACCCAAGGTGGCGAAATCAAGTTGAAATCATACAACATAAGATAACATGTAAATCAACAATACAAAGAAATCTAGAACACACAAAACTGCAAGATATATCACTTGAATAAATTTTCCCAATGCAACCTTTTCCCATAGCAACTCCACTTCCATTAATTTGCACTTGGATGTCAGATTTGTCTTGATCTTAATGGCGTGTGTCATATGATGTGGTAGATGTGGATGCCTTGTTATTATCCTTAGAAGATTTGTTTCTATCATAATAAGTTGTGAAGGATAATGGTGCATAACCATTAATGTCATCAACTTGTACCACTATCATGTCAACCTTGAATTTTGGTCTTGAGTGTCATACATGTACTCATGGTATGTGCACTCATTTGATAAAAAGGTACATAAATAATAAGGTGTATGATTCTTTTCCATAGGTCTTGTTGGACCAATGAGCTTAATAGGAGTCATCTTTATAGGTCATGCTTGCAAACTATTGGTTCAAAATCCAATGTGGAGAATTCACCAATCTAGTGAACTTCCTTTGATGCCTTAATTGTGGTAGGGCGGTTTACTCATTTATTGTTAATAAAATATGAAACTTAATGTGAATGTGTTTCTCGTCTTGAATTGTAGGGTCTGTATGAAACCACATGAGACTCATTTGATGCTAAAAGATTAGTAGGATCCTACACACACTCATGATGATTATAAATGAGATGTTTGCTAAAAAAATCTATGACCCATAGATGAATCATAAGAACCACTATATAAATTATGCCATAATAGAGTTCCATCAATCAAAGTTTCTCTACATGTATGAATTAAAAGCTTGGCATAATGGCTGAGAATTATAAATATGGAAAAGCTTTTGAAAATATTTATTGGTATTTCTATGGTAACCATTTCTAGCACTGCACAAACTTTCAATTCATAAATCTCTAATAACATGAGCACCACAAAGAATAGTATCAAAAACATTAAGAGATATAGAAACCTTTTCAACAACTTACATTATGATCATCATTTGCAACATCAAATAAAACATCTTCAATAAAATGAGTAGGATGAATCTCTTTATTAGTTAAATCACAAATAGAAGAGAAATACACATCACCATCATTTAATTTAAGATTGTCATATAAATTATAAACCCTAGATGTATGCATAGAAGTTAGAGCTAATGCTTGAGATGTAGCTAACCCAATATCACAAATAACATGCGTAGGAGAAAGATCAACCACATTATCACTACATAATAACTAATGTTTACCACTAAGAGGAGCATCATGAATCAAAGAGTCATCAATTGCACCATGAAATGATAAAGAACAAGCATGAACACAGAGGCACAACATTAATTGTAGGAGAAATGTATAATCATAAAGCATATCACTAGGATAGTCATCATATATAGGTGGTGGTCCCAAATCAACAAGCACAATATTAGAATCCTTAAACAAAGATGTAGCAAGAGAATCACATGGAGAAGAATCCATACACGAGGAGAATAATCATGAAACGTATAAATTAATAATTCATCATAAACAACCAAAGAATCAATGTGAAATGTTAAAGAACTATTATCATAAGAAACGATATCATCATGTGTGTAGAAAGGTAGCTTAGATAGATACTACTACTCCTCACAAATTATATCATCAAAATAGCTGAATCTAAGGGTACAAAAATAAGACTGTTGTAACATGTAGAAAGAATAGCATCACAAGGTACAATATCATAAATAGACAATGAAGACCTAAGCTTAATACATAAAGCATCACTTCAAGGTGTATCAAATGAGTATAGAACTTAAGAGCTAGGTTACTGTTATGCCCTGCATATCTAGCCCCATCATTTTCTTTGTCTTGAAAATGTGGGTCCCCTTTTTTGTTTTTCTTCTTTCCTTTTTCTTTTTTCTTTTAGTCAGTTCCTTCGGGATTTCGGGTTTTCGAAACCCTGGGGTGGCTCTTTGTTTCCTTCTTTTCTTTGTCCAGCTTCGGGATTTCGGGATCTCGAAATCCGAAAGCCTCATTTTGTTTTTGTTTTGTTTCTCAAGACCTCGAAATTTCGAAACCCTGAAATCTCGAAGTCTTGTTGGGCTTGCTTTGTTCCTTGTTCTGAAGTCTTGAGATCTCGGTTGTTCGAGTTCCTGGGTTCTTCATGTTTTGTTTGTTTTTCAGACTTCAGAATTCCAGAATCTCGAAGCCTATTCATTTGTTTTCGGTTTTGAGCCCTAGGATTCAGAATCTCGAAATCTCGGCTTCTTTTTGTTTTGTGCCTCGCTTCAGAACCTCGGATTCTCGAGGTGGTGTTCTACTTGTTTTCCAAAGCCTTGGGATCTTGGAACACTGGAATTCTGAGCTTCTCTATGTTTTGTTTGTTGGACTTCAGAGTTTTAGAATCCTTAAACCTCGAGGTTGTTTGCATTAAAGGGGTTCTACGGTCCCCGAGGGGGGGTATAAATAGTGTTAAACGAGTCATTTCTGCTCATTTGTGCACTCAGTTATTTCGAATTTCTCTACTCTCCTTCGACAATCTTGCTTCCTGTGTTGCACGTTTTTCGTTGTCCTTCCTTTTCCAGGTAGGCTATTGTCTTCCTCTTCTTGTTTTCTTTTTCGTTTTTTGTGTTTCCTGCTTTCTTAGTTTAGGGTTTAGTTTAGATTTCATGCTTTCAATAAAATCGATTTTGATCAATCTTTAGGATTTTCGGCCTTATTTCTAAGTTCCAGGATCTTGGGTTCCCAGAATCCCAAAACTTCCTTTTACCCCACTTTGGAAGTCCGGGTTCCCGAAGTTTCGAAGTGCCCTCCTAGTCGAGTTTGAAATCCTTCAAAATTCTGGAACCTCGGAATCCCAAAGCCTCTTATGCTTCCAAGTTAAACTCCTTTGGGATCTCAGAACCCCGAAATCCTGTAGACCACCCTAAGAACTTCCCTTTGAGCGCTTCAGAACTTCGCGTTCCTGGAGTCCCGAAACCAATCTTTTGAATAGTTCCTCCCTATCTTGGAACCCTGGAGTTCCAAAGTTAATCCTTGTGTTGTGTTTATGATTTCGGGGTTTCGGAACCTCGAAACAAGTTCTTGTTCCTGTATTTGAAGCTTTGGGACCCCAGAACCCCAGGATCCCGAAATCGACTGTAATAAGCTCTTTTGAGACCTCGAGATCCCAAAAGCACTTGTAATGGGTTATTTTTAGACCTCGGAACCCCATAACCCCAAAGTTCCAAAGTCTCTCATACCTTGTCAAATATCTTTTAGCTGATTAATTATCTTTTGTTGCAGGTTGAAGCAGGCCTATCGAACCATTTACATCCAATCGAAAGAAGACCAGATAAGAGATAGAGTTGGAGAAAAACCCACCCACAATGAAGTACCAGTACCAGGGTCAAACCTTGGTATCCAAGCTAGATAATGAGATACCATGGGTGATCGATATTGAAGTAGGTCTTATTGAGATAGAGGACATTAGAAAGCAAGTAGCTCAAACTGACTTGGATGTACCATACAGACGAATCAAGAGATTCGGGCTGATTGAAGGCACAATCTTCCCACAAGCTATCCAATCTCCTGAATTGATCCTCACAATAGCTCAATATTATAATCAGGAGACCATAAAGTGTGTAGATGAAACTAGTAATGTAATAATACATCTCTCTCCCGAAATGATTGGTATGACATTCAACATTCCTAAGAGGGATGAGGTACACCAAACCACATAAGAGGAGGCAACCTCCATATTTAAGAAGAATGCCTCAAATTATAAGCACAACATCAATGAGGCTTGGCTAGAAGAACCCATAAAGATAGGACTCAAAGCAACAAAAATCCTAAGGGCCAACTTCAAGGAAGCATCGAAAGATATAATAATTATGTTGAGTCGTGCATTTGGTAAGCTAGATTGCAAGCATCACCATTTATGGATGTTTCACTATATACATACAATTTTGATAGGGAAAGAGTACTTTGACTGGGCACATATTGTTTCTGACAACATCCATAACTAGTTGACCACAATATTGCAAACAAAGAAGTTCTTTATGACTTCTTATATTATATGGATAGTAGCACGATCTAGAAGGTATCCAGGTTTGAAAACAGAAGGTAAATTGGGGGAAGAACCAGGATAGAAGAAGGTGTGGGAGTATTGCACCCAATTACCCATGACACATGCTAAGCTCCATCTTAAAAGAATAAATGAGGCATTCATATATGTAGTCATAAATAAATTGTCAGGTGATGTAGGGTACATAATTTCACACAAGGGTATGAAAATGATCAAAGAGTGGGGTTGTTGGTTCCTTCAAAACCAACGCTCTACTTACATTAGAGTAAGTGGATTCATTGGGAACGCATTCCCCCTTCCCAAATTTTGCAGCCAAAAAAGAATCATTCTTGAGTACACAAGGCAGATTGTGGGATTGCAATTACTTTTGACCCTTAAACATAAAACTGGGGTCACATTCCCTATCTCACTGGAATATTATACAAGTTAGAATATGCAAGTAGCTACGACATCTGAACAAGAGCTGCATGACCTCAGCTTAAAGGAGTTTGATTATGCAAGAGACAGATACGACATGTTGGGTAAATTAAAGCAAATGATGCCTATCTCATATTCAAGTCACCAACCAGCTTTGGAAGATTTCTGGGCAGATATGTAGGACAACTTTGAGGCTCGGGAGAGAAGATATCACAGATTGACAGTTCCTCAGATTAGGAAGTTTAACATAGAAACCAATCTCCCTAAGGATCTCAGGGATGATAGAGAGATACTGGATCTAGTATACAAGGAAAAAGGGATTGATATGAAACAACTCTCTCCTATCCGATGGTCAGATCAAGAAACACCATCGTGACTGTTGACGTGTATTTTGTACACTATCAAACACAGAATAAAATACCTAAAGGGTACCTTATCCTCTCTTGAGTAAAGCCTCCGAATGCTGAAGATGTCGCAAAAAGGATCAATCGGGATGACTTCAAGGTTCTTGTATGTAGGGTCTCTACGTGTGGATAAGCTCTCTGTGGTATGATGTGATTTGCTGGAATCACAAGGGGACTTACATTCGATGCCTGAACTTTTGATCTTTGAACATTCGCTGGAACATAGGTTCTTACTAGCTTAGATTTGAAAAAAAAAGGAAAAAAGAGGAGGGTGAGGAAAGAATCTAATCCTAATACTAAGGAATGTAGGAGCAATGATTGATCTTTGATGAAATTCCAACTAGGTCTTGTTTTGACATCGCAGGACCATCTCCACAAGGCTAGTGCGATCTTCGAAGGAAAGCTTTGTGATGTTCAAATTATCACTGCAGGCATAGACACCATTAGGTTGATGCATATCGATGAAGAAGTCACAATCGAAGTTAAGCTTAAGCTGAATGATTCCAGTTGACTACATAAGGCAAGTTTGCAATCAACAAACTGCTAGTAGTATGGATATACGAATTCCACCATCAATCAAGCACATTTCTTCCACTCATCTAATAACATGAAATCAAATATGAGAAGTATAAAGACCATGCAAATTTTCGAATCGACCCATAAATTTCACCATTTCTTCAATGAAGTTACAAGTCTTTTACAACAACATCTTGGCAACAATCTTTGCCTTCTCTCTCTACTCTACTTTAATTGCTATTCTATCAACTAGCTAACTACTCTCTATCTATCTTCTAACTGCTTCCAACTATATTTTTAACTCTTGCCTTTACAAAATGAAGAGTCAGGGTTTATATAGTGCCCACAATACAATTCGATGGCTAAGATCAATTTGAGATCAATGGCCAAGATTCAACAATGAAAACCCTAATTAGGGTTTGTTACAACCTTTACATAACATTTAATGCTTGACCAATGATAAAATTGTATTGCTTGGACACGTCCTCTCTAGAAAATTCCACCAATGGATAGCCGGGGTAGGTACATCGGAGTTTGTGCCACCTTCCATGAGTTAGGTACATTGAATCTGGACATGCTGAGGTGGACCACACTGACTGGAGAAGTGATGACTAGGATGCCACCTCGTCTGACACTTGTAACTTGGTAAATATTCAACTTGATGTTGTTGAGAAGCTAGCTTTAATTAATTCATCTGGAACTATCTACTTCTTCAACGAACCCTTGTTCTAACTTCTTGTGTCCTTGATGTGCAGGATGATTGATGTACCTCGCCTTGGAATACTGGATTGGAGAAGTCGCCCTTGATGACGTTTGATCGAAGAAGGTCGTCCTTGTCGATGCTAGACTGGAGGAGGTCGCCCTTGATGATGTTAGTCCTTGCTTGATCTTCTTGGAGGAGACCGTCCTTGATCTGGCTTGGTTTTCCTTGAGGAGAGTCTTCCGACTTGTAGATCTTTCGAGCTTGGGAGTCGCCATCTTGATACCTACACAACATTTCAAAATTAGTAATATATCTTGAAATCTAAAAATTAAACTTTAAAAGGAAGATTCAAGATTTTAATTAGGAAACTTCATGATAAATCTTGAGTTATCATTTCCTAATTTAGGATTTTCAAAGCAAAATTTAAATCTTCAAAAATGGTGCCAAGGTGATTACGCCATACCTCCACTTGGGAATTAATTCTAAAAAATGATGTAAAAATAGATGAATTTTGCTAGGCAAAGTGTAGATCAAAGCTCTCCCTTGGATAAAATACACCTCCTTTAGCTTGGAAAAGAACTCCATCTTCCACTAGCTTCTTCAAGATCTGGAAATTCGCCTTCAAATGTCTTCAAAAATCTAGAAATTATCCTCCAATCTAGCAAGAAATACGCCTCTCCAATAGCCTTCAAGATGAATTTCGCCTTCCTTAGTCTCCACACTTGGTAGAAATTCGCTCCACACAAGCTAGATTTCGCACCTCCTTCCTTGCTCCTCCAAATCGCACTTGAAACAATGAGTGGATGATTTGAATAATGAAAAACACACCCCGAATATATAGAGTGCTCACCATTTCACCTTCCCATAGGCCGACTTGATGAAAATAGGCCAAAAAAATAAAAATTTAATAAAAGAAGAGGCCGACTTTATAAAAACATTAAATAATACCCCAAGCGCCCCAATTTTATTTTTAAATTAATAATAATTACTTTTAAATGCCTTTATAATTAAAATTTCAATTTTTTTAAAGGCATAAATTAATTATTAAATGTTTTGCACACTTATTAAATGTCAATTTAATTTCAAAAATATTTCAAGTTTTTATCGAAATTGGCATTTAATGTGCCATAGATGATTTTGGCGCCTAGGCATGGCAAGATAATGGACATCAACAAGATCGCTCTGGTCCCTGGGAGAGGGACTGGAGCGCCCTTACACTTTAGCCTTGCAATTCTTGTTTTTCACGTTCAACACTTCATCCTGGACGTCCAAAATGGCATTTTACTTGAAATCTTGTGTTTGATCTATTCAATTTTTGGAACGAATGCTCCTTAGAACCATTTTCGCCTTGGTCCCTTGGTGAGGGACATGAGCGATTTTGCCTTTTGCCCTTTGTTTTTGTCTTTTCCAATCGCCAATGCAAGTTGTGAGGTAGGCAATGGTCATTATTGTTCGTCCTATGCATGTTCAATTCGCCCTCTCAAGACAAAACGAGCTCTTCTAAGGATTTTCGCCTTGGTCCTCCAGTGAAGGACAGGAGCGATTTTTGTATTTGAGCCTAAGATTATTGATTCTTGGGGTAATTTCTTTGTTCACCATCTTCTTAAAGGCATTTCTGACTTTGCACAACCTTGCCTTGGCGTGGTCTTGGAAGGAAATGATTGTTTTAATGAATATCGCCTTGGTCCTTGACTGAAGGACAGGAGCGCCTTTTAGTTTATTGCACAAATTCTTAATTGTATCAACCTTGAATCACTTTCTCGATGTAGAATATCATTCCCCCCTTCATCTTGAGTCCTGGAAGCAAGAAATAGTATTTCACAATGCTAGGTAATTAAGTATTTTGAAAATTTCGCTCAGGTCCCTTGGTGAGGGACAAGAGCGCCCTAGCCATTTTTCATCAACTTGATGGCCTTTATTACTTCATTCCTCCGTGAAACCTTTTAAACATCATTTTGACCTTGCGTCTTGACTTGGATTCGTCCGAATTTGGAGAGGAAGGTTAGCTAATGTGTTTTTCGCCCTGGTCCCTGGGAGAGGGACAGGAGCGATTTTGCATTTATAAGCTCACTTGTGTTTTGCTAGCTTCGAAAGTTATCTTCAACGGATCGATTGCGTCTTCCTTCACCCACCTCAAACGCGAAACTTGCCTTCCTTTTGCCAAAAACTTGTCTTGAGGGAAAATCGCTCTGGTCCCTTGGAGAGGGACAGGGGCGCCCTGGCCTTTATGAGCTCATTTATGCCTTTGATGTCTCAATTTGTCCAAACAAGGTCAGGAATGACTCCACTAAGCTTTTTCGCTCTGGACCCTTGGTGAGGGACAGGAGCGCTTTTCGCTCTGGATCTTCAGTGAAGGACAGGAGCGAAATTTGACTTTTTGAACTCTCTATCAAGATAATTTTTATGGAATTTAACATTTAAGTATAAGTGACATTGCCTTCTATGTTTCTTCTTTCTTATACTTTAAGTTATATTCCATATATACTTTCAGGATGTTTGAGAGTGGTTTCAGACCTCCAGGAGTTATATTGCAAAATCTAGTTTTTTGAGGTTTTTCAGTTTCTAGACTTAGTCAAATTTCAGGATCAGGACATTCCAGACTTAGCCAAATTTTAGGATTAGGACTTCACTCCAGCAAGACCTGCTATCCTATTGATCTCCCCCACATCACTCAAAATGCAAAGACTAACTAACAAAACCCTAAAAGACCTAAAAAAAAACAAACCCTAAAAAGCAAAAAAGCAAGGGTCCCCATTTGCAATGGGGCGATGTGTGAAAACGTCACAACAGTGACCTGACTAGAGAGACCATGGAGTTGTTAGTCTTTAAGATTGACTCCTTTTTAGTAGAGGTGGTATATGTTTGTTGGCAATTGACACTCATTGGATTCATATGTTGTCATTGATGGCAACAAGATTCTATAGAAGGCTTATACCAGCAGATATCGACATTTGGAGGCATTCACCGACATCGGCACTGGCATCCAACACTTCAGTGAAGTCGATATCGGTCTGGGATCCGAAAGGTTTTATTTGTAAAATCATTTTGTAATTATTTTATAGGGTCGACATTGAATATCTTTTGTAGTGTAAGCCGACATAAGGCATATTGTTTGTAAAGGGTATATAAGTCATTCTGTTAGGTCATTTTGATATATGACAAGGTAGAATAATTGTGTAATGTGAAGGATATGTATATAGGTCATTTGTATGCGAATGTTATATCATGCAATGATTAGTAGATGGTTTGTAAAGCATTCTTGGAGGAAAGGAGATACTGGTAGAAGGGTTTAGGGTTTATGAACCGGTACAGAGCCGAGCTATAACCAAAACTCTTTTAGGCATTGCAGATGCATTTTGTGAGTTCACCATTACTGTTTTATCTTAGCAGAAGTTTGTAGTTAGTGACTCTTTTGTGTTGAGCAGTGTGCTCTAGGTACTGTGCCTTCCTGCATGTGTAGGCCCCCATGCTATGTAATATCTTTCATATGGCCAGTGAATTGATATTGTGGGTCACAAATCCCACCGTGGTTTTTCCTCTTTGAGGTCTTCCATGTATAAATTCAGTGTGTTATGGTGTTCATTCATGTAGTTTGTTTATTTACTTCATGTTATATGTTTCTTCATTTACCGGTTTATATGTGTATGTTATAAAAAGTTAAAATCCCATGTTACCGACAAAACATTGATTCAGCCCCCTCTCTTAGTGTTCTTGGATTCATTGTGTTCCAACAATTGGTATCAAAGCTTGGTACCTCGGAGAAAGTTTAACAACTTGAGGAAGATCCTGAAACCAGAATCATTGAACATGGCTATGGAGAAGCAACTTGAGATGACGCTTGAGGATTATGATGTTGAAAGGATGAAGAACCTAAAACTGCAAGATGAATTGAATTCTGCTAATGAATTCATTCTTGTTCTGCAAGAAAGGTTATCATCTGCTCAAGGTAAGAGAAAAATGCACTTAAGGAACAATGTCAGAAACTAAGTCAAGCTAACATGCTCATGAAGAATGAAATGCAAGAGCTGACTATGAGGACGTGAAAAGATATTGTGGACAAAAAGAAGAAAGAAGAAAATCTTGCTATATCTTTGAAGAACAAATTTGAAGAATGTGGTAGATTGACTCATGAGAATAATCTGTTGAGAACTGATTTGGTACAATCTCGGAATAATGAACAAGAGCTAGAGAGACAAATAATGACTCTGAGAGATGATCTAACTACTGCAAGTGAGTATAAAGAAAAAATCAGGATTAGTGCTGCACAACTGGATGATTTATTAAAAAGACAAAGGCCGAGTGAAGATTCTAGAGGACTTGGATTTGTACAAGGTGAAAGCTTCGGTACTGCAAATGAAGATTAGACAACCGGTATGCAAAACTCATCAAACCAGAGGAAACCCATAAGACAATCTAATGCTTACAAATTGAATGGCAGATGTTTTGTTTGTAATAAATTTGGGCATATGGCTAGACAATGTAGAAATCGAGAAAATCAAAACTACAATTCAGTTCTCGGTCAATGCACAAATTGCAAGAAATATGGTCATAAGTCAGAAGATTGCGGAATGAATGTTAAATGTCATGCATGTGGAAAGTTTGGACATTTGGCTAATCAATTCTAGTCAAGGAATGACACCGGATATGTCAAAGCAATTCAAAAGAACAATGTTACATGCTATGCATGCAACAAAATAGGTCATATTGCTAAGTACTGCAGAAGCAAGACTACACCGATTAGCAATGATAAAGCAAATGAGAAAGGAAAGTAGAAGGTAAATGAAATACAAGAAGATCACTCTAAGAGATGAGTTAGAAAGTCTGAAGAACCAAGTGGAGATGCAACTACACCGGTAACTGCACCAGTAACTCCACCGGTAGAACAAAGCATTCCTGCACCGACAGGAAATTCAACTGGTAACTGAGGCATATGCCTTAGGGGTTGGCAAATTCATTGCAAATCTTGCATATCCCCCGGAAGAGATCTGGAAAGAGATCTAGAGAGTGGTATTGATCATTGATGGAGGTTTATCCAGCATAAAATTGTGAAATTGACATTCACTAGGGCATATTGCTAAGCATTTATTACAGTGATGAATTAGGGTTTGCTCGCTAATAAAAAGGGAAAATGGACTCATTTTCACTCACCCAACACTCGAGCAAACCAGAGTGAAGGAAAAAGGAAAGGCGAATCATAGGCGATCAAGAGCGAGCAAAGGCATTCCTAAGAATTTCCAGCAGTTATCTGAGAAGTAATCAAAATCTTTCAACCGACGATCATTATCCAGGTATTTCTTGGAAATGACATCCAGATCATCATCTGCTCCTACTTTCATTGTGAATCCCACTGTTGTTGAGGTTAAGGATAGGCTTAGACCTATTTTCAAGGAAGTTCCCCAAATTGCTATGAAGGAAGACTCTACTGGCGCATTTTCGAGGGTTCCCGATGGCGTGGTTTATGTGGAAGATGTCAAGGCCTATATTCACTGCACCTTGGAGGATTTAGGCACTGAGGAAATCAAGGGAATGTATCAATTTGTGATACTAGGCAACTCTAGAACAATCAAGCCGGAATATCAAATCATTGAAGGCTTAGGGTTAACTGGAATCTTGTATATACCGGAATTCAAGGATGAAGTGATCATATATGTTTTGAGTAGGGTCCATAATGAATTCATTTGGCTGGACCGACCTCACATGATCACCAAAGAAGCAATTCAGGTGGTCACTGGCTTACCCAAAGTTGGATAGGAACTAGGAAAGAAGATCTCCAACATTGCGGTTGAGAAGCTCACCGACGCAACCCATGATGGAAAATTGATGAGGGTTAGCACCATCAAAGACATATATGTGAAATTTGCCAACATGATCATCAACTACAAGGTTAGTCAATCAAGTCGATTGAACTTTGTTGCCAGTTCCTGTATCCATGTTGCATATCAAATGATAAAGAATAATGAAAAGTGTGACTTATGTGAATGGTTAAGGAGTGAATTGATGTTAAATCTTGGCAAGATCAAAGGTGTTAAGAAAGGAACTTTCCGGTTTGGCAATCTTATTGTCTTCTTAATGCTGTATTTCATGAATGAGCTACCGGGTTTGGGAAAGAAACGTTGGGCTCATGACATACCGATAGGTATGTAGATCAAAGATGCAATCACCGAGCTTGGCAGTAACAAGGATGAGAAGCTTTGGGGCTACTTTAAAACGTTTCAAGAAAACACGAGACTGAGGGAAAGAATCTCCAAACACATCGTGGAGAAATACTCCACTGATATTTGCTTCATGGTAAAAACAGATGAGACACTGATGGAAGCAGTGGAACCTATAACTATATGGGTCACTGAATTGGGTTATGAAGTAGATGACAACATCTTGGAGCTATATGCTAAAATGCTGATTGACGCTCCTTTGGATGAACACTTTGGCACTATAGAGGAGAACGCTCTTGAGGTTAAAATTGGGTTCAACAAGAAAAGGAGGGAAAATAAGATAGACAAAATGTCTGCATTTGTTCAAAATGTAATTCACAGGATAGATACAAAACTGGGTTCTAGATCTAAACCGATAGATCAATTGGCAGCGGTTAGTGCTCTTGAGGTAAAGAGGCCTGAGATTTTCATTTCTTCTATCACTTCTGACTCTGATGCAGAGGATAATCAACCTCTTGCATTCAGAAGGGTACAAAGGAAGAAAGTTGACAAGCCTCTGGTAGAAGAGAAGAAGGCGGAACCAAGGAGGAAGCTAGTAAGAAAGGTAACAACTGCATCCACACCTCTGGCAAGGAAACCTACTCAGAAGAGGCAACCCGCTCCATCCGCTCCTGCAACCCCCAACAAGAAGAAAACGAGTGATGAAGCAACTGAATTTGGTAATATGACTTGTGTAGAGTTGATTGATGAGGTAACTAAAGATGGAATTTTGAAGAATGTGTCAAATTTCTATGAAGATTTAGATGATAATGAGCAAAATGAAATGGAACAAGCAATTTTGTTACATTTAGACATATATAAGAAAGCTTTGGTAGAGATTTTGAAGGAAATTCCTTTATTATTGTATAATAAGTTAGATGCAATCATAAGGGACAAAGAGATCAAAGAAGTTGAAATTTTGAGTATGTGTGGTTCTATAAATAATGAGGAAATGAAAAGATGTATAGAAGTTGCAAATAGAACAATCTTTAGCAGCAAACCCCTACAAATAAGCTTAATGATGGGTAGAGTCAATGAGATAATAAATGAAACCATAGATGGTTGGGCTAAATTCTTCCAAAATAATCTTGATTTTCTCACTTCTCAAGAAGAATTTGCTAAGGCAACAACTCCCACCATTCTGGACAGATCTAAAGGGAAATGAATTTTGGGAAGTTCAGATAGAATTTTAAATGAACCGGTAGCTAAACCTAAAACTGATGAGAGTGTACAGACTAAACTGACAAAGACTACATTTGTATAGTCTAAGCAAGGTAAAATAGATAATGTACAGGTTACAAATAATATTGTGGACAATACTCCACTGGTAGTAACAAATACTGCACCATGCACCATGTGGCGAAGCCACCGATGCAAAAGAGGATGAGAAAAGGGATACACCGGGAGAGGATAAGGTAAAGGAGACTGATAAGACACCCAATACCATACCGGTAGTTGATTCCCCAACAAAACTTTTGGCAATTGACACTTCTCAAGCTGAGAAGAAATCAATCACAAAGATGAGTCCCACAAAGCTAATGATGATGGCTACTCAAAAGCTAATGAAGGAAGGATCTGCAGACAAAGAAATAATAGATCAATCAATAACAATTTTGCATAGATTGATTCCTGATTGTATGATTGAAAATGAAGCAATCTCTTCTGGCAAGCTTAAGGCATTGATAGAGCACATATCTAAAAAAATTCAATCATTATAGCAGATTTCCGACAAGAAAGCACTTGAAAGATTTACTTTGGCAAAGAAAGCCGCTTTTGATCAGATTATTGAGACAGAGAAGAGGAAGGTTGAAGAGAAACTTATTGAAAATTCTTTGAAATAGTGTACTAACATCTAAAGGGTTTGTTGTAATATAGAAATTCTTACAACAAATGTAGATAAGAGGTTAAAGGAGTTACATGAACAGATTGCTAATATTGCTAATTCTTTTGATGGACTAACTTCACTTACAACATCCATTGATGGACAAATTTTGACTTTGGAGAACCAAGTTTTTTCTTTTGAAAAGGAAAGAGACAAGATTATTCAGAGAGAAAGGAGTCTCAGAGGTTTGGTGAGTCCAAGATTGGATTCACTTGGTGTACATAAGAGGGAACGTATGGATATGCTTGCAAAGCCCACACCGACAGAAGTCACTAAGAAAGAAACACTTGCACATTTACTGAGTGGACTTGTATCCATATCTGAAACATTCAAAACCGACTGGGATACCTATGTACAGTTTCTAGAGAAAGCTTATTCGGAAATCTTGAGATTGGTCAAGCTCCGGTAAAATAATCTGTAATTATTTTTTCAATTCTTTCATCGGTGTTTGGCATTGATGCCAAAGGGGAAGAGTATATGTATGTGAAAAATATCCTAGGGGGAGGATATCGGACAGAGTATATTGCTGACAGAGTCAATTAGCTTAGGGGGAGCATGTTTCAGTTGAACGGACAGGGAATCCATTTTTCACATGAGTGTTGCCATCAATGCCAAAGGGGGAGATTGTTGGCAATAGACACTCATTGGATTCATATGTTGTCATTGATGGCAACAAGATTCTATAGAAGGCTTATACCGACAGATACCGACATTTGGAGACAGATACCGACAGATACCAACATTGGAGTATTTAGGGTCATCACGGGCACCGACACCGACATCCATCACTTTAGTGAAGCCGACATCGGTTTGGGATCTGAAAGGTTTTATTTGTAAAATCATTTTGTAAGTATTGTATAGGGCCAACATTGAATATCTTTTGTATTGTAAGCCGACATAAGGCATATTGTTTGTAAAGGGTATATGAGTCAGTCTGTTAGGTCATTTTGATATATGACAAGGTAGAAGAACCGTGTAATGCAAATGATATGTATATAGGTCATTTGTATGCGAATGTTATATCATGCAATGATCAGTAGATGGTTTGTAAATCATTCTTGGAGGAAAGGAGATACCAGTTGAAGGGTTCAGGGTTTATGAACCGGTACAGAGCATAGCTATAACTGAAACTCTTTTTGGCATTACAGATGCATTTTGTGAGTTCACCATTACTGTTTTATCTTAGCAGAAGCTTGTAGTCAGTGA
Organism: Cryptomeria japonica; assembly: GCF_030272615.1. Classification (NCBI taxonomy): domain Eukaryota; kingdom Viridiplantae; phylum Streptophyta; class Pinopsida; order Cupressales; family Cupressaceae; genus Cryptomeria; species Cryptomeria japonica. The sequence continues at coordinate 85,495,967 of NC_081414.1, read as the reverse complement.
GACTTTTTTGTGTTGAGCAGTGTGCTCTAGGCAGTGTGCCTTCCTGCGTGTGCAGGCCTCCATGCTATGTAATATCTTTCATATGGCCAGTGAATTGATATTGTGGGTCACAAATCCCACCGTAGATTTTCCTCTTTGAGGTTTTCCACGTATAAATTTAGTGTGTTATGGTGTTCATTCATGTGGCTGGTTTATTTACTTCATGTTATATGTTTCTTGATTTACCGGTTTATGTGTATGTTATAAAAGGTTAAAATCTTGTGTTATCGACAAAACACCGTTTCACCCCCCCTCTCAGTGTTCTTGGATTAATTGTATTCCAACAAGGTTCTCATATCCTACCTAACTGTTGGGGAGTGTGTCAAAACACCTGTCAATAGTTACTATCATAGGCCATGAAATATGTATCATTATCATAAAGTATAGTGGTATAGGAAGTGAAATTGGCTAGGAAGGAGGAAAAGACATCCATGTTAAAAAGATATTGATGCAAGTGCATAAGGGTGGATGGGTAAGGATGAAGATATAACCAACAATAATAATCCAAACTCTAATCATTATAACTCAATGAAACACAAATGAGGGTAGATCCAAAACCTAATAAATATGAAATAAATGATAAGCAATTATAAATACCAAATCTAAACATAAAAAATATAAAGGTCAAAACCCTAGAGGAATTTGAATGTTGGGCTCATCATTTTGTAAGGAAATAAAACATCCATTTGAAAGCTTGGATTATAGATGGATATCCGATGAAAAATGGATTCCACATGATCTAAATTTTAATGTCCTCTCATACTTTGCTTATACCCAATTTGAAAAAGGAGAGCACATAATCTAATAATTAGAGGATTGGTTTAATTATATTTTTAATTGTCAATTAGAAATTGAGGTTAATGAGAATACCATATTACTCAAAATCACATCCCAGGGAATGTGCTTAGATCACCCACCACACAAAGTGGCATAAATAGAGGCTTTCATATTTACACTTTTCAAGTAATGATTTCATGCAATTTCTTCAGGTTTTGTAAAAGTTACAATCATAAAACTCCAATAACAAACTTGAGTAGCTTTTATTTAAGTTGTTTTTAATTAGAAACTCATATTAATATCTTAATATTTCTTTATAAATTTTGATGAAAGTTATAATAAACGTCCAACCCCACCTTCCCGATCATACACCACAAGGCCCTGACACCCACACTAAAACATACCCTACCCTAGGCCACTCCCACACCCCCACCTATTTGAGAGATATGAATGTTTGGGGATTGATTTAATTCTATTTTTGATGAGTAACTCGAAAATGAAGTTAGTGGGGCACCATATCAATCATATTCATGCGTTAAGACAAGTATTTAGATCACCCATACAAAATAGTGTAAAAAAAGATTAAAAAAATTATGTATTTACTTGTCACCTCTACACTTTTAAACCAAATTTTTATAAAAATAATTTAAAGTTAAAAAAACCAAATTTAGCAATTGCTTTTAATAATTTTTAGTTAAAAGCTATTATTTATGTTTAATTTATATTTAATAAAGTTCAATTTAAATTAATAACAGACCTACCTTGTACACCCTCACACCCCTCTACTCTCCTCCTCCTTCCTCTTACACACACAAGACTAAATATAGGCATGAGGGAAGAGATATCTAGTAAAGATAATTATACCAATGGCGTTCTTTATATGAAATGGATGATTGGCTTTTTCAAATCAATGATTGAGAGTGCTGCTTAAACATGCAAAGCGATAGAAAATATCTCGTCTATTGTTTTTCACCATTCCCTTTTTTGTTGGTTTTTTTTTTGGCTATTGATTTCTTTCCAATTTTGGGTTTCATTATGACCTAAAAAAGGGGTGCATGCTTTTTTGATAGCATAGAATTTTATTCCGTGTAAGACTTACTTGGGAGCTTTCCAAAGCACACACAATGTATCGTATTTGCTTGCTATACTCTTCACCTAGACATGTAGTAAATGAGAGATCATTTTAAAATAAGATAAGAGCCACTTGTTTGCCCCAAATCAATTATTATTATTATTTTTTGGGCAAGTTGACAGTTTCAGAGGCCAAAAAGAAGCAATAAGGTGTCATTTCATGGGAAGTCTTAGAAAAGACGTCTGATCTTTAAATTTTATTGGTTATCACTTGTTGTTGAGGGTTACATGGTAAGCTGTGATATCTTTCTTTTAAGAATTTAAATTTGTTATCTTCCAATGTTCAAAGGGTGTAGCTTTAAATAACCTTCTATCATCGTGGTGAAGATTATTGATCATGTCAATGGGCCCTTGGTCTATTGGTGAAGTTGAATGGCTCCAAATGAGCCCATTAGAGATCAAGTCTTGCTGAGTGCAAGGCTCAAACAACATAAGGTATGAGGTCGGGATCGTGCCCCGAGGGAATTTGGCAGAATGGATACCCCTCGGACCTTGGCTCTCAACTGAAGAGGTTTCAACCTATAAGCTCATGCCCTCATATTGGGTGACAAAAACCACTGTGTGAAGGTCCTTGTTGGGTTGGTGTGCTCGCAAGCTTCGTGCGACCCTTGTTGGGTTGCCATACTTACAGGTCTAGACCTCCATCAAAAAAGGGAAAAAAAAGAAAAAAAGGATTATCGATCATATTGTCAATGTTTATGTGAATAACTATAAATTTTTTCATAGAGATTAACATCTTGTATTGTGTCAACAACCATTTATATTATTTTATTGTTCATCTTTATATTATATTTTATAAGAATTTAATTTTTACTCAATAATATTATGGTTGTATTTATTATTATATATTATATTTTATATTAGAAGTTATTAAATGAATAATATAATATATAATTAATATTATATATAGCACAAATTAAGTTAGATATAAATAATTATACTCATTATCTATCTATCTATCTATCTATCTTTCTATCTATCTATTATATTATTATTCTATTTTATATTCTATAATAAAAACTATTAATTATAATACAAATTAAATAATACATAATATAATTATACCTTTTTTGTTAGGTGAACGCTTTTGAATCGGAGTTATGAACCAATGATGCTACAATTGGGGGACCTCATCCCTGATTTGAATGCAACAATCCAAACTTGCGAGCATGATAGCTCAACAAAGGCACAAAGCCAACGAGCACACTAGCCCAGTGAGGGAATGAAGCACATGCATGAACATTTGTCAAGAAATGTTGGATTAGCGAAAGGCACAATCCTGTGATCACAAGAGCCCAATGGGACTTTGAACCTTGATGACCATAACAACAATGCCACCACTTAACCATCACACAATGAGATGAAGTCCATAATATGATTTTACTTATTATATATTAAAAACTATTAAATACAAATATACAATTATTATAATTAATAATTAATATATTTTAAAATAATATAAATTAAAGTATATATAATATAATTATGTGATATATGAATATGTATGTGTATGTATAATATTTGATATAATATAAATTGTATCATTATTATATATTGTATTTTATATAATGTAAATTATTAAATTTATTTTTAAATCAATATTATAGTTATATATTATTTATATTATATGCTAAACTATAAATTATTAAATATAATATATGATATATGTTTATATTGTTCTATCTCTATTCTCCCCCTCCCCTCCTCTCTACTTCTCTCCTCATCACTCCCTCTTCCACATCTCTCTCTTTCTCTCTATTTATATCTCTCTCCATCTTCATCTCTATCTTCATCTCTATCTCTATCTCCATCTCCATATCCCCCTCCCTCCCTCTCTATCTCTATCTCCATCTCCATATCCCCCTCCCTCCCTCTCTATATCTATCGCTCTCTCTCTCTTTGCCCTCTCTCTCTATCTCACGCTCCCTCCCTCTATTACTTGTGTTTAAGACCTTTATCTGTCACTCTTGCCGTCTCTATCTCTATCTTCCCATCTCTCCCTCTCTCCCTCTATCTATATCTCAAAGCGCACACACATCCCTCTCTCTACCTCTCTCTATATATCACTTAATATATTTTAATCTTTCTATCAGTTTGTCTCCCCCTCTCTCATTGTCTCCCTCGTTCTAGCTCTATTTCTTCCTCTCCCTCTTCCTCTCACCTTCTCTCTCTCTCTCCTACTCTTGTTTCTATTTCTATCTCTCTTATTCATTCCATGTCTTTTTCTTTATATCTCTGTCTCTATTACTCTCTCTATCTCTCTCTTGCTCCCCTCTTTATCTCTTTCTATCCATATCTCTCTCTCTCTCTCTCTCTCTCTCTCTTTCCCCCTTTATATATCTCACTTGATTTCTCTCTCCCTCTCTCCATCTCTATTTGTCTCTCTAATTCTCTTTGCTTGTATGTGTCTCTATCTATTTCTCCATCTCCCTCTTTCCCCCCCTTCGATTTCTCATTGTATCTCTATCACTCTATCACCATATGTGTGTGTGTGTGGGGGGGGGGGCATTATATTGTCATTGATGTCAACAGTTGAGAAGATCAGATTGGATAGAGGTGCAGAGATGATATGTGCCACAGAGAACAAGTGCAACTTGACAGAGAATGTGTAGAATAATAGCTTCACACTCACTAGATAGAGATGTAGATGTAGAAACATGTAGAGACATCAGGTTGGACGAAGATGCAAGATGGTGAATGTCCCAGTTGCAGGTAAGATTGATAATAATGTTGTTGTCCCAAGTTGGCAGATGTGAGCAAGTTGGCAGTTGGTCAGATTGCATGTGTGCAAGTTGAATGTGAACATGACGAAGATAATTGGACAAATAAGACACACCATAGAGTGGTAAAAGCTTTGGGCAAATTGTGAAGACTCAAAAAAAGTGTAGTTGCAGTCACGTATAATGCACTATGTTAGTTGCACACAGTTACAGGTATAGCATAACACACTGTGTTGTCACTCACGTCATGTTAGTTGTATGTGTTACCGATGTAGCATAACGCATCGTGTCTATCGCTATGGTATCCGCTCATTCACAAAGGGAGATTCCATCGGTATCAGATCTAACAGTGGGCATGCGTCCCAGGGAAGAATCTTTGTCAGAGAGAAAGAGGCCACGGTGCAATGATAGTCGTTGATTGTCAGTCTCTGCATATCCGCGAGAGTGGATACCACTTTGACTCCATCGTTGTTAGATCCAACGGTTAGTGTTCTTCTGTGGGGAGATTTTGTGTCAGAGAGTAGGTGGCCATGACGCAATGATGGGCAAATGGCTGTGCAGAAGCAGGAAGACCCCATATCGACCATGCTGGGCAGTAGAAAATCTAATGACGAGCTTTCATCCGCAGGGAGAATATGTGTTAGAGGCTAGGGGGCCATGGCGCGACGATAGCCATTGATTTGACATGTGGGCCACATGTCATCGACAATAGTGTGGAAATGATCAGACCCCACCTCATCCACGTCACCTATTATTCACGGTAAAGTAGGTACCAACGTATCCCACCTTGGCAAAGATGGCGATAGTTGATTGGTAAGGATGCCTTGTGTGGGTGGACCCCATTTTTGCCAAGTCAGCAACAAGTGCGTGGTAAGACGCTGATAGATCCAACTGTAGGCGTTCGTCTGCAAGGAGATTGTTTCTTAGAGGAAAGGAGGCCATGACACTATGTTAGCCGTTGATTTGAATGTGTGGACCCCACCTAAGCCATGCTGATGGCTTTGGAAACAGTAAGGAATACGATAAGAAATAACTCCTTCATAACTCCGCAGGTCAACTCAAAAAGACCGCCAAGTCACTTGTGGATAAGTAGGTAGAAGGTAAGCGACCTCCGCAACTCTACAGTCAATGGCCAATGAAGCGCTATGTCACTTGCGGACCTGCGGATGGATGGTATGCGAAGCACATAACACGCAAAGACAACACACATATCACCCATGTTAGTTGACGATATAAAAAGGTAAGAAAAGTGCGCGTAACACGAAGGGTTAGTCACAAGTTTGATGATGTCAACTTGAAACTGCCCACGTGGACTTTTGACCAAGAGCAACCCAATAACGTAGATGAAGAAGTTGTTGACGTAGCAGGAACATGACGAATCGGGATAGGGTATTTTGTCGACAAAAATGAAGACACACTCAAAAGCGATAGTTTGTTGCCCAATCCAATTAGTTGCAGAGATGAAGAAGAGAGGTAGTAGAATTTAATGCAGAACCAGTAGAAGACCAGTTGAGTGGCTCGTGGAAATTAAAATTACCGAAGACATTGCTTACAGAGATGGAGCATATAAATGAGGTAGTTTCTATTTAATTAGAGTAGGTTGAGGAAGAATGAAGTTGCAATTAACGGTGGCCATGTTGCAGTCCGCTGTGAAGCTCGAGAAAGCATATCAGACCTAAGATTACTAAGTTTAGTAATCTAAACTCAAAGATATAATCTGAATATGGAAGGGTTCCAGGAAGATGCATTTATTGTTGGTGGCTATCTATTTGAGAGGGATGTATAGAGAATCCAAACCGCCTGCAGACATGATTTCTCAGAGGCGGAGAAGATCAATTTTCAAATTCAATCTTTTGGAGGGAAAACCCTAAGTGTACGAGATGACCATCAAATGAAGGTACTTGAGGTGAGATGTGAAAGTAAGTGAAGAGCTGAGAGTTGCAGGGGTGTAGAAAGGAAGCTCTGCAAAAATAGAGGATAGAGTAGAGACTGCAGAGAAGCAGTTTCAGTGCGTAAGCATAACACAATGCCAGAGCAGGATAATCTTGAAGGAGATTGCATGCTAAATAGTCAGAGGTGAAGAGTGGACAAGAGACAACAAAGATTCAATGGGAAGAACTGAGTAGCAGAGGATCAAGAAGAAATATCAGATGCACTCTTGTTGAAAGTCAAGTGAATGGTGGTCAAGGTAGTAAGCAAAGAAAAGGAGAAATAAAGAGGAAGAGAACTCAAAAGGCAGAGAGCTAGGGATATGTAGCAGGGATCAGAGAGAAGTGAACAAATGTGGAAGAAAAGAGATCAGGAACCAGAGAAGGAGAGACCAAAGGGTTGAGAGCCGAGGTAGATAACACAGAGGGTTATTTGCATAGATCAGGGACAGAGAAAGTGGAAAAATTAGAGCAGTGATTGATTGCAGAGACCAGATAGCAGACACCAGAGAGCAACAGATAGAGATTGTGAGCAGAGGAGAGTCTAGGCAATCTTGTGTGTAGAAATTCGAGGTATAAAACTTCATTTGTAACAAGGTGCTTCATTGTTATTGAACTTTTATTCATTGTATGTCATCTAATTTGGTGCCCTTAAACTTTAAGGGTTGGAGCTCCTTTGGGCTGGTGCCCATAAATGTGTAATCAAACTTTTCATTGAGGGTTGGATTAGAGTAGTAGACTCTAGCAACATTTCTCACCAAGGTTTTTCCCCACCGTGGGTTTTCCTTGTATATCATGTGTTATGTGTTTGCCTTGTGTGTGTGTGCAAATGTGTCTAATATATCTGCTTATAGTATCTTGACTTATGTTATTAATGTTTTAATTCTTACAGTAAGTTCAAGTTTTTAATTACCACTGATTCACCCCCTTTGTTCCTTCAATATATATATATCACTCTATCTCACATGTATCTCTCTCTCTCTCTCTCTCTCTCTCTCTCTCTCTCTCTCTCCCTCCCTCTTCTTTCTCTCTATCTCTCTATCTCTTCCTCTCTATCTCTCCCTCTCTATCTCCCTATTTCTCTCTATATTTATCTCTCCACTCACCTCTCTCTATCTATTTCTCTCACCCTTTCACTCTCCCTCTATCTTTATCTATACCTCTATCTTCCTCTCTCCCTCTATTTCTAGACATCCCCCCCCCTCTCTCTCTCTCTCTCCATATTTCTTCCCGCATCTCTCCCTCTATCTTTATCTTCTTATCTCTCCATCTCTCTCTACCCCTACATCTCTACCTCTCTCCCTCTCTTTCTATATATCATTTCCTATCTCTATCTTTATCTTTCTATCTCTCCCTTTCTCTCTCCTTCTCTCTATATATTTATTTCTTCAATCTCTATATGTCTCTCTCATCTTTCTTTATCTCTCCATCTCCTTCTCTCCATACCCTTCTCCTTCATCTCCATCTCCATCTCCATCTCTATCTTCCTCTCTATCTCTATCCCCTTTTCCTATCTTCTTACCCCTCCTCTACCTCTCCCTCTTTGTATCCCTCTCTCCCCCTCTCTCCCTATTGTAAACATAACATGAGCCTATTGGTAGTGGAACTTGATTTTCTTCCCGATTCAAAGGTTTGTTTCACTTGTGCTTGGACCCTTGTAAGTTAATGCATAGTTTATTTGAAGCTCACTTCTACATTGAGACTTCTTGCACAAACATCATTTGCTAAAAGGCCTACTAATTGACCTCATGTATTGCACAAACATATGCAACTAATAGACCAATTTTTTCCCTTAATAGCCTTGCACACTTCTTTGGTGTACCCATTGCACACTAAGTTGTGGTTGCTAGTTATTTTATAGAGAGTATATGAGTGAAGTAGAATGGAGGAGATTAGAGCGAGGGATGAGATGGAGGCTTGATTTAGCTTGGGGAATACATATACTAACCTCATCTTGATCCATTGGTGGAGGGGATTGAAAATACTAGTGGTTTTTCAAATTGTTTTAACATATCCATTCACTTTTATTCATGTAGTGATTTTTGGCTTGGATGATTAGCTTAGGCCAAGGAAAACAAAGTTCAAAGGTTTCAAGGACACTGAGCAAGAATGAAGAGGCTACTTGAAAAAAGGTTAGATGGGCATTTTACCAAAAAATTGTCTTTATAAGGTTGTGACCCTCGATAGAAACTGATTTGTGGGAGAAGACTACAATTCATCTCTTTTAGGGTGTGCATGTTGCTTTAGGCAATTTTAAAATTTGTTTTACAAAGTATATTCTTGAGAAAATCAGTTTCTAAATTTTTATCCAACGTAGATGCAAATGAAGGTAGACAGGTAGAGGATGGTGATTTACTAAGCACATAAATCTTGATCTTCTATTAATTAGAAGGACAAAAAAAGGGGAAATTGAGGCCCAAAGGAAAGCATCAAAAGTCTAGTAAGGAGAAATAGAGGATGCAATTTCTACTAGCAAAGAAATAACTATTTGGAAGTTTTTCTCTCAAAGGAATTTTCAATTTTTTTGGGGGAGGCATAGATCACAAGATTCTCCCTAATTCATTTTATGGTGATGGGAAAAAGGAGGATGTTGAGGGTGTTGGATTTTTGGTTTGGAGGAGTAAGTGAAGGCATTAGTTCCTCTGATAGGTTTACCTTTTAGTCACGAGGAAGATTGTATATAGTTTTAGATTCATCTTTCTACCCAATAATCATTGAAAGGAGTTATAATTTTCCACCATTGTATTGTTGTATAATTACTATAAAAAATTGAAGTTTCAGAAAATGAGTTACTAAAAGAATTTTTGAATTTGAGAGGCTTAGGTCCTTGGAGCTACAATAATTTAAAATAAGTTGAAACACATCTCCTACCCATTTACTTTTCATATTGCGGGGAAATAAATTAGCTCTAATTTAATGTCTAATTAATTGATATAAAATAATAAATACAATCAACTGTAAATTAAGAGTTAGATTAAAAATGAAAGGGGTAGGACTTATCTATTTCAAGTTTGAACATTGATTTTTTCCTTAGATTCATTGATATGTTATGACTATTGTGATAGAACTTGGAATCTAATAATGGGATAATAATAAGAAAGTAGAAAAAGATTGATGATGATTTTTGGTGTTATGAACAAATCCCTACACACGACTAAATCCTTTGTGTTTTCGTCTTAGTGGCACCTTTTTTCCTTTGGCTAACCTACTTTTTTGTACATGTACACGTGTATCTACAGATGGGCGGTGCTGAGAAGTACCTTAGGGAGATTGTTAGTGTATAGAAGAAAAGTATGAAATTTCCTTGGTAACTAGTTTATGCTTGTTGCTAATGAACAAGATCAAATACATGTTAAGCATAAATGCAAGATGTCCAGATGTCAATATTTATCACTAAATTCATTCAACTCAAAATGTTTTGACATGTAAGTTGTCAAGTAATAGTCATATTCATTGAAAGGATTGACTTTGGATAGTGAGAAACTAATTTTAAATTAAGAGGAAAAATATCATATGAGAGTATATACCAAAAAAATAAATCCTTGCATGCAGTCTAGTCTAAGATGGCAAAAAATTATAGAGATGGACTTGTATTGTTCTTTAGTGATGAAATACGACAGAACATAGGCTGGGTATAAGGTTAGGATTAATTTGTTGGTGTGAATAAGGTAGTTTACCTAACCAGTACAATAGTAGGTCTTATTCACATGTTAAGTTTACTTAGGTCCTAGGAATATTTCTAGAAGTCTTAGGTGTCATGTGATCTTATCGTATCTTATCTTGGTTTTTACTTCTTTTCCTAGCTCATTTATATTTATAATGTTAGTTGTCTCATACTATAGGATTAAGACACATGTCATGATCTTGTCTAATCCTACCTATCAACCTTGTCTATATAATCAAGGCATCATATGTACATTTTGCGATGTAGTATCCAATATCAATCTAATCCATTATGCCCATAATCAATCATTATTTTTCTCTTGCCACTCTCTTGTGGATGTCATCTCTTTTGGTTTTGTAAGTGATCTAGGGAGTTTGAGTTCTTGAGTGACTATGACATGGTATTGAAGCTTCAAATATGCAAGTCCTCTCTCAAATTTGGGAGATAATCAAGCTTAAGCTTTTGCTAGGCACACTTTGGTGTAAATTGGACCTCACCATTAAGGGTTCTTTTTTACATGAATTTCTATTGCAACTTTATTTTGGAGCATGTTCGTACAAATAGAAGCTCACCATTGAGTTTAGAGCGTCCAAGAAAGTAAGATCTGACTTTGGTTCACTGAATTTGGCCATTGTATGATACAATTGCAAATTAGTGTTTGAAACTCAAATTTGGTTGAATGACTTTTTATTGGAGCAATTTTAGCCCAAATGGGTGCTGTCAATGCATTCAAAATAGCCCCCAAATCCTATTTTCACGTAAAATTTGTTTATATTTGATAATTTTTTTTTTTGGCAAATTTTTATTTTGCTAGAAGGAATATTATTGCAAGCTAAATTCAATTTTTTTTTCAAAAATTCATAACTTCTGATGCCATTGGAAAGTTGCTTTTATGTACTTTTCAATGGTGTAGGTCTCATTATCAAATTTGGTTGTTGGTAAAATTTATTGTTGTTTGAAGTCACTTTTTTTTTGGCTCCCAAGCTTATAAATTTTTGCCACAATCTTTGATTTTCACAATTCTTGCAACGTTTGAAAGGGATTGAGGAGATCTTTTATGCCATCCATGTTGTTTTTCTAGGTTTAGCCCTAGTGACATTTTATTCATTTTTTTTTCCATATTTTCATTTTGGACATGTTGGCACTTGGGAATGTGTTGTTTTGATCAAATCACCTCCTTTTAGCCCCATTTAATGTTTTGATATTTGATTTTAGCATTTGAAGTGTGTATCATTATTGTAATCATTAGTTATGCAACTCGTTATTTTGTATTCATTATGACTAAGGACAATTATGAGTCTTGGCAAAAAAGGCATCGTAACATATTGTAGGTGGCTCAATCTTTTGCCTCATCTTTATGTAATCATCCTCGAGCCAGAGACAAAATGGAAGAAATTAGTTTAGGGTAATAAAATGATCATATCATAATATTGGTTCTAGTACAAGTACTAGTGCAAGCATCTTTAGAAAGACCCACAATTGTATCTTAGGAATTAGGTGCCCACACACAATTTGGACTAAGATTTGGGAGATCTATTTAGATCCACATAATCCTCCATTACCATAGAACTCCACATTAGATTGGAAGGCATCTTTTGTGGTTTTGTAGGGGATCTTGGGAGCTTGAGTTCTTGAGTGACTATAACATAATTTACACACCAGAAAAGGAAAATTGAGCATAACAATGATACATTACGATAAGATTAAAAGTGAATGTAAAATAAGAGAGTAAAAGGGAAAGGTATGCACTTTTATCCTCTACATAGATAATATTCAATTTGATTTATGTTAAGTATTTTTTAATTCATTTAAAATTCTCTATTTTATATTCATATCAAATTATCAACATTCATGTGGAAACATAATTATATTCCAATTAAATGTACAATTCACATAATTTTCAGTCACTATTTTCCTTTGTTTTTTCATGACTATATTTTATAAAATGAACATTGTATACATATCATTGTGAAGGAAATTAAGCTTTTCATACTCTTAATCTAGGCTAATCCAATAAGAAGCATAAACATAAATTAACTTAGATTAATAATTGACAACAATGATGTGATAGTTCAACAATTAATTCTATTTTGGGATATAGTAAATGTGAAGTAGATAATGGTACTTAGCAGTAATGAAGATTTAGAATTTGAATTATCTCGAGACAGAGAATATAATTCTTTGTTTGTGTGTTACATCATATTTTGTACCTATCTTATATCTCTTCTCTACTTGAGTTTGTGCCTCTAGGTCACTTATGCATCTATGGATCTATCCTTTATTGTACAAATTTGATCTCATTGATTTCGTCCTCTAGCTCTCTATTTTGGTGAACTCACCTTTCTCTACTTTGCCATTTGGATTGATGGTATTCATGAATACCTTTCAAGAGCTACCAAATCATTAGAGAACAAGTTCTCCTAGGTTAATGCCCCCAAAAGAACCAACTTTATGGTCACATTAATGATTGCAAACATCAATCTTTATTTGTGCAAATGCTCTTATAATGAATATATAAATTTTAATTTTTTTAGTTCATGAATTGAAAATGTTCTTTTAATGTTTTCTCTTTAGGATGAGATAGGATGTTTGGATATGAAAGGATGCAAATTGAACGCACTTGAATACTTCAAATAAAATTACATAACAATTCACACAAACATGTGCTTAGTTTGTTGATAATGACTAGTGAAATAGGTGGTAGTTGTCCAATTTTGAATTTAAAGTTTGAGATCAAGGGGACAAATCTAGAGTTGCTAGATTGATTATGTATATGTGGAAATGACCTATGATGATGGAGAAATAAAGTCTATGTCTAGAATGAATGTTTGATCATAGTAGTTGCAACAAATGCGTTTTGTACACAAAAAGATGAGTATAACTAGGACAATGAGCCCCAACTTTACACAAGGTTGCGCCATTTGTAAATGTGTAAATGTATTAAGACATTCTCTCAAAACATGAACACAACTAAATGGGAAATGCCATGGGTATGCAAATTTCACCATTATAATCAAATTGGAGTATAGTGCCATGGGTATGCAAATTTCACCATTATAATCAAATTGGAGTATAGTAAATAAACATGAGATATAATTGTGAAGGCCCTATTAGAGAGAGAGAGAGAGAGAGAGAGAGAGAGAGAGAGAGAGAGAGAGAGAGAGAGAGAGAGAGAGAGAGAGAGAGAGAGAGAGAGAGAGAGAGAGAGCGCCTCATCTTACTAGAAAAAATGCACTCATATTTTATAATCAAATTTTATAAGATAAGATTTCAATTTATTTTGTAGCAGTTTTTTTTATATATCATAAGTTTGACCTCCATTTTATAAATCTTGAAATCACATTCTTTTAAGTTTTTTTAAAGAGTCAACTTACTATCCTATTTGCCAAAACCTTTAGCAAGTGTCATGCCTTGTAACTAGTCATTATAGAGCGTCCCAACTCATTTATTTTCGTACAAAAGGTGTGAACTCATTTTTTCATGTAAGTAATGTTTTTATAATCCATCAAATTATATGATAATTTATCGAAGATGAAACTACTTTTATATCCCATTGTCTTCCTTTGAAATGAACTTACCTTATTTTCCTTTATTTAAAAAAAAAAGATAAAACTTGAATATTGAGTTTCCTTATTATACTTTAGAAGATATATATTTGAGTGTTTGGAATGTTTGGTTGGTTAGGAAATTGGTACATCTTTTTTTAAAAACTTAAAGAATGTGGTTTGAAGATTTATAATTATGTGAAGGCCAACTTATGATATAAATAAAAAAATACTATAAAAATAAATTGAAATCTAATCTTATAAAAGATAAACACATATTTTTAATTTATAAATTTTCAATTGAATTTTTTATAAAATGGAGTTGATAATTAGTCCCTTTAATTTATAATTTTTAATGAAATCATTTAAAACACCAACTAAATTTTAATTTAATTAATTTATAATATTAATTTTCTTAAAAATAATCCTGAACCTAATAACTTCCCCTAAATTCTCTCAACTAAAATTTTACCATTAATTACTCTTATATTATTTTATAAAATAACTTTTGAATTTTCCATATAACACTAGTAAATAATTTTTGAATTTTCCAATAATTTCTTAAAAATAATCATGAACCTAATAACTTCCCCTAAATTCTCTCCACTAAAATTTTACCATTAATTACTCTTATATTATTTTATAAAATAACTTTTGAATTTTCCAAATAACACTCGTAAATAATTTTTGAATTTTCCAATAATTTCTTAAAAATAATCATGAACCTAATAACTTCTCCTAAATTCTCTCAACTAAAATTTTACCATTAATTACTCTTATATTATTTTATAAAATAACTTTTGAATTTTCCAAATAACACTCGTAAATAATTTTTGAATTTTCCAATAAACACTCGTAAATAATTTAAGTAGGCCCTCCATGAAACCATAGCCTAAACCTAGCATTCAATTATTAGTACTTGTAATGAATTTTTTTTTGTTATGCTTAAATAGTTATTAAAAAAAATTATTTTGACCAATCATAAACAAATATTTTTCTTTCTTTAAAATTTTTAAATTTATTTTAAAGTATACATGCATATTTGTTAACTTTATAATTAAAAAAATATATTTCTCTTGTAAACGATTGGCTAATACTTTTTTCCCTCTTATACACGGGTTTCTCGGATGTATTTGTTAACTATATTGCTTTGAGTAATTAATTTTTAGAATTCACAATCTTTTTTTCCTTAAAAGAAGTTGCAAATTCACAATTAAATATGTTCAAAAATATAATAAAAAAAAGTTTTTTTAGAAGGGGTCAAATATTTGTTCCTCTAAGGAACCCTTCAAATTTGACATGCTTGAACTTTTAAACATTTATATCATATATGATTTAATTAAATTTGTGTTAACGGTTTTAAATTAAGTTTTTCTATGAATGATGTCCTTGAAAAAAATTTACATTTTCTTTTTGTTTTTTAAATTTGCATGAAATATATTTTAAACCAACATTATAAAACATTATAAATCATATTTTATGTGCATAAAGAACTTTTTTCATGTCTACATAAATAGATCTATAATCAAATCAAATAATAAAAGTATAAAATTGTATAAAATTTTAAGGGATATATATTTATAATAATAATTACATAAGTAAAAAAACTATCATGTTATAATAAAATAAATTACTATTTTTATTTAATTAATTTGACTTAATAAAATTATTATCTGTCAAGATTATTGTTATTTATTATTAATTTTAATTTTTCTTAATATTTAATTTTTTATATAGTTTTGTTTACACATTTTTGTTTATTATATTTTAGTTTTTAAAATAGATTTAAATCTAAAACTATTTCAATTATTTAACTTTATTTTGTGAAATTAAAAATTTATTAAGATTTCTTTAATTTATATTATTTTTTTTAATAAAATTTTAATTATTATGAACTAATTATGTTTAATTTTTTTAACTTAATTATTATAATTTTTAAAATATCATCATTATTAAAATTAAATCATAATTATTATTAAAGCTATACTAAAAACATAAAAAATGTGGAGGTGCGGAATGTGCTCAAGTAAGGACAGTGTTGCTACGTATTTTTTGCTTTTTCGACTGATTTTTTCTGGGCAAGCGCGCCTTTCATGCAAATGTGAAAATAATAACAGAGGCGTCCATTGCCAACGTGTTATGGAGGAGTCTATTATCTCCACGCTTGGCAAAAGAATATTCCACAAATACTCTTATTTCTTTAAAGCCAGGGCAAATGTTGCCTTCATCTTTGGCCCATATGTTCACATTTCTTTGCAGCAAATCCACGCGTTCTTCTTTAAATCGATAAATTAATTTCCCGTTTCCTCCTGCAGATCATGCCTGGTGCCTGAATATAAACAGCCATGGTTTTGCTGAGTAGACATCTCAATCTTTTTCTTATATTAATTCCCTTATTCTTAGGAATATCTAATGGCTGTCAGGGTCTCTCCGATGCATATTCAAAAGGGGCAGAGGATAGAGGATTTATGCAGATCACCGTCTCTGAAAAGGGCCTAAACTTTGTCAAAACAATACTCGTCCAACAGGCTCTGCAATCTTTAGTTCTTTTACATATACCTGTTATAAAAAAATCGTTCTATTTTCCATTAATTGCCCACTTCAATGCAGAAGTATATAATTCGTCCATTGTCAACGTTGAAGTGCCCGTCTCATCAATTCAATTGGGCACGGAAGGAATCAATATTATAACTTCAGAAGTGGAGGTGAATTTGACTATGCAATGGAAGTATTATTATACAACTTGGTTAGTGCCTGATCCGGTATCTGACGAAGGACGAGCGTTTGTGACGGTAAGGAGTCTCTGATTCCCTGAACTTTGTAAATCGCTGAATGCCTATCCAGAAATGATATATGCGATCCTGAGATGCAAGACAACCTATTCTAATTTTAACAGTTCTGTTTGAGATTTACCCCTGCGGCTAATGGGATTCTTTCTAATCCTTTGAGTCCCATCATCTTTGAAAATTGAGTTAAATTGCTCGTTATAGTCCTCGCAAATAATTATAAAGATGCATTCCCACTTCTCCGTCCCGGGCTGTGCGTAATTTACCTATTTAAATATTGTTTCTAAGATTTGTTTCCCCTTGTCACTTTCTCTCATTTCCTCATTCCATCAAAAAATGACTCGGTGAATAATAGTTGTAATCAGATGAATCTTCTAAGTTATCACACATTAGGCATTTGTTTGTCTTCAGTTCGTATGGATGGGCCTGGAGGATTTCACGTTTAGATCACAGACTTAACCAAATTAGTTTGCCTCGACAGTACTTTCCATTCAGAAAATTTTGCAATCGCTTCACCTTTCTCTGATATATAACAGCAACGAGCTTAGACTGGAGCGTACTGTACGGGAGATTATGTTTGCCAATTCTTTACACTTGTAAGTTATCAGCATTAGGATTTTGCTTGTCTTTAGTTTTTGTTATATGTGTGGATGGGCCTGGAAAATTTGGGATCTAGATCACAGGCTAAACAAAAACTAAATTTCCTTTACACTGCTTTAAAGTCAAAAAATCTGCCTTCACCTTACCACGGCAACAACCTTAGACTCGAGCACACCGTGCCAGAGACTATGTCCACCAATCCTATTTTGGAAAATGTCATACAAAACAGTGAGCATGTTTTAGCCACTCACATGTTAATCATATGAAATAATTGTAGTAACGCTTACGAAAACTAGTTTTGATACCTTAGCAGTGAAAAGATGTCCAACACAAATATAATGCTTCCATATTACTGATATTCTTAGCCTATTATTAGCCCTATGGAGGATTAGATAGAGGACATAGTTACTGAAGTTTGTTATTTAAGCAGGCATACCAGGTATTATGCTGATATTTGAGAAACTTTTCCACAGATTTCAGAAACCTGCCGACCTATCATTCTTGTTGAAGGGGAGGATTATAATGCATAAGCATGAAAGATCAGACCTTTACCATAATTCAGAAAAGTGCTTTACCATAACCATACCCAATTGTATAGTAGAGAGTTTAACAACTTGCAGTGGACAAATAAATGCAAAAGGAGTTATCAGATTGGTCTGGTGGGTCATAATCTGAAAATTTCACTACATGAGTTTAGATATTCACACCATCACATTTGAAACAGTTTTCACTTTTATGTTTCATTTCTAAGACTCATTATCATAATTTGTTTTCTGAAAGTTAATTTTGTTAGCTGTCACCATAAGGATATAATTGATTACATCTAGTTTTCTTTTGTGTTTTGACTGTGAATATGATTGTGAGTTATAATTTCGTTTACTAAGAAACATATGTTTGGTAGTATGGTAGTACAGTCAACAAGCAGTTTGCATAGAACATGTGGTTTAAATTTAAAATCACATTGTGATTGGAGCAAAGTAATGGAGATACCAAATCTTGTGAAGTCTATGTTGAAAAAAGAAGCAGAGACATTAATGAGTGAAGAAGATGCAATGGCTAGCATGCCAGCATCCAGAGACCTTCGTGCCCCAGCCAGTTTGCTGATTTTATGGGCATGGGATGCCACATCTACCATTTGCTACATCTTCAGGGTAATTTAGCTGCTCACATATTGCAAGATTTAGATGAGGCATCTTGTCTTTATGAGGTGGTGAAGCTCAATTGTTGCACAAATTGGAGCCAAGTACATGTTGTTGACCTAGAAAGCAGGCAGGCAATAAATACAATTACCTTTATTGGCTGCTTGATCCCTTAGATTCTGTCTCTAATGATATTCCATTGGACACGTAGAGCCTAGCCTTCTCTGCAGATTGCAGTATTGTCCATGCTCCCTCTATTATGAGGAGGGGAGTAAGTAGAAGTACTATGCTATTTAATATGAAAAAGAATGTTTAGTGCTGTGGTAGCACACTCACAAGCTGTTTGCATAGAACAAGTTCCTCAAAATCAAATTAATTGTTGCAAAAGTACAAGGATTCTAAATATTATGATTACCATATCAAAACAAAGCAGAGAGATCAAGTGCCAACATGTAAACACTGAGAAATTTTGCATGCCTCAACCTGTTGATTTTAATTTTTATGGTGATGATGTGTCTCAGATGGTGTTTGCTTCGTCGTTTGAGCACTTTTTCCTGCTCAAATATATCAATCTTTAGATGATGCATCTCTTCCTGAAGTTAGCAAAGGTCAACCGTTGCATACATTGGAGCACGGTAATAAGTGCTGGTGAGCTAGAGAATAACTAGCAACTGATACATTGCTTTAATCAGATGTGGGATATCCCGGATAACTTGCCTCTTCTGCTCATCTCCAGCTGTAGGACAACACATGAATCGTTACTCAGGGGACATTGCCCTAGTGGGATGGATCACCTCTTGAAGGTGATTGAGCTTGGTTGCCTCCTTGTCTACTTGATTTGAATCTATCAAAAAAGATTTTAGAGAACAATTGTATTATACCATGCAAAGAGTTTTCTTTGAGAACGCTTGATTCCAAAGTGAGACTATTTGGGAATGTCCATTAGGCAGAAAACTTTAAACAACAATAGTTTTAGACATCCTTTTCCTTGAGACATAACCAAACCATATGTTTGAATGACTTTGGCCTTTGATGAACTGAACATTTGGAGTGGATATTGTAGCTTGGGCTGTTAAAGTAATCAGATTTGTTTTCTGTTATTGCTTTGTCTATTTGAATATATTTATTAACTATGTCTTCAATAATATCGCTGAGATAATAAGAATACTCTTAGTTCAATTTTGATCAGAATTACATGTCTTTGGCTTGCACTTGTAGATTTCTGTGTTTTCCATTTGAATCGATTTCATCCATATATATGTTTGGTTAGATGTCTTATGAATAGACACGCCTCCATGTGAGCATAGTTCACATGGAGTCATGTCTCTTCATAGACATACTTCATAAACAGCAATGAACGATTTAGTTGTCGTTTTATATTAAACGCATGTTAAATACCGAAACGTTTTAGCAGAATGATCGATTATATTGATCATTCCATTGATCAATATATCGATATTCATAAACCGATTCTTATAATCGAATCATGATTGTAGTCCATATAACATAGACATCGATTTCCATGATCGATATTGATTTAGACTTCTTAGTCAATACAAACAGATTCATCGGTTTACATAATTGACTTCATTAATGGTTAAGCACATAATGATCTTTAATCAATCCATTGTATGATCGATTCTCTTTATCATTTAATCATAGATCGGTGATGATGATTATAATTGTTTCCAGAATAACATGATTTATATAATAATCATGTGTGTGTATATTTAATTATATATATCTATATATATATCATTAGATATATATAATCATGATTTAACATCATCAAGGTAAATACATCAATCAACTATGTGAAAGGATAGATATCAATTGTTCACTTGTATGACTTCATTGGTTAGATTAATGTGACCGAAGCTACAATCATCAACACTCCCTCTTAGCTAGGGAGGATTAAATCTATCCAAGAATGAAACACAATATGTCCATTTATTGTGTAGAGGAGGAGATATCACCTCATCGTGATATCTGGAGTTTATGGTAAGAACACAAGAATATCAAGTCACATGATATTCACCATAACTCACAAAGTATCCATTTTATGGTATGTGCACTGGCATCATCTCTCATGATGCCTACCATAAAGGATATCAGATCATGGCATATCCACGGATATTAAGTCACATAACATCCACCATGACTATGTCTTAAAACATTTAGGTTTTATTAATGATATCAAGTCTCATGATATCTACCATAATATCTTTAGAGATGTTAACTATCATGACATGTCCACGGATATCAAGTCTCATGATACCCATCATGATAATGAAGTTGATCATTGTTAAATCGTCACCTTACAATATCAATCTATTACAAGTGCTCATTATTGAAAAGTCGTCACCTTTCAACAATGTTCACAAGGAGTCCATGAAGTCATGGAATCACACACACATGACAAAAGAGTTTACACATTAAACATCTTTTAAATATTAGTACAAATAACAGACTCAATCTCAAATTTAATTTACATTTTCAACCATACCAAGTTTATTTCGAATGTGTTCCACCTTTGTCTTGGAGAGAGGCTTGGTGAGAATGTCTGCTGTTTGATCACTTGTACTAACATATTTCAACTGAATCAGATTCCTTTCTACCATGTCTCTAACATAGTGATAAGGAATCTCAATATGCTTCGACCTATCATGGAACATTGGATTCACTGAAAGTTTTATGCAGCTTTGATTGTCACAATGGATGATAGTAGAATTCAAAGATTCACCAAACAATCCTACAAGTAATTTCATTAGCCATACCGCTTCTCTTGCCCCCATAGAGGCTGCAATGTACTTAGCTTCTGTGGAGCTCTGTGCAACTGAGGATTGTTTCTTACTAATCCATGAGATCATAGCTGATCCTAAGCTGAAGCAACATCCTGATGTGCTCTTCCTATCAACCACACTTCCAGCCCAATCTGAGTCAGTGTACCCATGTAAATCTGGGTCTATATTTTTGTATTTGAGACCATATCCAATAGTACCTCGTAGGTATCTCAGAATGTGTTTTTCTGCAACTAGATGTATCTGCTTTGGTTCACACATAAATTGACTGAGTGAATTTACTGCATAATAGATGTTGGGTCTAGTGTTGACCAAATACATCAAGAGTCCGATCATTTGCCTGTATAGAGTGGGATCTGCAAATTCTGAGTCTTCTGCTGCTACCTTCAACTTGTGCAAGTTTGTTTCCATGGGTGTAGTCATGGGTTTACACTACATCATTCCAAATCTCTTCAGAATGTCAATAGTGTACTTTCCTTGATTCAGGCTGATACCATCAGCTTGTTGCCAAACCTCTAATCTGAGAAAGTAATGTAAAGCACCTAGATCCTTCATATCAAACTCTGATGCTAGGTCTTGCTTATATTTGGTTTTAAGTGATCTTCTTCTATAATCAATAGGTCATCCACATATAAGATAAGAATCAACATTTTGCCATTAATTACCTTGAAGTAGAGATTTGGATCTGCATCGTTTTTGAAGAATCCCAGGCCCAAAAGGTATTTATCAATCCTCTCATACCAAGCTCGAGGGGCCTGTTTAAGCCCATACAGTGCCTTCTTTAATCTACAAAAATGTGAACTGGCTTCATGTATAACAAATCCTTTAGGTTGCTCCAAGTAGACTTTTTCCTCTATTACACCATTTAGAAAAGCAGTCTTTACGTCCATTTGATGGATTTTCCATCCCTTTGATGCAGTAATAGCAATCATAGCTCTGCCGGACGTATATCAAGCAACGGGAGCAAATGTCTCTTCATAATCAATTCCCTCTTTCTGAGAGAAGCCTCTGGCAACAAACCGTGCTTTGTATTTTTCAATGCTACCATCTGCAGCATGCTTAATTTTGAAGAGCCATTTTGATGTTACCATTGATTTTCCTTTTGGTCTGGGTACAATGTCCCAGACATCATTCTTAATAATGGATTGATACTCTTCTGTCATAGCATCTTTCCAAACTTGAAGATCTATAGCTTCTTCAACACTGGATGGTTCTGACTTGATGATCTCACCCATCAAAGACAATAGCTGGGTATTTGTGAGGTCTTTTTCTTTCTCTGAAGGTTCCCTTCGGTGCTGCATAATTCTTAGCTTCTTGAATCATTTTCTTAGCCCAAAGTGGTCTCTTTCGATTTGCATTTGTGTTATTAGGTTTATTCAAGGTTTCACTTTGATCTTCATTTTCCATCACTTCATGAGTCTCCCTTTGAATTTCAGGAGCATGATCCTCTTCCATATTTTGAGGAGGCTCTTGATCTTCTATCTCATGAGTGCTTGTGGATCTTCTGAAAGCAATGTCTTCCTCAAAGATAACATCCTTGCTAAGTTTAGTCAATCTTTGTCCAGGTATGTAGATCCTGTAGGCTTTAGATGTTTCACTATAGCCCACAAATATTCCCTTCCTGCCTAAGGGCTCTAACTTAGACCTCTTTTCCTTAGGTACATGAATGTAGACTGGACAACCAAAGATTCTTAAATGACTTATGTTGGGTTTGATTCTAGTGAATACTTCTTCAGGTGTTTTGTTATCTATAAGTGAATGAGGACACCTATTTTGGATGTAGACAACAGTCCTAGAGGCTTCAGCCCAAAATGAAGTTTCTAAGTTTTGATCATACATCATGGCTTTAGCAGCTTCAACAATAGTCCTATTCTTTCTTTCTGCCACCCCGTTTTGTTGTGGATTATAAGGAACTGTAAACTCCCTCTTAATCCCAGCATTAACACAAAAGTCCTTGAACATTTCTAAAGTATATTCCCCCCCATTGTCTGTTCTTAATGTTTTGATTCTATTTCTTGACATGTTTTCTATGAGAGTTTTGAATTCCTCAAATCCATAAGGATTTCTTTAGACTCTTTACATTTTAAGAAATATATCCATATTTTCCTAGAGAAATCATCTACAAAGATAATATAATACAAGAATCCTCCTATAGAGGCTACAAACATGGGTCCACATAAATCAGAATGAATGAGTTCTAGTAAATTTTTTGATTTACTATTACTATTGTGTAAAGTCCCCTTTTGTATTCTTTCCCAAGGCACAACCCTTGCATGTTCCTTCCTGTTCTGGTTTGAGCTTAGGTAAGCCTATTACCATTTTCTCTATGGAAGGAAAGGCACGAAAGTGGAGATGTCCTAATCTTCTATGCCAAATCTCATTTGTATTAGTAGATTCATGTATTAGGGCTCGAGAGGGAGAAGTGCAAAGTTTATAAAGGCATCCATGTCTAACCCCAATCATATGAGCCCTTTTTATGGTTGAGTTCTTGGGCCATGCTAGGACTTTCCCTTCCATAAAGGTTATTTTGTATCCTTTATCTTCAAGTGCCGAGATGGAAACTAAGTTTCTCTTTATCCCGGGTACAAACAATACACCTGTAAGATGAAGAGAGATGCCTAACTTTAGATTTATGGTGCAGGTTCCAATTCCTTGTATTGGATAGTTAGTACCATCCCCAATAGTCACTTCCTCATCTGAATTCTTCACTAGATTGTCTAGATGTTCTCTGAATCCGGTGATATGACGTGATGCCCCACTATCAATTATCCAGGTGCTAAGGCCTGTTGATACTTGGCTTGATAAGACTGAATAGAAAACAAGTTTCTCGGAATCATTTTCCATGCTAGCCTTCTCAACTTCAGCAATAGAGGCTTGAGGTTTTGGCCTATCCGGACACTTCATAGCATAATGTCCATACTTGTCGCATCTAAAGCACTGCACTTGAGACATGTCCCTTCTTCTTTTAGATGAGCATTTCCCATTTGCACTTTTGTCCTTTCTTTTGAAGTTCCTTTTCTTCCCCTTCTTGTGAGAATGAGAGTTTAGCACATGAATGTCTTCATTTGTGGTACTTTGATTAATCCCCCTTGTGACTAATCTGGATTCTTCTTGAATACAATCTGTTTTTAATTGATCGAACTTGGGAAGTTTTGAACGAGCACTTATTCCCTGAATAAATGATTCCCATGATGTTGGGAGTCCATTTAGAGCGAGCATTGTTAACTCCTTGCTTTCAATTTTATGGCCAATGGTAGAGAGCTGGTCCCTTAGCTCTGTTATCCTCATAAAGTATGATGTAACTGATTCTCCTTTATTCATTTTCACATGATGAAGTTGTCTTTTCTATGTGAGAGTCCTGCTGGTGTTGTTTATCTCATACATGCTCTCAAGGGATTTGAACATGTGGTATGCTGTGTCAAACTTAGAGATAATTGGAACAATGTGATCTCTGATGGCATCTACTAACACCTTCATGGCTTTGCTATTATTTTTGTTCCATTGAAGTTTCTCGTTTTCTTCATCTGGTTCAGGTACAACTCCTTTTACAAATGAATCTAATTCATTCTTTTTTAAAGTGAGCATAATCCTAAACTTCCATGATACGAAATTTGAGGCTCCTTCAAGATGATCTTCAAATCTAACTCCGCTTGCCATTTCGAAGAAAGGAATGTGATTTTCTAGGATTCAATGATAGTCTTGATGATTTTAAGTTTCAAATCTGATCGGATCTTCCTTAGACTGGCTCTGATACCATGTTAAAGTAATCAGATTTGTTTTCTGTTATTGCTTTGTCTATTTGAATATATCTATTAACTATGTCTTCAATAATATCGCTGAGATAATAAGAATACTCTTAGTTCAATTTTGATCAGAATACATTAGATGCCTTTGGCTTGCACTTGTAGATTTCTGTGTTTTCCATTTGAATCGATTTCATCCATATATATGTTTGGTTAGATGTCTTATGAATAGACATGCCTCCATGTGAGCATAGTTCATGTGGAGTCATGTCTCTTCATAGACATACTTCATAAACAGCGATGAACGATTTAGTTATCGTTTTATATTAAACGCATGTTAAATACCGAAACGTTTTAGCAGAATGATTGATTATATTGATCATTCCATTGATCAATATATCGATATTCATAAACTGATTCTTATAATTGAATCATGATTGTAGTCCGTATAACATAAACATCGATTTCCATGATTGATATTGGTTTAGACTTCTTAATCAATACAAACAGATCCATCGGTTTACGTAATCAACTTCATTAATGGTTAAGCACATAATGATCTTTAATCGATCCATTGTATGATCGATTCTCTTTATCATTTAATCATAGATCAGTGATGATGATTATAATCATTTCCAGAATAACATGATTTATATAATAATCATGTATGTGTGTGTATATATATATATATATATATATATACATGATTATTTATAATCACGATTTAACATCATCAAGGTAAATACATTTAATCAACTATGTGAAAGGATAGATATCAATTGTTCACTTGTATGACTTCATTGGTTAGATTAATCTGACTGAAGCTACAATCATCAACATGGGCCAATAGCCAAGCCTTGATAAATTAAAAACCAAGCAAAATAAGCATTTACATTCTTGAGAGATGATTTTCAAACTTGCTATAAACAAGCTTTTCCACATTTGTAATGAGGAACTAAGCTTCCTTTGGTCATTGAGCTTGTTTGGGGTAGTAAAACAATGAGTGTTTTGTTAATAAGCTAATACCAATATGTAGTTCTCTAATGGAAATTTTTCCACCAAAAACTAGAGGAAGAAATTTCCAACTTGTGGAAGATGTCATTTTGAAGGAGCTTAGATGGCCTTTAAATTGTTTTTGGAAAGATGAAATTGAGATTTGAGCTTAGACAAAAGTTTGATCCCTAGTCTCTAATATGTAATGCATCTTTGTTAGTTATATATATAAATATTTGGAAATTATTTAGTATTACTGTTGGCATTTTTGATGATTATGTTGTGATTGTCATTGATGGACACACGCTATGAGATGACTTTTTATATGTATGAGTTATGCTCAACCGGTATTTGTTTCAAACCGGTATTATGTTATAGTCTTTAGACTATCGGTGTCTTGCAGAAAGTGTTTACTGATCTCAAGCGGCATGAGGACCTCAAGCGGTTCGAGGATCTCAAGTGGAACGGAGCAAAGGAACTAGAAGCGACAGTTATCATTTTTCCAGTCTTCATTTCTGTCAACCGGTAATCTACTAAACCGGTATTTGTTTCAAACCGGTATTACTCTGAGTTACTGTTGTGACGTTTTCACACATCGCCCCATTGCAAATGGGGACCCATGTTTTTTTGCTCGTTTTGTTCGTTTTCGCTTTGCTTTTTCTAGGG
This sequence comes from Cryptomeria japonica, assembly GCF_030272615.1. Classification (NCBI taxonomy): domain Eukaryota; kingdom Viridiplantae; phylum Streptophyta; class Pinopsida; order Cupressales; family Cupressaceae; genus Cryptomeria; species Cryptomeria japonica. The sequence goes on along the minus strand of NC_081414.1, from coordinate 85,469,435 downwards.
TTTTGTTAGTTTGTTAGTTGTCTGGATTTAGGGTCAAGCCTTAGGGTTCTAATTACCGTCTTTTCGGACCAAAATCCAGTCGTTTTTGAGGGCTTTTGAGTTTCCTTTTCTAGAATGCAAATTTTGAATGAAATGAATTCGCCAGAATGGTCTAATTTTCAATTGGAATGTTGATGCAGAGCTTAAATTTGTCTAAGTGTTGAAGATGAAATGTGATTTTTTGTCCAATTGAATATTTTTGACCAAATTTTGACTTTTTTGAATTTTGATCCTAGGCATTTCAAATGATTTGTTTTCGCCTTGTGAAGTGATAAAATGTGTAAAATCATGATATTTTGGCCTGTAGGAGCAAAATCGCTCCTGTCCCTCAGTGAAGGACGGGAGCTCGTTTTCAAATATTTTACTATTCCTGCAGGGTCAAGATGAATTACGAATTGGAAGTGATGGAGAAAGGCGAGATCTTTCCATTGAATATAAATTGAAGATTTTCATGAGCACAGAAATGCCTCCAAGGGAAAAATCGCTCCTGTCCCTCAGTGGAGGACCGGAGCTACAAATCCAATTTTGCTTTGTCCTTGCAGGATTTTAAACGTCTTGACGATGTGAAAAGGTCCAGAGAGGTGCATTTTATCAAATGAATATAACTTGAAGCGTCGCCCAGGGGATCACATAGGATAGCAAGTCCGGCCTGAGTGAGGTCCTGATCCTGAAATTTGGCTAAGTCTGGAATGCCCCGATCCTGAATTTGACTAAGTCTGGAAACTGAAAAAACCTCCAAAAACTAGATTTTGCAATATAACTCCTGGAGGTCTGAAACCACTCTCAAACATCCTGAAAGTATATATGGAATATAACTTAAAGTATAAGTAACTTCTTTCTTATACTTAAATGTTATATTCCATTAAAATTGTCCTGATTGAGAGTGCGAAAAGTCAAATTTCGCTCGTGTCCTTCTCCAAGGGTCCAGAGCGAAAAGCGCTCCTGTCCCTCTCCAAGGGACCAAGGCGAATCGCTCGTGTCCCTCACCAAGGGACCAGAGCGAAAATGATTAGTTGAGCCATTCCTGACCTTGTTCGGACGAATCGAGACATCAAAGGCATGGTGAAGGACGAAATGAGCATGATAGAGCATCCAGACTTGATCAAAACAATAAAATGCTTAAGTTCGCTCCTGTCCCTCAGGAAGGGACCAGAGCGATTTTTGTTATAGATGATTTTCTCGCCAAGTTACGACCGATTCCAAGGCATGGATGAATGGAAGGACGCATTATGAACCCGTTGAATATAAATCTGGAAGCTAGCAAAGTGAAGTGAAGCATACAAAGCCAAGATCGCTCCTGTCCCTCTCCAAGGGACCAGGGCGATATGATGATTATATTGCCGTCCCTCCAAGATCAGGACACTCCAAGGCGAAGAACAAGGTACCAAGGACGTTTCGAAGCATCTCCATCAAGCACAAAGTTACAAGGATCGCCACATTGAGGGATTTGCTCTAAAATATCCTAATTCGCTCCTGTCCCTCAGGAAGGGACCAGAGCGAAATTTCCATAAAGACCAAGATTTTGAAAGTTTAACAAGTATCAAGCCACCAAGAGGAATCAAGGGACGCCATTTCACGCATTGAAGGTAATGGCAAGTTGAAGAACGCAAGGACAAGCTTAAAAACTTGAAGTTCGCTCCTGTCCCTCAGGAAGGGACCAGAGCGATATTGATTATATTGGCCAAGTCTCTCAAAATTTACGTCAAGCCAAGGTTTTGCAAGATGGTAAAAGGTCTAAGGCATCTTTTGAAGGTGATATACCAAAGTGTTGAACGTTAAAATGCTACCAATTTGCACAAAGAGCCTATATCGCTCCTGTCCTTTGGACAAGGACCAAAGCGATTTTTACTAAAACACTCATGTTCCGTCAAAACCAAGACAAGGCAAAGATAGGCATGGTCAAGGACGTCCTTTGGAAGACAATGAATGAAGAACAAAGATCAAAAGTTTGCAAATTTGAACCAGGACACTAGGATCGCTCCTGTCCCTCAGGAAGGGACCAGGGCGATATTACATCCAAAAGCACTCATTCACACATGCAAGTCAATCTAACTCAAAGGACCCAGCTAAAATGGCGATTTGGACGTAAGGATGAAGACCTTGGACGTAAAAATTGCAAGAATCATGACCAAATTGATGGATCGCTCCTGTCCCTCTCCAAGGGACCAGAGCGATGAGGTACGTCCCTTTATTTTCATATTTTTGGCGCCAAATTAAACAATTCAAATTTCCTTAAATGCTAAATCGATTTAAAAATTGAAAATCCTATTTAAATTGGCATTTAATATGGCGTTGATCTTTATTAATTATTTTTTGCCTTTATTAAAATCGAAATTTGCAAATAAAAAAAACGCAAGGCATTAATAATTAATTATTTAATTAATGAAAAATCGATTTAAGCGCTCAATTAAGCAAGTCGGCCTTGTCATTTCATTGCAAATCATTTAAAAAATGGTTTTATTTTTATCAAGTCGGCCTAAGGGGTGAAGGATGAACGCGCTATATAAGGGGGGTAAAAACTATCATTTCTACATCATTTTTTTTACCTTTCTTCATGCGAATCAAGGAGAAGCGAATATAGTGCGAAGTGTGTTCGAAGGTGGTGCGAGTTTCATTCATCCAAGGGTGGCGCGCTTAGTTATCAAAGGGTGGTGCGAATCCAAACCAAAGGTGATGCGAAGTATATCATCAAGTATAGAGTGCGAATTACGTTGAAGACCAAGGCGAATTTGAAGATCCATTTGAAGACCACGCCAAAGTGCGAACTTGAAAGATCCATTTGAGACCACGTCCAAGGCAATAATTGAAGATCACGTTCTCTCCAGAGGTGGCGAAGTCAATTTTGAGGAGATCATATTGAAGATTACTTTATATCTCAAATTTTGCCTAGGCAAATTTTGTTTTTGCATTCTAGAGTTAGCTCTCTATCGAGGTATGGCGATTTAATTGTTATTGCTTTATTCATTTATCGTCATATTTCAAATTTTGAAATTTTGATTCTTGAATTTCTCTTGGCTCAATCGTTGTATTTTAGGAAATGATGACTCTAGAGACTTATCATGAGGTTTCCTAAAATTTGCTCTCTAATTTATGTTATGTATTGCAAAATCATGTTACTAATTTTGAAATGTTGTGTAGGTGTCAAATGGAGGTCTCTTCAAGGAAAATCAAGCCGGATCAAGGACGGTCTTCGCCAGGACGGTCTTCGCCAGGACGATCAAGCCAAGACAAGGGCGACCTCTTCCAATCCAGCGTTCCAAGGCGAGGTACATCATCCTGCACATCAAGGACAAAAGGAGTTAGAACAAGAGTTAATTAAAGATAGCCTCTCAACGACATCAAATTGAATATCTAGCAAGCTTCAAGTGTCAGATGAGGTGGCATCCCAGTCATCACTCCTCCAGTCAGTGAAGTCCACCTCAGCATGTCCAGATTCAATGTACTTAACTCATGGAAGGTGGCACAAACTTCGATGTACCTACCCCGGCTATCCATTGGTCGATTTTTCTAGAAGGGACATGTGTCCAAGCAATACAATTTTATCATTGGTCAAGCATTAAATGTTATGTAATGGTTGTAACAAACCCTAATTAGGGTTTTCATTGTAAAATCTTGGCCATTGATCTTGAATTGATCTAAGCCATCAAATTGTATTGTGGGCACTATATAAGCCCAGGCATTTCATTTTGTAAAGGTTAATTTTAGATAGAATTAGAGAGAGTTGTAAATAATTGATAGAATAGCAATTAGAGTAGAATAGGAGGACAAGGCAAGAAATTGTTGCCATTGATTGTAAACAAACTCCATTTTCATTGAAGTAATGGTGAAATATGTTGTTTTCTTGCAATTTGCATGGTTTCTTGTTGAGTCTTCAATCTTAGATGGTAGATGATTAAATGAATGGAGGGAATGTGATTGATTGATGGTGGAATTCGTACATCCATACTACTAGCAGTTTGTTGATTGCAAACTTGCCTTGTGTAGTCGACTGGAATCGTTCAGCTTAAGCTCAATTTCAATTTGTCGCCTCTTCATTGATATGCATCAACTTGGATGGTATCTATGCCTGCGGTGATGATTTGAACATCATAAAGCTCCCTTAGAAGATCGCACTAGTCTTGTGTAGATGTTCCATTGATGTCAAAACAAGATCTAGTTAGAGTTTTGTCAAAGATCAATCATTGCTCCTACATTCTTAGTATTAGGATTAGATCCTCTCTTCGCCCTTATCCTTTTTCCATTTTTTCCAAATCTAAGTTAGTAAGAGCCTGTGTCCAGCAAAGCAGATCGGAAGTTTAATGTAAGTCCCCTTGTGATTCCAGCAAATCACATCATACCACTGGAGCTTGTCCACACGTGGAGACCCCACTAAAAGAACCTTGGAGTCTACCTAACTGATCCTTTACGCGAATCTTCAGCAGTTAGAGACTATTTTCTCAAGAGAGGATAAGATGCCTTTAGGTATTTTATTCTGTGTATGATTGTGTACAAAATACACGTCAACAGTTACCAACCGGTAATCGGTTAAGTTGTATAAACCGGTAATACTCTGTGATGAGTTACCAACCGTTATATCTTTGTGATGAGTTACCATCCACCGACACTTTGATGATGATTTTGTGCCGTGTTACCAAATGTGTCTAGATACAATGAACCTAGGAACTTGCAATGTAATCCTATTGGACCGACATGAAATCAGATTCCTTTTAAGGACATCATGTCTAGGGTTTTAATATGTGTGTAGCTGTTAGGGTTTGAAGTGGTTGATGAGTTCTTATATGTGCGATCTTAACAGAAAAGATCAAGTCTGTGTACTGTAACAGAGTGTGGATTTATTGAAGACTGAAGTAATGCTGAAATGCATTAGCAATAAGCTATCATGGATCTAACCAAGTAGACTGTGCTATTTGCTAGATCATTCACTTGTTGATTACTCACATCTTTGACAAGTTGGAAACCCTTAACCGGGTAGGCCCAGAAAAGCCTTTGTAAATCCTCTAACAAGGTGACTCACATCTGTGGATCTAAAATCCTCTCACAAGGTAGTCTTTAATCGGACTTATCTCCTAATAGAGATTGAGATTCCTAACAGGATTTGTTCTGGTAAAGAACATTGTATGACCTTAACCGGTCTGACCTTAATCGGTCTGGTTACTATTCTGCAGATAGTTACTTGTGAGTTTCATCTCACCGTGGTTTTTCCCATTTGGGTTTCCATGTCAAAATCTCTTGTGTTATGGTGATTGTGCTTCTGTGGGTGAATGCCTTACTTGCTGTTTGGTTTGCATTTGTGTTAACCGATTTGTTAGTTAAACTGTTATACCGGTTTACCGCTAGACTGATAAAGTATTTGAGTACAGTAATTTTTGGTATACTAATTCACCCCCCCCCCTCTTAGTATTCATCAATTGGTATCAGAGCCAACCTTTCTATAAGTCTAACCACTTGGAAAGAGATATGGGGGAATACACTGTGAGGGAACTTACTCATCGGCTCACTCAGACTGAGCAAGCCTATGATGAACTTAAAGTCAAATATAAGGCCTCTCAGGCAAAAAGAAGAGAGCATGCTGAAAAACTGATGGAGCTAACTGAAAACAGTTCTTCTGATGAAGCGGACATGGAAGCCCTAGTTCAAGAAGTTGAAAAACTGAATGAGTCCAATGCCAACCTAAGAAGGGAACTTGAAGGACTAACTATCAGAATGTGTCAAGAACTTGAGAATCGGAGGAAAGCTGAAGATCTGGTAAAAGACAAAGATCATGAGATCTCCAAGCTGAAGCAAGAGATCAGTGCACTTACTGCTCATCTTCATGAAAATAAAATGGAAAAGGAAGAAATGCAAGGTGAACTACACATGGCTGTTTCCGAGAATGCAACCTTGAAGGAATCCAATGCTGCTATCACCAAATAACTTACTGAGTCAAAGGAAATACTTGCCAAATTCAATAAGAGCACTGTCAAGCTAGAGCAGAAGCTTGAGTCAGCTAAACCGGTAAAGAATACCAATGGACTTGGTTTCTCTGAATATGAGGAAGGTGAGACCTCTAGAACAAAAGATGGAGCATCAAAGAAACAACCGGCACCAAAGGATAAAGGTAAGCAAAAGTTCAAACCTGTTTGCTTTAATTGTCTCAAGGAAGGACACATTGCTAATGTATGTAGAAGTAAGGCTTACAATAGCTTTCCTTATTTTCTAAACGATAAGCCTAGACCTAATAGATTCAATGGTAATTGTTATGCATGCAACAAGTTTGGGCATAGAGCATTTGAATGCAGGTCTGTCATGCACAACACCGGAAGGTATCCTCAAAGGAGTAAAGGAGCTTTTTCTGAACCCTCTAGGAACCGGAACCCAAACCGGTTTAATACCTATAATTATCAGTCAGGAAGCAGTGGTTATCAAGCGGCAACTGGATGGAGAGCAACCTGTTTGATCTGTCATGGTAATGGTCACACTGCTGCAACATGCAGAAGGAAGAATGGAAACATGAATAATGGACCTTAGAGAGCACCTGGAATGATTTGCTATCATTGCAACGAACCGGGTCATATAGCAAGATTCTGCAGAACGAGAAAGAATATATCGGATGATATATTAGTAACTCCGGAAGGAAAGATATGTTAGGAATCCCATAGATACTGAGAGGGGGGGGGGGTGAATCAGTATCTAACCGGTGAGTAGAATTTCCTGAATTAAAACATGCAGAACATATTATAACAGTGTACCAGTATGCAAGAAATAATGTAATAAATAGAATTAAGAACATCCACATGAAAAGCACACCATAACACAAGGTTTTAACGAGGAAACCCGGTGTGGGAAAAACCTCGATGGGATTTGTGACCCACAATATTCATTCACTGGCCAATAAGAGAATATTACTTACAATAGGGGCCTGCACATGCAGGAAGGCCAATTGCCTAGAGCTCACTGCTCAATGGGAAGTCTCACTGACTTACAATGAGGATTATACAAATCCAATATCTTGTACTGCTTTACAATAACATCTATAATGCTTGATCCAGTACTGGTTGCTGCTTTGCTTCTTACATAAACCCTTAGCCTATATTTCGCATAATAGGTTTGCCTAATATTTTTCCTTAACACTTCCTCACTCATACCAAATGTCTACAATGATCTCTTTTATATATAAGAGTCATTTTACAATTTGCCAAGTCGGCTTACAAAGTTTTTACAATAATAAACAAAATATAATATAACAAAATCCTGTCAGCCTCTGTGCCGGTATACTTCTTTTCTTTGTGCCGGTGCCGATGACCTGAGTGCCGGTGTCCTGAGTGCTGGTGTAGAGTGTGATCTGTTGATGCCGGTATAATGCCTTTGCCGGTGCCATAGGATTGCAAGGTTGCCATCAATGACAAAACCTTCAATGACATACAATGTCTCATTGGAGTGTGCATATGCCAACAAGATAGATGTTCAAACCGTTCAAACGGATATGAAGAAAACCTGGAAGAAGAAGCCAGAAGAAGTGATTCAAGAAGAACTGGTTTCTGCACCTAGTGTGGAAGTCACTAATCCGACAAACTAAGCATCAGAAAAGCTTAGGGGGAGCAAATAGTGAAATATCTCGAACCCCCGGTATAAACCGGTAAAAGACCTTAACCGGTAAGTGATACTTGTCAACTGGCAGAAGACTGGAAATGGTAAAAGGTAAATTAGGGTTTACGCCCTAATAGTGGAGCATTTATTATGGTAGGTGGAGAACTTGTTTAAAAGGATTTTTCAAGTCATTTTTCACTTATCAGTTCTCGAGCGAAGAAGTTTTTTTTAAGCACTGAGTGACGAAAAGCGATTTGGATTGCGATTCGAAGAATTCTCAAAATCTTGAAGAAGAATCAGAAGCGAATATCAATCGGTCAAGTGTAGAGCACAAAGCAATATTTCAGCAACTGAAGGAGTGAGTGACGAAGTGTAATTTGCAAGCCCTAAATTTTGAATTACGAAGGTATTTCTCAAAATCTCTCTGTTTATCATGGCTTCCGCAACACACTCTAGCCCTAGTGCACCCGTTGATCCAGTAGACTTCATTCAACAGAAGGCAAAATACAATGCCCTCTCTCAGATACCCGCTGGTGTTATAGTGGAGGAAGGCATTTCCGATTACATTGACTGTAAAATTGAAGACTTAGGATCTCTTGTAATCCATTCCCAGTTGAGTTTGTTCTACGGGAAGGACAAGAAGATTAAACCGGAATTTAGCATCCTCAAAAAGAAGAAGCTTCACAATGCAGTCTATTTCCTTGAAGAGTTTTCAGATGATCACATCCGCATCATTTTGAGTAGAGTGCACGGTGATAAAATGTACTTAGAGCGGATGCATGACATCACATCGGAAGCAATTCATGTCATCACCAGTTTCTGTAATGTTGGTGAAGTGCTAGCCCTAAGGAAGATCAGCAAGACGAAAATGACCAAGCTCACCGGTTCAGTGAGCGACTCACGAGGAATGACTGTCAATTCCATCAAGGACGATCTGGTCAAATATGCGTGTATGGTGATAGGATACCGGACGTTCCACGCTAGCAGAATCTACTCTGTCTCTGCTGCAGCAGTAAATGCTGCCTACCGGATGATCATGGAAGATGCATCATTTGAATTATGCACCTGTATGCAAAGGCAACTTCTGGTGAACCTAAAGTCGATTAAACAGGACAATGCCTTGAGATTTAAGTTTGGACAACTATTGGTTGGGTTGTTCATCTACTTCCAAGGTTACTTCCCAGGAGTCGGAGATATTCAGTGGTCTGCCGACCAACCGGTTACAAAGCAAATCAAGGAAAGTCTTCAAGTGGTTGGAACTGGTTATCTAGAAGTTCTGAACAAATACTTTGATGAGTTCAGACGCAAAATGAGCCAAAGAGTGAGAATATCAGGTGATATTGTCAAGAAATATGAAGATGACATCTGCTTCACCATCGGAGTTGATGAGTGCATAATGGAGGCGGTTGAGCCTAGACAGGAAGAAGTGGAACCGATGGGATATGAGGTAATGTATGACGTGCTAGATGGGTATGCCTCTACCCTACTCGCCTCGCCCCTTAATCCAAAGGCAAAGAGAACCAGCACCTATTTGGTAAGGGTTACATCGGTTGAAGAACCGTCAGTAAAGAAGGGAAAGGCAGTGCCTTCAGTGTCGGCACTGGTTACGATAGCAAGTCCCAAAGTGACCAAGTGGTCACCAGCAAAGAAAAAACCGGAAGCTGCACCCGCCAAAGTCTTTGAGAGAAAGCGGAAGACAAAAGACACCACACCAGACTCAGAGGACACTGTGTCTGAAGAACAGCCTAAGAAGACTAGGCAAACGAGGAAAAAGACAAAGAATGAACCGACAACATCTGCACCGGTAAATATTGATATTTCCTCCTACAAACCTTTGACACATTGTCAAAGAACTATTAAGAATATTAGAAGAAAAGTACTTGGTGATTTGAAAGAGTGCTTTGATGATTTTAATGATGATGAAAAGAAGGAAGTCGAACAGGAAGTCATCAATTATTTATGTATTAATGACCGGTGGCCATCAGAATTTAAATCTGAGACACCCGATTCTTTGTATAATTCTTTAGATAACAAGTGGCACATTGCCATAGAGAAGTGTTGTGCGTTGCACATGCCCCCTGTCGCCGACAGGGTCCCCCTTTCCAGTTTTGAGTTTTTTGATCGTCATCCCGAGAATCGAATCAGAGTTTCTCGTGTCTCCTCGAGCGAGTTCGTGATCAGTCCGTAAGCTGATCAACGTTGGAGTAATGAACCAATGAGCCCTTTTGACTGATCTGGCTTTCGGGCGTAAATACCGAGAGTTTGTTCCAAAATTTCAAAACTTAACGCAATACAAGCATCTTTTCGGACTTCAGGTCCGAACTTGGCGAAAGTCAAGATCAACAAAGTTAAGTTTTAAAACGTTGTGCACTCCCCCCTTTTTGGATGTAAGCATCCGAAGGTGAAAATTCAAAAAATTTGAAAGCATAAGGTGGCAATCGCATTCCGGACCCTAGGTCCGAAATTTCCAAAAAATTAAAGTTTCAAAACATAACACTGCCCAACAACGTTTTCGGACCTTAGGTCCGAATTTTAGTGAAGGTTAAGTTTAAAACACAGTGCAATAGCATACTTCGGACCCCCGTGTCCGAATAACACAAGCTGTTAAGTTCTAAAAAAACATATCAAACAGCGTCTTCGGACCCTAGGCTCCGAAAAGAGACAAAGTTAAAGTTTTTTTTAAGCAACGTCAAAAAACCACGTTTCGGACCCCCGCGTCCGAATATCGACCAAAGGTGAAGTTGAAGTTTTAAAAAGAAAAAAAAACGCACATCATCGCATTTCGGACCCTAAGCTCCGAAAAAGGCAAAGTGAAGTTTTAAAAGTTAAAACATTGTGCGAACATCGCATTTCGGACCCTAAGCTCCGAAAAAGGGAAAGTGAAGTTTTAAAAGTTAAAACATTGTGCGAACATCGCATTTCGGACCCTAAGCTCCGAAAAAGGGAAAGTGAAGTTTTAAAAGTTAAAACATTGTGCGAACATCGCATTTCGGACCCTAAGCTCCGAAAAAGGCAAAGAGAAGTTTTAAAACATTGTGCGAACATCGCATTTCGGACCCTAAGCTCCGAAAAAGGCAAAGAGAAGTTTTAAAACATAGTGCAAACATCGCATTTCGGACCCTAAGCTCCGAAAAAGGCAAAGTGAAGTTTTAAAAGTTAAAGCATTGTGCGAACATCGCATTTCGGACCCTAAGCTCCGAAAGGGCAAAGTGAAAGTTTAAAAACGAAACAGGGCGCGATTATCGTTTTCGGACCCTAAGCCTCGAGCGCCGGCGAAAGTCGAGGAAATTAACACTGTGCGATCGCATTTCGGACTTTAGGTCCGAACCAAAACGAGGGCAAAGCCGAGTTTAAAATCCAACGCATCTCCTCTTCGGGCTAAAGATCCGAACTTTGGCACGCGAAGGCACAGTTTGTAACACAAGGCCAGGGCAAGCAGAAAACGCAGAAAACGAAGTCCTAAAAGAAAGCGAAGTTTTAGCGTAGAAGGCACAGTTTTGACGCAGAATCTACTATTTCAGCGCAAACCACACCCCTTACCCCAGGTCCGAAGTCCGCGAAGGCTAAATCAAGAAGCCTCCAATTTGTCAAAATTCAAAGAATGCGATTCAAAATTTGAAAGAACTCTTAAATCCGAAAACAAGGAGGTAAGACACCGCATCATCCTCCCATCAACCATTTAAAATTCAGGTTGCTAGGCACAGAACCATGTGAAATTGATAAATCCTCTTTCATCCTCCAGACCGCGAAAATTTAAACAGGAAGGATAACCGTTGGGATTCAAATTTTGCAGGATCATCCGCTCGCCCCGCGCAACAAGGTCGGGCAATCACCTATCATTCGCTCCAATCAGGTAAGTACGCCTTATCGCGTACGGTCATTTAAAATGTGTGAATCAAATAAGCAAATACGCAAAATTTGAAATGCTTAGAGTCTGCATCTCCGTTATGCGAACATCCAAAATTTAGGACTTATTCCCGGAGTTTGGCCGAAAACTGCATCTCTTTTCAAAATTCTCATGTTTTGCCTTTGTTAAAATTAATCCAAAAATTCGAGAGTAAGAATGCTTAGTCATAAATCTTCAGGAATATGATGCTGTAGAAGTTAATCAGATTGTTAGCCCAGAGTGATATTCAAACTAATCTCGGTCTGTTGAAACACTTCTGTTATTATCTAACCCGCATCGTCATTCTCATGTCACCTTGTAATCCGTGTCTGGCTGTGCAGGATAAATGCCTAAATCAGCGGCGGAATCATCAAGAACACCCGCTGCAGCAGAAACCTCACGAGCATCCAAATCAGACATCCCACGGAAAGTTGAAAAAATGAAGTATCAGTATCAGAGAGGAGGGTTAAGAGAGTCAAAGGTCCAGAGTATCTGGGACAACATCGGTGACACCGACCTTGGCCACATTGATATTCAGGATTTCAGGGATCGGGTCTTCTCACCCAATGCATATGGCAGACCTAGGCAAATGCTGGAAAGTGGCATCGCCCAAGCAGCAGGTTTTCCTCCAGCAATCCAGAACTATGAATTAGTAGTGGAAGCTGCTCGGCATTACGAGCCAAAGTCCAGATTAGTGCTTCTGGAAGATATCACTATTGCCGACTTCTCCCCTGAGGCTATTGGCGATGCATTTGATATCCCCTTTCCAAATAATCCCATAGCTACAACAATGGACGAGGCACAGGGGGCGTATGATATGAACCCAGCTCGATGCAGGGCACTAATTAACGAAGAATGGTTCAAAGAAAAAAGGCCTTCAAGCACCAGGATTGTGAAAAAGACCCCCAGAAGTGACTTTCATAATGAACATGGCGATATGGTCACCTTACTTAGCCGAGTCATGGGACTCCCTAAGTCCAACTACTTTGAAGAATGGATGTTCTATTTTACAGAACAGGTCTTTGCCGGAAAGTCTAAGTTTGACTGGGCTCAGATCATAAGTGATAACATCCACGCTCAGCTGATTGAGCTTGAGACAAAGAAGTATTTCACCATGACCTCCTATTTGGTCTATATGTTCGCAAAGAACCAGCCACTGCCAGGATTAATAATGAAAGGTGAGATCGGGAATGGGCCTGGTCAGGTAAAGGTTTATGATTGCTACCCGCAGCTGCACTACCAGGATATAGCTCAAAGGGAAAAGAGCAGCCCGGCTTACGCGGTTGGACAGTACGAACGTGTCAACGACGCCTTCACAATGCGCCTAGTCAGGCTAATGCAGGGAGGGTTACACATAAGGCTCTCGGAGCAAGCTACCATTTTAGTGCAGAGGTATGGGGCCTGGTTTATTCAGTTCCCAAGATTCTCCTACATCCGAATTGCTGGCTTTGAAGGTGCCCCCCTTCGACTTCCGCGGTACCCAACCGATAAAGTAGTCCTCATGGAGGTGGCAAGACAATCACGCCCTGCCGGCATATTATTACGAGAAAGCAAGCAGGCTGGATTCGCATTTCCAATGATCATAGGCAACCATGATGTCCAATTGAGAACTCCCACCCTAGCAGAAGAGTCCCTTGCAGAGCTAGCCTCTTATGGCCTACAGGAACATTTCCCAAGAAAATGTTTTGATCATGACAATTTGGCAAAGAGAGCTTACGGTAGGCGCTACAGAGCAAAGGAGTCAATTGAAGATTACTGGAAAAATTGCTCCGATGACTACGAAGTCAGGCGACGGGAATATTCTAGATTGAGTGTGCAGCAAATGCGACTCTTTGAGTACCGTCGGGTCCCGGATCAGCTCACAGACTCGGGGAACTGTCTCCAAGTCCGGGAATTCGAAGCAGTGAGGCATCTCTTGCCAGGCGTTGATTGGTCTCAAGACCCAATCACGGATTTCGAAGCAGTCATGGCAGCCCCGACAAGATACACAGATCAATGGTTACAACACCAGATCGAGAGGCTAGTCCATGAAGGGGTCCAGTTTACTTACCATCTGATGGGCAATTTCGACTCTCAGTCTTCCGAAGATGAAAGGACATCAGCTGAAAAACCAGAGAAAAGGAAGAAAACTAAGGCTTGCAGAGGGACTCGGACGTCCAAGAGGACAAAGAGGGAGAAGATTCCCATAAGAAGGCCAGCGACCACTTCATCTTCAGACCCCAGTTCGCCCGATGATGCCATAGATTTGGATTGCATACCTGCTCCGCCTTCCCAGAGCGACATAGAGGCATGCCAAGCCAATGATCCTCCTGCTCCAGATATGCCGGACACCGAGCAAAAGGGCCCCAATCCGACTAAGCCGGGTGACCAGATAGAGGAAGGAGAAATCCCATCCGCCCAGGGGATCGAAGTGCATGAACCTACCCAGCAGAGCCGCCATGAATTACTACTCCTCCATGCAGCCAAGGACGACTCAACGGTCGAAGGGGAACAAAGAACAGACGAGATCCATGAGCTCGAGGGAACCAAGGAGCCACTATCACAGGAAGATGACAGACAATTATTCAGTGAGATAGGGGAGAACTCAGATGCAAACAAAGAGCTTCCTCCTTCTTCCACCCCTCCGATGGCGGGACAGCTGTTAATTTGTGATCAGCCAGTTGGAAATATGGGAGCACAAGGTGCTAACTTAACCCTATCCTCAACCCAGACGGTGCCTCAAGAGTGGCTGATCGCCAGAGCTCAGCGCAGGGCCGCAACCAAGGCGCCCATCGACCTTGAAGACATCTTCTCACGAATGGATCAAACAAAAGCAAAAGGGAAGAAGAAACCGAGAACATACTCTAAGATAACCAAGGATGGGCAAAGGAACCGCACTCTTCATATTGCTACCCCGCCCGTAAACAAGCCAGCAGATCAAATAACCCTGGCAGATTATAGCATTACGACTGTCCCCATCGGACGAGCTACAAAAGAGCAAGAAAAGGAGGAATTTAAGGACTCGGTGCAAAACATACTCAGACAGCTCGAGGAAATCACGGCTGAAAAGGACATGTATCGGGCTCGTGCTGAACAAGCCGAGGGATACATCGATAAGCTCCTACGGCCACTACACAACCCCTCTGAATCCCATATTCCCCCAATGGCATTGGCGCAAAGGACCACAACTGAATTTGAAGGAATCCGGGATACCGCAAAGGCCGTTAAGGAATGGGTGCAAGACATTAAGAAAAAGGGAGAACAGATCCTCAAAGAAGTAAAGGAAATGGCTCTCCATCGAGAGCTCACTCTCGTCAGGTTGTTGGAAGTAAAGAGAGAATCCCTTCACATGCATGAAGTAGCGGCCTCTACCCTTCCCCTCCTAAGAGCTCTTTTCTGGACACATACACAAATTCCCACACTGCCTGACATCTTGAATCCCCATAACATCAGTGTTCTCAAGGAATGGTATTGGACCATCACCATGAAGAACGACGCCCAGGAAATTATTGACAAAGAAAATGACGCGTGTGAGGCGATTCTGGGGAACATGCAAGAACTAGGCAAGACCATCCTCCGATCAATGGTTTCGGGGTGGATAAATGACCTGTCCGACAGTGTAATCCGGCCGGATTGGGAGGGAAGATTGGGAGCAGACAAGGCTTCTTATTCCATTGAAGACTTGAGTTTTGCTGGTCAGTTCCATTCAGACATATTATGCTTCGAGCGTAATCGCTCCAGCTGGAAGGACGGTTTAAGGCACGTGGACCAGTATCTCGAAGGCATGCAATACAAAATTCGCCACCCTCCCATGCCACCTTTTAATCCCCTCTTCCAATTATGCATCAAGTTTCAGGAATATGTCCGCGAGGAACGAGCAACAGGTCGTGATTTATGGCGAGAATACCTGCATGGCGAAGACCAATTTCTGCAAAAGGAATGTGAAACCAGGATAGAGAAAGTAGTTTCTCAAAAATGCTTTTTTCCCTCCAAGTCTTAAAAGTGCACTTTTGTCCCAAAAGGGTGACAGTTGACTTTTGGTCAACATATTGTAAAGTTTTTTTTTGTGCACCTCCCCTTTTTGGATTATTTCAAAGTTGTAATTATCCTTTGGTAGTTATTGCTCCTTTTGGAGTAGTTGTAGATATTTATCTCCCTATTTATGAGTGTGGGTCCCTCTTTTTGTAAGGATGAATCTGGGCCACTTGTTTAGATTAGATCTTGGCCATTCATCCATTTTTGGAAACCTATTTAAGGGGACTGGTTTTCCCTCATTTGGGAGGAAGTTCTTGAATTGTTGCGAAAGCTCTGAAGAAATTTTGCAGGAATTAATACAATGGATTGAAATTACCTTCAAATTTCCTTGTGAGTGCATGGTCTCCTTCTTCATTTAAATTAGAAAGCTTTTAATTATGTCTGTTCATTTTACACAGCAGTTCCTACCAAGCATCTGATAGAATCTCCACAGTCCATACCATTAGAGGATAGCTGATTGCTTTTTTCCTTTCTGCATGGTTAATCTGGGCTATTTTATGATTCAGTTCGATTATCAAAAGTACACATATCATGAATGTAGAAGTTCTAATATTGTATTTGGTAATATGAAAATCTGGTTTCTCCTTTGAAGATTGCACTAAGTTTATGCAAATATTGTGTCTGAATGACTGATGATGCTTAACCTGGTTTCCTGGGGGTGTCTGTCTGCTTGGGTAAATCTGTTGTCCTAGTTAACATTTACTGTTCTCTCTCTCTCTACCCTTCCTTTCTTTCCTCCCAATTTTATCCTTTTTTTAGAAATCCACAGTCTTGCTAAATCAACTTCAAATAAATCAACATCACCTGAAAGAAAACCAAAAGAGGTCCCTGGGAATTCGTATATGAAATTACTAATCAAATCGTAAGTCCCCCTTGTGTTTCCAGCATAAACACATCAAGCCACTGAGAGATCCCGCAGTCAAGACCTGACAAAAGAAACCTTGAGGTAGTCTCCTTTGATCAAACTTAGAAAACAGCATTAGAGACTTCCTTATCTCAAGAGAGAGTAGGATAATCAGTCGGCTATTCTATTCTGCGTTGGCCGTATGAAGTTTGCAGCAATGCGATTTCAGACACGTCAACAAGAAGGAACAGGAAATAAGAGAGGAAGTATTTGCACAATACTTTCCTAATGTGCTTAAAACTGAACTTTATGAAGTAGTGGAAAGATATAAGGGCCTCTTCTTCATGAGAAGAAGGAGACTCTTGTTGTTAGAAGGAAAAGTTCCTGAAGTGGTAAAAGATACCCACTCTCATGCCCAAGACGCTTTAAGGTTGCATCAAGTGGTTGAAGCCTACAGGAAAGCTGAGCAAGAAGCGGTAGGACAGGAAAAACAGGACAAAGAAAAGGCTGCCAAGGAGCAAGCGGAAAAAGAGAAGAAGCAACAGGAAGTTGAAAAGAAGAAACAGGTAGAAGAAGAGAAAAAGAGAAAAGAGGAAGAAAAGAAAAAAGAGAAGGAGAAGAGGAAACTAGAAGAGGAAAAGAAAAGAAAAGAAGAGGAGAAGAAGAAACAAGAGGAAGAGAAGAAGAAGAAGGAAGAAGAAAAGAAAGAAGAAGAGAAACGAAAGGAAGAAGAAAAGAGAAAGGAAGAGGAGAAGAGGAAGCAGGAAGAGGAGAAGAGAAAGGCAGAGGAGAAGAGGAAGTAGGAAGAGGAGAAGAAGAAGCAGGAAGAGGAAAAGAAGAAGAAGGATGAAGAAGAAAAGGAGTGGAAAGAAGAAGAGAAGAAGAAGGAAGAAGAGAAAAGAAAGCAAGAAGCAGAGGAGCAAAAGAAGGCAGAAGAAGCTAAGTTAAGAGCCAAAGAGAAGGAGGAAGCGACACAGAGCACACAGGTGGAGACCCCAAAGGCAACCGGTAGTCAAGTCAAATCGGCTGACTTTACCAGTCCCATTGACCTCCAATCTGCTAACGAATCAGAGCTGCTACAAAGCATTAAGCTTTCTCAAGAACGCCTAGAGGTGATAAGAAGGAAGAAGGAGCAAGATGCGATCCAAGCTGCAGTGGACAATCTTACCGGTTTGATACCCGATACCAACCTCCCCAGTACCGATTCCTCTCTGGCCCAACTAAAACTCTTATGCATAGCTGTGGAGGACTAGGTACAAAGCCTGGAAGAGGTTGCTGAAGTGTATGCCAAGAAGGAGCATCAAAAGGCTTTGAACATTGCCTTGGTGAAAAAGTTACATGAGCGCCGATCCAATCTGCAGAAGGCATAGAAGGACATCAGAGATGCAATGGATGAGGGGAAATTGCTGCTCAGTAAGATATGTCTACCCCATCTATTCTGTGATGATGTGCTTGCCCAGAAAGACAAACTGCAAACTGATTTGCAGACATTCATAAGCACCTTCAAGACCCCATGACTCCTTTACCGCTTATGGGCAAACCGTTCACTGGTTTCAACTTCAGGCTGCAAGAATTGATTTGGAGATCAGCAACCGTACCAAGGATTTGCAAGAACTACAACTGGTTCTACTACCAAGACTGCAAATACTTCAGAAGTGCTATCTCAATCTGGATGCCTTGACGGTTACTCAAGAGATGAGTACTTTGGATGCCATGGAGAAACAGGTATCCCAGATGCAAACGGAGGGTGAGGTTGCTACCTCATTACTTGAGTCATGGTCCTTATCCATGAAGCAATTTATGCAGGACTTTAAATCAGTTTTTGATAAGTTTCACTCTTTATTGTCATAAACATTTATTCAGCTAATAGAAACAGGGGTTATTCAGCTGTATCTTGTCATTGTTGGCAAAGGGGGAGAAGTATTCTGGTATTTAAAATTTTGATGCATGCTATGTATACTCATGTTTATCTCTGTAAGGAAGTAGTATACATTTTCTTTTCTGCAAAGGGATAGTGTATATGCTTAGGGGGAGTATTTTTGATTATGGCATATTTCTTTTGTAAAAACACTTAGAGGTCAAAATTTTTCCTAAGTGTTGCCATCAATGCCAAAGGGGGAGATTGTTGACATTTTTGATGATTATGTTGTGATTGTCATTGATGGACACACACTTGCTATGAGATCACTTTTTGTATGTATGAGTTATGCTCAACTAGTATTTGTTTCAAACTGGTATTATGTTATAGTCTTTAGACTATCGATGTCTTGCAGAAAGTGTTTACCGATCTCAAGCGGCATGAGGACCTCAAGCGGTTCAAGGATCTCAAGCGGAATGGAGCAAAGGAACTAGAAGCGGCAGTTATCATTTTCCCAGTCTTCATTTCTGTCAACCGGTAATATGCTAAACCGGTATTTGTTTCAAACCGGTATTACTCTGAGTTACCAACCGGTAATCGGTAAAGTTGTATAAACCGGTAATACTCTGTGATGAGTTACCAACCGGTATATCTTTGTGATGAGTTACCATCCATCGACACTTTAACGGTGCTTTTGTGCCGTGTTAGCAAATGTGTCTAGATACAATGAACCTAGGAACTTGCAATGTAATCCTATTGGACCGACATGAAATCATATTCCTTTTAAGGACATCATGTCTAGGGTTTTAATATGTGTGTAGCTGTTAGGGTTTGAAGTGGTTGATGAGTTCTTATTTGTGCGATCTTAACAAAAAAGATCAAGTCTGTGTATTGTAACACAGTGTGGATTTACTGAAGACTGAAGTAATGCTGAAATGCATTAGCAATAAGCTATCATGGATCTAACCAAGCAGACTGTGCTATTTGCTAGATCATTCACTTGTTGATTACTCACATCTTTGACAAGTTAGAAACCCTTAACCGGGTAGGCCCAGAAAAGCCTTTGTAAATCCTCTAACAAGGTGATTCACATCTGTGGATCTAAAATCCTCTCACAAGGTAGTCTTTAATCGGACTTATCTCCTAACAGAGATTGAGATTCCTAACAGGATCTGTTTTGGTAAAGAACATTGTATGACCTTAACCGGTTTGACCTTAACCGGCCTGGTTACTGTTCTGCAGATAGTTACTTGTGAGTTTTATCTCACCATGGTTTTTCCCATTTGGGTTTCCACGTCAAAATCTCGTGTTATGGTGATTGTGCTTCTGTGGGTGAATGCCTTACTTGCTGTTTGGTTTGCATTTGTGTTAACCGGTTTGTTAGTTAAATTGTTATACCGGTTTACCGCTAGACTGATAAAGTGTTTGAGTACAGTAATTTTTGGTATACTAATTCACCCCCCCCTCTTAGTATTCATCAATTACAACCTATGGAACTTTTGACAACAATAGATCATGAGGTGAAAGCAATTGTCATTAGTACCAAAGAAGCATTAATCGTTTGGGGAATTAATCAGCAAAACAAAAGTATAAGATTTTTTGAAAAAATCGGGGAAAAATCGGATTTACAAAAAAATGTAAAAAATCATAGAAAATAAATAAAAAACTACTTTTTTTAAAAAAATTTAAGGGCATTTCCATAGCATAGAGATATTGTAGGCAAATAAAATAGACACTTCAACATATGAACTGTAGAAAATAGATTTTGTTTGTTTATATTCATATTGCTGATTACTTTGTCTTTTCTAGTAAGGAGTAAGACTATACGGTTGTGCATGTTTTACCTTCTTGTTACCCTTAAAATAGCTACTTAAGAAATTTTATGTTTGATGCTATCTCAGAGACTAATACAATAATACTAATACTTAACTGTATTCATATTTTGCTAATACTAATATGAAATATGAATATAATACTTAACAGTAATGCTAATGCTAATACTTAACAATGATACTAATACTTAACAGTTAACAGTAATACTAATACTAATACCTATTAACTGTTAAGTATTAGTATTAAGTTAATACTAATACGGTAATAGAGTAATACTTAACTATATTACTGTATTACTATTGTGTTACTATTGATATTCTAATCAATAGTAACAGTAATAAATAATAACAGTAATGGTAATACATAATAAATATAATGAAATGCTAACTAATATCATTATAATGAAATGCTAACTAATATCATTATAATGAAATGAAATGCTAAGTAATCAATAGTAACATTAATAAATAATAAATATAATGATATGCTAACTAATACGATTATAATATAATGAAATACTTGTTGCATCTAATATGTGGATGCAATAGGTATACCTAATACAAGTAGTTAATATATGTGAATACCTGTTGCTAATTAATACGATTACATACCCCGTATTCGCCAAACTATGGCCAAATTTGCAGCCTGCAGGAACTCGTCATGTGATTTTCGTTTCGCGATTTTTGTCACACGATTTTTGGTCGTTTCCTGAGCAGGTGTGGAAATAATGTTGCGTGAACTGCTATATAGGCAGTTTGCAGGGTTTTTTTTTTGTCTTAGCATTGATTTTAGGGCTTTTTTTTGCGCGATTTTTATACCTGATTAATCGAATTGTTTAATCGTGATTAAATACTGAAGAAATTGTTGAAAGTCGACCAAAAATACACGATTTTTTCAAAAAATTGGGGGGAAAAAATTGGCGACCTGGGCGATTCCCGATTAATCGGGTATAATCGCGATTTTTTGACAATTGTTGTTACCACCATAATGATCGGTCGTTAAAAGAAAGACTGGTGCAAAATTGGTTATCTCAACCAAAATGGGGTTTGATAATTTTCCATTATTTCTACATACTTTGTGCAATATAAGTGACCTTAACTTAATAGAGATTTGTATATTAACAAGAAAGTGAAATCCTAATCATTTCCACTCTTTTTTCTAGAAGGATCTCAATATTCTACATAGTGCTTGAGCAAAAGTTTTCAAGCTTTAGTGTTCTTTAAAGATGTTCTATTTTGTAAAGAGAGATAATCCTTCTTTAAGTGCCAATTATGTCCATGCCCCCACTATCATGAGGAGGAGAGCAAGTTTTCCACAAAATCTTGTGGAAATCTATACTCCCGCAAGTTTTCAAGATGAGAATGGTAGGGGATGACTATAAAAATAGGAAATTTCAAATATTCATATGATAGCATTAAAGCATTCATCATGGACGTTATAGAACCTTTGTGAGCATGGGTAATCAATTAGGAATTATGTTGTTCTTTATTATTATTATTTTTTTGGTAAGCACTGCCAAGGGGGTAGCTCCCATTATATTAAAACCAAAAGTAATTACAGATGTGTAGCTGGGCTCAATTTAAGAGTCTTGCAGCTGCATAAGATACATCATGCCAAAGCCAATTTCGTAGATCCATTCAACCTGAATGGATGAAAACAGATCCCTATATTGTCCTATAAACCTACCAAAAGTTCCCAAGAACTTTCGGTCTAGCCCATCCCGATAGAACACTAATGCCTATGATGTCACAAACTTTCTCTTTGCAGCTGCAACATCAAAGATCCCTGCGACGAGGCCAAAGTTTGGGCTAACCTCCATTTCATTGATCTCCTCCATGACCTATTAGGAAGAAAGTTGGCCAGAACCTCCCCCCACGAGGTCTGCCCCATAATCTGAACGACATTAGTGAAAAAGGTCTGATACACAATACCATCGTGGACGTGGCCATCGCTCCACAGTGCCTTCCCAACCACTTGTGCAAACGCATTCATGATCTCTGCCTTGTCATTGGTTTTGAAGAGATGCATACGCTGGGTATCCATGTCTTCCTCAACACAAGAGTAATCCACTCCAAACACTGGTTCCATAGAAAACAACTCAGAGCAATCTGGAACAAAACACTCAACTGCCAATCTTAAATAGACTCTTAAAGCTTTTGTCATGTTGTTGCACAATCTTGAGAAAGAGCATAAAGGATACGTGACTGGATCAAGAAGCTAGCATCATGCCTAAAACATATAGGACACTGCTGAATTAGCAAAATTCTGCACCCACATGGCCATAAGGCCAGCAAAAGCCAAGAAAGGATGTAGCCTTCATTGCAAACAGGCAACCGAGGAGAAGATGATTGCATGTCTCCTCATTGGCACGACAAAGGACACACTAGCTAAGCTCGATAAAGCCTAGTTTCTGTAGACGGTCCCATGTTAGGATCCTATTGTGTAGAGCCATCTAGAGAAAGGCTTTAGCCTTTGGGAGTACCATATTGGCCCAACAAAGATCGTTCCACCAACCTATAACAACTCTTTCTCTCTTTTGAATCTGGTAACCAATCTTAACCATGTATTTCCTAGACTTAGCACCGGACCACAAAATCTCATCCTCCTCCTCCTTGGCATGATCTTACGGGCTAAAAGTGCTGCTTTGAATAGGCCTTTCTCCTCCTCAATAATCCCAAGCGTCCAAATGTCAATCCATTCTTTGACAAACCTACCATCAACAATCTTTGTAGAGAGATAATTGTCCACCATATTTCCCAACTAAGATGATAGTATGTTACGCACATTAGATAACTCAGGGATGTCACCCAATGACGATTGCCCCTCTAGAGAGTCCATCCAAATATTAGCCAACTTGCCATCGTTTATGCTCCAGGTGAGATGACTAGTTATCACTGAGCAAGATTCCCACATAAATATCCAAACTGCAGAACCACCTTGCGAATTAGCAATCGTTAAAAATTCTTCTAGGATTTGTTGAATCGAGATATTTCCTTTGCATGACTTGGCATCATGGGAGATGGGGTTCAGAAAACATTTTCCAAATTAAATAGGCTCCGAGCACCAAATTTTGAATTTTTATGTTCCTTATGCCTGCACCCCTCGCACACTTGTCTTTACGGACATCCTCCCACTCAATCAGCGAGATCTGATGCAGATCATTGGACTTGTTCCAAAGGAATCTCTTGTTAATTCCTTCAATCATTGCTGCCACTTTGTTTGAAAGTTGAAGACAGGCCATGACATAGATAGGGAGGGCACTTAGAATCGCTTTGAGCATAGTAATGTGTCCTGCAAGGGAGAGCCACTTCCTCTTCCAAACTGAGGCTTTTTCTCCGCAATTCTGAATGCAATCCAACCATAGAGAGGTTTTGACTGCCCCCTTGAAAATTGGCACTCCAAGGTACTTCAATGGGATCGAATCAATTGTACAGCCTAGCACACGTGCTATTCTTCTTTGCAAAATTTTCTTTGTGTTGAAGACGAAAATTTTGGTTTTGTCTTTGTTGATTCTTTGCCCCAAGCATTCCCCATATCTAGTAATGGTGATTTTGATCACCTCCACCTCCTTGACACTTGCTTTTCCAAACAACAGAGTATCATTGGCAAATTGAATGTGTGTAACATGGGGCAAATTGTGAAATACATTGACACTAACCCAAGCACCAACATGCATTTGTTTAGAAATGAGGCTACCAAGAGCCTCTGCCATAAGGACAAAAAGAAATGGCGAGATGGGATTGTTCTGTTGGAGTAGTCGAGAGGAATAGAAGAAACCGCGCTGAGAACCATTGACTATCACCGAGAAACTCACTGTGGAGAGACAACTGAAAATCCGATCACACTAGAATTGACTGAAACCCAGTTTGCCCAAAACAAGCGTAAAAACTTTCCAACTTACCATGTCATAGGCTTTCTTATGTCAAGCTTAATAAGCATACTCTATTGAGTCTGAGATGTGATTGGGTTAATGATTTCATCTGCTAGGATAATACTATCTGTTATGTCTTTGCCTAGGGTAACGCCATTCTAATTAACAGAGATGAGACAATTCAGAATCAACTTGAACTAATTAGCCATGGCTTTTGATAGAATTTTATAGATAGGGTTACACAAAGAAATATGATGGAAATCGACAAAAGAGGAGCAATCCATCTTCTTTGAAATCAAGGCAAGGGCGGAGTTATTGATTTCCTTTAAAAACTTATTTTTTATTCTGAAATCTTCTATCACATCACAAATTTCATCACCAAGTGCCAACACTTTTGGAAAAATAAGGTTGGGAACCCATCTGGGCTAGGCGCCTTAACAAGATGCAAGCCAAAGGTGACCTGTTTAACTTCCTCTTTAGGAAACGAAGCCTCCAGCATTGCGTTGTCTTCCAAAGTCATCATTGACCACAAGCAGGTTAGGATATCCGCACACTCTCTTTGGTTAGAAGCACCCATAGGAGCCAAAAGTTCAGAGAAGAAACAAATAGCTGCCTCCACCTCCACACTCTTATAGAAAGCCTTGCCATATTTGTCCAAAATGTTGGTGATTCTATTGCATGCATATTTTGATTTCACCGAGTTGTGAAAAAACTTGGTTTTTTCGTCACCCACCTCGAGCCAAGATTCATGGGCTTTGGCCTTCTAGAATTCCTCCTCCCTAGCAAGTAGTTTAGCTTTTTCTGCAAGAAGAGCCTTCTCTCAAGCATAGTCTTCAAGAAAACATGCCATTGTGAATGACCTTTTGATTAAGGGCAGACAACTCCTCCAATTTGACTTTTTCTTGGAAGATATTTTTGATAGAATTAATAGTCCAATCCTTCAACTTAGATTGATATGGGAAAGTTTCTTGCAAAGGATAAAACTCTTAGTTGGGAATTTCCTTCCACCAAGCTTCCATCAGATCCAAAAGGTTAGGTCATCTAAACCACAGTCTTTTGAATTTGAAATAAGATTTCTTTGGTTTATTCACCTCGTTGATACAAAGGGACACTGGGAAGTGATCCAACAAGGAAACAAGGAGAATGAAAGTATCTAGCCCAAAAGTGGAGTTCTGTCCAATTATCAAAAACCAAAAATTTGTCTAAATGCTCAACAATATTGGTGAAGCCAGTTTGATGATTGGTCCAAGTGAAGTAACCATCCCTAGGTGGATTATCCCTTAAAGAGTTGGAATCAACAAAGGCACAAAAATCACGTATCACCTCATTCTCTCTCCAGAAACCACCACTCTTTTCATTCAGATTCAAGATCACATTAAAATATCCTCCCAAATCACTTTGTCTTCCGCAACTGAGGTCAAGAACGAAGATAACTAGATCTAGAGCATCTTCTTCTCCTTAGATTTGGTGGGCCCATACACATTAATCAATTGGAAGGACAAATTGGAAGATGGGCAAAAAACCTTGCGCCACATCCAATGTTGATTGCCAGTGACATCTTCAATTACCACCTTCAAAGGCTCCCACATAATGCCAAGACCCCCAGCACTACCACAAGGGTACACAAACATACCATTCCACCATTTGCAATGCCTCAAGAAGTTATCCGCCTCACCTGAGTTCAATTTAGTTTCTTGCAATAGAACAATATCGACCAACATCTTATCTAACTGGTGCTTGGATGTGCTTCATGTTAGGGGCATTCAAGCCCCTAACATTCCAAGAGACAATCTTCATTGTCCGCCAAGGAAGGATTTGACTTCCTTGGATATCAGTATATATTCCTTAATATTGGGAAGACCTTTCTCAATTGCCATCTCTTCCCTTTTTTGATTGTTCATCTTTTTGCCTTTTGATTTTTGTTTACCACCTTCTCGTTGTAGTTCCTTAGTCACTGATTGGCTTATACTGTGGAAATCAACAATACCCACATTGTCATGATTAAAAAACCCATAATTTGACTACAATTCCTCATTCGACACTAGGCATGAAGACAAAGTACCATCCTCCAAATCCATAGAGATTAGAGCCACAAGAATGCCCATGTAGACTGAGCCCCTCTCTTTACTCCTGTACTAAGTCCATCACGATAGCTTCTCTTGACAACTTTTGGGGAGGAGGGATAATTTCCCCTATTGTGGCCTCCAAGATTGGATTAGAGGAACCAAAATTCAAGGTTTCCCCACTAGACACCTTAACTTGAGCACGAAGGCCCTTAGAACCTCTAATCAAGTTGTAGGGGGGTAATTGCCCGACTTAGGTCAAGATTAGATAGGGGTGGGTTGGGAAGGTTGTCGCATCTAGGCACACTTGCCTGAGGTGTAATGTCCCCTATTGGGATATTCCTATATTTTGCCCTAGAATCACCGAATGAGGGATGAAGTATATTAAGGAAATACAAATTGCCATCTTCAAGTCTTGATTTAGAGCTAAGCACCTGAAAATATATAAGTTTGCTTACTATTCTTATTAGTTTTGAAATTGATTGTTTCTTCCTTGATTGATTGCCTTCTTTTGCAAATTATAACTATCTTATGTATTCCATCAGAACTCTTTCTTATTCCCCCCTTTTCAATTATATAGCATCTCATGCCTCTTTAAAAGAGGTGACTTCTTTAAGAGAGGCACTTCTTCTAAGTGGTCGACCCTCCTTAATAAATCCTTTTTAATAAAATCTGGAAATCATTTTAACCCTTTCAAGGTGGTGTTAGAGTAGGTTGGCCAACATTTAACATTTAAATATAATCCGTTTTAAATATCACAAAAGAGGTGATAACTTTTAGGAGGGTCAGCCTTAACTTCCTTCTGTCCTAGTTGGGCCTTTACCATGCCATGCATCACCCAAGTCTAGGTATTAATAATGTTGTGATTGGGGTTTATTGATTGCGGCGACTAGGGTTTTAGATGGGGGTATGACATTAGTTTGCCATTGCATTGGAGGCGAGATGGGGCAACGCTTAACACCATGAGATCTGCTACAACACCTTAAGAAATTTTTTTGTAGTTCTCCACTAACACATCTTGCCACCAATCCCCAACCGTTGATCGAAGGCGAACCCGAGAGGGCAGGCTTTTAATGGCAATAATGAGTATTCTAGCAAAGAAGATCGAGTCACCTTTTCCCATGTCAAGATCCAAGGCATTCCCCAAGCTATCGTCAATCTGATAGAGGCACTCTCCTGACCAGTTGTCGAAGGGGAGGTTGTAAAGCCGAATCCAAAAGGTTTTATCTATTGGCATTGAGTCCTTTAGATTAAAATTAGGGCACCATTTTTGTAAAATAACATACTCTTCCTCAAATTTCCACAACGCCCTTTGCAACACTTTATCTTTGTCTTGCTTGCAACCAAAATCAACAATGAAGAATTGCTTCGGCAAAAAAATTACCACAAAGACTCCTTTCCAAGTATCGTGTGCCCAAGCCTTGATTTGAGCAATGGACCTTCTCGCCCCAATGATTTTTCTGATGATTGCAGTGGGACACAAAGCCTCAACATCCTTCTCCACTTGAGCAAACACATCAATGATAGGAGGAATGTAGTTTGCCACCATCTCCTTGCTGACTCTACTGCCATCTCTTTGGGCAGGGCATTGCCTTTAGCCATTTTTCTTGAAACTGGAGTCAGACTTGAATCCCTCCGCCACCTCTGTTTTTGCCACCCTGCTCCTACGCACCACTTTTTCAATATCCATATATATATATATGATCTTTATGTATACATATGAGCATGAGTCAATAAAAACATGCTCGACTTGTGTGTGTATTCAACTGATGGATTTATTATTAAATTTTTCTTGAAGCCTTCAAGTCTGCATGTTTTGATGTCAAACTCATTAACAAAGAGGAACAATTAAGTAAAATGATAAATAGTTGTGTTCTAGTTTGACCTTAACTGGGATATAATAGATGGGATTGTTTTATGAGTTGTCTGTGTAAGGCATGACTGATACGTTTTTGCATCATGAAAATGCATATCCTACCAACTATGATTGAGCTCGTGTTCAACAATGTTTTTTACGCTACGATCAAGGAATGACCGAATGTTAGAAGTATACTTTAGCTGCTATATGATGCAGCATGGGGGAGGCCGTATGATTAGTATCTACAAAGACTGTACGATGAAGACAATGGACCACATGTTACTACTCCATAAGAGAGTTGGATACCTTACACCTAGGGAATTCCTTTGCCGTATGCTATAGACTAATGACCACGGTGAGGGCCATATGATGTAGTAATAAGAAGGTTGTACTACTAAAGTAGAAATCCATACTCTTTGTTTGAAGGGAAGTCGCACTCTCAAAACTTTGCAAAAATAAATAATGACTCTTTCTTTGTGACCTCCTTTTATAATTCCCTTTGTTTATACTTCGTAATATGCCAGCCAAACATTTATAATTTCAGAAAATGATATTTGTGTATTGGCCCTTTTTAATATTTTGATGCTCTCTCCCTTTATTTCTTTCACCTTAGAATTTTTTATATTCATCAACTTGATATTTTTCCCTTCACATATTTCCATATCCATCACTCTAATAAAATTGTGCTTTATGTTCCTCTCTTCACAATTTTTTCAATTCAATTTAATATTCCTTAGCCTTAATATTTTAATACCTCCTTTTTTATAACTTTTTGTACTCGTCGACTATTTCCCCTATTTAATTTTTTTATTTTTTTTCTAAATTATTTTTGCTTTTTCTTTCCATCCCTCCTAATTTTCTCATTTTGCCAAATGTTTCCTCGCTTATTCTACTTAAACAGGTTTAGAGAGTAAACGAAAATACAAAGTTATAGAACATAGGAATATAAATAACTTGCAACATATTTAAAAAGATATAGCTTTATTATCAATTCTTAGATATGCAATAAGTACAAAATATCCTTAGAATGGTCCTTGACTATGAATAACAAGTACACATATATAGTAGACTAATGTTGGTTAAGGCTACCAACTGTTGGTAACTACTAATCGACAACTAACAACCGGTTTGGGATCAACACACATAAACACATAACATAATTATTTATGACATAGTTGACTATAACATATTTTTTTTATTCCTTGCCGACTACAAATATAATGATTGTTGCATGCCAACTTTGCCTATGGTAGTCCTTGTATGGTAAACAAGTTATCCAATGTATGAAATACGATAATTCTTGATTGTGGCTTTGATTGTGAAGATGTAGAGATTCGCAACTTGGGATGTGCATTTTGTAGATTTTGAGATCATGATGCATCATTGGTCTATTGCTTGGTTAGACTAATAGTTTGATGGGGGTTGCCCCTAATGAGGTTGTGGGGTAGCACCCCTCACAAGGATTTGGGGTTAGTGCCCCTAGTGGGGTCAAGAAACAATGCCCCTCATGAGGTTTAGGGGTAGTGCCCTTGGTGTGTTCCTTGTTGCAATATAGGGTAGGGTTGAAGGGCAAAGTCCTTGCCACCTTTAAAAAGACAATGACCTTCATGGCACACACCATTTGCCATGTTCCCTTTTTCCAAAAATAGAAACTTACTTAAAATAGTAAGTCTCCACTATCCAGAAATAGTATGATAAGGTTATAGGATAGTTTGAAGAAAAAATAGCTATTAATTTAATATATTATTTGTTTTGATTCAAATCAAATTTATCAAACAAATAAATGTTAAATTAATGTCCTATTTGGTGGCATTGGTTTTTGGAAAGTTTTCGTGGCATCTTTGGCTAAGTTTGAATTTGTTTCCTTCTCAAAAGATATTTAATTTAAATATCTTTCGTGCTTTTTGGCATGAGGATTTGGGGAAACTTCACTTGATGGTTTGTTGGCTTTTAGTGGTAATTGGCAGTTTTGGTAAAGTTGGCAACTCATGGGGAGTTTGTAGACACTTGGCAAGGGAAGTTTCCTTTTCTTGGAAGTTGTATTTTGGCACCCATTTTGGTTTAAATTTGTATATATTGAGAAATTGGGCTTTTGGAAATAATTCATGTTGCAGATTCCATCAAAATTTTTGCTTGTTTCTTAAGTGGCTGATAAACTAGTGGAGAAAGAGACTGTAGAATAGGATTTTGAAAGTTTCCAGGTGATATAAGGACGCAAATCAAAGGAATACTAGGTGATCTAAGACGGGAGTCAAGGATTACCATAGTATAATCTCATTCAATGATTATCATTGTGCTAAACAGTTTCAGATTTCATAATTTATTTTAGCAGTTTATAGGAGTTTATCAGTAATTTGGAGATAGTTGTTTTGAATTTGTACTTTCAGTTTTTTGTAGCTTTTATAATAGCATAGAGGCTGTATGTTGCTGTTATTTCATTTTCAAACTGATATTTAATCATTCAAAATAGTTGTTGTGAGATTGGTGAAGTTTTCTTGAAAACAGTGTTCTGTCGTGCCTGCTGGCACCATCTTTGCTCTCAGTTTTGAAAAGTTTCTTGCAGAAGTTATTTGCTGAATAAAATCAGTTTATGACAGCAAAGATATTTGTTTCTACATGTTGCAAATCTGAAAATTCATTTAGATATCAATTTGTATGGATTCCGATTTTTTATATTTTGGGTGTGATTATTCAAGATTATTCCTTGACCATGTTTGATATATTTTCAGTTGCTGGAAAAGTTTCTATTTGAGAAAGTTGAAAATTTTCAAATCTGACAATTTATTTGCTAAGGGACATTACATCATTTCATATTTTTTTGTAAATCCTAGATGGACATGTCATAAGCCAAACAAACATTGAAAGATTGTAAGTTTTTCTTAAAAAGTAAATAAAATATCCTTGGGTATGTTAGGGGATGGCTAGCTGTCCTTGGAATAGATGGGGGATGTTTGGACGTCCCCTAGCCATCCCCTAATGTACCTTGCAAATTTTTTCGACATCCTGGGGACTTTTCCTAAATTTTGACAAAAGAGGGGATGTTTCCTACCCATCCCTGCATCCTCGAAATGCCCCTTAGGGGATGGGCTCATTTTGGGCAGGGGATGCACCCCAAGGAGCATTGGTGGAAATCCTTAGAGCCGTTAGAGTTAACATAGAGGAGATTGCTAGGGATTGAGCAGTCTATTGTGAGTTGTTGCAAATGGAACTCAACATGAAGAATAACAAAAATCTGTAGCCACTACAATTTTGGTGCAAATTTGAAACTTCATAGCAAAATACATTTTGCTAGCAATCCAAAATGAAAATTCACTCCACTCATATGGTTTGATTCTAGAGCTGTGAATGAAAGAAATATTCCAAGAATATTGAGCTATTCTCTTCGTTCATTTCATAACCATTTATACTAGGGGAGCTGTTGAAGTTGAGGATGAGAGAATTTTGAAGACATCATTAATTTTCTTCCATTGAATATTAGATCCTAAAGCGAGATGATATATTTTTCAGGCATTACATGGTCTGAACTAAAAAGAATTCTTTTGTGATGGTAAGGAAATGATTACTTGCAAAATGGTCATTCAATAAATGAGGATGGGGATCCCTGGCCAATAAAATCACTCTAATGAGCTGAGCAGCAGCTGGGCGAGCCAAAAAAAAACCGAAGCATCAAGGACTATGTCATACAAGGTTGGGTTGGGAACAATATTGCTGACAGGGGTCCAAAATGCTAAAGTGCTCAGACTTGTGGCCACTGATGATGTGACAAGCCAAGTCATTCAAAAAACAATTTTGGATTGCATGGACAAAATATCTTATCGATGCCAAGCTGAATTATTGCAATCATGAAAGACTACTCAATTTTGTCATAGGCATTGTAGAAGTCAATCTTAATGAAAGTGAACTTTTATTTTGAGGCACTGTCTTGTTTCATTCGTTTCAATACAGCAGGGTATTTACAAGGAGATAACAAATTTTAATAAAGCTTGTCTCTTGTTAGTAAATATAGAACTCAACAATGGCTTAAGCTGAACAGGCAAATGTCTTGATAATAATTTTGTAAGCTAGATTCAGCAAAGATATAACTTTCCAATTTATAATCCACTTCAGTGCTCTTGCTTTAGCAATATATATGATGTCATTTATTTTTCAGTTTCCAGAAATTTTTTTGTCCTAAGATTTCCTGATAAACCTTGTGCAAATCTAGACAACCAAACTCCTTAGTGGTTTTATGAATAATCAAAGAAATTCAGCAATGCTTGGAGCCTTATTGTTAGCCATTTGGCATAATCCATTCTGATTCTCATGTAAAGAAAGCAGTTGGTCAGATTTAGCACACTATGTTTCTAAAAAGGGCACTACATCAAGACAAGCTATCTCATGCTTGAGTAATTTCTTAAGCATGTCACATAAGCTTCTAAATGCTCAACAAATTCATGTGAAATCTCTGATAAAGAAGTAATCAAGAGTGAGAGGTGGTAAACCTTAAAATGCTTAGCTGTGTCTCTAACACAAAGCATTTGATAAACCGTTTGATGATTTGGAGGATGATTGCATAATTATTGTTATTTGCTTGCATTTTTGTTTGAAGCTAACCACAATGTGCTAGTAAACCTTCGTGTGTAATTGGGGTAAGTGTCCTTTTCTAACTTATTGCTTACCATTTACAGGAAGTTGTATTAAATTAATGCTATATTATTTCACAAATATATATGGTAGTCAATCTCAGGCTATAAGAAGTAGCAGTGTTTATTCATCAGGTGCATGGATATCAGATTAACTTGCACTTTCTAAATCTTTTTAATCAGTTGAGGATGATTTCAAAGAACATTTTAAAATGTTTAGAAGTCTGTTCCAAGTTCTTGCAATAGTGATGGGACTGTGTAATCATGCTAATATCTAAAGAAAAATCTGACTGTGAAAAGTCTGTTTATAAGATTGAAGGAATGGAAGTTGGAATCACTCTGAAGCTGGATGAACAAAATGGATCTTTATATTTGATTACAATGGAGTGTGGAACATACTTGAAGGATATCACCATTGATTTAGATGGTGGAGCATCATGGTTTTATCAAGGGTATGTGTCTGAAATAATTTGTAGGATTATATCAGCTCAATTTTATTTTTTCAGTTTTAGTTTATTTTTAGTGTTGTAATTTCTGATGATTGTACTTAATGTTTAACATTCTTATCACGTATTCTATTGTATGTTAGCGTAATTTTATTTCAAGCATCATCTGGTTCTGTTCAAATTTGTAAGTCACACATATGTGGTGCTTTGGTTTTGTAAATTCTGAGTATTAGATTGGGGGTATTCAAACAAATATTTAGTAACAAGCCCAACCGGGAACATCTATGATGCAATCTATGTCCTTGGTTGGACGCACTTTGTTATGCCTTGTCCCAAAGCTTTGTGATCTACTTGTCCACTGTATTCCTTAACGAGTTTTCTTCCCTCTTTTGATAAGAAACCATCACACAAATACAATTTTGCATGTGTCAGATAAAAAGTCACATCTTTTATAAGATTACCAATAAGTGGGCTTGTTTTTACCATTTAAACAGGTTATACCACTTATTCTACCACAAAAGTCACTTTCACACCCTAATTTCACTAATTTGAATATTAATTTATTTTTTTATTGTTGTATTCACACTTAAGTGATCCAACTACCTGTGCATAATCCCTTTCTTTAGGGAAATCAATCATACACCACTTCTCTTCAAGTAAATTACTGACTTTGCTCAGTAGCATTAGATGCATCTACAACATCATAATAATGATTAGTCAAACAGCTTGGGGATATTGATTTTGAAAAAATTGAGTTTTTTCCCATGTTGCATTTTTTCATCAGAATTAGTCCAATTCAATTTACCTCCATCAGTTATTCTGCTTCTTATTTTTCTAGTTCTTCTATCAATTTTTCTTTCAGGTTCTATTGTAAGTTGACAACCAAGATCAATAAAAAACATGTCCAAAATCAGAGTGCTGTAAAATTTATGATATAAGTACAACAACTATGGCGGATTTCTAACACCATACATTCCTCAGGCAGGAATGAACATGCTCACACTCATGCCTGCATCCATTTCATCCTTTAATTCATACCCCAAAAAATGCTACTACATACACATGAATGCTTAACAAACCTACAAAACCATAGTGTATCCAGGAGTATGAATGTGAGTTGATTACAACATTGATATGTTGTGAAGAAGAAGAACCATGCTTGTAAATTACTTCATATTGCTGATCACCCTTATATACAGCTGATTCTAACTACACATGCTATGAGTTGTCAGAAAACTTGTAAAGAGGCATCAAAACAAGTAGTATTAGAAACAGTATCACATAAAAAGAGCATGGACACAAGTTATTTACCTTGGAGAAACCTAATGTGTAAAGAAAATTCCAGTTAGAATCCATAATCAATCGATTTGTAGAATCTTTCTCCCTTCATCAGTGCCCTCAAGAACAAAATTGAAGCATCCCGATGCTTCAATTCAGTGATCCATGACTAAGCATAGTCTAATTATCCTTAGAAGTCATGGCAATAGACTGCAACCAAAATGCCATATTACCGAGGATAGAAAGTGGATTACAATCAGCATTTTTCAAAATTTAGCAAATTCTAAGCTCTCCCAACCTATATTCTTGCATGAAGACATTCACATACCCCAATGGGTTTATTTATGCTAAAGGATGGGTACATTAGTCAAACATGAGGCAATGAAATGTTTCTCATGATTAGAGATAGAAAGAGAACTGATCAAACCTGTTGGATAATCTTCAGTTTTGTTGTTTTGTCTTGCATGGAATGGATTTGCTTGTTAAACCATCAGCTATGTCCCATTCCATCAGTGATGAATCTGATCCTTGTTGAACTAGTAAGATGAATTCCACTCCAGTTGACTTTATCACTGTATAATGTCTTGCAACTTATAGAGGCCATAAATTTTGAATCCAAATTCATAATGAGGTTCCATTTTTTTTGAAATTGCATAAATTTTTGAGAGGAATCCATGTATATAAAATTATTCCACTTTAGGTAGCTGTCTTATGCTTTTTTTTCCCCCTGCAACAAAACACATTTACATGTCCATAGATTGTAACTGCAAGTTTGTTTGATAATTTTGGATTGTTACATGAAACCTATTGCTCCATGTGGCACACCCCCTTTTTCCAGGACTGTAACTGGCTTCATTTAATGCTTTGAAAAATATAACTTTTAAAGGAAAATAATGCTGAAAATCCCTACAAAGCTCGAAGGGAGAGGATTGTCATTGCAAAATTCAAAAAATAATATTTATTTTTTAACATTTTAGCCACTTTTAGTTGGTTTATGTTAGTTTAATAGCCATACCTGAAATTGTATACCTGTGTCCTAGAAACATTGATGAAACACATTATGAATTCTTATGCAGCTTAGGAGGCAAAAGCAAGTCTATAAGATAAATTTGCAGTGACAACATATCTAACTTTGTGACATAGTAAACTTAAGCTAACACTTATTAAACCTGGCTAACTTTTGTTTTACCAGGCTGCCAAGTCATTCTTCTTTGAACTCATAGTGGCGAAGAAAACAATGTCCCTCAGCAACCTTGTAAATTTGCATCTTGTCCAGAATTATGTTTCTAAGGCCTTCATTAGTATTATCCTTTCTATGCATGTGTTGAGGTCATCTATAACATCCATATTAGAACTGAAGGAATTAGAGATGAAAAACTTTGGATTCTATTAATGCTGGATGCCCTTCTTTGATTTGCAAACACTACGAAGCTTGCCATAAAAATTAGGATAGAAATTCCATATGCTAGTTCATCACCATTAGAATTAATTGAAGAAGAGAGAAACTTAAAACATGAACATGTAAGCATCTGGAATACAATAAACACGTGAAGAACAAGGATTTACCTTAGAGTAAACCATTATTGAGAGAAACTCTAGCAAGAGTGACATAATTTGGCATCATCATCCACTATCTCCATAATTGAAATTACAACTTGAAGGATTATGTTGGGTCATGTTGGTGTGCGTTTTGTTACCCATTGAACACAGAATAAAATGTCCAAAGACACTCTATCCTCTCTTGAACAAAATCACCGCATAGATCATATGGCGATTCCAAGGTTTCTTTTGTCAGGTCTTGATGTATGGATAAGCTCAATGGGTGTTGTGATATGTTGGTAGTACACGAAGGGACTTACGCTTGGCTCGTTCAATTCACAATGAAGGTCTAGACAATGAAGCTCTATCGTTTGGGTCCTGGATCATGGACTTCAAGAAAACTGAAAAGGAGATAATGGTTTAGAAGTTCTAATCTATTCCTAAGAATTCAAGAGACGGTATTGATTTGGTGAAACCAATAACCATGCTTTGCTTCGCCACGCTAGGACAACTACACAAAGTGGGTGTAATCTTCAATGGATGTGCTTATGATTTTCATGTCATGAATAACTACCATCAAATCGAACAATATTTATCCAGACAAAAGTTAAGTATCCACAAAGTAAACTCAGACTAACTTTACACAATGAACAAAATTCATCTATTCATCAAAAGTATGAGTGGAAGATTCACCATAAATCAATACTTATCAGATTTGCATTCGTCTAACATACATGAAATAAAATCTAAACTATGATGAGGGATAAGAACCATGTAAACTCCAAAATAATAGAATTAATCACCTTTAATTTGAACAATGCATTACTTATTACTTTGGCAGTCATAAACAACAATTTGCTTATCTTAACATGTTTTGCAACATGCTCCCATGTTTTACAAATGAGGGTCGAGCTCAATTTATAGGCTCTTCAATTACAATTCAATGGCCAAGATTGATTTTGAATCAACGACCGAGATTATAAAATAAAACCCTAATGAGGGTTTGTTACAACTAACTACCCCTCGACCAATGAGTAAATTACATTTGGGGACACTTGTCCTTTATGCTAAATATAAATCAATAATAAAATAGAAGTTTGTTGCATTGTGGAGTGTGCCTTCTAGAAGCTTTCGTGGATAAGTCAGGTTCATCGAACCTAGACATGTTGACTTGGAACAATCCGATTGGTTGGAAGATGACAAGGTGCCACCTTAGCATGTTGAATGTCCTCCTTGGCACTTTGTTCTTCTTCCACGTACTTGCCTTAGAATATCTTTCCTTGCCAATGACTCTATCCTTTGCGCTTGCTTCTTCCTAGGTTTGATCTCAGATTCCTTTCGAGATTTTGATCTCTTCCTCTGACTTGCATTTGAATCTTTGAGGTCTGGAAGTCTCCCCTTGGAGCAAATGTTTGTACTTGAAGTTATTAAAATTTTACTTCTTGATTGCTTTGAAATTCCTCCTGCTTGAACTGGATTGACGTTATTCCTCTGAATTCTTCAATTTGTGTCAAGAAATTGTCTATGTATGGAAATTTGTTTGGAATACTCTTCTTGTCACTATTTGATTCTGATTGGGAGCTTGTCTTCAATTCTTTAGGAGATGAAATCCTACAAGAAGTTGCCCTGATTGCTTCAATAGGTTTGGGATTGTAGATGAAAATCCCCCAAGAAGCTCAAAATTTTTTCCATATTTTCACCAAGTCTGACTACTTTTCTTTCTTGATGCCTTAAATTCTTTTAAGTGCCTTGAATTTGGAGAAGAATTCCTCTGTGCCTTTGCCACAGTGGAGGAAATTGGAATTTTCTCTGTGAAGTATTTCCCATACTTAGCCAAATTTTGGCTATTCAATTTCTTTTTGTAACACCTTCATGCAGACCTTTCAACACCTAGCCAAATTTTGGCCATCTCCATGGTTGGACAAACTTTGCTTGTGGATTTTTCTTCAGAATTCAGGTTGGGAGTTCCTATTTGCTTGAAACTTCATTTGGACTTTTCTCGAGAGTCCTCCCTAAGTGGTCATCTACTACTTGCAAGCAACATGGAAAATTAACATTATTTTCAAGTAAACTTTAAAGTTTTAACCCTGATTTTAAACTTTTTTTTGGTCCTAAAATTTGACCTTCAGCCTGTCGTAAGATTAAATTTCTGTGAAAAATCAGACTGTAAAATGGAAGAAATCTGTCCAACACTTTGTAAAATTGTTGATATATTCTTCCTTTGCTCAAAAATCCACTTAATGTCTTTGAAAATATTTGTTCCTTGAACTTGGGAGAGAGAGCTCTTCAATTTTCAAACTTGAGAAAGAATGAAAGTGAAATATGATGTTGTAATTGATATGAGGTTGAAAAGTTCTATCAATTTAGCATCTTTACATTCTTTTATGGGTTCATCGAACTTGGTCTCCTTCTCATCTTCCTTAAAATGGCAACTTAAAGACTTCAAAAGACTTCAAAAGAAACTTTCATTTTTTGTCCCGAGCACCACTTCACACCTTGTCTTCACCTTGCCCATGTTTTGGCAAGGAATCTTTTTAAATTCTTCATGTATTTAGGAAATTTTCCAAGTGTTGGCGGCAATATTGTACACGGAAATAAAACTAGTTAATTAAGTTGTAATTGTCTTGGTTAGTTGGCAACTGCAGGGTGGTAGTTGCGGTGCAACGGTTGGCGCTCGCACCCCCTCGGTACCTTTAAATACTTCCGAATGTAACTTGTGGGGAGAACGATTATGAATGGAATAACATCTCTTATATTGCATTTGATATCTATGGCATTATTATTTTGCATTACGTGTTTTATCTGTGTGCTTTAAGTTATTCATCCAAGAGGGTAAACATTTGGCGCCGCTGCCTAGACGTACTCGGGAACGGAAGACGCGGATGGCTCATGGACGCAATGGGCCTACCCATCGGTGAGATGAACCCAGAGGCCGACGACGCTCACACGGAACAATCGGCGAAGGAGAAATTGAACCCTGTAATAATCCCGGCAGAATGTTGAGATAAATTGTGGCCGAAAGGAAAAATAATAATTTTTTTTTTTTGTGTACATGGCGTGTGCTTGCTATGTACGGAAGTGATTAATGCCCAACTTATTGAATAAAGATAGAAATAAAAAAGTAGAAACGGACGAGTGGGAGGCCGCGCAGAGGGTCTTGATTCTGGAGTAGCAAGTAGAACGTAGACGGAGGCTGAGGCAACTTGCCGAAGGGTGGCCTGAGGGGAACCAAGGAGGTGTCACGGAGGGTGCAGAAGCTGACGGAAATTTCTACGCATCGCCAGAACACCGTAGGGTGTGGAACCACGAAGAGTTTCTGGAGGAAACAAGGTTACAGAGAGATCTAGTCGAAGAGACCCAGGATTGGTTCAGAAACTTATCCCTTACACCACAAAGTGAGGATCACCAAAGGGAGCCAAGAGTGGGCGCGGGTGACAATGAAGGGGAGGATAATCGTATGGTAGGTGCCACACTCGACAGGCAAAACATCGTACCTCCAATCACCCACTCAGGACACACCACCGGCACCGGAGGGAGCGGCGTAGGGGCACAGACACAACCACAGCCACCTCCAAGAAGACGACCCCCATCGATGGGGAGTAAACAGAAACTGCCGAAGTTCAATGGCGATGGGAAGGAAAATCCAGTCCGCCATTGTCGAACGTGCGAAACCATATGGTCAGCGAACAGTGTTACCGACCAAGACGAATGGGTAACACAATTCCCAGCAACCTTGAGAGGAGTGGCCATAGACTGGTACTCAGATATGGATAAGGCCAAAGTCGACACATGGCCCGACCTGAAGGAGTTTGGGATAGAGTTTCGCCTCCGGAGAGATGACAACGAAATAGTCACCGAGATCTATGGAACGAAGCAGAACAAGAACAAGACTGCCTGAGCCTATAGTCGGCGGCTGAAGGAACTATTGGGAAAAATGGAGAGTCAACCAGCAGATGGGTTGAAAAAGCGATGGTTCGTGGAGGGACTAAAGCATTCCCTCCGAAAGAAGATGAAAATCGTTCCACCTACATCATACGAAGACGCATACAATAGAGCGATGGATCTTGAGAGCGAGACCAAGACATCGAAGAAAAAGAAGAAGAAGGATAGCTCATCCGAGGAGGATGACTCGTCACAAGAAAGCAGCAGCGATAGCGAGGTTGGCAAACAGGTGCAAGCGCTCCAGAAAGACATGGAGCGAATGAGGAGGGAATTCAAAACAATGAAAAGCACCGGTCGGACCGAAGGGGACATATGGTGCATTGAGTGCAAAGAGGAGGGGCATACAAAGGGTACTTGCCCGAAGAAAGCATTCTGCGAGATTTGCCAAGTGATGGGACACTCCACCAAGGAGTGCCCATACAACATGAAAACCCGAAGTATGCAAATGAGCCAAGTGTTGTTCACGGAGCAGGCCACGACATCCGCACCAGTGGGTACGGGCCAACAAACTAACACAACGGCATCATCTGGAGGATACCGGGATAATAGACGTGACAGTGGAAGAAACAACAACAATAACAATAACAGAAACCGGATCCAGTATGATGCCAAGGGTCGGCCAATGATCCAGTGTAGGGCCTGCAATCAATGGGGACACTCCACTCGCTATTGCACAAAGGAAGCCAACCCTCAGCACCTCTGCCGATGGTGCGGGCCAGGCGACCATGAGGATGCAATTTGCTCGAAACCTGGTGTAAACCTCCTAAACATAGAACCCACGAAAGCAGAAGTGTTGGCAATCACAAGGGCGCAGGCCAAACAGGGTGCATACCCAAATCCCCACACGGAGACAGCG
Source organism: Cryptomeria japonica (assembly GCF_030272615.1). Lineage (NCBI taxonomy): Eukaryota > Viridiplantae > Streptophyta > Pinopsida > Cupressales > Cupressaceae > Cryptomeria > Cryptomeria japonica. Next base: position 85,428,920 of record NC_081414.1, on the reverse strand, counting down.
AGAGTGCAGGAAATGGCCGCACAAGGACAGAACAACCACCAGACCTCAAATCCGCCACGAACGAGGGGAGAAGAGGAAATCTTACGACAAATATTGCAGATGGAGGTACCTGTGAGAATTCAAGACCTCCTGGAGACCATGCCACAGTTGAAAACGGCTATCTTAAACTCTGTACCCTCATAGGTGAAAATGAGGGAGGTCGTGAGCCCCACAGCCGACCCTGCGTTAAGGAAGGCCCTAAGCCCCACCGTCGACCCAATGTTGTTGGTAGTCAACAGCGGATGCTAACCGACAGTGGTAGAAATGGGCATACTGGGGACTACCTTGATAGACACTATTGTGGATGGAGGGTCAGGAGTAAATGTGCTCCCAAAAGCCACATGGAAAAAACTGGGAAAGCCTACGTTGTGGCCCCCCACGTTCAACCTACTAGGGGCATATCAACATGGGATTAAACCCCTTGGTACCCTCACGGGCCAGCAAGTGATGATTGGCACGTAGCCATTCATATTGGATTTCGTAGTAATTCCCCTGAAGCAGAAAGGGTATGACGCCATTCTCGAGCGTGGGTGGCTCATTGCAGCAAAAGCAAACCATAACTGGAAGCGGAATACTCTTTCCTTGGAAAAGGTGGGGAGGAAGTACGTGATCGATCTTCATACGCGGATGGTGAGTGAGGAGTTGGCATCCTCCTCCAACTCGGAATCGGAGGGAGACCAGTTGGGGGAGGGCAGAGACGGACGTTGCATGGAGCCTAGTGACGAAGGGGTGTTAGAACTGGAGGCATGCTTAGGGGACGATGGGGACTCCTTGAATGGCCTCTTCCATTGGCAAATGGGAGATTATGAAATTTTTACACCCTCGTGCAATGTATTGAGCATCGAGGAAGAACCAGATATATTTCCCCCAGAATATGGCAAGTACAAGGAAGTGGAGGCCTCGGTGAATGAGACACCGGCACACCAATTCTCGAAGGGGGAGCCCATTAAATACCAGGAAGCCAATTTAAAGGAGACAAACCTCGGGGGGATGAGTGACCCCAAGATCATCCTTCTCGGAGATGACTGGAACCTAGTGCTGAAGGCCGTAGCCTTCAAAATCTTTATTATTCTTCTTCTTCTTATGTACGGGAAGGAGATCGTGGTCCCTGTAGAATTTGTGGTTCCAGGTCTTCGAATGGCCATTGAAAATAGACTTGCCACCAACGGATCCAAATTGAAACCCTACCATGCGAGGTGCGCAGGGGACCCGAGAGGCTAGAAGGACACCCGAGAGGTCGGAGGGGGACCCGAGAGGATGGAAGGGGACTTGAGAGGCCGGGTAGGTGACTTGAGAGGCATGGGACCAACGCGGGAGACTCTTGGGCAAGGAAAACCGAGAAGGATGAAGGGCGGTCCCAGAGACAGGGGACCCGAGCCGACGACTCTCTAGACAACTAAATTGGGAAATTGGAAGAAAAAAAACAAAAAACGTACGGCCGTACGGGTTCGTACGGCAGTTGATTGTACAACTGGGAAAAAAAGATATCAAAATTTAAAAAAAAACGTATGGCCATATGGGTTTGTACGACAGTTGACCATACGACTAGGAAATATATATATATATATATATAAAACAAAACAAAAAAAAAAAACTGTGCAGTCCGTACGATGACCGTATGAAAAAAGAAAAAGAAGAAGGCGCATGATGGTGGGGGCCACTGTACGGTGGACCATCGGCGGTGGACACCGTTGCGGGTTAAAGCCGCGCAAACTAAAAGGAAGAAATAAAAACCTCGCACAAAGAAAGACACGCAGCCCCCGCACAAACAAACACAGCCGTACGATGGAGGGGTGTTGACCGCACGGGAAGGTGGCTGTACGATTGGAGGTGTCAGTGCTGTTGTTGACCGTACGAGGAGGTTGTATGGTCGGGGTGCCATCGGGGACATTATAGAGGAAACTTAAAAAAAAACACAAAAAACGACAACGACCAGAGTGAAAAAGATTTTTCAATGACATCTGGAGCCAGGACATTGAAAATATTAGAGTGGAGAAGAAGGGATTTGACATCTTAAATATCACAGAAATGATGCACGCCATGGACTTTCGTGTGGTTCTGAAGGTTGTAAATTGGCTGCCCCTGGACCCTGCGAGGGGCGCTGCCCCTCGACCTCGCTGGGGTGCTGCCCCAGACCCCAGTTTATTTTTGAGCTACAGTACACTTGTTGGAGTTGGGCGAAGGGCATTAGAGATGTCACGGGAAGTGTTGTGGTTGTCCGTACTGTGAGAAAGAAGCCTGCAGCTAAGCATTGGCGGGGAAGCCATAAGCCGTAGCAGGAGACGGATTTGGAGGTTGGGAACAAACAGAGTTTGAGGGAAGGCATTGCAGGTCCGTGCAGTTGTATGACACCAGGGAGTTATTCAGTTCAGTTATTAGCCTTTGGGGGGTGTGATGGAGGATTTGAGGTGTCTCCTAGCCTTTGTGCCAGCAGGTTGTGGCCACCTCCAGGCAGGAATGGTATGCTTTGAGGAACTTGGAGTATGTCTCGGTTGGACGTGAGGTTGCCTTGGTGGATGCAGAGAGGGCTCGAGAGGAGCTGACCACCAGGTTGGAGGCAGTACTAGCGTGAGACGTAGCTCAGCGTACCCAGGAGTTGGATGCCGAGAGGTCAGTGCGGGTGGCTATCGAGGACAAATTGGCTAGGGAAGACAGTATCATTTGAGTAGCAGTTGGTGGAGGTTGAGACTGAAAAGCATGTTTGCAGACAAGTTTGGTTTAGGCACAGGAGGATTGTGATGTCAACGGAAGCACTAATGGTGAAATCTGCACTTGAGCATCGGATGGTAGCAGAAAAGGGTTTTCAGGCGAGGACGCAGCAAGTGTATAAGTCCTGGGCTCGACTGGCGTCAGCAGTTCTATTTAATGTCATCTCTATTTTGTATTAAGTCGTCCGGAGACGATTTCTTTTCTTTTGGGGGGGATGATGTTGGCGGCAATATTGTACACGGAAATAAAACTAGTTAATTAAGTTGTAATTGTCTTGGTTAGTTGGCAACCGTGGGGTGGTAGTTGTGCGACGGTTGGCGCTCGCACCCCCTCGGTACCTTTAAATACTTCCAAATGTAACTTGTGGGTAGAACGATTATGAATGGAATAACATCTCTTATATTGCATCTGATATCTATGGCATTATTATTCTGCATTACGTGTTTTATCTGTGTGCTTTAAGTTATTCACCCGAGAGGGTAAACATCCATGCCATTTATAACTCTTTGGCGGACTTCATCTGCCTTCATGCAAGGCAGACTTCAGCATCAGCAAGCCACTCTCTTTTATGCCTAGGTGGAGTTCATGATGTCTTGGACATAGCCAACTCCATTTATGGCAAACTTTGAACCGGCTTGAGACATGTCACTCTCCATTTAGAAACTTTGTTTCCATGAGCACTTGGATGAATTTTTCAATGATTTTCCATTGCTTTTCATACCTGGAGATTTTTTTTTTTCATTATGAATATAGGAACCCTGTTGCCATGACTTAAGCGACCCAATCCTAGGTCAACTTTCAAAAAAGCAGAATCCCACAAAAATAGGAAGTTGTCCAAATTGACCCTAAGAAGTTGCGTTTTTTGTCCTTTGGGACTTCTAAGCACTTTGATGGTGTCCAAACACTGTTTTGATGATTGACTCTTTGATTGATTTTGATGACCACCTAAAAACTCTAACTCCTCATTGTAAAAAGACTGGTGATTAGCAGTTGTGACGCCAAAGCAAAACCTTAAAAAGAAAAAATAGGGGGGGTCCTCATTTGCAATGGGGCGATGTGTGAAAAGGTCACAATAGGTCCCAAAACTATTGCTCCACAATCCTAGAAGATAATCATACTTTCAAGCTCAGGGGTTGTCACTCATGAAGGAAAAATAGAGGTTCCATGGATAAATTGAGGGGGGTTTAAAGGCCAATTGACGAAAGTAGGTAAACTCTTCTACACTTCAATCTTAGCAAAACATAGCAGGGTGTTCCTAGAGATGACCTTGAATAAGGTTTTTGTTATAGTTGAAAAATGAGCATGTTCAGCAAATTCCAGTGATCCAAATGTAGGTTTTGATCCCAAAGGTGATCACTAAAACCAAAACTGCCAATTGCTATGATCTCTTATATAGCTGATGAGAAGATCATTGCAATAAATGCAAGTTGAGGGTACAAGGACATGATTCACTAAAATGGATAAGTTGATAACGCTCACAAATGCTATTTTCCTATTTAAACTTGCTGAATCATGAACTGCGTAGGATATTACTTCCAATCCTAAACTATTGATGAATGATTTGTTCATTTTTGAGAGTATGATTGGTCGTATATTTCCAAGACCAATGCCTATCCATTGGGCAATAGAGTCACAACTGATCAAAGTAAAAACAAGTTGAAACCCCAATGGGCAATGAGCAATGCATTGACATACACCAAAGATTGTGATATTAATAAAAAACCAAGCATTAATAATGCATCGTGGGATTGCACAAATCCATGTATAATATGTATGAGTGATCGTTATAAGGTTTGCAGTGCATTAGAATGCTGTTACATTTGTCAAATCTAGTATTACACTTGTGCCATTTAATGTGGCAAAGAAGAAGCCCTAGTTGTGACTAATAGACTCCTCTAAAAATACATAACTGTCACAGTGATATTTTATTACAAATATCACTTACAATATTAACTTCCTTGGATTTCAAAGATATTGTTGCTCCCAAATTGGATTGGACTAGTGTGGTTTGAAATTCTAGAGCAGTGGTACATGTAGGCATTTTGAAACAGCTAATGACCAACCCTTGTAATGAAGAAGAAACTAGTCTTTATAGAAGCTGAGAGAATTGTGCCCTTTTTGCTTGTTGGAATCTAGAAGAGATCTAGAATTTCAAAATAATGCATTGGATTAATGCTAGTTTGTGTGGCTACACACCATCTGTTGTTGAAGAAATGCATTTGGAATCTTGTTTTGGGTGGGAAAACATCTTTTGCAACATTGTAGAGGTTGAATTGAGGCATTAAAGGCAGTTTGGAATTTGTCGGGGTAGCTGGACGAGTGTGTTGAGGCTTTGTGCAAATTTTTTAATGTTCTAGTGCTTGGTGGGAGTTTGTTGGAAAGGACATGAGAACCTAAGCAGAGATGAAGTGATTTGCGAGTCGGGAGTGGGGAGAGAAATAAAAATTGGAAAATGAAGTTGACAAATTCATTTGGGCCCTTGGGGTTTGAGGGGATGGATTTCTTGAGGTTAGGACTTGGGGAGGAAACATGGAACGAGAACTAAGGAAGGTAGCATAGGGATTGAGTCTTGGAAAGGATTGGGAATTAAGGAGTGAGAGGACTAGAAGGATAAGAACTCGGCCTAGGAAGGGTTTGGGAATCAGGGAGAAAGGGAATCATGGGGTTTGGAGTGTGGGGTGGACTTAGCACATGAAACATGGTGCTAGGGTTTAGGGTCCTCTCAGAGGTCTAGGTTCCATGGGGACAAGGAAAAGAAAGAAGGGGCCAAAACCCTACAAGGATTGGGAACTTTGGAATGTAGTTTCTTGGTTCCAAGTTGATTCACAAACTTGCTACTTGAGGGATCAAGAGGAGATAATAGAGGAGGTAGGGGCTAGGGTTTTGGGGAACTTAGAACACCGGGAATTGGTCCATAGGTTCGAAGTTTGTTTGGCATCCTATTGCTCAGGGGGTATAACAATGGCCTCAAAAACATAGACTTAGGATTTATTGAACTTTTGGTTTTAATTTGCACTTATTTTTCTATATGAAATTGCCCCTATGAAGGTAGCGCCCATCTTGGAGTTTGGCACGTGGTAGTTTTAAGAGGCATATCTGCCCGTTTCAATCTGCAAACTCATCTTATTTTGAGGCATCTATGACTTCTAAACAAGCCTGGAAGAGTTTCATTTCAGTTTGTCGCCAAGGGAAGTGATAACTATCATTTTAAGTGAATTGTCCTTCATGATTTAGGTGCCCAGATTTCTATAGCAGAGTTCAGCAGGTTTTGTATCAGTTCTTTTGGCTATTGTCCAAAAATTCTTAACGCATTTAGTGCAATTGTGTTTCCCTTATTGAGAGGATGGAAGAATCTTGTTTCTACAAGAAAGTTGTATACTACTGAACTGCTTGAAATTGAATCTTTTCTAAAGGGAAGGATGGTAGCTCACTTGAGGCATTGCACCCAATATCCTGCTGCAATCTGACATATAAGATCATCTCAAATATAATTGTTCCAAGGCTACAATTTCTTTTGAACTTATTTCCTTACCAATCAATTTTTGTTCAGAATTGACAGGCAACTGAATATCATTTTGTTCCAATACATAATCCACCCTATAAAAAAGAACGAGCTTCCTGGGGTCTGTCTTAGGGTAAATATATAGAAGGCCTTTGACAGATGCAACTGGCATTTGATCATTGACTCTTTAGAATCTTTTGTCTTCAACTACCAATTATTTGAATGGGTTGACCGCTGCCTCACGGGACGCTTTCAAAATAATTTTTACCAGGTCTCAAGGGGCCTAGGTTGGGGCATCAAGCAGTTTAAGGCAAGGGTGTTAGCGTGAAGATTTTCAAGATTAACTAGTGTAAGATTAGCAGGTAACTTAAATCATTTTGGATTTTATAGCATAAGGCATGAATGTGCAAATGATCAATTTGGTAGGTGTGCACTTGACAATTCATTGTTCATTTGAAAATTCATGCTGGCATTTTGCAAATGGCAGGTCACTGTTAATTTGGAATTCATATATGTTCACACGTGTCCTTAACCCACTAACCTCTTTAAAAAAAATTCAAATAGAGTAGTGGACATGACATTATTATTGCACCTTGGAGAGAACAGGCAGAATTGAAACAAGGTCACCCTAAATTGTTTTAGGTACTTATTAACAGCATAACAGAATTGTTGTCTCTGATATTGTATTATTTCTTTCGTGGATTCTATGCTATTGTTGTGAAATGTAGTTAGGCATGGGTGTTCTCAGCAATAATTAGCATTGTTGAAGTTTCCATTTCAACAATGAGGAGTGGACCCCCTATTCCTGTAGCTATATATCATAATGGGAGAATGCCTTTGATTCTTACTAGACTCATAAGATGGTGCAAAGAGGACCACCAGATCTACAAGTTGCCCCGTGCTTCATGAGGCACATGGATTCATAATTTTCAATTTGTGGATTATGCACTCCTCTTATCATGCAATACTCAGTAAGAGATCTTTAAATTCAAAGGGCATTTTGAACAATAATATTCTTCAACATTTTAATCCAATTCTGTTAATTAATTCTCAGCATACTTACTTCAAATAAGTATATTTCGCTTCTAACTTCACATCAAGCTAACCACAATCATGCTAAAGGGATGCTAGGGGTCAAAATTTGGAAGGAATGCAGCTTTGGATCTACAAGTGGTTATCTCTGGCAAGTAGCATTTAACTAATATCAGTAATGCTCCAAGTGCCTGTTTATCTCCACTCACTGCTTGCAATCTTGAATAAGGTTCTAAAGGAAATCTGTGACATACTAAAGCAATTTCTATGGAGAGGCTGAGAAAAAAATTATTTTTTACCTAATTTCATAGAACATAGAAGATGATTGGTAAGCAGAAAAAGGGAGAAGTTATAAACATAAAGAGCCTATCCATCTTTAACCAGACTCCTTATATGGAGCTGGCAAGGCAAGTTTATTAGGTCAATCCACTTTCCTGCGTCCAGATTTAAAAGGAGAATACTCAAATGATCAAACATTAAGCATTCCAGTCTAAATCCCTGGCCTAACCAGGGGTCTCTGTAATATGGAGACTCATTAGATTGGGACTGCAAATTTTGAAATCAACTCTCTGTAATATGGTGGCTCATTAGATCGGGACTGCAAATTTTGCAATCAACTCTTTGTAATATGTAGGCTCATTAGATTGGAACTGCAAAATTTGAAATCAACTGAATGTCTGCCAGATTTTGGGAACAAAACTGCAGTAACTTTCAAAAATAGATGCTCAGTAGCGACTACAAGGTGTGCAGGATGCTCTGCTCAATGACAATTTAGCCTATGCGGCTGACTAGACTCATGGTTGCTCTGAAATGCCATGGAATGCATTCATGATAAATTCTTACAAACAGGGCATCATAACACAATTAGAATAATTCATAGCACAACTCCAACAGAGATACACAATCTTTACAGGAAGAAGGACATTCTGGATTGAGGGAAAAAGGAGGTTGGACGATGTATGGTTTGGGAAGCATATCTCTCTCACTACAAAGCTTTGCCACAAATCCACTGGAGCATTGGCCTTGAAGTAATGATCAAATATGAAAGCCTTCTTATAGATCCTTCTCTATGGTAGTCCCGCACAACCAATGCACTTCAAGGAAGAGGTATACTAGGACTGACGAGATTTTCTAACAGTTAGCAAGCCACCAAATCATCTCTCCACCTTTTCATTCAATGTTCTTTTGCACAACATAGATATCAGATGATTGCAAATCTCCTCCCAATGACATGGATCACCCTTATCCCAAAATCAGCTATATATATCTAGTCATTCAAAATAGAAGAGAGCAACACCATTGGTTCCATAGAAAACAGACTGAAGGTAAGTAGCTACTCCACTTTGTTATGCCTAGAATGTTTCTCAGTTGTTCCTGGATAGGCCAGTATCAAAGCTGCAGCTATGCACCATAGTGTGGAGTTTGGCCATAAATACCATGTATTATATCTATGAGAATGCCCACAATTGAGAATAATAATGCTGATATTGTATATTTTTTATTATTTTAAGTGCTTTAGAAAATGCAATAATTTTACTTTCTTGTAAAGAATATATTATCACATTGTCTGTGAATTTAATGAATCCTCTATAGAAATTGTCTGGCTGATGTTTCATTTAAAAAAAGTTTCTATAGCCAACAAGGAAAGGTTCTTTGCCAATTTGATATATGATGAAATTGGAGACATATTTTCTGGCCTATCTCAAATGTTTCTATTTATTTCTCAAAAGGATCCATATTCTGTCTTCTTGCCTGGACAGGTTTGTGGATGCATTCGAAGGGGAGATTAGGGCTGCAGTAGAAAATGCAGTGACATCAAAGATCAAGGAAGGCATTATAAAACTTGATTCCTTGTTGCAGAATCTTCCTAAGGAAATAGGAGTTGACGGTAATGTCGCAATGAATTTTACAGTCATGCAAGCTCCTGATGTGGGTCCTAAATCAATCAGTATTGGAGTGGAAGGATTATTTGTGACAATGACTCCTGATTTTCGAGTCCACCGACTTTCCAATTTGCAACCTGGGATCTCTTGCAGTGGTTCATCAAAGATGTTGGAAATTGCATTGAGTGACACTGTGTTGAATTCAGCTGCTGAAGTGTACACTAATGTAATACTTTCTTGGTTCCTTCCTTTTACGCTTTGCATCTTTTTATTTTCTTTTGGATACTAGAGGACTAATTTTTTGGAGAAAAGGAAATATAGGTTATTGTGCAATCTCTACCCATCATTCAAAGGTCACTTTCTGATGTTTATGAAATGCATGCAGAAAGCACAATAGTAAAGCCTCTTGTACCTCTTTCCAAGGTAGATCAGTCATTGTCATTGAAACAAGAACCATAATTTAGTCTGTTATAACTCATAATAGTAATTTGTTATATAACTTAATTATAGAACAAATAGTTAATAAATGATAAAAAGTTAGAACTTAGGAGTGTCACTGATCATGGAATCCTCATATAATTATTCAGTTGTAAACTGTTACACTCCAAGGTTTATCATTGATAAAAAGGAAGTGAATTGATGCTTTGTATAGGTCATGCAATCGATGATGAAGAAGACAATGTCAACTGTTTCTGTTTGTCTTGTCACAAAGCCAAATGGAAGAGCCTTTAGAGATGCCATGTCAACAACTTGACCATCAATGGAAGGCAGTGAATGTTCCAGTTGACCCTAAATTTTGGCAAAAAAATTAGTTGAAATATGGAGATATGATTTATGATTGTCCTTTTCTCTTTGGGGCACTGCCTTCTAGTCATTGTTTCCTTTAGGTGAGTGTTTTCTTTGGTCCATAGTTGTCTTTAGATCATCGATTTATTAATGCCATTGGGCTATTTTTTGGGTAACTCAAGTTGTGCACGTTTTATTTTGTATAATGGTAGTTGAATGCAACAACTTGGCTGGAGTTCCAAGTTAGTGAGATAAAGTATACTGATGGAGAAACTAAAGAATAATGTAAGGGAAGTTCCTATATGTGAAATTGTTTTTAATTGATCATCCTCTATACTAATCCTTGTTATTTGTCATTGAATTTCTTGTAAAGTGCATGTTTTCTGAAAAAGTTTTCATTTGCAAGTGCGAGGAAAATAGTCTTGAGTTCCTTATTGTGATAACCCTCTAAGTGGCCCCATGATATTGTTCTTTTCAGTCAAAATTATTTGTACATTTAACCAATCAAGTGTTGGTTCCATTGGGTTCTGTCCTATTTTCATATTTAATAAAACCTCTTAACAATATCTAGCTATACTTATATCTATATTTGTTGAGCTTCTTTCGAAAGTGATGACATTACTATTGATACATACATGCTTAGTTATGATTTGGTGTGAATATTTGTTCATCAACAATATTGAAATCTAATGTTTGTAACCTAGTGTTGATGGTGTTTTTACGCACTATTTAACACAGAATAAAATACTAAGTATTCTATTCTCTTGAACAAAGACTCCCCAAATGCTAAGCTGCGTGATCAAATGGGATGACTCGAAGGTTCTCAAATGTCAAGTCTTGACATGCTCTTGGATAGACTTAGTTGTTTGCTGTGATATTGCTAGAATCAGAAAGTGGACTTACGTTGAATCTTGAATGCTTGAAATGATGCTAGAATGTAGGATTTTACTTGATTGAAAAAAAAGGAAAAAATGATGAGGGTTTAGAAAGCTATTCTACTCCTAGGAATGTAAGAGCGATGGACAATCTTTGATGAAATTCAACTAAGCTTTGCTTTGACATGCAGCGAACATCTCCACAAGGCTAGTGCAATCTCCTAAGGTAAGCGTATGATGTTCAAATCACCACTACAAGCATAGTTATCCTCAAGGCGAAACATATCAATGAAGAAAGAGCAATTGAAGTTAAGCTTGGCTAAGATGAATCCAGTTGACTACACAAGACACTTTACAATCGACAAGGTGTTAGTAGTATGGATGTACAAATTTCACCATTGATCATACACAAAGTTCTTCCATTCATCTAAACAACATGAAAATCAAATTGAGAAGTAGAGACCATGCAAATTGTAAAATCAACATATAAATTTCACCATATCTTCAATGAAATTACATGCTTATTACAACAAAGTTTTGACAACAATCTTTATCTTCTCCTCCTACTCTACTCTAATTATTTGCTTGCTATCTATTCATGAACTACTCTATTATCCTTTACAAGTGAAAGAGTGGAGCCTTATATAGTGCTCTTATTACAATTGAGTGGCTTAGATTGATTCACAATCAATGACCAAGATTGAAAGATAGAAACCCTAATTAGGGTTTGTTACACCCATTACAAAGCATTTAATGCTTGACCAATGATAAGATTACATTTTATGGGATACATGCCCTTCCTTGAATAATTGACCAATAGAGGACGTCGGTAGGTGCATTGAACTTTGTGCCTTCATGTGGTAGTTATCCTCTTTGGTAGATGAGTTAGGTACATTGAATCTGGACGTCTTATCTTAGAATGATATGATTGGATAAGTGATGACTGAGCACCACCTTAGCTTGCTCATCCTTGTAACTCATCACAAGTTGTAGATGAATGAGACATATCTCTTGATACTCAACATCTCCAAGCTCGATCAATGAATGAGACAAAGGTAGGAGACATTCCCAAATTGCATCGTCTTCTAACTTTGATTAACTCTTCTGAAACTAACTCCCGTCTCGATCACTTGCACCCTAGAGCTTCCATCTGGCTATACTGGCATTGATTCTTGGATTTAAGAAGGAAATTCAAGATTGTGTAAAAGTCCTTCCTTGAATGCTTGATGTTGGTCGCCACTCTTTGCCTTGTAGTGCTTAACTTGATTATTCATCATGCTGACTCCCTGTATCAGACCTGAAAAGACAATGAAAACACCTTAATCATGATTGTGAATTTATTATAAACATATCAATTTACCCTTATTTCCAGAAAAATAGACGTTATTAAGTCCTGATTTCATTTTAATAGTTTGGAGATGTTTTCTTTTGAAATTCTGGAAATGAACAACTAAAGACTAGAAATGATTTTTGACTTAAAATCCGATTAAAATGTGAACATATCTGCTCAAATCAGAATGCCTTAGCTGGGAAATTACTTTCACAATCAAGTCTGATTTTTAATGACTTAGCTCAGGTCTGCATCGGATTAGCTCCACCTATTTTTGACTTTCAACGGTCAAATTTTAATTGAAATGTCTCCTCGATGAGTCGGCATTCCTTGCTCTTGCTGGCGCACTTCCTACTTAATTCACACATTTAGGGGGCAAAGGAAGTCAACAATTCCTTAGTTCATTGTTTTGGGACAGCAAAGGAAATAATCCAAAATGCTTAAGTCGCGCTTTTAGCTAGGCAATGGAAATCACACAATCTTAAGTCGCACATTTAGACCCTCAAAGGAAATAAAACACCTTAGATTGCTGATTGGAAGAGGCAATAGAAATGATCAAAAACCTTAAGTCCTTGATCTAAGATGGCAAAGGAAATAAAATTCCTTAAGTCGCACATTTAGCATAGCAAAGGAAATCATAAAAACCTTAAGTCGCACATTGTCATTGCCAAGGGAAGTCTTCCAAAGCTTAAGTCACTGATTGTCATTGCCTAAGGAAGGAATGAAATCCTTATGTCGCACTTTTAAAGGGTCAATGGAAATCGTTCATCTCTTAATTCGCTCTTTTCCATTGGCAAAGGAAGTAACTGAAAATGCTTAAGTCACTTTTTTTGAATGGTCAAAGGAAGAGCTGACTTCGGCATTTGAAGTGGCATTGTTAATGCCTTAGAAACTTTTTTGATCTCCATTGTAAGGTTTGTGGGGTCCAAACATGTGGTGTGGCACAATAGTGGGGGAAGGTTGAAGGCAATGAGGTGGAACGGAGCGGCGAAGAAGAGGGAGTGGTAAGGAGAAGCCGTGGGGGTAAAGTGGAAAGGATGTGGGGGTAAGATAGGTGCCACGGTGAGATGTGGTAAATGAAGGATAGGATCGGGGTAGGATGAGTGACGTGGTAGGTAGGAGTTAGGAAACAAAAGTTGGGAGGAGGTGACGAAGAAGGTGTCGAGAAATAGGGAGGCATAAGGGATAAAGGGGATACCGTGGCAAATGAAGGAATTAAGGGGTTTAGGCTAGGATAGGATTGGGGTTATGAAGGGTGGTAAAGGAGTGTGGGTAGTGGATGGGTAGGCTAATGGGAGTAAGGGGTAAAGGATGTGAGATGTGGGTTAGAGTATGGGGAAGTTAGGAAGGTATAAGAGGTGGAAGAAAGGTAGGAAGTGGGGGTGATGGAAAGAAGGGTAGTAGAGGAAAAGAAGTTAGGAAATGGGAAGGTGAATACCATGGTTAGGAGGTTATAAAGGAAGGAAGATGAAGGATGGAAGACATAGGATGAAAGAAGAAGGATGGGTGGAAGGTGAAGGGTAAGAAAGGTAGTGAAAGGTGAAGTGGAAAGGTAGGAAGTGGAGAAATGATGGAAAGTTTGTGGAGTGAGATGGAAAAATGGAGAGATGGCAATGGTCGGGAATGGAAATGGGGGTGATCGGGCTTGAGCACCCACTAGCAGTGCTAGGAGAAGTGGAAGTGATTACGCCTTAGGTCGCATATTTCCAATGTCAAAGGAAGTAACTCAATCCTCAGGTCGAGCAAAGGAAGTGGTGGCAATGCCTTGGCTAGGCAAAGGAAGTGCATAAAAAATGCCAACTTAGCTGTCTTAATCCATTTGTTTTGAGCCACTTGATGGTAATTTGAACTCTAGCTCCTTCCTTATAATATTGACTCTCCAAAACAAGTCTGCCTTAGTCAAATTTCAGCACTTCAATTATGATTTTGCAAGCAAAAGATGATGATCAAATGGAATGATCATCATGAATCATTCATTTCGTAAGCCTTAAGAACTAACTGACCCCACTCCAACTCAAAGAAGGAGACTTGACTTGATCAACTCTTAGCCACTTAAGATACTACTCTTCTTCCAAGTGAAAGGCTAATAGCAAAAGACTCTACAACTAACTTAGAAAGCAGAAAAAAATTGGGGGTCCCCATTTGCAATGGGGCGATGTGTAAAAACGTCACAACACCTAGCTTCATAGGTTGTTCATTTTCAATATGTCATGATCGGGTGTTTTGTGATTTTGGAGTTCTAGCTAAATTATGTTATTCAAATCATTGTTGAAAGATAAATTTGAAAAGATTCAAGAAATATTGAACATAGGGGCAAACAAAATGGTCATTTAAGGAGATGTTAATATAATAATGTTTGTTTTAATGTTATGAGATGATAAATATAGAATTTATTGTTAATTAGATTTTAGGACAAGATTATATTTACTTATCAATAAAAGTATCATTAAGAAAATCACGTGTTTGGAAATATGAAACTTGGAATCACCATTTGGTAAAGTTAGTCAAAAGATATTTTCATTAGAAATTAAATCATTCGAACATAATGGGAAGATGTGGAACATTGAGCACTAGAGGGAATCTGTTTTGCCTCTAAGATGTGAACCTATCTCAAAAATGTGTTTCCCACCTGTTGACGTGTATTTTGTACACCATCAAACACAGAATAAAATACCCAAGGGTACCTTATCCTCTCTTGAGTAAAGCCTCTGAATGCTGAAGATATCGCAAAAAGGATCAATTAGGGTGACTTCAAGGTTCTTCGTTGTAGGATCTCTACGTGTGGATAAGCTCTTTGTGGTATGATGTGATTTGCTGGAATCACAAGGGGACTTACACTTGATGACTAAACTTCTGATTTGCTTTGAATATTGCTGGAATACAGGATCTTACTAGCTTTAAAATAAAGGAAAAAAGACGAGGGCGAGGAGAGGATCTAATCCTAATACTAAGAATGTAGGAGCAATGAATGATCTTTGATGAAATTCTAACTAAGTCTTGTTTTGACATCGCTGGACCATCTCCACAAGGTTAGTGCGATCTTTGAAGGAAAGCTTTATGATGTTCAAATCATCACTACAGGCATAGACACCATCAGGTTGATGCATATCAATGAAGAAGCGACAATTGAAGTTGAGCTTAAGCTGAATGATTCCAGTTGACTACGCAAGGCAAGTCTGCAATCAACAAACTGCTAGTAGTATGGATATACGAATTTCACTATCAATCAAGCACATTTCTTCCATTCATCTAATCATCTATCATCTAGGATTGAAGATTCAACAAGAAACCATGCATATTGCAAGAAACGACACACTTCGCCATTACTTCAATGAAAATGGAGTTTGTTTACAATCAATGGCAACAATTTCTTGCCTTGTCCTCCTATTCTACTCTAATTGCTAGACTAATTCGCTATTCTAACTACTGACTCTCTATCTTCTATTCTATTCTCCTTTTTAACTCCTTCTAACTGCTTCCTATCGCCTTTACAAAATGAAGAGTCGGGGCTTATATAGTGCCCATAATACAATTCGATGGCTAAGATCAATTTGAGATCAATGGCCAAGATTCAATAATGAAAACCCTAATTAGGGTTTGTTACAACCATTACATAACATTTAATGCTCGACCAATGAAATAATTGTATTGCTTGGACACATGTCTTCTCTAGAAAATTCAACCAATGGATAGCTGGGGTAGGTACATCGAAGTTTGTGCCACCTCCCATGAGTTAGGTACATTGAATCCAGACATGCTGAGGTGGATCAAACTGACTGGAGAAGTGATGACTGGGATGCCAACTCATCTGACACTTGGTTGATGTCAATTTGATGTTGTTGGGAAGCTAGCTTTAATTGACTCTTTTGAAACTATCTGCTTCTTCAACGAACCCTTTGCTTTGACTTCTTGTGTCCTTGATTTGCAGGATGATTGATGTACCTCGCCTTGGAATGCTGGATTAGAAGAGGTCGCCCTTGATGATGTTAGTCCGAAGAAGGCCGTCCTTGTCGATGCTTGACTGGAGGAGGTCGCCCTTGTCCTTGCTTGATCTTCTTGGAGGAGACCGTCCTTGATCTGGCTTGATTTTCCAACTCCGGGATCTCCATTTGATGCCTACACAAAATATTAAAGTTAGTCTTTTGAGCATCAAACCTCAAAGCATGAAATTTAAGACCTTTCAAAGGTAAAACTTAAGATATTAATTTGAAAAAAGTCATGATAAATCAAGAACTATACATTTTCAAATTAATCATGAATGGAAGTTGGATCTTCAAGACTCAGACTTTACAAAATTGCAATGGGATCACAATAAGTCTTGAATGAGATCTTCAAAAAAATAATTCTTCATACCTCCTCTTTGATTGCTTAACTACAAAACCTTGGCAAAAGATGAAAGAAAACCGGATTTTGATGGACAAGATTAGATTATAGTCCTCCCTTGGATGAAGTACGCCTCCTTTAGCTTGGAAAAGAACTTCACCTTCCACTAGCTTCTCCAAAATTTGGAAATTCGCCTCCAATCTAGCAAGAAATTCACCTCTCCAATAGCCTTCAATATGAATTTCGCCCCCCTTAGTCTCCACACTTAGTAGAAATTCGCTCCACTCCAGCTAGATTTCGCACCTTCAATTAGCTCTCCAAATTCACACTTGAAAGGATGATTGAATGATTTGAATTGTGAAAAAACACCTCCAATATATAGAGCGCTCACCTTCCACTTACCCATGAGGCCGACCTAGCAAATAAAAGGTGAAATAATAAATAAAACCTCAAAAGGAGTAGGCCGACTTGTCAAATAAAGGCAAAATAATGCCTTGTGCGCTCCACATTTAATTTTAATTTAAAAAATTAATTTTAAATGCCTTCACAATAAAGGTTCGATTTTTAAAGGCCTAAAATCAATTTATTAATGCCAATTTAATTTAATTTTTTTAAATGCCCCAAAGTTAGCAAATTTTGGTGAATTTCAAGGAATGTCAACGTTCAATTAATGCAAAAAATGAAGGATATCATCAATTTCGCCCTGGACCCTTGGTGAAGGCCAGGAGCGATTTTTTAATCTAGACCTTGCATACCTCCCTTTTTCCGCCCAAAACTTCATCTAGACATTTAAATGGCATTTTTAACTAGATTTTTTGAGTTTGATTTCACTTGATCTCTAAGAGGAAGGTGCCTTTAAGACTTTTTCGCCCTGGACCCTTGGAGAGGGACAGGAGCGATTTTTACTTTTGCTCTTATTCCTTCATCCTTTTAATTGCCAACTCTCAATGTGGGGTAAGTGATGATCTCTTTCATCCATTCCATACATGTTTAACTTGTTTTTGCAAGGCAAAATAGGTGTTCCAAAGCTTTTCGCCTTGGTCCTTCAGTGAAGGACAGGAGTGCTTTTCCCCATTGTCATCAAAATTTGTAATCTTTGCATCTCAATTCCACCTCAAGGCATTTTAAACCTCATTTCAAACTTATGTCAAGGCTTAGATTTGTCCAAACTTGAAGAGAAAGGGTGGATATTAGGTTTTTCGCCCTGGTCCCTTGGAGAGGGACAGGAGCGATTTTGCAAATCCAAGCTTATTCGTCCTTTGTTAGCCTTCCAAATTATCTTCAACGGGCAAAACACGCCTTCTTCCATTCATTTCAATCACAAAACTTGCTTTGTCCTTGCAAGAAAATTGCACTTTTTAGAAAATCGCTCTGGACCTTCAGCAAGGGATAGGAGTGCCTTTTGTCATCTTGGTATATTTCCTTGTTTGTGGACCACTCAAATTATATTCAACGCACAAATCATGTTTTCCTTGATCTCTTCAAATCATAAAATCATTTTGATCTTGCAAAAATAGTGCAAATTTGAAAATCAAGCTTCGGTCCTTCAGTGAGGGACAAGAGCGAATTTTGCCTTCTAGGCCAAAATGCTTCATCTTTCATCATGAAATGTCTTGGCTAGGGAAGATTTCATCTTGTTTCATGCTATGAATAAGAGTTCAAGTCCAAGAAAGGTCTAAAAATGTGTATATAAAGAAAATCGCTCTGGTCCTTCAGTGAAGGACAGGAGCGAAATTACCCTTCTAGGCAAAACTCCATCATTTCATTGTCTTTAATCAAATCTGGATGCTTTATCACGTTCATTTCGTCCTCCACCATGCCTTTGATGTCCCAATTTGGCCAAACAAGGTCAGGAATGACTCCAATAAGCTTTTTCGCCTTGGACCCTTGGTGAGGGACAGGAGCGATTCGCCTTGGACCTCCTGAGAGGGTCAGGAGCGAAATTCACTCTGGATCCTCAGTGAAGGACAGGAGCGAAATTTGACTTTTTGAACTCTCTATCAGGATAATTTTTATGGAATATAACATTTAAGTATAAGAAAGACTTATAAGTTATATTCCATATATACTTTCAGGATGTTTGAGAGTGGTTTCAGACCTCCAGGAGTTATATTGCAAAATCTAGTTTTTGGAGGTTTTTCAGTTTCCAGACTTAGTCAAATTTCAGGATCAGGACATTCCAGACTTAGCCAATTTTCAGGATCAGAACTCTCAGACTTAGCCAAAATTTCAGGATCAGGACATTCCAGACTTCATCACTCACCAACTTGACCTAACTTCAAGTAGAACCTGCTATCTAGGTGATCCCCTAGGCGACCCACAAAATGCAAAGGCTAACGGACAAAACCCTAAAAGGCCTAGAAAACAAACCCTAGAAAGCAAAAAGCAGGGGTCCCCATTTGCAATGGGGCGATGTGTGAAAACGTCACAACACCACCCTAGGGTATGTGTCTATTAGTTTGAGATGTGAAGCTATCTTTAAAATGTGTACACTACCTGGATATGCACATCCCAATTTTATATGTGAAACTATCTCCAACATGTGCATCGAAACCTAGGGTGTGCATCTCCTTGCTTCCATAAGTAGAAAATATATTGCGCCTACCTCCATGACATGTCAAATGTGTTCATGAAACCATGGCATTAAGCTTTTTGTAAAAGTCATGGTTATTTTTGTCAACATTTAGGATCATACTTTGTGATCCATCATTAGGAGAAGCAACTGATGTGAGGATTGTAGGGCTAGCCCAATATAATATTTGATGCCAAAGGGATGCAAACATTGAATAAAATAAATAAATGGTATGGTGAATGAAGAACAATTCATTCATTTGTCGTTTCACCAGATGATTGCATTTCTCAGAATGTATGTGTTCAAAAACACTTGTACTACACTTGCAAGTGGATGAACTACATGGTTGGCACAAAATGCTCATTACCATCCATCAAAGATTTTTGGCATCTTGGCCACAACAATTGCATCATTGCATTGAAAAACACAATTAATTTCAAAATTATATCATGTAAGATCTATCGAAATCCTAACGCAATTGCATGTCTACAATATAGAGAGATTGCCAAAATTTTATGGTGTCCACCTAGTTTGAAGGTCATCCTACCTTGCATGATAGGCATACTTGAGAAAAATCCCCTTGCCTACTTGTATATTAGTAGTTCTACCATAACTACATAAATCACTATTGGGATAGGGAACATTTTCTCATGCACTTGAGTAGGCCGTGTGTGACCTCAACATCATCTTTGAATTAGGGCCTATACAACAATGTTGGATTGAAATAGTATCTAGTGAAATAAATAGGGGGGTGCATTTGTTGATCCGATCTCTTATCAATTTTTTCCTATGTTGGCATGTAATTGTCATTATTTTCCATCCTACCCCTCTTCACCTCCTTGGCCAACCCTTTTCATGGCCCCATACAAATAGCCCATGGGGGCTTTCTCACCATACACTAGTCACAAAATTTTTACTAGAGGCTCTAAAACTTCGACAACCTATTCAAACACATCCCCCAAAAATTGCAAAGAAAATATACTTCACCTATATTTTGACATCCATTGGATTCATGACGCTGGGCTTCATTTAATTATTTGAAACAAATATTCACTTTAAATTCATTTTTAATCGGCAAGAGTTTGCATTGCAAGAAAGTGTGTAGCAAACTTTGTCACCCTTGGTCAAACTAGCTCCTTGCTATTTGTGAAGGAGAACATTACGCACAACACCCTTGTGTGATTGTAGATGAACTTGGTAATAGTGTGAACCTTTTGGGATACCTCCTGGACCCTTTTAATTTTTTTAATGTCCTTTAGGGTTAGATCAAGGTAGTTTGCTACATATAGGCTAAAAAGAATAGAAGGATACTTGTCCATCGAAAGTCTCCTAGTAGTAGCATTGTTTTTAATAGATTGAACCACTTATGGTGGCTCTACATCCATGATCACCTTGTCAAACAACATAGCCACATATTTAATCTTTTGATACATACATATATTTCAAAAAGATTGTGCCAATATCACAAGAGACAAGGAAGTTGATGAGAGTCAGGTTCCTTCTATCCATCCACCCATTTGATGTTATGGTGCATCCAATCTTTTCCAACTCTATGTCATGCCCTCGCCAAGACATCACAACCCTTGCCAATCAGATTGCAGCCAATTATACATATAAAACCTGGGTGATGAATTTTAATGAGGATAGCGATTGAATGAAGGGGCCGACTAAGATTAAAAGGAAAATAATTATTAGCGCTTGCTGAGAAATACTTCAAGGAAACGATTAGTTTTGAAAGGGTGTATCCTTTTCAAAGGAAAAGATGCGACTCCCTTGCATGAGAGGATATAAAGGGGAGTATAATTCATTGGTAGAGGGCGTCAATTGGAAATCAATTCAGCATATCAATTCAGACCTTTAACATTCAAACTACTAGTCATTCAACAATATATAATTTCAGAAATTCATTCAAGAATCATTTATAAAAGAATTCAAGGATTGATTTGTCAATCCATCAAGAGATATTAATCAGCAAGGCAAATCATCAATAAAATAGCAAATTCATCAAGTTATCGGTTTTAAATTCGAGGCAGTATTTTCAAATTGAAATGATGAAATCCCTTCTTGGTTCATGAGAATTGGAAGGTTGGGGGCCTTTCATACTCTTACTGAGTTTGGATCCAAATCTTGGTCGAGTAGGATGGAAAACCCCAAGGTAGGCTAAGGGTTAGAAGGTGATCCTTTCATGCCCTTGGCATGCTAAAGACGTGGTCCTTGGTATTGTCACTGTTGAGTTAGGGTCAAAACCCTCTAATTCAGCAAGTTTGCAAAGCATTTCCAAAGAATTCGCGATTTGATCAACTTTGGGTATTGTGCTATAATTTATTGACCTGAATATATATC
This sequence comes from Cryptomeria japonica, assembly GCF_030272615.1. Classification (NCBI taxonomy): domain Eukaryota; kingdom Viridiplantae; phylum Streptophyta; class Pinopsida; order Cupressales; family Cupressaceae; genus Cryptomeria; species Cryptomeria japonica. Next base: position 85,407,526 of record NC_081414.1, on the reverse strand, counting down.
ATAATTTGTAATCTTTGATAAAACTATTATCATATTTTGAGTATTATTGTTTAAAAGAATATCCAAAAAGGGGAGATTTCACTCTAATTGATGTTTGTTAACAACGTTCCTAACATCCTCTACTACATCATTGAGCATACCAACTCTTAATGTCTCTTTGATGGGATTTTGAACCCAAGACCTGAAACCTTAATAGCATCCACCATTCTTTGTGAGTATGTAGATTTGACAATATGGAATTCTAGGCTAGAGTAGAACCAAAAATTTATGATCACCTTATTCACCTATTCATGGATGTTTTTCTTTTATTTTCTATTCTCCAAAGTGGTTTGCGATTTTGGTGTACTACAAGGTGCAAAGAAAGAATAATGTTTCCTCTAGTTGTATTTGGGCTATGTGCTATAGAAGTAGGTTTTGATTGAGACTCCTTCAAAGACTCTTGTGCACTAGCTGCCTCATTCAAATGATTGTCCATACTGTCTACAGAATTAGAAGCCACTTTTGTCTTAGTTCTTTCTTTTTTAAGCCTTATAATAAAAAGTTGCCGATCCATTTGTGCTTGATATGTGATATTCGTAGGGCACTTTGGGCAAGTGGTGGTGTCATGCCTAGGCTCCTTCACTAAATGCTATTTGAAGTGATATATGCCTTTTTGACGTCATTTAAACAAACATTGTGTCTGAACTTGTTTATACTTGATTTTTACATGCAATGTGCTCACCTAAAGTCTCTCCGGTGTGGTATGATAACCAAATCTATAAATAAAACTTGAATTCAATCTTTCGTGTACAAGTTAAATCAGGACTATTTTGGAAAAAAAACCATAATCCTCTCAACCAAATCAAAGTAAGGGTGTTTATTTGAGCATGGATCATTAAAATTCACTCAATTTAAATTTGTATACTGTTGAATAAAGGAATTTACAGGCATCAACTATTAAATGATTTTGTTGGAGGTTTATCTCATAAATCAACACTTGTCAATGATTCTTCGATTCATCATATGTGAGATATTGGAAAATTCAAATGAATTACATGCTTCAAAGATTACCAACGGGTGACCATCTCTTAAAGCAAGAAAGAACAGTTAAAGGTAGTAATAATCGAATATAATAATTCTTAAAAGGACAGTAACAAACTATAGTCTCTAAGTAAATAACGATGTCTAATAATGGGTAGTAATAATTAGGTATAATAGCTCTTAAATGGACAAAACAAACTACAATCTCTAAGTATACTAAGATAACCAAGAATAGGTACCAACAATCACTAACCTTTTTCTCAACTAAAAAAATATATACATATATTCTGAAAACCAATTCAGAAATACTGAGAGGTGGGGGGTGAATCAGTATTACAAAAATATTAACAAATGAAGCCACACAAAATTAGTAGATTGAACATTCAAAGAGAAGATACAATTTATCTCGTGGAAAACCCTCTCGGGTAAAAAACCATGGCACACAATAGCTATCATTATCAAAAAATCGGCTCCAACTCAGTTACATACAAGAGCTACAACTCTTAAAGAGTACCGACTCCATGTAGCAGAGGCACTGACCTCTAATTGAGCTCCAACTCAATATAGAAAAAACAATATTTTTAAGAACATCCAGCATACAAAACTACTCTATGCTCTGTCAATTCAAACAATGAGTATAAAGAGAAGATATAACAACACTACTGTCTTCAAAATTGTCAAACACACTCCAGTGAACAAAGACTAAAGGTCTGAGAAAAGTTTTTCAGTGCTTAGTAGGTCTATCAATGGACTATCTCTGTTATAATAGCATCATGAAAGACTATAAAAGCACCCCTCTTTGTATACAGTATCACTGTGTTAACTTTCTGCTGTCAAACTTCACCATCTGAAAAATAAAACAAATTCTTCACAAGTATTCTCCACACACACCTATTCAACAAACTTAGAAATTTCTTTTGTCACACCATTCTTCAGCAACCCAGTTAGAGAGAGGATAAACCTGATATAAAATATTTCTTAAGCCATAGTGAAACTCACGCATACTTCATGCAACCAAAAACATGTTGTGTTTCCTTCTATTTCTAATAAAATTAACACACCATTTTTAACCTCACAGAATTACCAACTTGTCATACCATAAAAAAGTTTGGATCACCCAGTATATACATTCGACACAACAAATGTCAAAGTAATTCTTTAAAAAAGAAAAACATCAAACACCTACCACCACTCATAAAGAAAACATCGACAAAAAAAATATGCCACATAAGAAGCAAATCTCATGCAAGCTCAGATTTTCAAACATATTCACAACTAAAAAATGTACCAAGAAGAACTTGCTGTGACCATCTTTCAACAAGGATACACAACTGTCCAAGAAGAGCTAAAAAATGCATTCCATACTGCCGTAACAAATTTCTGAAGAGGACAGCACTAGAAAGTAGAGTAAAAAACGTATTCGAACCTGACAAAAACAATTGTCATAGTGTAATCATAATGTATGATGTTGTTGACAAGAAACTGCCACCACTTCACACACTCTGCAAAAACAAATAGCTAATTTAAACTCCTTTTCTAACACACACAATAGATGTTTAAAAACATAAACTTCAACTGCTACAACGTGGGCATAGGAAAGATAATGTCCTAGATGTTGCGAACATAGTCATGAAAACGAACAGCTGAAAAGCTAATGCTCGCTCAGATTGACATTCATCTTCTCCCTTTTTCAACCAAAGTACAACTTCCACATCAAAACCTCACAACCAAATTCACAACAAAGGGAATGAAGATGATTCGATACAAAACAAATCTTCAAAACAATTACGTTCACATTCCAAGCGCAACCATATATCAAAGTGAAAAGGAATTTTCAAAACAAGACAAGTAATCACTCTGACATAAGGATATCATAACAGCAATGCTGAATAGCTCTGAACACAACAATCCAACCCAAACGAACTGAACAAAACAGAAGATAACATCTAACATTTGATTATCTGAACAACTGCTCTCTACCAATCTGAAACAAGGAACAATGCAACTCAACAGGACTGATTACACACCTGGACGTCAACCTTGGACATCAATGACAACATACTAAACAATATCCCCCTTTTGTCATTGATGGCAACCAAACTGAAACAAGAAACAATACTGAAACTCCCGCTATCTCATTACTCCCCCTTTGACATCAATGACTAAATTAGGTCTGTATATCAAAAATCAAATTGCATAATTGAAAATGGGCCATAAAATATGACAAGAGATACTACCCCCGAGTCCAATTTGTAAATCAGTGATGGAGTGAAATCACTCCCAGCTTTTGTCTCAAAACTTCAAATGTCTCCTTTGGTAGTGGCTTGGTAAACAAATCTGCAATATGTTCTTTAGAAGACACATTCCAACTTAACTTGCTGATTAGTAACCTGTTCTCTCAAAAAATGATATTTAATGGAAATATGCTTAGTCTTAGAGTTCACGACTAGATTATTTGAAATATTAATGGCACTCCTACTATCACAAAAGATAGAAATAGGATGATCGTACTCTATCTTAATGTCTTTCAATGTTTGCTTCATCCAAAGTACCCGAGTACAACAAGACACAACTGCAATATACTCAGCTTCAGCTGTAGATAAAAAAATAGAAACCTGTTTTTTACTCAGCCATGAAACAAGCAACTACCAAGAAAGAAAGCACCACCACTTGTGCTCTTTCTATCATCAACTGAACCTCCCCAATCTGCAGCAGTATAGTCTTGTAAGTGTAAAATCTTTACCTATAAGATACCATAAACCAAAATCAATAGTACTCTCAAGGTACTTGAAGATTCTTTTAGCTGCTTGAACATGAGTGTCCTTTGGTGTGGTTTGAAATCTAGCAACATAACCAATAGCTTGCACAATGTCAGGTCTAGTAGTTGTAACATATAACAAACTTCCTACCATAGACTTGTAATAAGTTTGATTTACATTAGGAGATTCATCATCTTTGCTAAGTTTACATCCTGTTACCATAGGTGTACTTACAGGATTGCAATCTTCCATCCTAAACCTCATCAACATTTCTCTAATGTACTTGGTTTGAGAGATATATATATCTTTTTCAGATTGATGAATTTGTAGCCCAAGAAAGAAAGACAACTCACCCAACATTGACATTTCAAATTCTTTCTTCATATTCGCAGCGAAAACTTTGCACACGTCTACATAATTGCTACCAAAAATCAAATCATCAACATAAACCACTACAACCAATATGTGTTTACCTTCTTCTTTAACATAAAGGTTAGTGCCTTCCATTCCTCTTCTGAATCCTTGTTGCTGTAGATATTTATCAAGCCTGGCATACCAAGCATGTGGGGCTTGCATAAGGCCATAAATAGCCTTTTTCAGCTTACACACATAGTCATGATTCTTCGACAAAATAAAACCATCAGGCTGTTCTATATGTTCTATATACAGTTCTTCATTCAGATTACCATTAAGAAAAGTAGATTTGATATCCATTTGAAAAATCTTACAACCTTTGAAAGAAACAAAAGCTAAGAACATTTTAATTGCTTCAAGATGTGCAACAGGAGCAAAGGTTTTGTCAAAATCAATATCTTCCACTTGAGCATAACCTTTGCAAACCAGCCTTGCTTTGTTCCTTACTACTTGGCCATCTTCATTCAATTTGTTTCTATAGACCCATTTTGTGCCTATCACATTCTTATCTTTGGGTCTAGGTACAAGTTCCCATGTTTCACTTTTCTGTATTTGGCCAAGCTCCTCTTTCATAGCTGCCACCCAATGTTTATCTTCAGCTGCTTCTTCAAAACTCTTTGGTTCAATCATGGACAACAAAAAGATATCTTCATCCTCATAATAATTTACATTTCTCCTTGTAACTCTAGTTCTGCTCTTAGGCAAGATTTGATCAATGGGATGATTTTTCTGAACAAACTTATAAGGAGTCTTAGATGTGGTCTTACCATGATCAACTTCAGATTCATTTTCAGAAAAAGCATCTGCTGCCCCACGCTGAATACTTGAAGAAGTATTTGATTCCTATGGTTGAACACTTTTTGAAGTATTCTTAGCACTACTACTTGCTGTCCCAGCTTGTACATGAGATGAAGAAGGTTGAACAACACCTTCCATTTCATCTTTTTTAGCACTTTTCTCAATTCATATGGTGTTTTATTGTGCTTTGCTTTGATCATCCCTCTGTTGTGAATGTAGATAGTAGTATGAACTGCTTCTCTCCAAAATGTATCACTCACTTTTGACTCATTCATCATACTTCGAGCCATCTCTTGGACTGATCTGTTTTTCCTCTCAACAACACCATTTTGTTGAGGTGTCCTAGTTGCTGAATACCATTTTTCTCACAAAAATTGATAAACTCATTAGAAGTAAACTCACCTCCATTGTCTGAATGTAAACAATTTAATTTTCAGACGTGTTTCATTTTCAACTAGAGCCTTGAAGGCTTTAAACTTCTCAAGTGCTTCTGATTTTTCTTTTAAAAATGTAACCCAAGTCATGCGTGAAAAATCATCAATCAAAAGCATGAAGTATTTCTCACCTTGCAAGCTTGTAGTTCTTGTAGGATCACACAAATCAGTGTGTATCAGCTCAAGAGGTCTAGCACTGGATAATTCCTTTGATTTGAAGCTTTCTCTAGTTTGTTTGCCCATCTAACAATCTTTGCACACAACATCAGAAGGTTTAGCAAGTTGTGGCATGTCTCTAACTGCTCCCTTCTTGCTGATTTGAATCAGATTATCAAAGTTCATGTGTCCAAGTTTCTCCTGTGCCACAACCAAGCTTCATCTAGTTGACTTAACAACACTTTTCACCATTAGTATCATCAAGAATATACAGATTGTTAGCAGTTCTACTAGCATTAGCAATATGCTTAACACCTTTACTAATAACACAACAATTTGAATTAAAGATCAAGCTATGTCCCTAATCACATAGCTGACTCACGGTCAACAAATTATGTTTCAGCCCTTTTACATATAAACATTTTCAACCTTAATTTCACCATTGTTTAATACAAGTGCACCTTTACCTGCAACCCTTGCAGATGAATTGCCACCGAATCTAACTTTACCGCCATTCATCTTCTTAAGGGTCATAGATATGCTTTTATCCTCAGTCATATGTTTGGAGCAGCCACTGTCAACATACCAAATATCCTTTTCATTTTGGGCAGAAAGGTTGTTTGCACAATTAAGGACTTTTCAGTATTTTCTTTCTCCTTTTTCCTCCAAACTTTAGTATTCTCTTGTGCCTTGCTCTTCGTTTCAACCTTCTTGGTAAAGCCTGCCAAGCCATTCTTACAAACTCTTGCAGAATGACCAAAGTTATTACATTTATAACAAATAACATTATAATTCCTCAGAGGTGCAAATGAATTCCTATTCACAAAATTGAAATCTCTCCTAGCAAACGCTCTACAATTTATGGCTTTGTGACCAAAATAGTTGAATGTAAAACAGTAACCATAAAAGTAAGAGTTATTTAACCTACCCATATGAGTTTGTCTAGTAGTAGAGGACATTTTGAAAGCACTATTTCTGTTTTTAGAGAACGAATCTCTTGTGTTATCAGCATTAGACTTCTGCTGTTCACTTTTTGTAGATTTTGAGCATTGACCTTCTTCATGGCCAACTCCACTTTTATCAAGAGACCGTTTTTGAGAGCCTAATAAACCATCCAAAGTCATAGTATCTTTTTGATAAATCCTTTCACAATTCAACAACTATGACAATTTATCCAACTTTCTTAAAGAAACAACTTCAGCTTCAAGCCTCTCACAAATTTGTTCTTTGTCCTTAAACTGTTTTCTATGATCCTCTTCAAGTTTCTTTGCTTCTTCAATCTGAACCTTCAGATGAACGATAGACTTTTTTGCTACCTCTAATGCAAGTGATTTTTTAGGATTTTTGTTACTCTCTTCTTGTAACAACTACATTAAATTTTGATTTTTTTTTCTTAACTTCTTAATTTCACTTAGAGCGTGTATAAGTTCTTGCTCAAGATCTACCTCTTGCTCTTCTTCATCAAAGTAGTCTTCTTCTTTTTGATTTTCAGTGAAGGTCTCTTCTAAAGCCATGAATAAAATCTTGTCATTCAAGGACTCCTCTTTACTACCATCTAATGAACAACTTTTCTCTTTAGAGTAGAAACTTCTTTTGAAATTACGAGTCTTCTTTTCTTTTCTTATGAATTTCTTTTTTACTGAACTTAGGATCCTTCTCAAAGCTGCTGTCCTCATCCTTTTCATAAGGACATTTGGCTGCAAAATGTCCTACCTTGCCACAGTTAAAACACTTGAGAGACAACATACCTTTATATTTATCAAAACCTCTCTTCAACTTTCTCATGAACAATGCCTCTTCAGATTTGGAACTATCATCATAACTATCACTAGAAACTTGTACCTTTTGTTTACCTTTCTTAGAAGCTTTAAATGCACTTTCTTTATTCGAAGAAGATTCAGTATTCGTTCTCATCTCATAGTCTGTCAGGATGCCATGAAGCTTGTCAACAGACAACTTGTCAAGCTCAACCATCTCTTCAATAGCTGAAACTTTAGCGATTTTTGGAACAACAGTATTATCTTCAATCTTTTCACCTAAGACTTTAAGAGAATTTACAATTTCGTCAACTCTTAAAAAGTAAGAAGCAACACTTTCTTCTTCCCACATTCTAAAGCTTTCAAACTGCATTCTGTGAGTTTGAAGTTTGGCATTTTAAACTTTTTCTTCTCCTTCATATGCATTTTGAAGTTTTTCCCACATGGTATGAGCTGTATCACAATGCATGACCTTTACAAATTTTGATTCTGATAAGCCACACAATATTGCATTCATAGCTTTAGCATTATTTTCAAATGCCTTCTTTCCATCAGCATCTGTAGGAGGTGCAGAAGGAATAGTATAACCATTTACCACGCTCATCCAAATGTCAAAACCAAGAGACATCAAATAGGTCTTCATTCATACACTCCAAAAGGCATAGTTAGAACAATTCAACAAAGGAGCTCTATTAGTTGCAAGTCCTTCAAGAACACTCATCTTGTGTGCAAAAGGGATCAATCTTTCAAGCTTTTAAGCTTTAAAAGAAGGTATCTGGCTCTGATACCAATTCAAAAATACTAAGAAGGGGGGGTGAATCAGAATTACAAAAATATTAACAAATGAAGCCACACAAAATTAGCAGATTGAACATTCAAAGAGAAGACACAGAATTTATCTTGTGGAAAACCCTCTCGGGTAAAAAACCACGGCACACAATAGCTATCATTATCAAAAAAAGGGCTCAACCCCAGTTACATACAAGAGCTACAACTCGCAAAGAGTACCGACTCCATCAAGCAGAGGCACTGACCTCTGATTGAGCTCCAACTCAATATAGAAAAAAACAATATTTTAAAGAACATCCAGCATACAAAACTACTCTATGCTTTGTCAATTCAAACAATGAGTATAAAGAGAACATATAACAACACTTCTGTCTTCAAAACTGTCAAACACACTCCAGTGAACAAAGACTAAAGGTTTGAGAAAAGTTTTCCAGTGCTTAGTAGGTCTGTCAATGGACTATCCTTGTTATAAAAGCATCATGAAAGACTATAAAAGCACCCCTCTTTGTATACAGTATCACTGTGTTAACTTACTGCTGTCAAACTTCACCATCTGAAAAATAAAACACATTCTTCACAAGTATTCTCCACACACACCTCTTCAACAAACTCAGAAATTTCTTGTCACACCATTCTTCAGCAACCCAATTAGAGAGAGGATAAACCTGATATAAAATATTTCTTAAGCCATAGTGAAACCCACACATACTTCATGCAACCAAAAACATGTGTTTCCTTCTATTTCAAACAACATTAACACACCCATTTTAACCTCACAGAATTACCAACTTGTCATATCATACAAAAGTTAAAGTTTGGATCACCCAGTATATACATTCGACATAGCAAATGTCAAAGTAATTCTTTAAAAAAAAAAAACATTGAGCACCTGCCAACACTCATAAAGAAAATGCTGACACAGAAAAATGCCACCCATAAGAAGCAAATCTCATGCAAGCTTAGATTTTGAAACATATTCACCACTCAATAACACACCAAGAAGAACTTGCTCTGACCATCTTCCAACAAGGATACAAAGGTTGTTTACCTCACTGGGTAAACAGGAAGAATACAGAAATTGAACAGCAATGTACAATGCAAATATAAAAGAAGTACCAGAATAAGCTTTCCATTAATGTCAAAGGATGTTCATATTATATCCGTCGTTCACAATACATCTCTCAACACCCGAAGGTGATACAATATATGACTGCCGAAGGGGTGCGACCCAACCGTCGCGACTCCAACTACCTACCCGTCGGCTAACTAACTTTTGATAATTAACATTACTAACTATACACTTTTTCCCGATAACATCATCCCCCCCAAAAAAGAAGTCGTCTCCGACGACTAACAACAAAATGGAGACAATGTAATATAAATATACAACCAAGTGAAAGTCAAGGAGGGGGCTGAGGAAGCGTCCCTGAAGTCGAAGGGTGAGATGCGGGTGGCTGGGCCGCCAGGCAGGCGCGGAGCTCATAGACCTGCTGGGTGCGTGCTGCCACATCTCGCTCTGCTACCAACACCTTCTCTAAGGCAGTCTTCACCATAAGCGCAGCCTCCAGTAGCTCCCTCTCCTTGGTATCGGCGGACTCCGTCATGCGAACCAACTGAGCCTGAACAACATCTAACTCCTGCTGGATGAGACTCCGCGCACCCTGTTCCTCTGAAAGACGGGCGTCCACCGCAACCTTCTCTGCACGGGCTGCCTCAAGCTGTGCGACCAACTCTGATCTCTCGGCTGCCCACGAGGCTTGTTGCCTGGCCGTGTCCCGCTCCAACTCCACTCGAGCAGCCTCGCGAACCGCGGACTCATGCTGTGTCTGGCGTAAGGTATAGTAGGCCTCCCTATAAACCTGCTCAATCTCCCGGACGAGAGTCGTCACCCTACTCTCCACGACGGGCTGAGGCACACGCCAAGCCTCCAACATCGCCTCCGTCTGGGTAACTGGCCACCCTCGTGCCTCAAAACATGAGGTGAAAGCTGCGGGACAGCCCTCTCTCATAAACTGGAGGACCTGCTCTAATTCCTCCACAACCTGCTGTAGAGACCGTGTCTGGGCCGCGGCCACCACTCGCCGACCCCTCGTCACCATATCTGCCAGATAAACCTCAATATCCTCTCCCTCTAGCCCCGATGTAGGTACAGGAAGCCCTCGTGGTAACTCAAAAGTCTCCTCAACCACACCAACTGCATCCCGCTGGCCCAGAACATCCTCTCCAAGGACCTGTCCCTCTGCTGGTGCCTGCGTCTCCGCCGAGGAATCCTCCAGATCCACCACCTCAGTGGGAGGCTCTCGTCGAGGTGAGAGTACAGCTGCTCCTACAGGTGGCGTCACTGTCATCTGGAATCTCCGGGTCAGCCAACTCCCCATAGCCGCCACCGATGGAACTGCACTCAACACCTCCGACCCTCTCTCCCCCTCGGAAACATGTCCCGCGATGGGCTCCTCCAACAAGGAGGCAGCAACCGTCACCACTGCATCGGATCCCACGACGTCCAGTCGTACTTGAGGCTCCGTCGCAACCATCTCCTCTGCCAGGCCTCCCTGCGGTGGACCACACAACTCTGCCGTGCTGGCAGTACATGCCTCTGTGGGAGTCAGTCCTGCGGCTGGTATGACGGAAGGTGCGGCCGGCTGCATGGGCCTGAGTGTAACGGGCGTGCGGCTCTGTCCAAATGCCGGAATCGAAGTACTGCCCGCGGACGGCCCCACAAGTGTGCCAAGTGGGAGTGTGGGTGGTGCAAACAACACTCGCTCTCCGACGGGCTCCATCCTCCCCTCGTCTGTGGCCCGACTACTACTGTCGTCCTCATCCTCTGAATCCTCGGAATCCTCTGCACTGCTAGAAGTTTCTCGCCCACTATCTGGTGCTGCTGCGGTGGTCTCTAATACCCGTTTCCGCTTCGCGGAAGAGTGTCCAATATCCAGATGTCGCCAATGCATGATAGGAGGCTCACCCTCCGCCAAGGGTCCCTGTGGCCGTACCTCCAACTGAGCCTCTGGCACTGCTTCCCGTGTAGCCTCCAAGAACAGTCCAATGGCATAGTGGGGCATGTAAAAGGTGCGCTGCTCCCTCATCAGGAATGCGCACATCCGCTCTGATAACAAGGTAGCCCAATCATAGACGACTCCGTTCATCAACCCGTTCATCAATACTATCTGTGGTAGAGCGATGTCTGATGCCCTACCCGACCCTGTCAACCTGCTTTTGATGACGTCCATAATGCATCGCCAGTGACCCTCTGCGACAAAGGACCTGCGCATCCCACGACCCTTCGTGGCGTCTACGATGCTCGCCAACTCTGCAGGGGTCAAGTCTCGGGACACTCGCTTAATCCAATGTTCCTTTTCTTCCCGTGTCATCTTCTTCGGCTTCAAGTCCACTTTCTTGCCATGTATGCCTGGGATGCCAAATACTCTGGTGAAATCTGCAGGTTTGAAGGATATGGTGATATCCTTCCCCAAATACTCAAATGTGCTCGTCCGTGAGCGGCTATCAAAGGTATCAACCATATATCGCAATGCTCCCTCGTACTCGCGAATGGCGAACACAGGCATCCGTATAGCCCATTCTACCCCTGCTCGGCGAAGACTTGTTTTCACCAAATTATCATCCGACGTCTCTTGCCACCATTTCCGACATTCCACCCCATTCAATCCCTCAAAAGTGATATTCTGTGAAGTGGAGGTGTTCTTCCCTCGCATAGTGGGCTGCTGTAGTGTTTTTTTCTTCTCTCTGTCTTCCATCGTGCCGCCTGCTATTCGAACACCTGAAGGGAGAATACGTGCATCCGGCTTCCTATGGCTGCTATCCTGCAATTGTTTTTTCCAGTTTCTTTAGTAATGTTATCGGGAAAAAGTGGATAGTTAGTAATGTTAATTATCAAAAGTTAGTTAGCCGACGGGTAGGTAGTTGGAGTCGCGACGGTTGGGTCGCACCCCTTCGGCAGTCATATATTGTATCACCTTCGGGTGTTGAGAGATGTATTGTGAACGACGGATATAATATGAACATCCTTTGACATTAATGGAAAGCTTATTCTGGTACTTCTTTTATATTTGCATTGTACATTGCTGTTCAATTTCTGTATTCTTCCTGTTTACCCAGTGAGGTAAACATTTGGCGCCGTTGCCGACACGAACTCAGGACCGGAAGACACGGATGGCGCACAGACACAATGGGCCTACCCGTTGGTGAGGTGAATCCCGAGGTCGACGATGCCCAAACAGAACTCTATATAGGAGAAGACACTGCAACGAGAGAATTTTCGATTCTACTCCAAGTAGCCATTCAGACCCACGTGCGACGAGAGGCGGCGGAGGCAGGAGTCCCACCAAGTGCCGTGTGGACAGCGTTGGAAGTGAGTCCGGAGGTAAATCGGTTGATGAACCATCTCCCTCGACTGCTAGCACAAGCATCGTTGGCACAACAAGCTCGCCTGGAGGAGATTGCCCGGGAGGACCGACGCCAAGAAATTTTGCAACAGTACGAGGAACGGGAAGCAGAACGAGATGGCGCCAGGGGCATTTGAACCGTGACCCATACGGGACGGAATAAAGAACACTTACTGTAATAATTATGTCATATTGTTGGCATAAACTTGTCTTCCACATTATGAATGAATAAAAGTGTTCTACTTTTTATGTCATTAAAGCTGTCTGGGAATTAATGCCCAATACACTGAATAAAGACAAAAATAAGCAACAATATATAGATGAACGTGCAGTAGCCCAACGTGCCTTGATCCTTGAACAGCAAGCGGAAAGGCGACAGAGGTATAAGCGAAGAGAGGAGGAACGCTCCGAAGGGGACGGTGAGGCCAGAGGCCACCCACGGAGTCGGGAGGAGTTACTTGCGGAAACCCGCCGCAGGATAGAGTGTACCCAAACTCAGTTGAGGGAGTTGAGGGACTTGCCACACACACCAGAGGCTAGCAAAACTCCAAGGAGTGGGGAGGAGGTAGTAGAGGGAGAAGACACCGGGGCTGCCAGGAGTGTCGGAGGGACACCGGGGCACGGCGGTCAAGCACCCCTTATAGGATCTGACCCATCAGGAGTAGGACAACAGCCACCACCAGTGGTAAAAAGGCAAGGTATGGCACAAAAACAAAAACTTCCAAAGTTCCATGGGGATGGGAAAGAAGACCCTGTCCGCCACTGTCGCACGTGTGAAACAATTTGGGGAGCGAATGGTGTTACCGACGAGGACGATTGGGTAACACAGTTTCCCGCAACACTGAGGGGCGTAGCCATCGACTGGTTTTCGGATGCGGACAAGGCCAAAATTGGCACATGGGCAGACCTAAAGAAGGAATTTCAAGCAGAGTTTCGTCTCCTAAGAGACGATAATGAGATCGTAGCCGAAATCTACAGCACGAAACAGAGGAAGGACGAGACTGTCCGAACCTACAGCCGGCGGCTCAAAGAGCTGCTAGGAAAGATGGAGAACCAGCCGGCAGACGGATTGAAAAAACGGTGGTTCGTGGAAGGCCTAAAGAAATCCCTTAGACGAAAAATGAAGATAGTACCCCCTTCTTCATATTCGGACGCCTATAACAGGGCAATGGATTTAGAGAGTGAACAGAAGACGTCCAAGAAGAAGAAAAATAAATCCTCGACGGACGATGATTCCTCTTCGGACAAAAGTGATAGTAGTGATGACGACTCTAATCGGAAGGTACGGGCTCTCCAAAAAGATATGGAGCGAATGATGAGAGAGATAAAGGCAACGAAAGGAAGCACAAGCAAGGGCGACGAAGGGGAGTTATGGTGCACGGACTGCCGTACCGACGGACACACCAAGGGGTCTTGTCCGAAAAAAGCATTTTGTGATATTTGTCAGATTGCCGGACACCTTACCAAGGAGTGTCCGTACAATATGAGGACTCGTAGCCAACAGGTCCTCTTTGCAGAACCATCTGCGTCAGCTGGCACGTCCCAGCCTGCGAGCAACAACGCCTCGTCTGGCGGCTACCGAAACAACAGGCGAGGAAGAGGCAATAATAACAATACGAATAATAGAAGCCGAATCCAATACGACGCTAAAGGGCGGCCGATGATACAATGCCGAGCTTGCAATCACTGGGGGCATTTCGCTAGAGACTGTACGGTGGAGGAAGCACCACAAAAACTTTGCAAGTGGTGCGGTCCCGGGGACCATGATGATGGCAATTGTCCCAAATCTGGCGTGAACCTATTGAATGTAGAAACGGAGGATGCACTCGCCATAACAAGGTCCAAGACGAAAGCAGCCACTTATCCAGACCCCCGTACGGAAAAAACAAAAGGCACTGGAGGCACGAGCGGAATTGGAGAGGGAGATGTTGAGGAGCAAGGGTGCACAAAAGCTGGCGGGTACTTCTCGCTCTGAAGGAGAAACAAACATTATAAACCAACTGTTACAGGTCGAGATACCTGTCAAAATGAAGGACCTCCTGGAAAGTATGCCGCACTTGCGAGCGACGTTGTTGCAATCCGCAATAGTAACCCCAGTAGGCCAACCAATACATGGCAAGGACAACCTTGGCGAGACAGCAGCAGACCCATTAACCCTGACGATCAACAATGGTAGACACCCAGCAGTGGTGGAAATGGGTATACTGGGCACCATCCTGACCGACACAATTGTCGACGGCGGGTCGGGAGTAAATGTCTTGCCAGAGGAAACATGGAAAAAATTGGGTAAACCTACTCTCTGGCCGTCCACCTTTACTTTATTGGGAGCAGACCAACACGGCATCAAGCCGCTGGGCACACTCATGGCGCAACAGGTGACGATCGGAACACAGCCATTCGTCCTGAATTTTGTGGTCATCCCATTGAAGAAGAAGGGGTACGACGCCATCCTCGGCAGAGGCTGGTTGGTGGCGGCCAAAGCAAATCACAATTGGAAGAAAAACACCTTGTCCATGGAAAAGGCTGGCCGAAGGTATACCATTGACCTCAAAACTCAACAGGTCAGTGAAGAGTTGGCGTCGGAGTCAGAGTCCGATAGAGACGATACAGACGAAGGGAAGGAGGGCAGGGAACCAAATGATGAAGGCATCTTAGGAATTCAAGCCTGTTCTGAGGATGAGACGGATTCTTTGAGAGGGCTCTTCCATTGGCAAATGGAAGACTATGAATTATTGTATGGGTGCAATATGTTGGGGATCGAAGGACCTGACATGAACGAGTTTCCGCCAGAGTACGGACAATACAAGGAAGGGGATGTCCCTGTGGATGACGCACCAGCGCACAAGTTTGACAAAAGTAAGCCCATAAGGTATGAAGAATCCGCACTTCAAGTTACAAACCTTGGAGAACCTTCAGAACAGAAAAATATTCTAGTCGGCGACGACTGGAATCCCGTCTTAAAGACGGCGGCGTTCAAAATTTTTACAGAATACAAAGACGTGTTCGCTTGGACATATAAGGACCTCAAGGGGGTACCACAAGAACTCTGTGTACATCGGATCCCTTTGGTTCCCGGAGCCGTGCCCGTACGAAAGAGGCCATACAGAATGAACAAAAATTATGCGGCCAGGGTAAATAATGAAATTGACCGCATGCTGGAAGCAGGGATTATCTTCAAGGTCCAGACGAGTGAATGGGTATCACCCATTGTGATATCTTTGAAAAAGGAGGCCGATCAGATAAGAATCTGTGTAGACTTCAGGTGTTTGAATGCTGTCACAATTAAAGATCCATTTCCCATACCATTCACAGACACCATCCTCGAGGAAGTCGCGGGTCACGAAATTTATTCATTTATGGATGGATTCTCCGGATATAATCAAATTTCCATTGCAGAGGAGGACAAATTGAAGACCACCTTTATCGTAGAAGATGGCGTCTATGCATACAACCGGATGCCATTCGGGTTGTGCAACGCGCCAGCTACCTTTCAACGGATAATCCTCCATATCTTCGATAAAATGTCCGTGGGAAACTTCAAAGCATTCTTGGATGATTGGTCCATTTACAGCACGGAGGAGGCACATCTGGCAGCACTTGGTGAATGCATGGAGAGATGTCGACGAGCCCGCCTCGCCCTAAATCCCAAGAAATGCAGATTCATGGTGCCTCAGGGCAAGTTACTAGGGCACATCGTCTGCAAGGCTGGACTAAAGACGGACCCTGACAAAATACGAGTCATTGTGGAGATGGAGGCGCCCGACGATGTCACCGGCGTCAAGTCATTTCTTGGACACATCGGGTATTATAGGCGGTTTATTAAGAACTTTGCCCAAGTATCATACCCACTTGATAAGCTGACACGAAGGGGGGAGCCGTACGTCTGGGGGACGGCCCAAGAAGAGGCTTTTCAAGAGTTAAAATCACGATTGGTGGGTGCGCCAATCTTGACATACCCAGATTGGGACAAAGAGTTCCATGTACATGTCGACGCATCCAACTTCGCCATAGGGGCCACCCTAGCACAGGTCGGCAGCCACGGGCTGGACCACCCAGTATATTTTGCAAGTCGACTCTTGTCAAACGCGGAGAGGAACTACAGCACGACGGAGAGAGAAGCCCTCGGCATGGTATACTCCGTCCAAAAATTCAGACATTATTTACTGGCGACACCATTCACATTTTATGTGGATCACCAGGCGTTGATGTATTTGGTGAACAAGCCAATCATCCAGGGGCGGATTAGTCGATGGCTGTTGCTGTTACAAGAATTTACGTTCAACATCATTGTCAGACCTGGCAGGAGCCACGTCATAGCCGACCAGCTATCACGGATCAAGTCGGGAGAGCCGGCCGAAGGCATTAGCGAGGATTTTCCGGACACCCATCTTTTCCGCATTGCCATCCTTCCTCATTGGTACACCAGTGTGGGTGAATATCTGTCAACATCAAAATTTCCGAAGGAAATGCCACCAGGTGAAAGACGGAAACTTGCATTAAGAAGCCGAACATTCCAACTTATAAACGGTCTTCTCTACAAAATGGGACCTGATCAGATCCTACGACGATGTGTCTTGGAAGAGGAAATCCCAGGAGTATTGAGAGAAGCCCATGAAGGGGCTGCTGGAGGGCACATGGGACCGGATACGACAGCAAGGAAGGTCCTACTAGCTGGCTTGTGGTGGCCGACACTGCATAATGACGCCAGAGAATGGGTGACAAGTTGTGATACATGTCAGCGTGCTGGGCGACCATTAAAAAGAGATTTCATGCCACTTAACCCGGCGCATGCTCAAGAATTGTTCGAAAGATGGGGGTTAGACTACGTTGGTCCATTAAAACCGAGTCGCGCCCGACGATGTAGATACATTGTCGTGGCGACAGAATATTTGACCAAATGGGTCGAAGCCAGGGCGTTGGCAGACAACTCCGCCGTCAGCACGGCGAAATTCATTTATGAACAGATTATCACCCGGTACGGAATACCGATTCAACTGACAAGTGATAGAGGAGGGCACTTTGTAAATCATATTGTTCGACTACTGACAACCGAGTTCAAAATTTTTCATTCTCTATCGAGTCCGTACTATCCCAGGGCAAACGGTCAGGCCGAGGCAACCAACAAAATCATCGTGTCGGTAATTTATAAGTCCTGTGGGGTGGAAAAGGAAGACTGGGAAGAGCGTCTGCCTTCGGTACTTTGGGCGTACCGCACAACTTACAAAGTAACCACCGGGCAGACACCTTTCCAATTGATGTATGGCCAGGAGGCTGTGGTACCGATCGAATTCATGGTGCCAAGTCTCAGAATCGCCATTGACAACAAACTGGGTAAACAGGAAGAATACAGAAATTGAACAGCAATGTACAATGCAAATATAAAAGAAGTACCAGAATAAGCTTTCCATTAATGTCAAAGGATGTTCATATTATATCCGTCGTTCACAATACATCTCTCAACACCCGAAGGTGATACAATATATGACTGCCGAAGGGGTGCGACCCAACCGTCGCGACTCCAACTACCTACCCGTCGGCTAACTAACTTTTGATAATTAACATTACTAACTATACACTTTTTCCCGATAACAAAGGTGTCCAAGAAGAGCTAATAAACACATTCCATACTGCCGTAACAAATTTCGAAAGAGGACATCACTATAAAGTAGAGAATAAATGTATCCGAACTTGACAAAAACAATTGTCATAATGTAACGTATTTAAAAATTAATTGCTCAAATAATTGATGTATTCAAAGGAGACGAAGGCTCCTTAAATAGAGATTAGAAGACAGTGTTCTAAAAGGAACAAACCATTTAATTGAAGCTAAAAAGCTAAAAAGGAAAAATGCTAAAAAGCTAACTATGCCTTCTAATAAAAGAAGCAATAGTTAAGCTAAACAAATTAAATGAATTAAACAAACTGAATGACCATTAATAGAACAACTAAACATAGTTGACTAAATATATTTAATATTCTAATACGTATGATGCTGTTGACAGGAAATTGCCACCACTTCACACACTCTGCAAAAACAAACAGTTGATTTAAACTCCTTTTCTAACGCACACAACAGATGTTAAAAACATAAACTTCGATTGCTACCACGTGGGCATAGGAAAGATAACTTCCTGGATGCTGTGAACATAGTCATGAATAAAACGGCTGAAAAGCTAACGCTTGCTTAGACTGACATTCATTTTCTCCCTTTTTCAACCAAAGTACACCTTCTACGTCAAAACCTCTCAATCGAATTCACAGAAAAGGGAATGGAAATGATTCGATACAAAACCAATCTTCAAAACAACTACGTTCACACTCCAAGCATAGCCATATATCAAAGTGAAATAGAATTCTCAAAACAAGACAAGTAATCACTCTGCCATAAGGATATCATAACAGCAATATTGAACAGCTTTGAACACAACAATCCAACCCAAACGAACTGAACAAAACAGAAGATAACATCTGACATCTGATTATCTGAACAGCCGCTCTCCACCAATCTGAAACAAGGAACAATACAACTCAACAGGACTGAGTACACACCTAGACGTCAACCTTGGACATCAATGACAACATAATCAACATATTCTTAATCTAATATTAAAAAATGTTAATTATAAAATCAATCAGCGATTGTCATTGGTTTATTCCTTCAAAAAGTGACCATATGATAAATCCCTTATGTAAACCATAACTATCTGCTCAATGGTCAACATTATAAGGCATTTTGTGATAGTCTATTCTTGTGGACATGCTGAACACTCAAATCAATGAATTGCCAATTAGAAGTGACCATGGAAACATTCAAAGTTCATTAAATACTAATGTAGGTTGTTGAAAGAATAATTGTCTTTGAATTATGTTAGAATCTATGGGACAAAGAAAACCAAAACTACAGAAGCAGACTGGTCAATTTGTTTACCTTAGTTTATGTGTTTCAAATAGCAAACGTGTTAGCCATGGTCAAAGTTGCAGGAGAATTAATCAAGAATTTGACTCTACCAATGTATTGCGTAACTTGCTTCCAAATGTGTAAAAAGCCTTCAAAATTGAAAACAAACAATCCAAAACGTGTCCTGACAAATAATATAAGACTTCTTAAACCTTGATCCCTAAAAATTTGCAAAATGATAAAAAATTGTGAAAAATCAATCAAAGTTGCATTAAACATGATTAGCATGATATAAATGCATTTTAATCATATGATTTGACAACAAAAATGTGTCAAAACATGTTGATTGTGATGCTTTCATAAAATTGCAATTTATTAAGGCAAAAATTGTGTGTCCACTGGCATTTCGAGATTAATTACGATTTTTTGCCATTTTCTGCTTGTTTGGCATACAATCAAAATGTTCTTAAGTTAAAACCACAAGGAAAAATACTAATGTGAAGGTTACATATACTAAGGGACAACTGCAAAAGGCAGCAAGAAGGAAGTCAAAAAGTGGGAAATAAGTTAGAAGATGAGGTGCAAGAGGTAAATAATGAGTGGAAACAAGACAATGGGAAAACAGGGGAATGTGTAAAGGCTAGGAGGGAAAGAATGATATGGACGCTAGCCAACAAAAAGTGAAAAGAAGAAATGAAGAAAAAATTGAAATCATAAAAGGGATACTTCTAATGTGTTTAAGGGATTTATTGATCAGATGTCACATGAGGCTTAGACTACACTTCTCATTTCTACTGAGATTGGAATAATTTTCCTTGTATCGCCACCCCTGTTTCTTCCATTGTCTTGCTTTTGATGTCCCTTTCCCTCTAGCACTTTGTCTTCTTACTTATTTCTCTTCTTTTCACTTTCTTACTTCTGCCTTTTAGCTGTCATGTCTTAGTTCAAACAAGATGTATTAGTAACTCTCAAAGTACGGTGAGTCACAAGCACCTTAGGTTCTTTTCTTTTTCCTTTTCTTTCTTTTAACCAGTGTGTCATATCCTTAGGTTGATAACCAATCTTTGATGTTGTTTGTTCTCTTGCAAGGCTATCAGTTTATTCTTTTCTTATTTGCTAACCACTTGGCGAAAAAGAATGACATGACCCATAAATGATGACCAGTCCCATTTCATGTTTTGTAGACTATGTAATGGTAGTTGATGCCCCTGGCCATCCCTAGTTTTCCCCCAAAATGTGAAACGGTTAAGAAAGTAAGGAAACCTTCAAAACATTGCAAGAGCCGCAGTTGGAAAATCTTGAGTTATCTTACACATTTTGTGAGCTTGGACCATACTTTCAAGACTCAGGTTCGATGTAGACTTGGCAAGCTGATTTTTTACTTTTTTTTAATCAACATTTTAGTATCAGATTTACAATTTTATATTTCGACTAGGCTGGAGTTGCTTTAATCAGAACTCTGTTTTGACGTTTATGTGTATTCAGTCCACATGACAATCCCATTGACTATGTAAGTCACTTGAGACAATTTTTTTTTTTCTGTTATACATCTGTTTATGTCTATTTAATAATTTAATTGATATCTTGTGGTTTGGCATTTGAAGAAATGGACAAGTCTTCTAAATAGTTGATATCATGCTGATGATGTCTATATTGTAAGTTGAAGTATTTAGAAAAATAGATGCCAGTAGTCACCTAACCTTAGGCTGTTGGTTGATGCATTCATTACAAGTTGAAATCTGTGTTTTTTTCTTTTCTTTCTGACACGAATCTTATGGCTGTTTTGATTGGCAGGAAGGTTTACTGAACTGGTTAGTGGATAAGTTGCCTGAACAGTCACTTTTGAATACAGCTAGCTGGAGGTTTATTATTCCCAAGCTTTATAAAATGTATCCCAATGATGACATGAAACTAAATATTTCAGTATCTTCACCACCAATAATAACCATTACTTCAGAAGGGGTAGAAGCTGTTGTTATTGCAGATATGATAATAGATGTTATGGATGGTGATGATACCATTCCTGTAGCGTGCGTATCAATGGTAAGTGACATGTTGAAAAGGCTTAACAGTTTACACCTATTCAGATTACAAATTTCTTTGAAACAAATGGGGAAACAACTGATGCTTTTGATCTTGCAAGGCATCAAAAAACTCTGAACTTGAACAAGTCTGCTTCTAATTAATCCATAACAATATCTTTGTTTATGCGATTTGGTAAAAAACTCATTAGCAATGCTAGCAAGTTCAATTGCTTGATACTTCTAGTGTTAGCTTAGAATAAAAACATAGTTACAGCTAATAGCATGAACTCTTGGGTCAAGAGCCTTGAATGTTGACACTGTATTTAATATACTGTATTAGTCTTCGTGTGTTACTGTGTTTAAATTTGAAAAATCAATGTCAAGATATTGATTGCCAAAATAAATTAAATAATTAAAATATCAAACAGTTAGTCTTTCTAGTTTTCCTCTTATTGAACTTCACACACACACACACACACACACATATATATAGGCATCTCCAAGTACCTGTCTCCTACCATTTTCAAAAAATGATGTATCAGTACTGGTAGTCATCTCTTGTATGAGTACCAGTACCAATTTCTTGGCAACTATACATTTCAATTACTTAGGATTTAATTAGGGAAAATTTGAAAGAACAAATAAAAAAGCCTTTTTTTTTCAATCCAATATGGCCCAAAATGCTTTTTATTTTTCACTTTTCAACATTGGAGCAGGCATTTGTGGTGGCAGCCCCAGGATGACTGAGGGGTAGCGTCTAGCAGGGTTGAAGTGCCACATTAATTTCTTTGAGACCACACCATTCTTCATGGTGCATGGCATTTTTCACAAGTTTATCACTTTTAAGTTTTAACCAAGCTCCACGAGTCCTCCAAACTCTTCAAAAAATGTGAGTGCCGAAGCAGTAGAGAAAAAAATAAGGCCCTAATTATGTTTGCTAGTTTTTGTATCAATGGATGGTATTTTTAGCTTCATTTCTCTTTTTCTCTTCTTGCTTATTCTGGTTGTCTTGACTTGTTTTAGTTTTAAGTGTTTTATTTTTTATTTTTCTTTTTTTCTAGTTTTCCACCTAATTGTCATGGCTGAGTTATCCAGAAAAGATTCACAGGGTTCAGTGAGTCTGACCAGACAGGCCAAGGATCAGGGTCTTGAGTTCCTGCACTTCCATTTGCTCTGCCTGCCTCAAAACTTGCCAAGTCTGGATAAGTCTTGCAGAGTCTTGTAACTATGAACTCGTAGTCTCATAGAAAGAATTAACGTGGTTAGATCTACAGTCTTTAAAAATAGGTCCTAGACTTTAGAATCCAATTTGAACAATTTGATTCATTACTGCAAAGTTCAAGAAAGATTCATTACAGGTAACTGCTAGAATTGAATGCTGTTCAGGTGTATTTAATCCCTGTATCAAACGTTAACACTAGACCCTGCCAATATAGGTTAGCATTTCTCATCCATCTGAAATAGGTTAGAGTTGACAATTTCCTGTACTTAACACTAGATATGCTGGAATCTGTATTGACACAATGGTTTTAACAAAAGTGACAAGCTGTGTTTGCATGATTTTCTGGGATTGTTTTATTATTTTGTACTTGTTGAAATTGGAAGTGTCTATGATCACCACTAATAGAAACATGCTGTGATTGATCCTTGTAACAGACAATTTCTGCTAATGGATTAATGGATGTTTCTGGGAACAATATTATTGGTGCGGCAAATTTACAAAACCTCTCCCTTAAGCTAAAGTGGAGCAATGTTGGTGATTTTCACATGCGATTCATCCAGGTAAATTACAGTTTGTAGATTCTCTACCCTCTAACCTCAATTGACCATCACAAGCTTTGCCAATGCATTTTTCATGCAAAAATCATGTACATTTGGAAATTTTACTGCCCTGTTCATTACTATTAGAAAGAATATACAAACTACTCTTGTCTAAGAATAGAAGAGCATCATCCTTTGCATGTTCTTCCATCGATAGTTTTCTGTTATGTTAAAAGAAGGTTTTTTTCCACCACATCAAGCATCTCGAGTGTCAAATTTTTTGGACCTGTCAGTGATTATTTTGTAAATGAATTTTTTTGTGTAATTGATAGCTTGTTTCTGTTCCATCATTGTTGCAATGCTATTACCTTCAGTATAGCTATAGAGCATTGGGGAATACATTACGTGGCCTTATGGTTCACCTATCCATGTTCTTTGTTGACATTTTGAAAATCATGATATATTCCTAACAATTGTTTGCATCTGGTAGAGATATTATATTAACTTCACTGCATAGAGTTTATGAACATTTCATGATCATGAGCAATTTATGACATCTCACTTCTAACATTCTATCTGTTCAACCTTCTGCAGGCTGTAGTGCAAACTCTTGTGAAGGATGTCCTTTTACCCTTGATAAATGTACAACTGAAAAAAGGATTCCCTTTACCCATCATTCGAAACTTTAGAGTTCAAAATGCTGATGTCATATATGATGAATCTCAATTAGTTGTATGTACAGATGTACAGTATGCTATTTAAAGATTCGTCTTACTGTAAATGATATAGTAGAAGTCTCTTTGCACAATCTGGTTTTAACTAGCATGTGGATTTGTTATTCATTGCTATTATTTATTAAAGCTACAGCTTCTGTAACAGTGTGTTTAGTCAACTTTGTCAGAGATTCATCCACAAAGTTATCCTTTTACATTTACTTGTGAATAAAAAAGATGTGAAGTATGCAGGAAGCACGTATGATATTCATGGATTTACATGCTTAGGGGGTAGCCCTTCTTTTGACTGATTTTCTTTGTACTCTTATCAATTAAAATACCAAGTATTGAATTACCATATACTGCTGGTTCTTGGAGAGGGTGCCTGTATTTCAAGCTTACTAGATTCAATACAGTGCCAATTTTGGTGCATGCATTCCCTGATACTGAATGGGAGTAATCGACTGCTCATGAAAGGTTTGAAAAGCTTTGTAGCACCAAATGATAAATTTGGTGGTTACAAGTGAATAGAGAAAGTAAATACAAATTGAAAAGGAAATAAAATTTGCTAAAATGTTACAAATTTTTTGCTTCAAGATTGTCTAATGGTTGAGGGATGCATATTTAAGTGTGTGGCAGCTCTTCTGCGTATGGCAAACTATTTGCACATTCATGGGTGTCACTAATAAATTAATAATGCATTCTAAGCAAGACATTAATATCATGAAATATAAGAACATGTTATTTCATATGATACAAGAGAGTGTGGATAGTGTATTATACTATTAACAAGCAGAGACTTAATTAGTAAGCTCAGACTCATATATTAACAAGTGTGTGTGCTGGTAAATGTTTATTCCTGTGTTCCTATACCTTCCGAGTGATTTGTTTTGGGGAATATGTGGTCTACTCAAACTTATTTTTCAGATGATTAGACACCTCTGTTCTGTTCATTCTTCAGTTGTCTGGCCCATTCACCCTCTTTGAGCTGCAGTATGTCATAGAGGAGTTGAGATGTGTTTGAAATCTTATCATGTTCTTGTGATTGGATATGCGCTTATGGCCAGCAATTATACCAGAATTATTATGACTTTGGGCATAATCTCTCATACCGATGACACCCTCTTTGTATTTCTTCTTGGGCTGTCTGGCCTCACTTGGCCAGATTGGGCCATTCTGGTTCCCCTTAGGGCTGTAGTGTATCATAGAGAAATCAATATAAGTTTGAAACTATATGATGATGTCGTGATTAGATATGTGCTTATGGTCCTCAATCAACAGACAGAAGAATTAAGAATTTGGAATAAGCTTTGATACCTACTAACACCCTATTTGTGTTTCTTCCTGGGCTGTCTTGGCCGTCTCAGTATGTTTGGGCCATTGTGGTTCTTTGCACTGTTGTGTATCATAGAAAAGTTAGATAGGTTTTGAAACTACATACCCATTATTGGATACATGCTTATGGTGATCAAACAACAACCAGAATTATTAAGGATTTGGACTGTACTTAATGATGAAATTTTCAATTACAAATATGAAGTGGAGCTTACTTCTGATTTTTTCCTTAAAATCCAAGATCTAACTTTGGTTTGATAATAACAAACTGTTGTAACGTTTCCACACATTGCCCCATTGCAAATGGGGACCCCCACTTTTTGCTTTTTAGGGTAGTCATTTTGTTAGTTTGCTTGCCTTGGCAATAGTTTCTTTAGTTGTTAACCTTTGCAAATAGGTCTTAGGGTTTATGAGATTTACAAAGTCAAGGTTGCAAAAGTTTGATTCTTCCTCATGGAAATTTAGTTTCTACTATTCCTTTGGATTTGAGTGAAAATGATGAAATTATTGCAAGATTGATGTAAACTTTGTGATGAATAGGTGAAAAGTCCCCATCCTCATTGATTTCCCACTCCTAGAGAGAGAGTTGAAACAAAGGATTACAAAAGTCCCTAAGAAAATCGATTTTCCACTTGAGGGATTGAATGAGCGAAGTAATTTGAACAATTTGGAAAGGAAGAAAATTAAGGATCAAAAGTGTCCTCAAGGAAATCGAACTTCCACTATGAGCAAAAATTCATAGGGACTAATTTGTCCCTATAGAGAATCGATTCTCCGTCATGGTATGAACAAGATCTAAATGGAATTTTCATAAGGACAAAAAGTCCCTATGAGGGTTGATTTTCCATTTAGAGCATGAAGATTAACTTTCCTAAAGGGGATCGCAACAAAAGTAAGGACAAAAATAAGGACAAAAGTAGGGACCAATTTGTCCCTATAGAGGTCGAATTTCCACTTGAGAGAGTACTTTGCAAGCATCAATCTAAAATTAGGGAGTAAATAGTCCCTATACCTATTGAATTTCCACTTGAAGGTAAAGTTGCTAAGGTAAGATGAATTTCATAAGGACTAAATTTGTCTTTACTTAGGTCGAATTTCCACTTGGAAATAAATGTGCAAAGGTAATGTGAAATTCCTAGGGACTAATTTGTCCCTATGAAGATCAAATTCTCCTCAAAGACAAATTTGCAAAGATAACAAGCAGCTTCATAAGGACAAAAATAGGGACAAAATGAGGATCAATTAGTCCCTATACATATCGAGTTTCCACCAAAGATAAGAACTTGCAAAATTAAGGAATTTTATAGGGACTACTTTGTCCCTATGAGAATCAATTTTCCACAAGGACTATTTTGTTCCTAAGGAAATCGGTTTTCCACCTTTGTCTCAAAGAAGAAGATCAAATGCAAAGACATATATAGGTATTGATTTGTCCCTATCCCGAGCAATTAGAATTTGAAATGAAACATATCCCCATGCATTGCAACATTTCATTAAGGGATAATATTTAATGAAATCCAAGGACAAAATAGGGACAAATTTGTCCCTAAGAGGATCGATTTTCCCTCCTTGAAATTCAAACAAACTAAATACAAAGGCAAAATCGCACCATTTGGAGGGGTGTGTATGAGCTAAAGGCAAAGTCGGGTAGAGGAGAGAGTGAAGGGGTGTGACTCATTGAATCAAGGCATATAAGGTGAAGGAAGAAAGTGCTTCCTTCCAAATCAAATTCAAACCTGCCTAAGCAAATTCGCTATTAGGATTCCCATAGGATTCCCACAGATACCGAGAGGGGGGGGGTGAATCAGTATCTGACCGATATATAGAATTTCTTATCTTAAAACATGCAGAACATATTATAACAGTGTATCGGTATGCAAGAAATAATGAAATAAACAGAATTAAAAACATCCACATGAAAAGCACACCATGACACAAGGATTTAACGAGGAAACCCGGTGTGGGAAAAACCTTGGTGGGATTTGTGACCCACAATATCCACTTACTGGCCAATAAGAGAATATTATTTACAAGAGGGGCTTGCACATGCAGGAAGGCCAATTGCCTAGAGCTCACTATTCAATGAGAAGTCTCACTTACTTACAATGTGGATTATACAAATCCAATATCTTGTACTGCTTTACAATAGCATCTATAATGCCTGATCCAGTACCGGTTGTTGCTCTGCTTCTTACATAAACCCTTTAACCTATATTTCGCATAATAGGTCCGCCTTAATATTTCGCTTACATCACTTTCTTTTCTTCCTCACAAAATGTCTACAATGATCTCTTTTATATATAAGAGTCATTTTACAACATGCCAAGTTGGCTTACAAAGTTTTTACAATAATAAACAAAATATAATATAACAAAATCCTGTCGGCCTCTGTGTCGGTATACTTCCTTTCTTTGTGCTAGTGTAGAGTGTGATTCTGCTGATGCCAGTGCACTAACTTGCCGGTGTAATGCCTTGCCGGTGCCATAAGATTGTAAGGTTCCCATCAATGACAAAACCTTCAATCACCTACAATGTCTCATTGGAGTGTGCATATGCCAACAATCTCCCCCTTTTGCATTGATGGCAACACTCATGAGAAATTTCAAAAGGTGTATCCAAAAATGTGAAGTCCAAAAAAATGTTACCAAAAACGTGTGCTCCCCCTAAACATATGATTCCTGTGATATTTGAATTTTTTCATCCCACTACTCCCCCTTTGGCATCAATGACAAAGGTTGTCAAGATGTCAGTAGAGTTTGTAGTTTCAACCTTGTAACTGGGTAGTTACAATTTGAAATAGATCCCCCAAAATCAAGTTTATACTCTCCATAAACTTTTTATTGTCTCTTATTGTTGTCTCTGTTCTTTTAATTACCGGTGAGATGCTGCAAATGCTCTACTGGTGTTTTCTGTCCCTGTATCAATGCCTCAGATATTTCCTTCCGTAATGATGCTAGATAGTCCAATCTTGGACTCAATTTTAATCTTAGATGCTTTCCTTATTCACTATTCTCTCCTTTTCTCTTTCCAATTTAAGTAATTCTTCCTCAAAATTTGTTCTTCTGTTCAAAAACTGATAATGTATCAGGTGAGTTAACAAAATTATCTGCAAGTTTATTGATTTCATCCTATACCTTGCTCATCTTCTTATCTATATCTACAGTCAAAAAGTTTGTCTTACAGGTGTCTTTATACAGAGTTTTGTACTCTTTCAATAAATTACACAGTTTCGGTAGAAGTGTGTCAAAATCTTTGGTACACTTCTTTATCTGCTCATCAAAGAATTTTTGCTTTTCAATTTCCAATTTGTCCTTCAATGTCTCTTCCTTTATTTTCTCAATGTTCTCTGTGATATATTTACACAAGGTATCAAGTTGTTCTAAAGAATCTTTATTGTCTATATTACAGTTAGGAGCAATTACCTTCAAAATTGGTATTGTGTCATCTATTGCCTTATAAGCTTGTGAGCTGCAATCTGTTATCTTTTTAATTGAATCTAAGAGTACCTTAGTCACATTAGTTGATTTGTAGCCTGATGATGAACCTACATTTTGAGTACCGCCAATGGAAGTAACCAAGCTTGTATTGACCTCTGGTAGGTCTGTTTGTGTTTGTATTTCCTTAAGCAATGGTTTTTCTACTTCTCCAGTTGCTGGTGGCACTGTTTCCTTATGAACCTATTCCAGAGCCTTTTGATCTATTTGTTTCTCTGTTTGTTGCATTGTCTCAGTCTGAGTCTGAGTCTCTACCTGTTGCTCTTTGTCATCTGCCGGTTTCTCTTGTGTGTTATCAATTTGCTCAGCTACTGGAGGTTTACTAGCCATGTCAGTCTTATCAGCTATATCTTTATCTACTACAATGTTGATCTTTTGAGTATCAACATCCACTGTATATAAGACTTCAGGATTAGGATTGACATCCTTTACATCCATACTTTCAACTATCGGTTGATCTTTTGTAGCTGTTGTTGTTATTACCGGTGGAGTAATCAAAGGAGGTGGGGGTAAGTTGTCTTTAACCTTGATACTGGGTGGTCCACCAACTTTACCTTTACCCTTGTCTATTTTTTTCTGATATACCTTTATACGTTTGTGACTCATGTATTCTTCTTGTTTTTCTTTTTCCACTAGGAAAATGTCCCATGCATTTTCTGTCTCCTCAGTCACCTCATTAACTCTTCCAACCATTAAAGCAATGTGTCGGTGTGCAGTAGAAAATACTGACCGGTTGGCTTCAGCAATTAAGTCATCAATTTCTTTGGGTGAATTCACTGGGTATACAATAAGTAGCTTTTCTATCTTTATTTTCTTGTCAAGTTCTACTATTGCTTGTCTTTTTGCTTCCAGTCTCTTAAATAGTTCATCTGGTACTTCATCTACTACTTCCATCAAAAATTTCTTATACATATCCATATGCAATATAACACTGTTTTCTACTTGTTCTTTTTCATCAGCTGTCAGAGTGTCATATAGTTTCTCTATATTCTTCAATTTCCCTTCCTCTGTAATTTCATTCAACAATATGTCAAGAGGGGCCAAGTCCTTATTTGTCCTCTTCTTCTTCTTGGGTGTCAGTTTCTTCTTCTTTGGTGTAGCCTTTCTTACCGGAGATCTCACTGCTTGTTGTTTTTGTCTTGTCCTCCTAGGTGAGGGTGTGGTTGCCGGTGAGGGATCTATTTTCCTTACAACTCTCTTGAAAGTTGCAGACATGTCATTCTCTGAAGATGTGCCTACCGGTGATAGGTGAGTTTCAGGTTGTGGAGCTGCTAACTCATCCTCTGTTATACCGGTTTGTTCCATTATTTTATCCTTGATTTCCTTTGCTTGCCTAGAACCTTTTCTTACAACTGCCTCAACCTTTTTCACTCTTTTCTTAGATTGTATTTGGCTTTCAATAGTTTTTGCACTACCAAATACTTCTTCCTTAGGTTCTTTAGGGGCTTCCAGAAGTGCTTTAGCATAAGTTTCAATTATATGATCATCTGTTTCGTAGCCCATCTCTATTGCCCAAACTATCATAGGGATGACTGCTTCCATCCATATCTCATCCTTCTTGATTACAAAGCATATTTCATCCTTATATTTGTCAACAATCTTTTGTGATAATCTGATTCTTTTCTTCATTTTGGTTTTAAGTGCTTGAAAGAAATCATGGATATTGTTTTCCTTATTTTCTCCCATGTTATTGAATAGTTCTGTTAGCTATTTACCTACCGGTATATCATATCCAAGTTCTTTGTAGCCTATATCGGGAATCTGTTTGGTTATATGTAGCATTAGACATACTAGCATATTTCCAAATTTAAAAGTTCCTTTCTTGTCCTTCTTAATCTTGCCTAAGTTGTCAATTAATTCGTCCTTCAACCATTCACATATATCAATCTTCGCATTATCCGTGACCATATCATAAGCACTCTTAATGCACAAACTTGAAACTGAATTGAGTCTATTTGCATGAGTAGCTTTATATCCTAATATCATGCTGACAAATCTCACATTAATATCTGTTACATCATTTACTCTTAAGGACCTTCTGTCGGATGTGGCACCAGTTAGGTTTATAACTAGGTCATTGGAGACCTTTTTAGTCTTGTCTAGCCTTTTACCGGTGGTCGGTAACCCTGTGACAGCTTTCACAGCTTCCTTGGTGATTTTGTGAATTGTATCTAACCAAAAAAATTCACCATGTACCCTGCTTAAGACTATCCTAATCACATCCTTGGGGAATTCAGGAATGCTAAGGATCTCTGTAAATCCTAGGGTTTAAACGATCTTATGTTCATCTTTTACATTTCCAGATTCATCACATATGACAGTTTTAAACATGGTTTTAATCTCTTCATCTCCTAGTTCCTCAATGTTGCAGTGAATGTAAATTCTGGGGTCTTCAGCATAAACAACTCCCTTAGGAATTTGAGAAAAAGCACCTAAGGTATCATCTTTCTTTACTACTTCGGGAACTAATTGAAATACGGGCCTAGGTCTTTTTATAACTTCGACAACAGTAGGGTTTGCTATATATTCAAGTGCAGAGGTGGATGCCATGATAAAATACCTTTTATTGCCTTTAGGATGGATGATTGCTTGAAGTGTTCTTGCCTCTTGCTCGAAATCTTTGCGCTCTTCGTAGGTTTGAAATCTCGGTGAAATGAAATGGAGCCAAAACCTCAAATTTATAGTGTCTTTTTGCCATCTACCACATTAAATGCATGCCAGTTAAGTATTCACTTAACATTGTCTGTCGGTAATAAAGTAATTTCGAACTTCTCATCTCTAACCGAGGGAATAATAACACATGTCATTAGATTGCCAAACCCTCAAGGAAACTTTCTTCAATTAGATGAAGAACTTCCTGCCGGTGGAGCACTGCTCTGTCCTGCCGATGAAGCATCACTCTGTCCTACCGGTGAAGCATTGATTGGTTCTACCCGTGGAGGAGTATTCCCAATATTTAGATCAACTTTTCTAATCCATTGTTTTGAGAATTCTTGTTTAACCTCTTCAACTTTTTCTTTTCCTTTCAAGCTAGAACTTTTGTTGTCTACCGGTGATCCTTTACTTCTATAAAATTTTGCAATATGTCCAATCTTGTTACATGCATAACAAGTTACATTATTCTTCTGAATAGCTTTCCCATAACCTATGCCGGTTTGTGTTCTGCATTGATTAGATAAATGACCAAATCTTCCACAAACATAACATCTCACATTCATTCTGCAATTTTCAAAGTTGTGACCAACTTTGTTGCATTTAGAACATTGACTGGTGGGGGTGTTGATATTCTGATAATTTCTAGATCTACATTCATTTGCTCTATGACCATACTTATTATAGTTAAAACACTTTCCATTGAATTTATAAGCATTAGGTTGTCTTACTAGTTTGTTGTGATCCTGAGTATTTGCAGTACCGGAACTTTCACCAACTTCAAAGCCAATTCCAGAAGTGTCACCCTTAGGTTTTTGATTATTCAACAAAGTGCCAAGTTCCTCTGAGCTTTTCTTGAGTTTTTCTTTATGTTGATTTGTAGTTTCTAGTTCTCTTTCTAAGACTTCTTTCTGTCTCATCAGTTCATTGGAGTCATTCTGAGTGTGCATCAGATCTGTCTTTAATAAATCATTTTCATAGCTAAGTCTTGTGTTCTCATTTGCTACATCACTTAGTCTTCTGGTCAATTCTTCTTCATTCTTCTTCCTATCCTCAATTTCTTTACAAAATCTCATAGTCATATCCTGCATCTCATTCTTTGTTGTCATGTTCTCCAGTTTCAACTTGCTTATCTGATCATTAAGTGATTCCTTTTCATCATTTTCAGTTTGCATCTTTTCACAAATTTCTCTTCTCTTATTTCTTGCAACAGTAAGATTCTCTTGAAGTGCCTGAATGATATCCTGAGTTGCCTTTAAATCATCTTCTAGTTTGATATTTTTCAATTTTTCTGTATCATAGTCTGAGAGAGCTCCTTCAAGTTGTTTCATCAGATTTTCCATCTTTACCGGTGTCAAGATCTTCCTCAAGCTGTTAGGCTTTTGAAAATAGAGGACCAGACTCTGATACCAATTGTTAGGATTCCCACAGATACTGAGAGGGGGGGGGGGGAGTGAATCAGTATCTGACCGGTATATAGAATTTCTTATCGTAAAACATGCAGAACATATTATAACAGTGTACCGGTATGCAAGAAATAATGAAATAAACAGAATTAAAAACATCCACATGAAAAGCACACCATGACATAAGGATTTAATGAGGAAACCCGGTGTGGAAAAAACCTCGGTGGGATTTGTGACCCACAATATCCACTTACTGGCCAATAAGAGAATATTACTTACAAGAGGGGCCTGCACATGTAGGAAGGCCAACTGCCTAAAGCTCACTACTCAATGGGAAGTCTCACTGACTTACAATGTGGATTATACAAATCCAATATCTTGTATTGCTTTTCAATAGCATCTATAATGCCTAATCCAGTACCGGTTACTACTTTGTTTCTTACATAAACCCTCTAACCCATATTTCACATAATAGGTCTGCCTTAATATTTCGCTTACATCACTTTCTTTTCTTCCTCACAAAATGTCTACAATGATCTCTTTTATATATAAGAGTCATTATACAACATGCCAAGTCGGCTTACAAATTTTTTACAATAATAAACAAAATATAATATAACAAAATCCTGTCGGCCTTTGTGCTGGTATACTTCCTTTCTTTGTGCCGGTGCCGGTGTCCTGAGTGTCGGTGTAGAGTGTGATCTGCTGATGCCGGTGCACTAACTTGCCAGCATAATGCCTTGTCGGTGCCATAAGATTGTAAGGTTGCCATCAATGACAAAACCTTCATTCACCTACAATGTCTCATTGGAGTGTGCATATGCCAACATTCGTATTAGGAAGAACATTTCAAAATCGCATTGAAGAGGAAGAGGATCAAAATCGTAGCCAACATAAATAAATTCGAATTCAATCATATTTTCTCCAAGTATTGAGAGGTGAAGTTTGTGGAAGAAAGAAGGAAGTCAGTTGGAGAGGTTAGAACATTCGCCTAAGTGCAAACCTGATTAAAGGAGCAGAGGAGACTTAATAAGTATCAGCCCTAAAAAGCAGACCTAAATTTGTAGGGTAGAGCAGGGAATTAATTGATACAAGTGTGAATTGGATGAATGAAAGGTTGAGTGCTAGACCTCATATAAATACCCTTCCACAAGTCAAAATTTACACTTTTTTTGCTTGCCAACCTACCAAAATGAAGGACCTTACATTAAGGCAATGAGAATTCAAAAAATGGATTGAAGTTGCAAGCACAAGGCTGCCCCCTTGTCAAGTTTGTTTCAAGAGAAGCATATAAAGGAAAATCTAAGAAATAATTTTTCAATCCAAATTCAT
The DNA here is from genome assembly GCF_030272615.1 of Cryptomeria japonica. NCBI lineage: Eukaryota > Viridiplantae > Streptophyta > Pinopsida > Cupressales > Cupressaceae > Cryptomeria > Cryptomeria japonica. The sequence continues at coordinate 85,373,381 of NC_081414.1, read as the reverse complement.
GCACACCATGTGCGAATTTAAGCAGAGATTAGTATAATTTTGTGAAAGGGATCAGGTTCTAGTCAAATGGAGAGGGAGTAGGGAATCATATTTTTGCACTAATGTCAAACAATTCCTAGTGAGTTCAACTAAAATCAATATGATTCAAGCACTTTTAAGATACAATCAGATCACAACAGAATGTAGAATCAATTAGGTTGTAGTAGAGACATAGATATGTATGAATCCAATCGAAGAAAAAGTAGAGCAGAAACGCAATAGAGGGGAGCAAGTGAATTGGAAAGAAGAGGTGCGAATTCTGCTAAGGCAATGTGGTGGATGTTCATGTTATTCACACACAACTCCAACTCGAGCCAAATGAAGACAATGTGAAAGTTCAAATGAGACCTAGGAAGATTGAATTCTAGTAGAAAGGTCAACAAATCAAAAGTAGATTCAAGACAAATAGGGAGCAGCGGGTACAAATTTGAAGTAGCAGATTGAAATCAGATCATAAGCAAATCAATTCAGAGCAAATCAACAACAGATCAAGGATAAATCAGACCAAAAATATATTTCCACACTTGAAAATGCATTTCTAGAATTCTTAAGTGTCATTTCTTGATTTTAAGGAGTTTCATGAAGCAAATTTTCCTTATTTAGGGTTTCTTTTATCAAGATTCAAATTTTTTTCTGTCTTTTTCAAGTCTGATACAAAGGATGATTGAATGGGATGCAAGAAAGATGAAGGACTTTAACACATGGAGGAAGTTTCAACAATGCAAATGAAAGATCAATAACTATTCGAAAATCCAAGATTCAAGACCATCACGAGGGATTCCAAACTTCACGAGGAATGTCCAAGGGAGGAATCAAGATGTCCAGGATCAATGGAAGATATCATAAGGAATTCCCAAAGTTGAGAAGTGAAATGCAAGTGTGATCAAGGAAAAATGATAAGTTAAGCAGAGTTAGAAATTTGATCAAAGATTATACAATTTGGGAATACGATCTATCACCATCATCAAGCAATCAGAAATCTTGAGTATCCAGAGATATTGCTTGGTCACATACACTTTGTGAAGATCTACATGGCAAGCTAAGGTGACATCCCAATCATTACTCACCCAATCAAAGGATGCAAAGTTGAGGATGTCCATATACAATGTACCCAACTCACCTAATGAAGGCACTGAGTTTGAGATAGCTAATCTCATCACTCATTGGTTGGCGTTCAAAGGACACATGTCCTATTCATTGTAATTTTCTTATTGGTCAAGAGGGAATTTGTTGTAACAAACCCTAATTAGGGTTTTACTGTTAAATCTCAACCATTGATCTCAAATTGATCCGAGCCATTCATTGTAAAGAGTCCTTTATATAAGGCTCATCACTCTCCTTTGTAAAGGGTTAACAAATAGGAATTAGAAGTTAAAGTAGGAGGAAAGGAGATTGTTGCTAGGACTTGTAGTAATAAACATACTTTCTTCATTGAAGTTATGGTGAATTTGGTTGGCTATTTCAACTTGTTGCATGGTCTCTACTTCTCATTTGCTTCAAAGTTGGTTAGATGAATGGAAGATATCATTGTTGATGAATGTTGTACCTAATGTTCATACTACTTGTAATTTGTTGATTGCAAAATGCAGTGCGCAGTCAACTGAACTTATGTGAAAGCTTAACTTCTATTACTTCATGATCATTGTTCGTGTGGTTGATATGCACTTGTGATATGAAAATCATTTGTTTATCCTTAGAAGATTGCACCTGTTTTGTGTAATTGTTCCTTGATGGTGAAACAAAGCTTGGTTTGGTCACACCTAATCAACAATTAGTTCCTACATTCTCAGGATTTGATTAGCTTTCTTAACCCTTAATTCCTTTTGCTATATGTTTTCCATGTTAAGTCTTCATGTTCTAGCAACATTCATGTTCAACATAAGTCCCCTTGTGATTCCAACAATATCACATCAAACACATTGATTCTATCCATGAATAAAGTCAAGACTTGACTATTAGAACCTTGGAGTTGTCTCATTAGATCTATAGCTTACCATTTGAGAGGTCTTTGTTCAAGAGAGGATATAATACTTATTTTTTTATTGTATGTTGCATAGTGTCATAAAAAACACATCAACACAAACCGAATTTCATGCTATAGCTCTTACCATGAATTACAATGAGAATGAATTTTTAAAGCCTTATGGATAAAATTTATCGTATGACCAATTACAAAATGTTATTTGAAAAATAAAACTTTACATGTCATTAACTTCATTATACACTGTATCATTAGAACTGTTTTTATTGTTTTTGTCATCCCTCAAATCAACCATGTCTCAAACTCTTTATGGTAGAGAAATCAATTTAAGTTTGAAATTATATGATGATCTCATGATTAGATATGTGCTTATGGTCCTCACTCAACAAACAAAATTATTAAAAATTTGGACATAAGCTTTTATATCTAATAACACCTTATTTTTGTTTCTTCTTGGGCTATGTTGACCCTATTAGTATCTTTGGTCGTTAAGGTTCTTTGCATTGAGGTGTATCATAGAAAAGTTTGGATAGGTTTTAAACTATATACCACGATTTGGATATTTGATTATGGTCAGCAAACAACAACCATAATTATTAAGAATTTGGATCATAGTTAATGATTAAAACCATTTTTAGCCCTTTAAAAGAGTAAATTCCTATAAAGATATAAATTTTCAATTAAAAATATATAAAGTGGAGCTTACTTCTATTTTTTGTCTTATAATCTAAGATCTAACTTTGGTATAAAAACAAATGAAATTTTATGTTAGAGCTTTCATTATGAATTACAATGTGAATGAATTCGAAAGCCTTATGGATAAAATTCATCTTATGACTAATTACATGATGCTATTGAAAATACAACTTACATTTCATTAACTTCATTATATAGAGTATCATTGGAACTACTCTTATTGTTTTTGTCATCCCTTGAATCAACCATGTCCCCAACTCTTTATGTTAGACTCATGTTCCCATAGGGTTGACTAAATAAAATTTATTTTTAAAAGTATGATGATGGATGTTCAATTTGTGTTGCTTTCTATTATAAACATAGAAAATTAAGTTTATCATGGATTAGGAATTTATTCCTTTCTTCTTTGTCTTAAGATTGAACAATAAATGGCATGTCTCAATATAGCCTAGATATGTAATGTCCCCTTTTGTGATTGCCCTAAATCTTGCCCAAGTACTTGTCAAAGTCTATTGACTTTACCTTGATTAATTATGAAATCATATATTTTGTTTGGATTGATTGACTTGCTTGTTTCTTTCGATGCTTGATCTGAAATGATTACCTGATCTTCTTTATATCTTATGACTAATCCACTTTTTATGAGAAATGATGCTAATTGAATTGTTTCCCTTCTATGATTATCAGTTTGTTGATTACTGATTGCAAATCTGTATGTCTGATCTGATCTCTTGCTTTTCGTTTCATTGATCATTCAATATAGACATCTTCATTGTTGATTTAATTACTCTATGGCTGAGAATTTAAGCCCATTTGCTGGTTGATAACTCTGTTGATCTACTTATTCTATAACCAAATATAGTTTATTATAAATGATCAAATTCCCCATGGCTAATTGATGCCTGTAACTTAATAACAATGTCGATGTAGTCTGATCGTTGGTCATAGTACTGGAGGCTTTGGTTCCTTTCCTTTATTTCACTCAATGTGGGGGAGAGGTCACACCTCCTCATCATGTATGCCCTTTGGCAAGAGACAGACCCTTTTACCCTTAGCACCCTTTGAAAGAGTGCAATTCTTTATTATTTCTGCCCTTTGAAAGGGACACAACCTTTCACAATCAAATCTGCACTTTTGATATCCAAATTATCCCCTTCAAATGAGGTTCTCTTCTCCCTTTTATATTGCATGTATATATATATTTGGCAAAAGTGGAAGACCACTTATATATATTAATATATTAAAAAAGTTACAAAAAAACTGGCTTGACGAGCATACCGACAGGAAAGAGCCAAGGGAGAAAACCTCCGGTTATAGCTCGACTCAACATAACAGAGACCTAAAAAACTAAGGACTAAAGCCTATATCCTACAATCTAAAAATAGAAACTAGATATAATGAAGGGTCATTCCCAAAGCAAGGCCAATGACCCTTTTATAAAGATGATAATCAATCATTATAATAAAATGCCAAGTAAGCCCAAGTGATGCCGACAGATATTGGTTGCAAAAAACTTTCGAAGGCCAGCTAATCAAAAATGCCAAAACCCACTGAAGGCACCATCAAATTTCTATCATAGCAAAATTTTAAACGAGAGCCCTTCATATATCTATTCTTCCATAACCACTGGATACCTCTCCAAGTCATCATTTAGATCGATAGGTAAAATCATACCACCAGTGACCTACTGCAGTGAGGTAGAACCAATTTCACCACCATCCTGAATAAGGCCATGCTGAGGAGGAAAATCGAGGTCTGGCATGGGATTATGCAAAGCAGCTGGTTGAGCATTCGGGTCTCTTGTATCAACAAAAGGAGCGTGGAGGAGAATAAGATGGTCATTGACATTTTGTTTAATTTGAACCATCATTTCATGCCCAATGTCCCTATAATGTTTGTCTAAAACCCTCTGAATAAAAGCATAATTCTACATTTCTAGAGAGTATTTGATGTTGTCGTAAATTGAAAGGAAAACATGTATGTTAAGGAGGAATTGCCGTGGGAAAATACGACCTATGTAAGCTGCGCCATCCCATAAGTCATACCTCTGCATTGTAAGTAAAAGCTTATTGTCTGGAAGGAAAAGATCTCTGACCACTTTAGTAGTGATAATCTCCAGAAGAGGCATGGATTGAAGAAGGTCGAGAGCATTAGAAAGAAAAAATGACACCAATTGAGAGGGGAATATGATTCTCCTTGATTGGGGAAACAAAATATTCTCCTCGATAATCCTTTTAATACTCTTTAACTTAATTATATTTAATTATAGTTGTATACTTTCATTTTAAATTTTATTATTATTATTCACCATTAACTTGTATTTCAAAGTGGGGACATTACGGTCCGCCCCACTCAAGATTGCTTGTCCTCAAGCAATGATCAATTTAACTAAATTTTCCTTATGCAAGGATTCCTAACTAACCCCTAAAGATTTGTAATCTTAAGACAAGTTTTCTCTGATCAATTGTAATCGTAAGAATTATGTTTGGTTGTTTCCTTAAGACAAACAAAGGTGAAATCCTCAATCATTGGGAAGAGGATTAGAAGCATGACACACATTCAAGACCTTAATTGCAATATTCTTTCCTAAATAAACTCATCTTTCTAGGTCAACAAAAAATAGAATTCACAATGATAGAAGTCAGTAATCATAAATATTCATGTATTAGATATGCCCAACATGAAGTATACACATAAAAAATAGAGTATATGCATGAAAACACGATGTATAAATGAAGTAGACACATGGATAGATACAAGAATACACATGTAGATATAGTTTAGTTAGTCCACAAGAAGCAAGAATGTCCAACTAGGACCAAATCCATCCCTTGGGCCAATCAATCTTTCATTTTACCCACAAGAGGTAGGAGTGTCCAACCAAGACTAAAACCATCTCTTGGAGTAATCAATCCACAAGAGGCAGGAGCATCCAGCGAGGACTAGAACCATCCCTTGGGCCAATTCATTTTATCCACAAGAGGCAGGAGCGTCCAACCAGGATCAGAACCATCCCTTGGGCCAATTCACTTTATCCACAAGAGGTAGGAGTGTCAAACTAGGACCAGAACCATCTCTTGGGCTAATTTCACTTTATTCACAAGAGGCAGGAGCGTCCAACCAGGACCAAAATCATCTCTTGGGCCAATTCACTTTATCCACAAGAGGTAGGAGAGTCCAACCAGGACCAAAACCATCTTTTGGGCCAATTTCACTTTGTCTACAAGAGGCAAGAGCATCCAACTAGGACTAGAACCATCTCTTGGGCCAATTTCACTTTATCCACAAGAGGCAGAAGTGTCCAACCAAGACCAGAACCATCTCTTGGGCCAACTCACTTTATCCACAAGAGGTAGGAGTGTCCAACCAAGATCAAAACTATCTCTTGGGCCAATTCACTTTATCCACAAGAGGTAGGAGTGTCCAACCAGGATCAAAACCATCTCTTGGGCCAATTCACTTTATCCACAAGATAAGTAATCAATCTCTTTATACAAATCTGCATAAGATAACTCTTTATAATTCTCTCTTTTCTTTCCGGTGTTTTGATAAATTGTTGTATTCTTCATACCCTTTCCTCCACCACAATTCACAATCCTTTTTATAGACTCATCAAAAGAGGCAACTTGATGAAGAGCCAACCTTTCAAAGCTTATGTCTTTTAAGATAATTTTAATTTCTTTATTAAGAGCAAATCACACTCTTTACTAATTGTTACTCTCATTGTCTTAATAAACCCGATGTCTTCATTCAATTTGGTTCTCTTTTGTAATCGCTACTAGCTTTCTATTTATTATGAAATAATTCACCATCTTTTAAAAGTTGATTGCCAATATTTTATTTGTTTATCACTAACAAATGTGTTGTCTTCTAATCAATCGATGCTTTATGTTGATTGCCTTAAAGGTCTTTAATAAAATTGCCGCCCTTGTTATTATTTATCTTCTCATAAACTGGTCATTTCTTGTTCTTTTCTTTGTGCTTGATAATTGTTGTGTATATATTGGGAAAGTCAACCAAACTTAATGAAGTAATCATTGCTTATCTTCTTCGCTACAAACAATCAAGAAAATTTGTTCTCTATTCCCTCAAGCTGGCAAGAACATGCTCTGATACCACTTGTAATGTCCCCTTTTGTGATTTTCCTAAATCTTGCCCAAGCACCTGTCAAAGTCTATTGACTTTACCTTGATTAATTATGAAATCAAATATTTTGTTTGGATTGGTTGAATTGCTTGTCTCTTTTGATGCTTGATCTGGAATTATTACCTGATCTTCTTTATATCTTATGATTGATCTTCTCTTTATGAGCAGTGATGCTAATTGAACTGTTTCCCTTCTATGATTATTAGTCTACTGATTACTGATTGCATATTTAATGTATGTCTGATCCGATCTCTTGCTTTCCATTCCATTGATCATTCAATATAGACATCTTCATTGATGATTTAATTTCTCTATGACTGAGAATTTAACTCCACTTGCTCGTTGATGATTTTATTGATCTACTTATTTTATAACCCAATATAATTTATTATAAATGATCCAATTCCCCATGGCTAATTGATGCTTGTAACTTAATAACAATGCCTATATGGTCTAATCGTTGGTCATATCACTGGAGGCTTTTGATTCCTTTCCTTTATTTCACTCAATGTGGGGGAGAGATCACACCTCTTCATCATGTATACCCTTTGGAAAGAGACACACCCTTTCGCCCTTAGCACCCTTTGAAATAGTGTGATTCTTTATTATTTATGCCCTTTGAAAGGGACACAACATTTCACAATCAAATATGCACTTCTTATTTAAGATTTGCACTTCTGATTTCCAAATTATCCCCCTCAAATGAAGTTCTCTTCTCCCTTTTATATCTGATGTTTGAGGGAGCCACAACATTTCATTTCATGTCTTTTGACCATTCATTAACTTAATTAAAATTTAATTATATTTAATTATACTTGTATATTTTAATTTTAAATTTTATTATTATTATTCACCATCAACTTTGTATTTTAAAGTGGGGACATTACAAGATCAATCTAATTTCGATTGAGTAATTAAAGATTTAAAGGTTCAAGAATTAAGATACTTCTTTGAGCATAAACATAAATAATGTGATCAAGGCCTTAGTTTGAAAATATTTAGACTCTTTGAGTTTACAAGAATATTTTTTACTACAAATAAATTTTCAAATTGTGTTTACTAATTTTTTTTGGTTAATGTTTGCTAATTAGTGAATAGTCCAAATAGGGGCCTCAATTTCTAGTGAACATGATGAATAATAAGGAACACTAAATTGTCATAATTTTACCAAAATTAGATCACCATTGGTTAAATTACCCAGCCATGTTTTCATCAAACTTTTACATTAAGCTATTTCAACATGGTAAGCTATATGTGAGTGACATCTAATCACTTCAATTTTTTTATACATGATATAGGTTAAAGTCATAATGAAATAGGGGTATCCTTGGGTTTTTGCAATCTTGGATCAATAAAAAATACCTTTATTTTGTTGTATTATATTCCTAAATACAAATCTAACATGTGCATGTGTTGTGTTTGCATTGTACTTTGTCACATGCAAGCTTTACTTGCATACATGTTGTTTTTGTTGCACGTGCAGATGTTTTGCTCTTTTTGTATTCTTTTAAGTCTTTGCACCCTTTTCTTGAAGGTGCAACATTATTTGACCTTGCATGGATCTTATTGGTATTGGTGCAACCCTATTTGAGTGCATCTCAATCTATACACAAGTGTCTCTTGCATAGAGTGTAGTGCAATGCTTCATTAAGCCATATACAACTTGGACAAATTTTTGCACAAAGGTCTTATGCCACACAAGTTGAACCATTGGTTAAATCAACTAACCATGTTTAAATTAAACTTTTACATTAGGCTATTTCACCATGGTATGTTTTTGTGATTAATCACTTTGAATTTGTTATACATAATATAAGTCCAAGTAATAATGAAGCAAGAGTATCCTTTGGGTCAACAAATCTTGGAACACCCAAAATATTTCATTTTTTTCTATTATAGTATATTCTTACATAAAACCTAACTTGTGCTTGTATTGTTGTTGTGTGGTAATTTGTCTCATACAACCTTAACTTATGCATGATCTATTGTTTTTGTTGCAAGTTGACATTTTGTTGCACACGTGTTTTATTCTCTAGGTAGTCTCTTAAGTCTCATGCACCCTTTTGAATGTGCAACATTCTTTAACCTTATGTGGACCTTGTTTGTCTTGGTGCAAGTCTATTTGAGGACATGTCAACCTATGCAAAAATTTCTCTTGTACAAAGCATGGTGTAAGCCTTGCCTAAGATTTACAAAACGTCCACAACTTCACATGTAAATATCTTGTGTCACACAACTTAAATCATGCACGTATCTTGAAAAAATCAACAAATATTAGTGTTAGTGTGACTTTTGTAAGATGACAATACCTAAATTTTCTAAATTGTTTGTTTAGGTTTGGAATGTTAGAGGATTGGTAATTTCAAATTTATTAAGAAATGACATGGATGTTCTATTTGTAGACTATACATCTTATACCATGTAGATCATATTTTTCTCCTGGGTGCACATTTATTGCAATGACCTGCATAAACCACAAAATACAATGCATATATGATGTTTTGGGGTTGGCACTACTTAAATGGGATGCAATGTCATTTGTGGGGGCTCAAATTTTAGTGGGTTTTAGTAGAGGTTACAAATGGGCTTAGAAAGATTATATTGTAGAGTCCCTACATATGTTTATTTGACAATTGGGTAGCATAATAGTGGTTTCATGTATAGGTGGCCACTTTTACAAGTTTATTTCATTTCTATAATTGAATATTACTTTGGTTAAAAACCAATTAGAAGTGTCGCCACAGTTTGGGAGAATTGATGCATCATTCTGGATTTCCCCCCCTAACTACACTGAGAAAAAGAAATGAGTGTCCACTCAATGATCAATAGAGTGGCACTCGACCAAGGGCACTGAGGGCCTTATATTGTGAAATGGCACCCTACAGGTGATGATGACCAAGATTCTTTTTTGTACGTAACATGATGTGTCTAACTTTTCTTTTTCAATCTCCATTGTTATTCCTACATAACTTTTGTTTGTGTGCTCTACATGCATATCCATCAGTTGATCATTCAGCCCACATGAACAATTGTTGTATTAATGGTGGTATCAAAGAGAAATTTTTGAGCCCTTGATGTGAGCTTATGCAATATTCATACCTAATTAGTTGTGCAAAGCTTTATATTATCGGTGAAGATGACTCATATAGTTAGAAGAGTTGCAAGAATCATTCAAGTAGTTCATGTTGAAGATCTAAGTAATATATTGAGAGTCATTCAAACAAGGCTTAAATAAATTGAGACAACATAGAGGATAGGAGTGATTGTGATAAAAGACAAAAAAAGAGAGTTATGAATGGCATGAGTGATGGCGCCATAGACCTTGATGGTGAGGAAGACATCATAGTAGAAGGAAGATTTGTGATTGTCTTGGTGAGTGATAGGAGTCAAACCATGATTTGATCTCCTAAGCTACTTAGGAAGATCTAAGTTGAAATATTTTTAGTTCAAAATAATTGAGGACTTGAAGAGATTCAAGTATCTTGTCACAAATTTGAGAGGGCACTCTAATATGGCAGGACTTTTTCTAGTAGAGCCAAGTGTTAAAGGATAAGATTGAGTTCATGCAATGTAATTGTAAGGTGGTTGAACTCAATTTTTTTATGTAAACTAATTATACAATATATTTTTCCATGAAGCTCCAAAACCTATGACAAAGAGAGATGACCATGGTGGATCCAGTACATGGGGGATGTTTACAAATTATGCATTCACACTAGTCATGCAGATGATGCTACTAATAAATTAAGAATGTATGTAGTTTGTGTCTCAATTAAATAAGATACTTGTTTTACCAACCATCCATTATGTAGAGGAGACCTATCACATCACATTCAAGTTAGAGGATAAGTTGTCTTATAGACAAATGAGTGCATGAAGAAAGAGAAAGGAAAAAAGGAAAACTATTGAATTATATGATTAGAGTCTACTGGTGTTGTGAAAATCTCTAAGAGCAAGAAAACATCTAGCCAAGATGAAGAAAACAAAGAGGCCATAATAAAGGATTTGCTGAGACTTTCTTCAAATGTGGGGAAGCAAGTCATCTAGCATTTGAGTTTCTATGCTACACATGAGTAGGGTTTCAAAGAGAAGCATGCACATGTTGTAAAGTAGATGAAGAGAATCTGGAAGCTAGTGAAACACTAAATGTAAATCTAGAGTCTAAGGAGACCCTTATGATGCATGAAACGTTGCTACAAATTACATATGAGGATAAGTTGTGTTTGAGGGAGAGATTATTTTGATCTAAGAAAAGTTAGGAAGAAAGTATTAGAATTTTATACTTTGTGGTGACAACATATTAGGGCAGTACCCATGGAGATGGTGTAAATTTGGGGTTGAAGGCATTTGTATACTTATCATATAGAGTTTTTGGTTTTAGGAGGGATTACAACTCATAGTAATAGAGATATGTTTGGTTATTTGTTTGTATTGAAGAATATACAAATTAGGTTTGGTCCCACATGATCCTAATGGATACATGCCATATTTTGTTGGGTAGGCCATGACAATTTTACCAATTCCTAAAGTTTTATACTAAAAAATAAGTTTAGAGAATGTGTCAGTGGAGGTAATGGGTAAGGATTAATAACATGAATGAGTTGATTCTTGTGAGTAGGTATAATCACCTTCACTTTTGGGATCAATTATACCCATGAGGGTGTTCCCAAAGGTATCCTAAATAGGACAAATAAATCACAATGATGAAGCTGTTGAATACACCACATGATTGAGGGGGGTGGGGGGGGGTGAATCAGTCCAGACCATAGAACAACTTAATTATAATCCTTTAATCTTCAAACCACAATTAACTTCTCTACAATTATGAAACATGAAAGCACAAAGCACAACACACAAAAGAACACCAGATTTATGTGGCAAACCTAAGGAGGGAAAAAATCATAATGAGGATGACACTCACAATATGAATAATTGATTAGAAAGTGTTAGGCTCAAGCCTAGGGAGATCACTACACCTGATTGGACATACAAAACTAAGGCGCACAACCTTAGGGCAAGATACAAGGGATGTGCAATAATGAGATGCACTATCTCAGGGCAAGATACAAAGAATTGCATAGCCTGCCAAAGGACTCACTATCTTCTGGCAAGTACAAAGAAGTAATGATTTGAAATGAACAATATCTTGTAGAACACAAGTTAACTATTGAGAGGGTGGGGGGAGGGGGGGTGCTAAATCTGTAGTTAAGAATTAAATCCAATTAAGTGTCCTTTTTAAATTTTGAAACTTCAAACTAGTTTTTATGCACAATGAAATCAAAGAAATGCACAAAAGAGAACCTACACAAAAAGACACCAATTTTACATAGAAATCCAATGTGGGAAAACTATGGTGAACACTGTTAAGGTGTACTTACCTAATCCAGTTTCATAATCAATTTGAATTACAATGTCTTTTGAGGCTCCAACCCCAAGATATCAATCACCTTTTGCCTGTACACACAGGTTACAATCACTATTTTTTTTTTTAGCACCAACTCAAAAAATATAGAGCACCGACTCACAAAATATAGAGCACCAACTCAAAATTTACAACTCAATTACAAAGTTCTCAACACCTTTCAACAAGGAAAAGATCTTGCCAAAAAAATATAAAGAAATGTTGCTCAAATGCACAAAATTTGAGCACCAGGAAATATAATTTCAAATCTGAAAATTAACCACTACATAGCCTGTAACTCTGCCACAAATTAGATGTAACGCTGCCACAAATTAGATCTTCAAAATTTGTAAACTCTGTTACAAACTAGATCTCCAAAAACTGTATACTCTGTCACAGTATGTCAAAGTGTAAATGATGTTCAATTCTCAATTGAATATGCAAGATATATTCTAGTTTATATTTTCTTGATCTATGTATTATCTATTTATATGATAAATCTGATTATCTTCTTTTGTATGGCAGGTGAGAGGAGCATTTATTGATTTCGATGTCCTTCTCACAAATGCCAATTGATATGTACATGCAAGCTGGGTACGTTCAAGCAATGCCTTGACCGGTCATGTCTTTTAGACATGACCGATCAAGACATTACTTGATCGTGCCCCTTGGCTTATCGTAGTAATTACAATCTGTGTATGTTAACAAACCGATACCCATCGGTGTATACTTATCTTAACATCCCGATAACCATCGGTGTGTATTTACCTTGCCACCCGATACCAATCGGTGTATGTTAACCCAATATCAATCGGTGCATATTTAAATTGCCACCCGATACCAATCGGCGTTTAGTTAATTCGATAATCATCTTTGTTTACTGTTAAATATATTAATTGATATAAATCGGAATACATTGGTTAGCCCGATTAATAATTGGTGATCACAATTAATAAGACAAACCGATATTAATTGGGATTCATACGTTAGAATATAAACCGATATTAATCGGTATGCTATAGGATGATTATCGATAGTCAAGCATTGATCGAACTAAGTAGTTGAACGTATATGAATGAAGAATGGTCATCAAATGAAAGATTAATAGCTTGAAGTTTTCATCATAATTTATCGATAGGATAAATGATTGAATGAGAGACTTCATTTATCTCTCATTCAATCATTTATCTTACCGAAGCTATCATGCATTAACATAAGAAACCAATTATACAAAACAAAACTCAGATTATCAATATAACTTGTGTATCAAGATTCAAAAGTCTTATAAAATAATGTATCTTAAACAATTCATAAAGCTATACCTCAGATTACTATAACTTGGGAATAATCACCAAGTCATAAAACCACGTTGCACTTTTCTGATTTAACATTCAATTTCCATCAATCTCTGCAAACATCTGTGTTTTTCAAATATAATCTTCTTCTTACATTATTTCATTCCCTAAGTTTTCTTCAACAGTCAGCCCGTAATCTTTATACACTCACACCACATAATCACCAAATGCCACAGTATTAATAAAAGCAAGTAGTTTTGATTCGATTAAACTGCTTTAAACAATCCTATGTCTTCTGTTATCGTATCATGGAGGCAAGTTTTCTTAGCAAATATTAAACACAAACTTAACATTATAAAAGGTTGGTTAACCCAAAACGTTTTACAACCATTTCAACTGCCAACCTTTCATTTATGATAAGACACATTTTCCAGCATTCATGTTTCGAAAGAACTTCTAATTGATGTCTTTTGCTTGGAACATAAGAATGTATCGTACTGTCTTTGAGTTATCTCATCTTCTATTTGCAACGTAAGAATTTCTTCTACTTGCAACGTGAGGATGTATTGTGTTGCCTTTGTGTTTATCAGTCTGTACAAAATAAAATACAATACGTTTCAAATCTGAAACTCAACCTGTATGAAACTCAAGCCTAAATATTGTCTCTGTTCTTTAATGTTATACCGTTGATTGTATAATCTACCTGTGAGATGAATGCATACAATATAATGTTTGAATATTGTGATCAAAGCTTGTATGTGATGGCAAAGCATTTCCAGAAATTTGAAGTTACAGATTTGGAAAATATTTCCAGAATTATGGATACAGAAGCAAAGCATTTTTAGAAATATTGTAATATTCTGTTCCAGGCTTTACAATGGTAATGACACATATAAAATGTTCAAACTTTGACATTCATTTGTGATAGCATAATAATTAATCAGAGAACAATATTAAGATTTTGTTTTATGTGTAGACAAAAACCATCTATTTGACATCAATGTCAAAACTATTGCCATAAGGCCAACATATCTTCTGATCATGAAACTTTCTTTGAATCACTGTGTCAAGTGAATAATATCACGACAAACATCTCTGACTTTATTCACTATCTCAATACACCATCGCACTGAAGATGTGATCATCAAAGCTCATCACAAACTAAAATTCACACTTTCACTACAATGCATATCATTCAAATCCAATTTAAACAATCCACACACAAATTACACATCTTCACTTCAATTTATACAAGGTTATACATTGAAACCTTCAACTAGGTCGGTCATAGACACTCTATATGAATTACATAAGGTCGGTCACATGGACCAAACATAAACAATGCAGCCCATTCCAAGAGATAAAGAGGACCCAAATACATCATAGAACATCATTCTAAGATGGTTCCAATGAACCACACACTAACACTTCCTCAAAAGTTGGCATCAATCATAACGTGTAGAAAAGTAATGAAGCATATTAACTTGTCAGCCCAAAAACATCGACCCATGCAAAATAAGTTCAGTTGGATCTACAAATGCCATAGTGAGACCCATATCAACATTCTAACTCATCCTCCAATGCATATCTGGACCAAAAGAGCATGGTCCAAATTAAATAAACCACTTGAGTCAACCAAAGACCAACACATCTAACAACACTAAACCCCAAACAACATGACTTCACTTGTCGATCGAACCAACACTAGAAATATCAATTGGAACACTCCACGAACCATATGAACATGTCCTCCAAGCTGCAACACTTAAATCAACATAGGGGATAAATGCATAGCATTCTTCGGATCAATCTTAACAGACAACCTCACTATCAGCAAATTGCAACAACTAACTTCATCAACTGAGCAACTAAAAAACTGAAACATGATAGTGCAATACCCATAGAATATGGACATTAGATCCAAAATCACAAGCCATCATCATAAAGAACTAGACGAATTCAAAACATTCTTCCATAAAAACATTAAATACTCTTTCCTACATATTGTAACTTTCACTACTATAGCCTTCTAGAAGCACCTTATACTTACTCAATATCTCCACCAGACAACATAACAATGTTCAAACACTCATTTCTAGAGAATCTACAACATCCACACAACTAAACAACTATAACTTCCTCTTCACTAACACACACAGTGATATCAATGACAACACAAAACTTGTTGACATCATTGACAACACAAGCAACACAACTCAAGTTTCCAATAATCTTCCCCTTTTTCATTGATGGCAACACATGTACCAAAAGCCACGACTAAACTCTTTCCAATGGTCTCTCTCTCTCTCTCTCTCTCTCTCTCTCTCTCTCTTTTCTTATTGTGTCTCTCCCCCCTTTGACATCAAGGACAAAGGGTGCGATATTGCAAACAATAATTATCTCCTTATGTGTAAATCTTTGTCTCCCCTTCTAGGTATAACTCTGTTAACTACAACACTCCCTAAAACAAGGATATCTCTCTTTTGCAACCTCCATTTGTCCCCCTGAGAGCAGTCACCGCATCAATCTAGGAGATGAAAGATAAACTTTGAATCTCCCCCTTGAAAGATGCACCACTTCTATGCATCTAGATTGAAGGAGGGGCAATGGCCCCTAACTGTTGTCAAAGATACTCAAAGGTATCCTTGACCAATGCCTTGGCAAATATGTTTGAACTTTGATCCTTTGTAGGCACATATTCCAATCTAACTTCCTTCTTTGCAACCTTCTCTATTAAGAAATGATACTAGTAGATATGTGTTTAGTCCTTGAATTCATTACTGAATTCTTTGAAATTTTAATTGCACTTGCATTGTCACACAGAATAGGAATTGCCTCATCATACATCACTTTGACATCTTTGAGATTTGGCTTCATTCACATGACTTGAGTGCAACAAGATGTTGTTGCAATATATTTTGCCTATGCCATAGATAATGATACTGAGTCCTTTTTGTTCAACCAAGACCAATTTGTCTTCCAAGAAAAACACACCACCACTTGTACTTCTTTTGTCGTCAACACATTTGGCCCAATCGATATCCATGTATGCTTTCAAAGTGGAATCATCATTCTTCATGTACCACAAAGCAAAATCTAGAGAGCTTTCAAATATCTAAATATTCTTTTCACTCCTTGATCATGTGATTCTTTTTTATTAGCTTGATATCTAGGAACCAAATAGACAACATGCATAATATCCATTCTTGAAGTAGTCAAATACAAAAGCCCTCCAATAATAGACATATATTGTTTATAATCAATTTTTGGGGATCCATCATCCTTACTTAGCTTGTAACCAGTATTTATACAAGTTCCAACTAGTTGACAATCCTCCATACCAAAATTCTACAACATCTCCTTGATATATTTGGTCTAAGAAATGAAATACCTTCTTTTGACTGTCACTTGAAGACCAAAAAAATGATAACTCGCCAATCATTGACTTCCCAAATTATTTCTGCATTTCTTCAGCAAATCTCTTACACGCACTATCATCTCCTCCAAAAATGATATCATCAACATACACAATAACTATTAACAGTTTGTCACTCACTAATCATTGACTTCCCAAATTCTTTCTGCATTTCTTCAGCAAATCTCTTACATGCACTATCATCTCCTCCAAAAATGATATCATCAACATGCACAATAACTATTAATAGTTTGTCACCTTCAACTTTGAAATAAAAATTACTATCTATTGTACCTTTCTTGAAGTTCTGCTATAACTATCTGTCCAACATTGCATACTAAGCTTTGGGAGCTTGCTTGAGTCCATAGAGTGCCTTCTTGAGTCTGCAGACCATATTTGGATCTTATGATGACTTAAACCCATCCAATTGTTCAATATACACCTCTTCTTCAAGTTCTCCATTCAAGAATATTGACTTGAAATTTATTTGATCTACCTTAAAGTTCTTATATGCAACAAATGCAAGAAACATCTTTATAGCTTCCATCTTAGCTACCGAAGAAAAATTCTCTTCAAAGTCTATACCTTCAACTTGTGATTAGACTTTACAAACCAGTCTTGCCTTGTTCCTTGTGACTTTTACATCTTTCTTCAAATTATTCTAGAACACCCACTTTTTTCCTGTCACATTCTTGTCCACCGATCTAGATACTAGTTCCATGTTTGATTATTTTAAATCTAATTTAGTTCCTCTTGTATAGATTTCATCCAACCTTCATCCTTCCTAGCTTTTACAAAACATTTTGGCTCTACTTGAGATATAAAATATATATTTGCTTGTTCATTAGTCTCAACAAGTCTTCTTCTTTTCTAAACTCCTTTATCTTTGTCTCCAATGATCCAATCTTCTGAATTGTTCTTTCACACATACTTTTGTATAGTGAAAAATTGGATCCTAGTGACTCCCCACCTAGGAGAGAGAAAGGAAGCCACTAGGATGATTTTCACTTGGAGGGAACTTTACGTTCATAAGAGAGGTTGAATCCGATAGATCCAAATGTGAGGGAAACAAGGATGTGAATTCTGAGTGGATTGCAAGTGGTTTATGTGTGATTTACCCTCTTTTGTAAATGAGAAAGTTGACTTGTTGACTATGTGGAAAAGGGAGAAGAAATGAGTGAAATGAGGAGCTACCAGTTCAGGATCGCACTGTAACTTTAGATTGAGCTAATTAGACTGATGCAGATCTACCTTACAAATTTGGAGAAAAGTTGTAGGGACCGTGGCAGGAATGTACATGGTCCACCACAAAATCCACATAATGAAAAGGGTTCTTCTGTCTCTGCAAATGAAGCCCAAACCTGCAATTACAACTGTGCACTTGCAACCTACATACAGAAAAGAGAGGGAGAATGGTTGTGGATAGGGGTTTGCCTTAGTCAAACCTCGGTTGAGGAATCAACCTTGAAATAAATTAATTGCAAATGCTTGATTGTAAACAATGGAAATGTATACCTTGTAGATCTACAACTTGTTGATGATGATTGTTTTGCTTCCTGAATGTAACCACAAATATTGTATGAAATGGCATGTAACATGATAAAACCCTAATACACACACATTCTTGCAAATTAATGTTGTAATGTTGCTCCAATGGATGAATGAAGAAGACTTGAATACTTGAATGCTTGATGATGACCTTGAAATATTGTATCTTCTCCTTATGCTCTCTATCTGTCTTTTTGTTATTCATCCATCCATGAATGAGGGTATTGAATTCCCTTTTATACATGCCTCAAGGATTAACTTTCAACCACTGAAGTTTGACAAAGAAGAATAACAAACCCCGAAGACAAGAAATGCATAGGAGATCAGGTAGACCGAACATAGGGCCACCCTAAGAGGTGGGGATAGGGGCGCCACACCCTTGTCCTAGGGGAGATAGGGGCGCCATGCCCCGATCCTACCCTATTTTGGGGCCCTGATAGGGTCTAAAGTAGACACAAGACATGAAGTAGAAAGAGTGAAGGGTTGGAAATGTAGAAATAGGTCTTGGTTAGGGAAGGAGATGCCATCACCGAGGTGAGGACCCAAAATATGGTTAAAGTTGCAGGGGTCACAATTTTATGACACTACATTTAGCCCCCACTTTAGTAGGAGTATGGCTTATGCCACTACTACTAGTAAAGTAGACGAAAAGAGAGATGAAGGTGAGAGATGCAAAGCAATACCACAAGGAGTATAAAACACCACTAATATTGAGGGGAAAAAAGCTCCCAATCTTAGGGTCTTAACTCATGCCAACATATGCAAAAACAAAAAGGCACAAGACACACAAAACAAAGACAAATCACAAAAAGACACACGAGAAGAACAAGACACAAGATGACAAAATAAATAGCCGAAGAGATCTCGAGCTCAGATGTCTCAACAACTAATCAGGACATAAAGACCAATGCCATCACATAAACACGAGCGATCACATAAAAGAGCAAAGCTGACATCATCCATGAATTATCAATAGTAAAACTATGAGTTCATGAGAGGAAGAAGAGAGAGAACATGAATACACACTTTGGTGATCCATGAGAAGAAAGGAGAAGAAGAAAGAAACCATGGACATCTCGCCCCTAAAATTAGGTGATCCATGGAGAGAAGGACATGGAAAATCTCTCCCCTAGAGCTTGCCTAGGTGATCCATGTAAAGAGAGAGAGTGATAACACCGTTAGTTCTACTCAACCTCATGCATGTGTGTGCAAGTGAGGCTCAAAGTGCCTCACAAGAGTCTATGCCCGGGTACGCTACAAGCTGTATAGAATGTATAGTACAAGTGTCAATAAAGGTGTGATATCTCGCTCTGAGAGACCATGCTCTGGTTCTGAGAATAATCACCCCGCATAAGAGAAAAGTGGCATCATCTCACTCTAAGAGACCATGCTCTGGTTATGAGAATGACCCATTGTACAAGAGAAAAAGTGACGACATCTTTCTCTAAGAGGTTTCCCTCTAGTTCCAAGAATGTATCACTATACAAGACAAGAAGAAGTGAAGACATCTCGCTCTAAGAGACCATGCTTTGGTTCCAAGAATGACTCACTGTACAAAAAGTGATGACATCTTGCTCTAAGAGGTTTCCCTCTAGTTCCAAGAATATCCCACTATTCAATGCATGAGAGAAGTATAGTACAAAGGAGCAGTGTGGGTGCCCCCCCCTTAAGAAGTCAACATAGGCTAATGTTGATATCTTAAGGAAATAAGAACAAGGATACCTACCTTCATCATAAAGAAGATATCTGCTATGCAACAATGTCATAAATCCAAGCAAGAGAGAGAATACTCTTCAAGCAAGGATAAGATAGTTGAAAATAGATTTCTTGTTGTAAGTGTAAAGGTGATCCTTGGAGGAGAAGAGATCTTTGTTCAAAAGACATATACCCCCAAGAGGAGTTATCTTAGACAAAGATAACATCTTCTAGAACAAGAAAAGGAAAGAACAAGAATGCAATCCTTCCTCGTACTTCTAGTTGAAAGGGATTCTTGATTAGGGATGATTCATGTTTAGCCCCCAGAGGGATGGTTGGATTTATCATGGATGTACATTACCAAGTGTAAAAGAGGTCATAGTCAGGGACCAACACCTCTTGTATAAGAGAGAATCATTAAGTCAACAACCAACAATTCTATACAAGGAATGACATCAAGTAATAGAACTCACACCATCCACTTAATAGGGTAAAGTGGATCCCTAGAGAAAGAGAGAGAGAAGGATCATTTCCCCCCAAGTTAAGGGACAATGAGAAGAGCTTACACAACCTACTAGAGAGAGATTAAACATAAGAAAATGTGCAATGAACTTACATGAACATATGCAAGAAAAGACATTAGCAATTGTAAAATACATGTCTCAAGAAGTGGTAATGTTTGAAAAGAAGAGAGCAAAAATATCATACATTCCCCAAGGGGGATTAGTCATAAAAGCATACCATTGTAAGAAATGATAATCACGTATGAAAAATGTAGCCCCTGAAGGAAATAATTATACAAGGGAAAAGAACGAAAAAATCCTTGCCCCCCAAGTGAGGAGAACAAGGAGAAATATTGCACATTTTGTGATGGTGATTAGTTTCAAGTGATATGTCATCCTAGTGGAACAAATCCTCTCAAGGAAAGGATACATACCTCCCAAGAGATCATTCCTTGCTAAGGGGAATATTATACTTGCGAATAATTGAAACCATAGAAGAGGTGAGATTTCCAAGAGAATGAAGGAAAGAGAAGAAGTGCAGTACTCATTACAGATGCACCTCTCTAAGTAAAGAGGAAAACAAAAGAACAATTATATGCTCACATAAGAATAACCCTATGCAAGAAAAGAGATCTAATAATGAACAATGCACAAAGATAGAGATAAATGTATAGAAAGAAGGAAAATGGACTTCATGTTGCTGCCCCAAAGTATGTTAAAGTGAAACAATACCACCACCAATGATAAAGAGCCCCCGATAAATGGGCCAATTATGCCATAGGATGAAGAAAAACATGAAGGGAAAAGAAGTGCTAAGGCACAATGTTTTTACCAAGAAATATAACTAGATCTTCTGTGAGACAAATGTGTACAAGATCATATTGTAGTTGAACAAATTTATTAAATGCATAACATTTTCCAATAGAATGTGAATATAAATCGTGAAAAATGCAATATTCAATACCTTTCACTTGCTTAAGATTTGTTTTTATTTTGAGGAGGAAAGGAAATGTTCTTGTCATATTTCAATCTCCAATAGATTCTTGCAGCCAATCTGTCAGGATGGTAAATATTATCTTCCCATGAAGAAGAAGGTTTGTTAGAAGAAGGAGTTTCATTATCCACAATTCTAATTTTACCACTTTCTATGCCATCTTGAATAGATTTTTGAAAATTAGGGCAATCATCAGCATTATGGTCATGGGTTTGATGAAATGAACAAAAAGGATTCTTTGAAGAAGAAGCATTCTTGCATACTCTCTTGATTTGTTATTTTTGAAGGTAATCTTTAAGGTTTTAAAGTCTAAGGAATTTGTCCATAGAAAGAGGGGTACCACTTCCTAGGCCTCTTGTAGTAGTTTGTGTAGGAGGGTTTATAGGGACACAAATTCCATGCTCAAATTTTCCAATTCCTTGTCCTTTAAAACCTTGTTTTGTAATGATACAAAAACCACGACTATAAGAATGTTGCAATTTACTAGATGGAGGAACATGATCATGAATTTCTTTGAAATCTGATGTGTAAGGAGGCAGAAAAGGATTTGTAGATGAAGAAGGAGTATCATGTGAAATGAGAATCTCTTTACCTTTATCAAGCTTATCCTTTTTGGAAGATGGGGGAAGAACATCTTCATCATCTAAAAGGTCATTTTTAGTGATTTCTATGCGAGAAAGGTCATGAATGAAATGCTTGACATCATCCTCTCTACATAGAATTTGATGTTGAAGATAGGTCTTGGGAGAATAAGGAGGATCTAAAGATGTAAGAATGTTGATGTTGTCATATTTCCTTCCTTGCTCAAGGGTGTGTGTAGAAGAAGAAGATGGATCCATATTACTTTCCAATGCTTTCTCTCTTGTAGAAAGATCATTGGGTAAAGCATTAGATCTCATTTCTTTCACATAAGATACCCTAGGAGAGGTACAAGGGTTAGGATCTTTAGGTTTAGGATCTACAAAAGCTTTAAAGTGATTAACATAGGAAATGCATGTTGTTAACAACATCACCATAATGCATCATAAATGATACATGAAAGCTTTGAGATCTAATAATTTGGAAATCCTAACAACACAATATGACCAAGTGCTATGAAGAAAGAGAAGCAACAGGAAATGGAAGTAACTCTTATCCGACACATGATAAATATATGCAAAAATTAGTATAATCACATGTGAAAGAGAAAGTAAATCCAATTTATTAATTTCCATTAAAAGTCTCTTAAGTGAAATATGAATGTGTTGGAAAAGTATATCTAAAATTAGGACCTTTTTATGAAAATTAATTTTAAGATTTGAATTTGATAAATTTTGAATGTGTGTTCGACCTTAGAGAGTGTTAAAATTGATAAAGTACGCCAATTTTCTGGATATGAGCAGAAAAATATACTCAATTCCGTCTCCCGAAATTTTGGGAAAAAAACCAAGGACTGTGGTAGGAACATACACGATCCGACCAACATTTTTTGAAATTTTCAGGGATGATAGAGATTATGATTTTAATGCGGAATCCAAAAAAATAGCCGATTTGGAGATATCTAGATCGGTCAAAATTACAATCAAAGGTCGAAAATGAAAAGATCTTACAAATTAGTGTTTTATGCTTCAACCAGTGAATTTTCAAAATAAAGAGATAGACTTGAATTGCAATTTTGAAATAGGAATTAGATTTGAAATAAGCAATTAAAATTTTACACCTCACAAGCTTAATTTCCTCAAAATGAAAAATTAGAGTTTTTATGTAATTAACCTCTAAAATTTGAAAATAGATCAAACTTGGAAATGAAAATTTGAAATCCAAATTGTAATTAATTAGATCTGCAGACATATAAAAATGACCATATCCCTAAATGAATATTTTATGTTCATTTCTCTATTTAATTAAATCCAATTTAATTAAATTACCCGCATTCCTCTATTTAATTAAGAAAATTACTCAATTAAATTCACTATACCCATTTAATGAATAAATCATTTTATTCAATCAAATCCCCCCTATCCACTTTTAATTAAATTCAAATTTAATTAAATAGTTTATCCTAAATTGAATAAATCTAATTTATTTAATTTCCCCAAATTGCAATCAAATTGAATTAAATTCTTTATTTCAATTAAATCCTATTATCCCTCCATCCACTTGCAAAATCCTACATCTCCTACTTGCCTTCCTAAACCTATTTCTAATTTCTTCTAGACTCTTCTAATTAGCCTAACCCATCTTCTAAACTTTGTCACATCCCTAAGCAGGGGGGGGTCACTTCTCAAATCCTCAAAGTCTTTGATAACCATTAAAGACTTCAAGTCTTCAACCACTTAATTCCCCAAAGTCTTCATAACCATTAATGGTTAACTCAAACCCTCTTACATGGTTAAAGAATTTCTTTTAACTCAACCTTTATCCAGCCCAAGGGTCTCATCAGGCCTTTAATGCTTTGACCATGATTATCTCTTAATCATTTGCACAAAGGTTTATCCTTAGATTAACTCTTAATCCATTGGGTAATCTTAACTTAGGTTTGACCCTTATCTCTAGATAACCATAAGGTCTTCTCAGGAATTTAATGCCTCCAACCCCTTCTCTCAACCCAACCCTATGTTGACACTTGTCACCATTTCATTGGTGCAAATTGCAAACATGGATCCCCAACTTTCAAACTCAACCCTTGATTAAGCCTTTCAATCCTGACCATCCATTGCCCTATTTTTGTTATAAATAGAGCTCTCATTCCTCCATTTTGATCATCCTCCAAATTTGTAGTATCACACTTATGCTCAAATGCATTCAAGCTTTCATATCATTTTTATGCTCATCATTTTAGCCTCTTTGAAATCAGGAATTAGTCTAAATATGCATGTTTAGAATACTTTCTTTATCATTTAGCTCAATCATAGACTAAATATATCATGTTAGGATAGTATTTATACTAACCTTGTCATCTTATAATCTAGTTTATTGCATTTCTAGAATCATGCATAGCTTAGGATGCATCTCATACTAAAATATAACAAAGCATCCCTCGTTCTTGTATTTACCATCCCTAAACCATTTTGCTCAGTGATCTGAGAGCAAAAACATTGGTTTGAGGGACATTGTAAGATAGAGAACCATGGGACCAACCTTGGGAAGCTGAGTAATACTTCATTACTCCCTAGCTTGCACCAAGAAGTCCCGTGTGTGTGTGTGGACAAGTCCTTTTAGAATATTTTCACATATTGAGTTCTATCGACCTACTTTTCCCGCATACATTTCTAGCGCCCATCGTGGGGCTCAACCCCATATATCAAATCGGTTTTTAAATTTAACCACTTTTGTAGGCACGCAGGAAAAATGAATTAGCACGTTAAGTTCACTGTTTAGCGCATCCGGTTAACAGCGCATGAAGTCCATCTTTTAGGGCATCAAATCACTAATTTTTTTGTAGGTCTCAGCGTGGGAGAAAAATAGAACAGCGCTTTCGATGCACAGAGTAGCCCATCCAGTAAACAGTGTAGCACATTGGGACATTATTTTAGCGCATCTAGGTTATATTGTAGTGCGTACAGTCCTTTCTGTAGCGCATCACAGACAAAAGGCAAAAAATTAAAATTGTAACCGAAATAAAATTTAGACTTGTAGAAGTCCACCAAAATCTAGATTTCTCTAACTATTTGATTGGAATTTTGCAGGACTGACAATTTCTTGCAGGTAGAGCTGGATTTTATTTGTAGAATTACAAATAGTTTTAGATTTTTGCTAACTTAGTTACGTTAGTTAAAATTTAGAGTCATTTTAATTCTTGTTGGATAAAATTGAACTCACCTTACTTTGGGCTGTAAAACGAACCACAACAACAATCTTTTCTTACTTTTATAGGAGAAAATTTCTCAATTTGGGTTCTAAAAAGAACAAAACAATCTTTATTTTTGCAAGAAACGGCTAAAAAGAATATCACCATCCTTTGGTGCTTAAAAGGATCAATTTTACATTTTGCAAGAAAAAGGAACCTAACTTTAATTTTTTTAAATCAAAGAGGGAAGTCCTTCCCCTTTTATCGATTTCTTTTGTTGACCACCAAGATCGAAATTTTGCTTTGTTGACCAATTCTTTTTCATAGATCAGAAAATCATTGCCATAAAAGGATAAAATAAACGCCATGTTTTCATGGAGCAACATCTCCATATAGATTTTAGCCAATCATTGCCTTGAAAGATAAAAAGAACCTTGTTTGCCTTGTCTCGAAAGTAGAAGGTATATGCTCTCCCCTTAACTGGGTGATCAAAAAGCCAGCCTACTCTTACGCTTTCAGTCATACTGCATTTAAATCCTTTAAGAGGCCTGCCTTCCCAAGGAGTTGGAATCAACTCTTAAAGTCGTTTATGGCCAGTGTGAAGGGAACGACCTAAGTGGGGAATGGCTTTGATGCCAATAATTCCAACCCACTATAATCAAACGTGGAAAGTGATGAAAGTCCTTTTCAAGGGTTGCGCGAAACGATTAGCCTTCCCCCAGTATCTTTGAGATACGTAAAGCCTTTGTTCTAAAGGTTGGGAAGCCTCCTAAGGGAGTTTATCACTGACGGCCGAACAAGAAGCCTGATTATGAACTATAGAAATAGAAGCTTTGAACTGAGTCAGTAACTAGACATTTATAACATCATAGTGCAAGGGTGGGGAAGAATCCACCCCCAAGATTACTCACCATATATCTCCCAAGATAACTACTCAACTGTGAAGCGATTCACTTTGGGTTAATTTCTGATAAAAGATAAAAAAACAGGCGCCTCCTAGGGGGTGACACGACTGTTTGAGCTGACGGAGTATTGAGACTAGTGGGCTATGATGTTATTTATGACCCTTGACTAAAGAGTCTTTCTGAAGTGTATTATTCATATCCAAACCTATTAAAACATTGAGGATTTGAACACATCCTCGCAGAACATACACTTTTTGTTAGATTAGGCAAAATGGTTGTACTTTTTGTGCCGTGCTTGCATTTACTACTTCAGAAAATCATCCATCGAACTTGAAAAATTCATGACAAAAATTCAAAACCAACCAAAGGAAAAATCAGGACAGTTTAGCGCATAAGAGCAACATCTTAGCACGTGAGAACCTTTTGTTAGCGCATCCAACTATCAAATTAGCACGTTGGTTCCAAACAGTAGCGTTTCATCTCAAGGCAAAACAGTGTGAAAACATTTAGCGCATCAAAGAAATAGTTTAGTGCGTGGAAGCATCAGCTTAGCGCGTGGCGGCTAAACATTAGCGCATCAGGTTCACAGGTTAGCGTGTTGCAGGCCTAGGGTAGCACATAGATTTTTCAAAACAAATAGCAAACAATTTTGAGCAGTCAAAACTTTAGCGCGTGTCTGGGGGCAACCTAGCGCATGTGGTCGTTATTTTAGCACGTGGCGTAACTTCTGTAGCACATATAGTCTCTATTTTAGCGCGTGATCCAAAACACAAAAACAGAGGGCAAAACAGTGAGGAGTTTTACAAATTTTGAAAACATTTTCAGAAGCCTTCTTCATCAAACATTGTTTTTCATCAAAACAAAGTAGCAAAAAAAAAACCGTTAAGACTATTTCTTGAGCTAAATTTGTATAAAAACAAACATTGTAAAATCCTAAACGAATCGCACGATAAAACTTGTCTATTTTATCATAATCTGGAAACCTCATCATTAGTATCAATAGAATCCTTTACCATCTTACGGATTTTATCTCACAAAAACACTTGTTTAAAATTTTCAAGTTGTCAAATGAAGTTTCCACATCGGGAGGCTTTTATCCATATCATTTGACACACTTTGTCGTGAAGGGGCATCTAAACCTTCACTTTGATAGAGTAAGATTTGAAAATTTTCAAACAAGATCAACTGAATCCAAACAAATCAAAGGAAACTATTGATTACTCATGCATGACTAATCCTCATATTCTGAGAAGAAAGAACCTTTATCGTAACGTCATGTTGAAGAAACAACAAAGTTTTTCCAAATTCATCAAGAGAAACAAGTTCTTATACATCAATCATCAACTCTTCAAATCTCATCGGGTATTCCTTCATCATGTCAAACGTTATATCCAAAACAAATCCAACAAATTTGACAAAGAACCCTTAAAGACAAGAGCCTATTGTCAAATGTCTTTTTTTAATCAAATCATAAACTGCAGAGGAAAAATCAATCCAACATTCTTGCCCGACGAGTGTATCACTTATAACACATCTCGACCAGAACCACCCACCCCTGAACAACATATCAACAAGGCTTTTGTCCCTTTCATCACTAAAAGTTTCTACTAAAATGCCTATTACTCGCTCTCAAAAAAACCAACAAAGCGAGACACACGCCGAGTTTAGTATGAATCAAAGATTATCAAATCCTTTTGAAGTTCCACCCTTAGAAGAACTTGAAATTTCTGAAGCACTTCTTCACGAATGCCAAGAAAATCCCTCACTCCAAAAGCTTGTAGAAAGGCTCATGGAAAATGACAAAGAAAAATATCTGCTCATGCTTACAAGTAAAGGCGTTAAACTCCCCGAAGATTTAGACTCAAACATCTTTAAAACTGGATCTCGACAATATGCATATCAAGAACAACAAAGAGAAGAAGAAACTCGTAACTTTGAGCAACACATACCTGAGCAACACATTCCAGAACAATGCATACCAGAAATGCATATACCCGAACTAGAAACACTAGAGCAAAATATACCCTTTACCACGCCTTTTCAACTAAGAACAAATACAAGGGAAGAACTTTTCCCTCGACAAGACAATATACCTTTGGCTGCCCTTACTCAACAAATGCAAATGTTGCAAAGGCAAATACAGGATATGCAACAAGGGACAACAATGCGGTACTCTTTAAACGAAATCTGTCCTTATCCATTTGACAGAAGATTAAACATGGTCCCTTTTCCTCCAAACTTAGACGTTCCCAAATTTGATAAATATGATGGAAAAAGTGTTCCCCGAGATCATGTTCGAGAATTTTGCACAATGAGCCTTGAATGTGCTCATGATGACACCTATTTGATGAGGTTATTCCCAAGAAGCTTGGGAGGGCAAACCATAGAATGGTTATCCAAAATTACGCCACCTGTTAGATCATTTGATGAATTGGTTAACAAATTCATAACCCAATATTCCTATAACATCCAACATGCCATAACCATGCTAGATGTTTGCAACACCAAACAAAAGAACAACAAAACATTCATGGTATTCCTTCAACGTTGGTGACGTATGGTCTCCAGATATCCTCGAGATATTCCCAAAAAGGAGAAAATGGAAATTGCATATGGTGAAAATGGACAACAATAATAACAAGATTGAAAGGCTAAATGAATCCAACCACAAAACCCTAGCCTAACAATCAACAAAGATCCACCATAACATATGAAGATTACCTAAGACAATGCAAATCACATGAAATCACAAAGATTATACCATCACATGTCCAATAGGGTTTTGATCTCTATTCTTCCTATCTCCATTGATCTTGCTTGATATATTTTCTCTTAGATTTTTATATGCACAAGAGCTCAACAAAGAACGGAATGTGGTTGCAAGTAGGATCGTAGTGTAGCCAAGTCTTCAAGATTAGTCATTAGGGTTTGATAATGAAGAAAGCATCTCCTTAAATAGAAGACACAATATGAAATGGAGGGATAAGATTGAGAGGTGTAAAAAGAGAGGTCGGCTAGGATTAGAGGGTAGGTAAAAGAAATAGTAAAATAATGAAAGAGGTAGGTAGTGTAGGAATTAAGAGATGAATGACATGTGTCATGTGTAGAAAAAGCTAATGAATTAATTAAATAAATAAATATTTATTTAATTAATAGAAGAAGTAGGATAATTAAATAAATAAAATATTTATTTAATTTAGGAAAAGGATAATTTAAATAAATAAATGTATTTATTTAAATGAGAAATAAGGCTAGAAGAGGATAAATGAATGAATTAAATAAATAAAGATTTATTTAATTAATAGAAGAATTAGGCTTAGATAATTAAATAAATAAAATATTTATTTAATTAGACATGACAATTTTAGGTGTCTACATTTTGCCCCTCTTTGAGACAATGCGGCTTGTCGCGTTGTTTCAAAGAAGATAATATGAACTGATACAGAGTTGCCCCAGAATGGGAATAATATGCCCCCTCGAGAGATTGGATGAAAATGTCTGAAAAGATTGCAGACAATCTCTCGATAAGAAAGAAAGGCTAGAATGGATTGATCCGATGAAGAATACTGACTCGGGAAATGAAGGCGAGGGCTAAGGTAGGCTATTAGATAGACCACGGGCAAAAGACATCCGCATTGTCATCTACAGCTTCACGAGATCATAGTGTAGAGCGAGAAAAGAGCAGTAGCAGTCAGTAGCGATGGCTTTCGTACACAGATTCGACCGCGTTCGCCGATTTCAGAGACCAGTAGAGGCAGGAGAGCCGGTAAGTACCACCAAACCTCCTCGTACTTTGACGCATTCAATTTTGTCATTAATGCATGCTAGTTAGCAATAAATGCACTTAGGAATAGGCCACAAAAAGTGCAAAAATGTGCAACCACGTTTGCGTCGATGCCAGGTGCGTTTGTGTCCAATAGGCGCGTCTGTGTCGGTGCCAGGCATGTCTGTGTCTGGAACCGTGTTTGTGCTTGATGCAGGCGCATCTACATCCTATAGGGGCGTTTGTGTGCCAAAGTCGCGTTTGTGTAGTCAATAGGCGCGTTTGAGAGGTAGAAACGCGTTTGTGAGTTAAAAGCGCGTATATGTCAGAAAATGCAGGGTTCTATCTTCTAGGTCAAATCGACAGTTCTGTGATGAACATACGCTGTCGATTGGATAAGCTGTTGAGAGGATACACTCAAGCAGGTCCTCTAGGAAGACTAGGATAGATCAAGGCACTTTGTGATGAACAGGGAGCACCAAGATAGAGTACTTTGTGATGAACAGGGAGTACCCAAAGTATGAGTAGCACTTTGTGATGAACAGGGAGTGCAAAATGTGAGTAACACTTTGTGATGAACAGGGAATGTCACACACGTAGTACTTTGTGATGAACAGGGAGCACTACTAGGATAGATAGCAACACTTTGTGATGAACAGTGAGTGTCACTAGGATATATAACCATATGCATTTAGATAGCGAGTAGCATTTTGTGATGAACAATGAATGCCACCATGACTGACATGATTGATTGCTTGACTGCAGGAGTATTTGCCTATGTTGGAGTCACGGGAGAGATTCCCATCCACACAGAGGTTGCGACCGGAGTTGTCTTTTCAGGATAGAGCTGCCATTGAGGAGATGGGATTGAGACACGTATTATATGTGCCTGAGTTTCGGGCAAACATGGGTTTGCTGACTGCGCTGGCCGAGAGATGGCATTCTGAGACATGCACTTTCCATTTGCCGATGGGGGAGATGACGGTGACCCTCGAGGATGTATACAGGATTATGCGGATACCAATTGATGGGGAGCTGATTTTGTATGATCAAGACGGAGATAGGGATGCCCTTAGACGAGTGTTCTAGGATCCAAGACTGGAGATGAGGGTGGGACATGTGGCATGAGATACCATGACATGGACAAGATTAGCACTACCAACAATGTTGGCAGGAGTTATCAGTGGGTTCCTTTGTATCAGTTTTGTACCATTTTGTATGATGATGTAGACACCTGCGGGTGATTGTAGCCATATGATTTTGACATCATTGTATCATGACATTTTATATATATATATATGAGATGATTCATTTTTGCGGCAGCTATATGCATGTGTACCTATGTGATGAGATGTTCTTATAATGTATGTTTTATGATATGGATGCTTATGATATGGATGCAAATATGTACATGATGCAATGCAATATTTTTGTTCTTTTATGTTGTATATGTGATGCATGATGCAAATGTGAATGTATGTGATGCAGATGAATATGATAATGCAAATGTAAATTGTGCTAATAGGTGTTGTGTGCAGGATGTGATGCATTTGTGATATCTATATGTATGTATGAAATGCTTATATGTGGTAATGCAAGTGTAAACTACATGAAATGCAAATGTTTTTGGTGTGTCATTATACTCAGTCATGTGATAGCAGGCTACGCGGACTCAAGAAGGACAATGGAAGTCAATCAAGAAAGGGGGATGAAAGACAGAAGATATGAACGTGAAAGAGCTTCTTGTGCGTTATCATCATTGAGCTTTATTATGGCAAAATAGGTTACGACAATCGAGGCATATGTTCGACCCAGAAAGTCATTGTACTTGTTTGCATGGAGATAAAACAGTCACAAACAAGGAATGCCCCAGTTCACACTAGACTCACAGTGTCCTCATATCCTTGGACAAGTCATAGCATTACTAAAAGACAATCCACAGACAGCAAATGCAAATAGGTGACGATACCCCATCCTCGCCTTTCTAGTCAAAGACATCCTGGAGATAGAATCTCTAGTCAGAGACATCTTGGAAAAGCTAAAAGACATGTCACCAAAAAGATGAAATCAAAAGAAAACCAAGAATCGACACCAACATCCACTGTAGTCCTCAAGTTTAGTGTCTCTTGTCACTTGTATAAGTCAAATTTGATTATGGTCACAATGTTTACTTTCACAAAAAGGATAGATAGCACTGAACCATATGTTGTCTGAGTCTGTTGAAAGATTTGATTTTGTTGAAGCCCATTGTTGCTACTGTGTCTCATCTGAAACTGACTGGATCCACGAAACTGATACTTTATTGTGGAGAAGATGAAACTTCATTGCGGATCTGTGATGCAAATGTTTCTTTATTGCGGATTGTGCGCGAATAGACTGAAGGAAGCTGGAAGAAACTGTACTCCTCGAAACATGTGGTGTTCTCAGTTCCACACCCATCACTAGACGTAGGATTTGCTGTAGCCACAGATAGGATCTGATTTATTATGGATGGAAAGGGAGTGAATAAGGGGGTTTATTATGAATGGCTAACCAATCTTAAGCAGATCAATAACAAGCCATGATGGGAATGGGTAAGTTTATTGTGAGTGAATAGGTTGTGAGTGTGTGCAATGTGAAGTGATGAAAGAGAATCCTGAAGGAGGGAGGAGCAATGTCTCTACGCATGGCGCTGGTGACCCAGTTTTCACCATGGTAATTGCCCAGGGCACCACCAAAGTGGTTTTCACTGTTGGACGAAATTATTTCTCTTTACTTTTTTGGATTTTTCAATTTTTTTGTGTCACAAGGCACCTGTTTGCCAGGTTTTCACCAAGTAACAATGTTTTTGTTTTTATAATTTTTTTGTATTTTTGAAATTAGGATATTCCGGAGAGCTATGTGTAGAACCTGCGAAGGTGCATGCTGTTGATAGGATCCTCCAAAGGTTCACCTTCTGTAGTTGAGAGCTGATATGCCCCAGATCCATATACTGCTGTGATGATGTAAGGACCAAGCCAGTTTGGTTTGAACTTGCCCTTCTTCTCTCTGTCTTGTTGATTCTTGGGATTTTCTCTGAGAACCAAATCACCTACCTCAAATGTACGAGGCTTTACCTTGTGATTGTAACTATGACATTCCTTGACTGAATGATATGCAGCTTGAGCGACTATCTTCCTTGATGAAGAAACTAAGATAGAATTACTAGTGTGTGGACTACACAGGCTCATATGCGTGTCACCTGAAGAAGTTTGGGCATCCCTGATAACAAAGTCCTTTGAGGAAGCTCCATTAAAGGTCCATGATGTATCGCCAGAAGGGAATGGATGTGTGGAACAAGTGGATGAGTTATGAAGGCTTATGATTGTGAAAAGAAGTGAAAGTAGGATAGCATGATGGAGACTTAGGATCAACAAGTAATCTTTTTGACTTGGAATTGTAGAATTTTTGCCCCTAGTTATTTTGATATTAGGGGAAATCAACTCTTTCTCTTCTTGCTTCATAGTATTTTTATCCTTGACTTTGATTTTTGCAGAGTCCAATAGCTTTTGATTTTGATTTGGGCTAAAGTACTTTTCTTTATTATTGACTTTTAGATTTTTCTTTTCAAAGCTTGATTTGTCATCCCCAATGAGTAAGGGCTTTTGTGATTCTTGTTGATCCAAGTCTAGAAGTGGAGTGGAAATGGAATGAGTGGATGAAATGGTATAACTATGTGAGTTATCAAGAGGGCTGGCGATATGCTCAATAGATTCTTCACAGGAACCACTCTTAGGACTATTGATATCAAGAGATGCTTGCACCACTGGAGGAGATTTGCATTTAGACTTAGTAGCCACAACACTAGGTGGTTCACACCCAATTCTTTTCAAATTGTTTATAGATTGTTCATGTCGACTGAATACCTTAGGAGATAGTGGGAGTTAATCAACATGAAAGATATACTCCCCACATCCCATGTCTTTAAACTTGAACTTTTCTTTGATCTCTGCTTGTTTTGATGTAGAAGCTTTTAATGATTCTGGATCCACATATGCTGAAGATGGAATAGCTTCTCGATTGACTGGGATTGTTATTTCTGATCTAGGTTGCAGATTGTTGCAATATATGAATGGATTTGGATCCGCTTTGACTGTCACTTCAACTCCATTGTGTGGAAACTTGATGTATCGATGATATGTAGATGGGACTGCACTCATCTCATGAATCCATGGACGTCCTAACAATATATTGTATGTGAGATCCAGGTCTAGGACTTGAAAAACCACATCCTTTGTAACTAGCCCAACTCTGAGAGGTAAGGTGACTGTGCCCTTGGATGAACGCTCTTCATTGTCATATGCCTTGATGGTGATTTTGTTTTTAGAATTCACAGCTTTGTCAGAATATCCCAATTGTTTAATGGTGCTCAATGTACAAATGTTTAGACCTGCTCCTCCATCTATCAGGACTCGCTTTATTCGATGTTTGTGTATGAAGGCTTCAACATGTAAAGGAGCATTATGAGGCTGACTTACGGAGGCGTCATCGGCTTCTGTGAATGTAAGGGAATGTGGAATGGAAAGGTATCCCACCATGGCTTGAAACTGGTCCACGTTCAGAACAGTAGGAACAGCCGTATCTCTCAAGATTTTGTCAAGAATAGCTTTATGAGTGGGGGATATACGTAGAAGCTCAAGGATGGAGATGAGTGTGGGTGTCTTCCCGAACTGTTCTTCAAGGTCATACTCAGGCTTGGTTGATGAAGGATTGGTATTTTTAGTAGAGGCACCTGGCAACGTAATTTTACCTCGACGAGTTGTAACATGACATTCAGAGGTAGATTCGGAAGAAGATCCAACACCTCTTAGGACAATCTTGGGTCGCTGAGGAGGATTCTCAGGGTTTTTGTTCTTAATGGTAATAGTAGAGATATGATTGTCCATCGAGATGTGATTGATAGTTGAATCATAGTTGTAAGGTGCTCTAGTATAGTTGGCCTGATCATCTGTGACTTTGGCGTTTCCCTTGTCATGCTTTGGGAATGGCTCTTTAAACATTTCATGTTCTTGATTGGATGAGTGTCCCTCAATCTCAATGTCACCTTTATCAATGAGATCTTGCAAAATGTTCTTCAGTCGATGGCAATTACCTGTCTTATGACCCTTGCTCTTATGAAATTCACAATACTCATCATCATTCCACCAATTTGGTTTGACCTTTGGTTCATATGGAGGAAAATCTGGCACTGTGATCACTTTGTTTGTCACAAGCTTTTTGAAGACTGATTCAAGTGGTTCTCCCAATGGGGTGTACTTCCTTCATGGTCTAGAAGTTGTTTGAGTATTCACTTGATTGTTTGTAGAACTTGATCCCGAAAAGATGAATTTGGGTCGCACTGTATTGGCATCAACAACACCATCATTGACTGTGTTCTTGTTTTTATTCCAAAATCTTGGCTTGTCTTTTCCTTTAAAGTCATCTTTGGTCTCTTTGAATATCTTAATGACTCCTTGTTCAATCAAGACCTTTTCTGTTGCTAAGCCCTTTTCAATAACATCCTTGAAGGTGGACAAACAAGCTTTCCTTAGATCATAGCCAATGTCTTTGTTAACATTTTGAGTGAACATTTCTACCATTTGTTTCTGTGGGATTTCGCAAGAGCATCTGCTAGCTAGATTTCTCCATCTTTGTAAAAATGATGCAAAAGATTCTCCCTCCTTTTGCTTAGTATTGCATAGAGTAGTGACTGAGATATTTGTTTCTATATTGTAGGAGAAATGTTGAATAAATGCCTCTGCTAAGTCACCCCATGACTTAATACCAGGAGGTAATTGAGAAAACCATTCCATAGCTTGATCGCCTAAGCTTTGCGGGAACAACCTCATCAAATATGTTTCTTCTGCCGCTACCTCAATGCAAGCTGTGAAAAATTGTCGTATGTGTGCCTTGGGGTCTCCTTTTCCTCTATACTTGTCAAATTTTGGCGTCACAAAGTGTGCAGGAAATGGAGGCATTGGAATGCTCTTATCAAATGGATAAGGACATATGTCTCTCATAGTGTATGTTGGTTTTGGTGTACTCATGTCCTCCATTTTCTTTTGTAGATCTCTGATTTGTTGCTCCAAATTGTTCTTAGGTGGTGATCTATTTCTTGTAGCATATCCCATGTTTGAGACACCAATTTGAGGAGGAGCTTGTTGCATGTATGGATGATACTGATCGTAGACATGTTCATATGGAGGAGGTCTATATTGATGCGGCATATAGGGAGCACTTGGTATAACTTCATGTTGAGGAATCCCATATCTATTTTGTGCGTGTATACCATATTCTATAGGCATTTCATTTTCTATTGTGTTTCCCCCAAATTTGACATGAGGTTTCCTTATGTCCAAATTTTGAGCATGCCTTTGAGTGTCCACTTGTTTTGATTGATCCATAGCTTGAGCATGTGATTGAGCATATCTATCTGCATAAGGCTTCCATAATGGTCTTCGAAGGTAAGTATCATATGTTTGAGCTTGTGTATGTGGGATTTCTGGTTTTTGAAGCAAAGCTGATGGTGATTCAGGTACCATATGCGGTCCTCTATTTCCTCCACTATTGGGTCTCCTTTGATCCATGTTAGAGTGAGTTTGTTGCGAGGGTCGGTTTTCCATAAGTTGAGACATGTCAAAGTCATGAGGTATTTTAGCTCCACTTTGTGTCATCATGTGTAAAAAGTACCGTCGATCCCTCCTCATTATCTCTTCAACCAATCTATTGAAATGAGGATTCATAATGGATTCTTCTATATCTGCTGATTGTATTGAAAAGTTGTCCACATTGTCATTGTGTGTAGCATTGTTATTTGTAGTGTCTGTGTTTTCCACATTGGGATTGTTTCTATAAACATCCATGCCAGGCAATGTAGTGTGCTCAGGATTGAAAAATAAATCATTGTCATACTCATAAGAACTCATGTTTACGGACTCTTGAGCTTCTTTAGCTTGTCTCCTAGATTTTTGAAGGCGGGTTTCAACCATGAACTAGGTGTTTGACCAAGATGTGAGAGACTAGATGAAAAATGAAAAGAGTATGGAAGACCAAAATTTGTATGAAGTGTAAATGAATCTTGAGGTGTACTTGCAATGTCCAAAGTGTAAGACCAAGTATGTAAGTAGTAGAGTAGGTGTGACTTCCAAAGAGATGATAGTTTCTCTTGATGAGGTAAGCTAACCTTGACTCTAAGTAAGACCAAATGAGACCCAAAGGTAAGAAACCTTGATGAGGGACCACTTAGAAAAGTGTAGTTGTATGTAGTATGTTGAAAAAGTATAGTGAGGACAAGCAAGTGACCTTTTTGACTCAAGTTTAGACAAGTATGAATGTAAAATGAGATGTGAAGCAATGATGGACTGTATGAGACCCAAGGATAGGTTGAATGCTAGATGAAACTTGAAGAAACAACCTAGGAAGCTCAAGTATTTAGAAAC
Organism: Cryptomeria japonica; assembly: GCF_030272615.1. Taxonomy (NCBI): domain Eukaryota; kingdom Viridiplantae; phylum Streptophyta; class Pinopsida; order Cupressales; family Cupressaceae; genus Cryptomeria; species Cryptomeria japonica. Next base: position 85,335,795 of record NC_081414.1, on the reverse strand, counting down.
TGATTTCCTTTGTTTGCTGGACTGTAAAAATTTTCAATTCTGGACACAGACGCTTCTGTATACTTCACAGATGCGATTCCCAGACATAGACGTGTCTCTGTTCGACACAGACGCTTCTAAAAACATAGACACTATTATGCCCTTCACAGATGCGCTCAGATGACCCAGACATGGTTAAAACAGACACAGATGCGTTTCTGTAAACTTCGTGCAATTTTTCCAATCTGTGAGGTTGTTTTGTTGTGACCAAATCCGACTGTTTGACTGTTTTTCGTGACAAGAGGACACAATGTTGATGAGGACTCAATGTTTGCAAGTGTTTAGACTCCAAAAGTGTGTTGTTTGATGTAAAATGTTTTGCATACACTTGAAGACACAAAAGACACAATGTTTTGTTGTTTGGTCTTGAATGTTTGAATGTTTAACATAAGACAAGCACAATTCTTATGGATGACCAAGACAATAGTTGTTGATCCCACATAGGGTTTTACCCCCGAGGCTACGCTATTCAGAGCGGATACTTAGATGCTTGACCTCATTGGCTCCACCCTCGGCACTCACTTCTTGGGTCAGCCAAGCATCCTTTGTATCTCTACTAAGAACCGTATGTGTGTGGGCCGCTACCAGAGGTCCAACCTCCTGCCTCAACAACTAGAAGGATTTGGGCTTCTAAAACAAAAAGGTGTTAGTAAGGGCATCCGCTCATGTGGCCATACATGCGGCACTTTCAGCTCTGTAAATACAGAAGGCTCCTAGTCGGTAGGGGTTATGCCCTACAAATGATCAAATAAATTTGATCAAACAGGTTTATGGGGAGACATAGTGTCGGTATGAACTAATCAACACACGTTATTCATAGTTTTCACCATGAATACATTTGATTATAGTGGTTCAGATGAGGTGGGTTTTCCTCGCTACCACTTGGGTCGTTCTCTTCTCACTAGTAGTCCTAATGACCACACGGGAAGACAGGCCCTCTAAAGATTAAACAAAAAGAGCCTATTGCTGAAGACACAAAAGACAATGATTCAATTTTAGTGCACCAATGGAAGTGTTTGCTAATCTATGAAAACAAGGCACACAATAAAAATTTCAAAACCCTAGCCAAGGCCTTGCAACAAAATTTGTTAGTAGTTTGGGTTGTTTCAAATGATCACCCCTTCCTGCAAGCACACAAGTTAGGTAAATTTTAAAAACCCAAAAGACTTTGTGAAAGAGGGGCCTTCAACAAAAACATTTTTTGCTTCCAAAACAAGCTGCACAAACTTAGCTAGCTAGATCTACAAGGGTTAGTCCAAAAATAAACCAGATCTAAAACCCTAGGTGCGAAATCCAAAAACCGAATCAAAGAAAATTTTAAAATTTTGAAACAGTAAACACACAGATGCTATTACCCCAGACACAGACGCGGTTCTGTGATGCACAGACGCGACCAAAACACACAGATGCCCTTCTCGGACACAGACGCGATCAGAAGTAACGCAGACGCGATTATGAAACACAGACGCCCCTGTCTGAGACCTGCAAAATAAAATTTGTCAAAAACGTAGACGCGATTCCAGATTCCGTAGAGGCTCCTGAAACTTAGAGATGCGATCCGAAAGTTCGCAGACGCGGAAAAAAAAAAAACCTAAAATGTCATCGAAAAATGTCCGATCTGCAACTTCAAAAACGCAAAATCTGCAACAAGAGGGTTAAATGCAAAGGGACAAGAGTCCCACCGAGCATGCCAAAATGTATATGGTGAAAATGGACAACAATAATAACAAGATTGAAAGGCTAAATGAATCCAACCACAAAACCCTAGCCTAACAATCAACAAAGATCCACCATAACATATGAAGATTACCTAAGACAATGCAAATCACATGAAATCACAAAGATTATACCATCACATGTCCAATAGGGTTTTGATCTCCATTCTTCCTATCTCCATTGATCTTGCTTGATATATTTGCTCTCAGATTTTTATATGCACAAGAGCTCAACAAAGAACGGAATGTGGTTGCAAGTAGGATCGTAGTGTAGCCAAGTCTTCAAGATTAGTCATTAGGGTTTGATAATGAAGAAAGCATCTCCTTAAATAGAAGACACAATATGAAATGGAGGGATAAGATTGAGAGGTGTAAAAAGAGAGGTTGGCTAGGATTAGAGGGTAGGTAAAAGAAATAGTAAAATAATGAAAGAGGTAGGTAGTGTAGGAATTAAGAGATGAATGACATGTGTCATGTGTAGAAAAAGCTAATGAATTAATTAAATAAATAAATATTTATTTAATTAATAGAAGAAGTAGGATAATTAAATAAATAAAATATTTATTTAATTTAGGAAAAGGATAATTTAAATAAATAAATGTATTTATTTAAATGAGAAATAAGGCTAGAAGAGGATAAATGAATGAATTAAATAAATAAAGATTTATTTAATTAATAGAATAATTAGGGTTAGATAATTAAATAAATAAAATATTTATTTAATTAGACATGACAATTTTAGGTGTCTACAGAAATCTTCATCGATAACTTGAATAGTGAAATGAGTTATAGACTAAAACTTCAATGCATACCATCTTTCACTAAATTAATTGAAAATGGCATTCAAGTAGAGGAAGCATGTGTCAAAAAGGGAACACTCAAATTTTACAAGGAAGGAACAAACTCATCAAACTACAATAACCAGAACAACACCAACCTTGACAAATCTCGATTTTGGACTCGAAACAAAAATGAAGGCAACAATGAAACACATGATCCCAAATCTAAGCAACCAGTGCTTGCATTGTCTGGAAATCCTCAAAACATGAAAAATCCTAAAAATGCTAATCCAAATGCTAACACATATGCACAAAACACCGATCAAGGACAACTCAACACAAACAACACCAATGATACTCAAAACAAAAACATGAATTCAGGACCTAACAACAATTCATGCAACAACACAAACAATTTCCAAAAGCGTATCTTCACACCACTGGGGCAATCGCTAGAATCAACATTCAGAGAACTTTTGGCACACAAGATTCTTTTCTTGCCTCCAATCAGCAACTATGAACCTCAAATCAAACCACCTTGGTGGAATGATTCACACTATTGTGATTACCATCATAACGAGGGTCATCAGATGAACGATTGCATGAGGTTAAAATACATGGTGCAAGATATGATTGATCGAGGTGACTTAACAATAGATGGTCTCAAAACAAATGGTGATCATGAAGCCTTTAAAAATCCTCTTCCAAATTACAAAGATGGAGCTTCAACTTCGGATAATACACGCGGAGCTCGTATCAACCATATCTACAACAACACCATAAATCACATATCAGCTGAAGATCATCAAGTAAATGTCATCACCATCCGAGATAAGCGTGATCATGAATCTATCAATGTAACAACCCAAACTCAAAAATATGTCTTGAAAGGACATACTGCACCTACAACTACCACACCAAAAATCCATTATGACTTGGTTAGCCAACTACGTAAAACTCTAGCTCAGATATCCATACTAGAATTGCTGAAACTATCACCAAAGCACAAAGACATATTAGAACAAGCGCTATTGGAAACTAATGTACCTCAAAATCTGGATACAGACAGATTTCAAGCCATGGTCGCCCATATGACTAGACCCCATAACCTCACCTTCTTAGAGAATGACGATGCCTCCTTAAGCCATTCGCATAATACTCCTCTCCATATCGAAGTCATTGTTTACAGACACTGAGTAAAAAGAGTTCTAATAGATGGAGGAGCTGGACTTAATATATGTACTTTAAAGCTTATCCATGCATTAGGTTTCTCAGAAGAGTCTATTGATCCCTGCAAGAATATTGATCCCTGCAAGAAAATTACTATAAAGGCATATGATGATGAGGAAAGGTCCTCTAAAGGAACTATGATATTACCTATTCAAGTAGGACCAGTGCAAAAGGATACTATATGTCAGGTCTTGGACATAGATCTTACCTACAATATTTTGTTAGGGCGACCCTAGATACATGAAATGGAAGCAGTACCTTCTACATATCACCAGTGTGTCAAATTTCCTTATGACAGACAAGAAGTCTCCATATCTGCTGATCACAACGCATTTCAACATTGCAACTCAATGGGGGCAGCCCAAGATAGTTTGGTTCCTCATAACAGAGAAAAGCAACGATCCTTATCATCAGATCTACAAACAGCAACACCCAATTCCTTATCTAGAGATTTCAAATAGCACATGCAAATCAAAGACCACGGTATGGGAGAATACTCTTTGGAGCCTTTATGTTTGGCCAAATTGCCAAAAATCACCTAGATCTCATGGATTGCCTACTACATTAACAGATCTGGTCACTCAGTCCATCACTAAATTTGATGGTACCTTCATCAAATTGGGCACTCTAGCACATGAATCAGAAGACAAGGATGTTCTTAGCTAGTTATACAAAGATGAGGAAGAAGATAATAGAGCAGCTGCTCTGGACATTGTTCTACCAACACACCTGTATGGAAAAGGATACTTAATCATGCAGCAAATGGGATATGATGGTAAAGGACCTATTGGGAAACACAAAGAAGGAGTCACTGAACCCATAGATCTTCCTTCACAGCCTAGTAGAAGCAAAGTAGGATTGGGTTGAGAGCTCACTTTCCTATTAAAAAGGCCACCCCACCTAACTATAAAACCTCAATGGAAAGTAAAGATGAAGTACAAAGAAGAATCCTGGCAGGAAGCACTCTTTGAATCAGCCGAAACAATCCGCAAGGCATGAGAACGTCAAGATCAGAAGTTATATCAGGAAAAGCTTCTAAAACACAAAAGGGCCATATCTATAGCAGTAGCTCATATTCAAACACCAATATCTTAAGAAACAATAAAATCATCTCCAAATACCATTGTTCCTCCCCAAAGAAGCACAGTCTATGAACAAATATAGAAGATAGAAGACGGATCTGACACAAAATCAACAAAAACTATCAAAATGGTATCTATCATCAAACATTTGTTTTCACCATACAACATACCAGTTTACAACACTGATAGAATTTGGGATGATGCCTCGGAGACTAATTCTAATGAATATGAATGGGGTACCTGCTCCAATGCTACTACAGATATCCCTAATGAGACTGATTCTATATTTCTTTCTCAAGAAGAACATAACACAGAAGATAGACCTCTTGAATTTGGACCACAAAATATCTATGACGCCAAGGAAAGCGAACAAGAACATTATGAACAAGTATATGCGGAAGATAATACCATCGAAGACCTCGACGAAATCCTGGACTTCTTTAAAACCAAGAACAATCACGATGGAAACTCTGTCCTAACACTCACAATAGCCAAACTGGATCCACCTAATGATTCCTTACCGCTTGTCTTTCCTGACCTCATCAACTGGGATGAACCTGAAATCCATGATATACCAGTTTTCCCAGATGATGAATCTATTATCCATTACCTATGTACCATAAATCTAGAAATAGGCTCTACCAGTGAACAAAGTAATGATGTCTGCAAACCAGGGAGTGCCAAGTTTCTCAGTCGCAAAAATGAACCAAGTAAAGGGTCTGGTGCTGAAAACCAGTCAATGGCAGCTCTAGATCATAAAAAAGTAAAAATAAAGGACGCATCTGAGTGTGAAAACCTTTTTAAGGAACCTAACGATGGGAGACTTGACACTTTTCTTGAGCACTTTCATGAGTGATCACCCATATTGATTGAGCCCACTCAATCAATCAACATTGGCACCACAGACGCAGTCAGGAACCTACACCTTGCAGAATCTCTGACAAAGGAAGAAAGATCAACATTCATCATCTTCTTTAAAGAACAACAAATTAACTTTGCTTGGTCCTATGTTGATATGCTTGGAGTGGATCCACACTTAATCATGCATCACTTGTCCATCTCTTCAGGAGTTAAACTAGTTAAGCAAAAGCTATGAAAGATGAATCCATAGGTGGCACTCATGGTCAAAACTGAAGTAAAGAAACTATTAGATGTCGGATTCATCCAACCCATTGACTATGCAGAATGGATTTCCAACATCATTCCAGTATCAAAACCAGATGGTAGTATCAGAATATGCACTGACTTCAGAGACGTCAACAAAGCTTGTCCAAAAGATGACTTTCCTCTGCCCAGTATTGACATAATTGTAGATCTCACAGTAGGCCATGCAATGCTCTCACTAATGGATGGTTTCTTAGGCTATAATCAAATCAAAATAGCCCCAGAAGATCAAGATAAAACTGCATTCACCTATCCTTGGGGAACGTACTGTTGGAATGTTATGCCTTTTGGCTTAAAGAATGCAGGGGCCACTTATCAAAGAGCAATGACAACAATATTCCATGACATGATGCACACATTTATGGAAGACTATGTGGATGATTTACTAGCTAAATCCTTCACCAGAGAAAAACATCTTGGCATCCTAACAAAGATCTTTGATCGATTGGAGAAATTCCAAGTCAGGCTCAACCCTAAGAAGTGTGTCTTCGGGGTTACATCTGGCAAGTTACTAGGCTACATTGTCTCAGCTAAAGGTATTGAAGTAGATCCAGCAAAGGTACAAGCCATTATGGACATGCCACCACCGAAGAATATCAGTCAACTCAGATCTCTACAAGGATGACTTCAATCGATCATGCGATTCATCGCTCAACTAGCAGATAAAAGTCTACCATTTAACCATTTATTACACAAAAATGTACCATTAAAATGGGAGACCAAGTATGCAGAATATTTTTAGCAAATCAAACAGTACCTGATGAATCCACCAATTCTAGTACCACCAGTCGCAGGAAAGCCACTTATCCTATATATCTCAACAACAGATATATCGCTGGGGGCACTATTGGCATAAGAAGATCAACAAAGAAAGGAACGAGCCATATATTACATTAGTAGGACATGAAATGGATATGAACTCAACTATACGTTCATTGAAAAGGCTTGCCTAACAGTGGTCTTCGCATCTCAGAAGTTCTGACATTATATGCTAGCACACACCATTATGCTAGTCGCAAAAATTGATCCTCTCAAATATCTACTTAGCAAGGCAGCTCTTACAGGCCGATTGGCTAAATGGGTCATGATTCTTAGTGAATTTGACATTCAGTACACAGAAAGATGAGAAATCAAAGGACAAGCAATTGCAAATTAGCTGGCTGAAGCACCACTACCAGGAAAACAAACCATGGAGATTGAATTTCCAGATAGGGACGTTCTTGCTCTTTCTACTAAACAATGGATCCTATACACAACATGGTTCAGGTGCTGGCATTCTATTCATCACTCCTTAAGGACACACTATACCAAGATCATATAGGCTTATGTTTCCATGCACAAATAATGTGGCTGAATATGAGGCATTGGTTATAGGCTCAAAATGGCCGTAGAATGGAAAATCACAGAGTTAAAGGTCTATGGAGACTCACAACTAGTCGTCCATCAAATCAACAACGACTATCAGACAAAGGATGACAAGCTACTACCCTACAAGTGAATGGTGGATGACTTCAAATAGTATTTTATGCACATCACCTTCGAACAAATACCAAGGTTAAACAACAAAGTAGCCGATGCAATGGCTACTATCGCTCCACTACTACAAATTCCAGAGCAACAGAGTCATTACGAGTTCCTAGTAGAGCAACTATTCTCCCCCGCCTATGACCACTCTGAATCCCAGGTTATCTATGCCTTGACTGGTTCAGATTCTCCATTATATGGACCAATATACGACTACCTCAAGCACAATATCTTACTAATTGACCAATCCCGTAACCAAAAACGTAGCTTTATTTGACAAGCTGCCCGTTACACCCTTACCGCTAATACTTTGTATCGTCGAGGTCTAGATGGTACTCTTCTTCATTGCTTTGATCGTAATGATTCCGATTCTTCTTTACACGAGCTTCACGAAGGTATTTGTGGCACACATTCAAGTGGTACTACTCTTGCTAAAAAACTTCTAAGAATGGGCTACTACTGGGCTACAATAGAGAAAGACTCATACCACTTCACCAAGAAATGTCCTAAATGCTAGATCCATGGTAATCTGATACATGCACCAACATAGGAACTACAACAATTTACAACATCCTGGCCCTTTTGTCAGTGGGGACTGGACTTAGTAGGCAAAATTCATCCTTCATCTTCAAATGGACACAAGTTCATTATAACAACAATAGAATACTTTACTAAATGGATAGAAGCAGTTCCCATGACCACAGTGACTGGGAAACAAATTGCCTCTTTTATCCTCAATTATCTGATCTGCAGATATGGTATTCCAAGTTCAATCATCACAGATAATGGTCAGCCTTTCAAAAATCAAGATGTCCAAGGACTATGTGAAAAATTCAAAATCCAACATCGGTTCTCTATACCATACTACCCATAGGGAAATGGTCAAGCGAAAGCATCTAACAAAACAATACTGAAAATTCTCAAGAAAACAGTGAATGATGCAGGCAAAGATTGGCACGTACAACTCAATCCAACACTTTGGGCATACAGAACCAGCATCCGCACACCTACAAGAGCAACACCATACTCATTGGTATATGGATCAGAAGCCATTTTACCCCTGGAAGTAGAAATCCCATCTCTTAGAGTCTCTTTGAAAGGCTTAATCCCAGATGAAGAGTATCGAGTTAACCGACTGCAAGAACTTGAACTATTAGATGAAAGACGTCAGCATGCTTATACTCATCTCAAAGCATATCAACAACGCATGTGCACGAGCTACAATCACAAAGTCATCCCTCGCAACTTCAAGGTTGGTGACCTAGTCCTCAAAGAAAATTCAAGAAATCAGCAAGATCGAGAAAAGAAAGGAAAATTTGAACCTAACTGGTTGGGTCCCTATGTTATCATATCAGTCTATGGATTAGGTGCCTATCAGCTAACGACTTCAGAAGGAGATGTGCTTGATGAACCAACTAACAACATCCATCTAAAGAAGTACTACACTTAAGTAACCTAGTGCACGGAAAAAGCCAAAATAAGCAAAAAAATCAAAAAATCCAGAAAAAGCAAAAACATAAAGTACAATAAAAACAAATGGTGAAAACCTAGTAAACAGGCGCTCTTGTGAAAGAATGGCTCCTCTATCTATCTCCATACTATTTGTCTATCCAAACACTATCGGCCATTGCCTGACACTTAGCACATATCCATTTAGGACATACTTAGCGTAGTCACTATCCTGGTTTATCCATATATATATCCTCTTACCACAAATCCACCATGTCTTGGAAATCACTGTACATATTCACATCAAGAGGCACACTTAGCTAGGGGCATTCCAATCGTCTAAATATGGTAAAAATTCAAGACATCAAGGCTATTTGCAAAACTCAAAAGCATGACATCCAACAACCAAAAACTACACTTCATCACAAAACAAAACAATTCACAAAAATACCAAGGATGGATGATTTTCTGAAGTACTGGATGTTGCATTGTAGCATAAAATCTTGACTAGTTTTGCATTTTGAACTTTTTCGATTATTTGGATTCTCTTCCTTGTCTCACTAAGTGCTTCACAGCTAGAGATCATGAGGAACTTCCAATATTTTCTTAGTCTTTTGTCTGGGAGGCGATCACTTGTATTGTTTGAATACTTGCCTCGAGACATGATACATCGACATATCACTGAAGGCCTGATTCCACTTCACGCATTCAAATGATTTAATATTGTATGTTTATGCAATACGCACTCTGGTCATCCTGGTTCAATTATACCTTGACGCTTGTGCTATCTTGCAAAATCAAATATCATGTAAATTTTTCTCAAGTCATTATGGTTCAATTATACCATTATGCTTGTATAAATTTTCAACATATCCTAAACAAATCAATGCTCAATGATGATATCTACAAAGAAAGTAAAATGGCTATATCGGATGGCAAATACAGAATGAGGATGCTGCCAAAAACATTAGTTGCATATCATTTTACAATTAGTTGCATATCATTTTAACATGTTTGTATATCATTTTACATTTAGCAGCATATCAAATCATACATCTCATTTTCAAGATACATCTCACAACATATAAAAGCATACATCCTGCATCATGCATTATATTTAAGCATTGCATTATCACATAAACGACATAACCCACATAACATGCATCCATATAAACACCCCACATGATCAATGAAAATGGTGTCCTATATATATATATATATATCTCAAAAATGATCAAAATGTACAAAATGTATCAACACTGTGTCCAGTACAAAGAATCAAATAATCAAAAATACAACAGAGACCCCTTCTCTCAAGTATGACTATCCCCTGACGGAGATGGTTTAGCTCCAGATGTCCCCACCCCTGGATCTCCAAGAGGGTCCTGTCTCGGTGGCCCTGTGACACCTCGGCTCTCAAACCGCGACCCAGTATCTTGAGATCGACTGGATCTCAACTGTGCAAAGCTCTGTACTCGCTGGTCCCTGAGTACTGCAACCTCATAGTGCCGCCGATAGTACTCCACCTCCTGATCTCTCAATGCTAGCTCTCTCAGGGTGTCTCTCATCGAACCACCCACTACTGCTCTTTGCATGCTGGATACCACCTCCTCCGCTCGCCCCCTCCGCTCTATCTCGATGTCCCGCTCAATAGTCAACTGCGCGATCTGTCGCTGATATGTCAAAATTTGTACCTACAGCTGCTGTACAGTCACCTGTAGGGTTTGGATCTGTGCATCCTCAACATGTGTGGGGATCTGAACCCGTAGTGGTACCTATGCAGGGGAAACTCCTCCTACTCGGCCTATCCTCAGTACTGGAGGTGGGAGCACATCTGTCCTCCCCCTCTATGCTGGTCGCCTTGCCTCATTGGTACCCCTCACTGCTGCTAGCACCTCCCCTGCTCTCCCCTCCCCACCAGCTCCAATCGCCAATCCACCTCTCCCCCTGTCTATCACCCCCTGTCTCACTGCTCTCTCCACACCCCTATCTCCTCTCCTCCCTCTACCTCCCTACCTCCCTTTGGCTCCTCTCCCTTGTCCATCTCCTCCATCCTCTCCATCATCATCATCATCTCCCTCTCCCTCCTCCTCATCAGAATCAAACGCTGGCCTCATCTCCTCCGGATCTAATATCCTGGCCACCGCTCATGCAGCAAACAATTTGGCAAACTCATCGGTCATGCTCGCATCCAAAATCTCTGGGCCATAATCCCATATCTACCCCGCCAACCCGACAAACTCCTCCACCGCCACTGTGCTATCAATGGTCGGACCCCAATCACCTACATCCTGCCTCCGACGTGCATATAGGCACGCTCCTTGTGGAATACCCTGCTGGCACCCAAACTGTCTTAAAACTTGGGTCACCACAAACCTCTCTATCACAAATGGAGTCCTCCTGATCAGGTATCTGGTCATAAAAACAAAAGGCATCTCCAACCCGTCCTCTGCCCACACCTTGCATCTTGTATATGGTCACCAGGTAACCGTATCTATATCATCAAGCACTCTCCTCCAGTGCTCTAGTTTGCCCAGCTTGCGCTAGACAACTAGACCCCTGTATCCATATGCATATGCACACCCCACAGGCCTATCCCTGTCTACTAGTGGGCTTGCTGCTAGAATGTGCTCCCAGCACCATACCTGTAACAGTGTCATGCCAGCTTACAAACTGCCGTAACTGAGGTATACCACCTCATGTAGGCCCCTGTACAAATGGGCCAGCATAGCTGATCCCCATGAAAATCTCTGGCCCTATGTCACCATCTCCTCCAATACCAGCCCCCATCCCACAGAGAATCCCTTTGACCTACGATCAGGACAAAGGAATCCACCAATAAACCCTGCTAGCACAAATGACAGTGGTGCGTAATCCAGGTCTAGGAACTCCTGCCATGGGATCTCATAACCACAGACTGTCTCATCATAGAAAATACAGCGAAGAGCCTCTATACCACCCTCCTTCGACTGGTCATAAGGTAGTAGTGCACCTACTACGGGAATCTGCAGGATCCTGTAACAGTCCTCTGGTGTGACTATCATCTCTCTGGTTGCAAAATGAAAGGTGTTTGTGTCGCTATGCCACCTCTCTGCCAATGCTGTCAGTAGCCCTCGGTTCACAGTGAACCAAGGCATATCCAAAAGTGAGGTCAACCCACATCTCTCAATAATGTTGAGATCAGCCTGAGACAACCGCGGTATCAATGTCCACAGTCTCAAAAATCTCTCTCGTGACTGCACCACACCCAATCGCTCCTGTCAACAAGCAAAACAAGTCCAATATCAATTTCCACATCAAAATAAAGATATCAAAATCAAACTCACATCAACAACATGAAACAATTTTCTCATCTACATCAAGTTCAAAATCCTATCATTTCATATCAACTTGTAAAACAACTCAAGTTCTCACAAACCATATCAAAATTTGTAACACAACTCAAGTCTTCACAATCACATAAACTTGTAAAACAACTCAAGTTTCCCACCCATATCAGCTTGTAACACAACTCAAGTTTCCAACCCATATCAGCTTGTAACACAAATCAGGCTTCACACATTAAACTTAAAACACGGTAGGCAAACAAATCATATTTTGATCAAAACACCACATTGATATCTATACATAACTTGAAAAATCGTAAATCAAAACAAGTTATATCAACACTCATATTGGACAAATCCATAAAATCATGACAGACAGACGCAACAAATTTACAAATCGGCTCATCTTGCAAAAATTTTCCAAATGCACTAAAACAGACTCTCGCTGCGCTAAACTTCACCCATGCGCTAGGCTATTTTTCCTACGTGCTAATCTATTTACCCTATGCGCTAGACTAACTCTACGCACTAAATCTTTCCCCCCATGCGCCACCTAACCTACCCTATGCGCTAAACCCTACCCACGCGCTAATCTATACCTCCCGAGTGCTACCTATTTGACCCTATGCGCTAGGTTAAGCCTACGCACTAAATCCCCTTACCTATGCGAACCTCTGTGGTTCCTATGTGCTAGGTCTAGCCTACGCGCTACCTTGCTGACCCTACACGCTACCCGACTATCACCATGCGCTATTCTGTGTCTATGCGCTAACCTATATTTCCTATGCGCTACCGTATTTTATTTCGGACGCACCCCTAAAATAGACTTGATGTGCTACTTAAAACTTTGTATGTGCTAATCTATGACTTAGACGCACTAAAACGCTAAAACCGAGTTTTAAAAATAAAAAAATGACTAAAAATGACCAAATCAAAAATCAAAAGAGGGTCAAAAACGTTGACTTACTGGTTGTCCATACGCTGCAGGTCTCTGGTACCTCCGAACGCACTCAAAACAGTGTCTGGAATACGGAATAGGCATTTTCTCTTTAGACCAAATTCTCTTTCTCCAAAGTCAACAAGGCACAAATGAATCAAATCAAATCTCTTTTCCCCTTTTTATAGGAGGAAAATGAAATTAGGGTTAGCCAAACGGACCTGTAATATGGTCGCGGTCTCCCCTATACCTTACACGCTGTACATTATCGGGAGATGAATCAATTTACACACATTTTACATCGACTTAATCCTACACACCACACACAATTCATCAAATTAAATCAATTTTTTTTTTTTAAAATATTGATTCATCTCCCGAGGGGGCATTACCATCAAATATCGAATCTGGGGCATCACGCATCAAATCGAATATGGGACATGACTTGCAAATCAAAAAGAGCGACACAAGAAGGCATTTGATCATAAATCACGATAATGCATCATTTTCTTTGAAATAACATGTGCACACACATCACTTCAAAGAGGGGCAAAATGTAGACGTATAAAAATGACCATATCCCTAAATGAATATTTTATGTTCATTTCTCTATTTAATTAAATCCAATTTAATTAAATTACCCGCATTCCTCTATTTAATTAAGAAAATTACTCAATTTAATTCACTATACCCATTTAATGAATAAATCATTTTATTCAATCAAATCCCCCCATCCACTTTTAATTAAATTCAAATTTAATTAAATAGTTTATCCTAAATTGAATAAATCTAATTTATTTAATTTCCCCAAATTGCAATCAAATTGAATTAAATTCTTTATTTCAATTAAATCCTATTATCCCTCCATCCACTTGCAAAATCCTACATCTCCCACTTGCCTTCCTAAACCTATTTCTAATTTCTTCTAGACTCTTCTAATTAGCCTAACCCATCTTCTAAACTTTGTCACATCCCTAAGCAGGGGGAGGTCACTTCTCAAATCCTCAAAGTCTTTGATAACCATTAAAGGCTTCAAGCCTTCAACCACTTAATTCCCCAAAGTCTTCATAACCATTAATGGTTAAATCAAACCCTCTTACATGGTTAAAGAATTTCTTTTAACTCAACTTTTATCTAGCCCAAGGGTCTCATCAGACCTTTAATGCTTTGACCATGATTATCTCTTAATCATTTACACAAAGGTTTATCCTTAGATTAACTCTTAATCCATTGGGTAATCTTAACTTAGGTTTGACCCTTATCTCTAGATAACCATAAGGTCTTCTTAGGCATTTAATGCCTCCAACCCCTTCTCTCAACCCAACCCTATGTTGACACTTGTCACCATTTCATTGGTGCAAATTGCAAACATGGATCCCCAACTTTCAAACTCAACCCTTGATTAAGCCTTTCAATCCTAACCATCCATTGCCCTGTTTTTGCTATAAATAGAGCTCTCATTCCTCCATTTTGATCATCCTCCAAATTTGTAGTATCACACTTATGCTCAAATACATTCAAGCTTTCATATCATTTTTATGCTCATCATTTTAGCCTCTTTGAAATCAGGAATTAGTCTAAATATGCATGTTTAGAATACTTTCTTTATCATTTAGCTCAATCATAGACTAAATATATCATGTTAGGATAGTATTCATACTAACTTTGTCATCTTATAATCTAGTTTATTGCATTTCTAGAATCATGCATAGCTTAGGATGCATCTCATACTAAAATATAACAAAGCATCCCTCGTTCTTGCATTTTCCATCCCTAAACCATTTTGCTCAGTGATCTGAGAGCAAAAACATTGGTTTGAGGGACATTGTAAGATAGAGAACCATGGGACCAACCTTGGGAAGCTGAGTAATACTTCATTACTCCCTAGCTTGCACCAAGAAGTCCTGTGTGTGTGTGTGGACAAGTCCTTTTAGAATATTTTCACATATTGAGTTCTATCGACCCGCTTTTCCCACATACAAGATCTAATAATGAGAAATCAGAATTAATGTGTAAGATGTCGGGTTCACCAAAATGTAAAGTGGAAAATTAGATCCTAGTGACTCCCCACCTAGGAGAGAGAAATGAAGCCACTAGGATGATTATCACTTGGAGGGAACTTTACATTCAAAAGAGGGGTTGAATCCACTAGATCCAAATTTGAGGGGAACAAGGATGTGAATTCTGAGTGGATTTCAAGTGGTTGAAGTGTGATTTACCCTCTTTTGTAAATGAGAAAGTTGACTTGTTGACTATGTGGAAAATGGAGAAGAAATGAGTGAAATGAGGAGCTACTAGTTTGGGATCGCATTGTAACTTCAAATCCAAGCTAATTAGACTGATGCAGATCTACCCTGCAAATTTGGAGAAAATTCATCGGGACCATGGTGGGAATGTACATGGTTCGCCACAAAATCCATGAAACAAAAAGAGTTCTTCCATCTCTTCAAATGAAGCCTAAACCTAAAATTACAGCTGCCCACCTGCAACCTACATACAAAAAGAGAGGGAGAATGGTTGTGGATAGGGGTTTGCCTCAGTCAAATGCTAGTTGAGGAATCGAACTTGAAAGAAAGTAATTGCAAATGCTTGAAAGTAAACAATGGAAATGTATACCTTGTAGATCTGCAACTTGTTGATGATGATTGTTTTGCTTCTTGAATGTAACCACAAATATTGTATGAAATGGCATGTAACATGACAAAACCCTAACACACACACATGCTTGAAAATGAATGTTGTAATGTTGCTCCAATAGATGAATGAAGAAGACTTGAAAAATTGAATGCTTGATGATGACCTTGAAATCTTGTATCTTCTCCTTATCCTCTCTATCTATCTTTTTGTTCTTCATCCGTCCATGAATGAGGGTATTGTATTCCCTTTTATACATGCCTCAAGGATTAAATTTCAACCACCGAAGGCTGACAAAGAGGAATAACAAACCTCGAAGACAAGAAATGCATAGGAGATCGGGCAGACCGAACATAAGGCCACCCTAAGAGGTGGGGACAAGGGTGCCACAACCTTGTCCTAGCGGGGCCACGCCCCTGTCCTACCCTATTTTGGGGCCTAGACAGGGTCTAAAGCAGACACAAGACATGAAGGAGAAAGAGTGAAGGGTTGGAAATGTAGAATTAGGTCTCGGTTAGGGAAGGAGATGGCATTGTAGAGGTGAGGACCTAAAATGTGGTAAAAATTGCAGGGGTTGCAATTTTATGACACTATAACTTTGTAGGTGTCTTAGGTTCTTGTTCATGTTCCTTCTCTTCTGTATTTGTATCTTCTTTAACTTCCAAAACTTCCTTCTCTTTCCCAACAACAAGAGTATCTTCTATCTCAATCTCAAGTTTAGGTGCGACATGATTTAATTCTTCACTCACTTTGACATTCATACATTCCACAACCTTCTTCACCCTCTTGTTGTAACATTGATATGCCTTTCTCTTTGTAGAGTATCCTCCTTCATCTGCTCTTGTGTCAAACTTTATCAAATACTTGATAATAGGTGATGTTCCATGGTATAACTCATAAGGTGTCTTAGTGTGGTTCACTCTTACTTGTACCCTATTAAGAATATACACAATACTATGCACAACTTCTTTCCAATATACATTAGGTAGGTTAGCATCTTTCAACATAGTTCTAGACATCTCAAAATAGTTCTATTCTTTCTCTCAACAACTCCATTCTATTGAGGAGTTCTAGGTGTAGGTAATTGCATTCTATTACCATGATCTTCAGAAAATATATTAGATTCATTTGATATAAATTGTCCCCCTCTATCAAACCTCAATTACCTTTCAGACCTCAATTACATTAAATACACAACATTAAATACCTTTCACCCTTTAGTCCTCTTGTCCTGGTAGGTCTGCATGGATCTATATGTGTAGACACCTAAAAATGGTCAATGCTTGCAGAATCATACTTTAACATTTGCGCATTGCCTCATTTTAGGTTTTTGCGTTGCATTAACATTTCTCCTATGTCACGCACTTGGTTTTTATCATTTGAGAGCATCGAGTCATTCTTCCACATTCTTCATTCATCTTGCTCTCAAATTTGGTCTTGTCGACAACACTATCCAATCATGATTTTGATCAATTTTATCTTGTCGCATCAATGTGTGTGCTAATTTGTCATCATTTTGGACATCGTCAATCCTAATTAGGGTTTTGTCCTCTTATCAATTTTGTCATCAATCCTTATCATTTTCAATCTTGTCATTTAAACGATCGATTTGTCATCGGTCATTGTCATGTTCGATCTTGTCATTTTGTGATTGATTTGTCATTGATCGTGGTCATTTTCAATCCTGTCATCTTGCAATCTATTTATCATCAACCCTTGTCATCTTGTTCGATCTTGTTATTTTGCGAATGATTTGCCATCGATCATTGTCTGTCTCAATTATGTCAATTTGGATCAATTTGTCATTGTTCCTTGTCAATTTGCGCATTTCTCAATCAAATCATTTATCGCATTGGTCATTTATCAATTCAAAATCATGACATTAATGATCTATAATCACGACCTAATTGTCATTTTCGCATTGCTAATTCATCTTCCAGGGTTTCATGATTCAATCATTTAACCTTGTTTGTCATTTCTCCCGCTAGGATTACTAAATTATTTATTAATCCTAAGTCTTCTCATTACAATTAAATCTTTATTTAATTGGCTCCTCCTCTTGTAAATTAATTAATAAATGACAAATTATTAATTAATTTACCTAATTTCTTCTAGTTCCTAATTTCCTATTTTTCCATCAATTTCTAATTCCTAATTTTCATCAATTTTAATTTTCTTAATTTCTAATTTCTTTTCCCTCCTATTTCATTTCCTAATTCCATGGGAATGACATTTCAATTTGTCATAAATTTGTCATAATTGACAATCAATCAATTTTGACATAGAAGTTGTCATAATTTGTCATAAATTATCAATCAACAAATTTTGCATAGAAAGTGCATAATTTGTCATAATTTGTCATATTGATTTGCAATTTCCATTTGAATTGGATCATGCTAATCTTGTCATCTCTCCAATTCTTCTATAAATTGGATGATCTTCATCAATCAAAGCTAATCCCTAATCAGACTATCGAATTTACACTTCTAGTACTCTTGATCAATAATCAATGTCCATCTTGCTTTCAATTGTGTGTGTGCACTTGTAGGTGAGATCCACAATCCAACCATTTGAAGAGGAAAGAAGAACAATGGAGCCGCATGAAGGAGCATTCAAGTCATGTCTATGGTTTGCATAATCTTTTGTTTTTGAATGCTTTTATCTCATGTCTCTATTGAGTGTTGTTTAGGATAGATTCATTGCAATGAATGCATTGGTGATTGAGCTATTACGTTTATCTTGTTTGTGATGATTTCCTATTTCCTATGCTACAATATGAATTAACTCCAAAGGTCTTGTAGTAGAATATTTCTTGTTCTTGAATTTGTTGCTTGTTTTCTTTCTCATTTGACATTTCTTGCACAGTGTATTAGGAGGTTTGATAATCTTGGGTAAATCTCTCATGACATGAGTTGAACTGATTTTCACCATGTTGTCAAAGTTAACACATCCCAACCTTTTGCACCATAACCAACATTCATTTCTTTGTGTAAGAAAACAACTACTTCCTCTATTTTCCTTCATATAGTAGACATTACACTTTGTTCTTATGCCTTCAACAAGCAATCTTTCATAACCTCTTTTTTTAATCTCACATCTAGACCCATGAAATATGAGCTTCTATCCTTTATTGCACATCTGACTCAATCTCAAAAGATTATGTCTCAAGCCTTTAGCATAATAAACATCATTTGTCTTATGCTTACCATCAATAGTTATGGTTTGTTTACCATAGATAGGTGTTGCCTCCTCACTAGAAAACTTTACTAATCAACCATCATACTTTTCAAATTCTATGAGCTTCTTTCTATAACTTGTTATATGCTTTGAGCATCTAGAATGAATTATCCAAGAGTTAGGTTCCACTTTTGCATGCATTGTAGTCTTTATAGTCATTGAACTTTTATCGTTATTCTCAATATGCGGAGTACCAAAATTTTCACTATCCTTTTATTATATGGCTAAAAACAGTGATTCTTCATTTAAGTCATCACCATCTCCATCTTTAGATGAGTAGGTCTCCATTGACCAATAAATATTTTTAGACTTATCTCTATCATCCAGTCTTTTGATTCTATCATCTATCCTATAATGATCTTTTCTCTTATTATTATCATCCGATCTCTTATATTTATCCTCCTTATAAGTACATCTAGGAGCATAATGATGAATTTTTCCACAATTAAAACATTTAAAGGGCAACCTACCTTTGTATTACTCAAATCATTTTTCAGTCTTCTCACAAAGTTTTCTTCCACTTCATCCATGTCATTGACACTGCTTGATTCTAGTTCATCTTCAATATTCTTGGTAACTTTTAATGTTGCTTCCTTCTTCTCTTTGTTCTACTCACTAATTTCTATAATATCAAAGATAGAGAGTGATCCAAAGTATATCCATCCATATCATGTCTTTCTTCAATGGAAAATTCTTAGGCTTACATATTTCAAGCAGTGTTCTCATCACTTTTCCCATGACTTGAATTTATTCTATTGTTCCACCAATACTTCTGATTGCATTGACTATCTAATTCAATTGGTGCATATAACTTTCAATGTTCTCATCTTTAGATATCCTTAGTGTCTCAAATCTATACTTTAGATTCTGCCATTTAACTTGCTCAATGTTCTTATCTCCTTCATAAATGTTACTCAATTTTTTCCAAACTTTCTTTGCACTTGTGTATCCATTGATCTTAGAAAAATCAGTCACTCAAACTACTAACAAGTATATTACTTTCATTGTCATTAATTTCATGATTCTTGACCTCATCCGAAGTAGTAGGAACACCATTTGGAACTATCTAGCTAATCTTGATAATGTCCAATATTCCAAGCGATATAAAATTCAAATTACATTCCATTTATGTCTTCCAAGAAGAGTAATTTGTGCCATCAAACCTTGGTGCCTTCAAATAGATGTCCTAGGTCATCCTAGACCTTCCTCAAGCAATTAAGCTCATCTCAAAGGAACCTCACTCTAATACCAATTGTTGAACACACCATAGGACTGAGGGGGGTGAGGGGTTAATTAGTTTGGACCTTAAAAAATCTTACTTATAATCCTTTAATATTCAAACCACAATTAAATTATCTCTATAATTATAAAACATGAAAGCACAAAGCACAACACACACAAGAACACCAAATTCACAGGGAAAACCCCAAAAGGGAGAAACCATGATGAAAATAAAACTCATGATATTAATATCATTAAAAAGTTTTAGGCTCAAGGCCAAGGTGCTTATTGCACCTAATTGGACTTGCAAAACTAAGGTGCACAACCTTAGGGCATGATATAAGGGGCTTACAATACTGATACATAATCTCAAGGCAAGATATAAAGAACTGCACATGCTGCCAAAGGACTCACTATTTTTTAGTAGGTAAAAAGAAGTAATGAATTGAAATAAACAAAATCTTCTGATCATGAAACTGTCCTTGAACCATTGTGTCAAGTGAACAATATCATGGAAAATATCTCTGACTTCATTCATTGTCTCGATACACTACCACATTGAAGATATGATCATTAAAGCTCATTACAAACTAAAATTTGCACTTCTGCTACTTTCATATCATTTAAATCCAATTAAAAACAATCCACACACAAATCATACATCCATACTTCCATTTATACAAAGTTATATATTGAAACCCTCATCTAGGTCAGTCATAGATAAAATATACATGAATTACATAAGATTGGGCACCCAGACCAAAAATACACTATGTAGTCCACTCCAATAGATAAAGAGGACCCAATTACATCATAGAACATCATTCTAAGTTGGTTCTAATGAACCACACACACTAACACTTCCTCAAAAGTTGACATCAATTATAACATGTAGAAAAATAATGAAGCACATTAACTAGTCAAGCTAAAAACATCACCCCATGCAAAATACCCAATACAGATCTACACACGCCATAGTGAGACCCATATCAACATTCTAAATCATCCTCCAATGCTCATCTAGACCAAATACGAATGGTCCAAATAAGATAAACCACCTGAGTCGGCTAGAGACCAACACAATTGACAACACTCAACTTAGAACAACATAACACCACTTGCCAATCAAACCAACACTAGAAATATGAATTGGAACATTCCACAAACCATATGAAAATATCCTCCAAGCCCAAAAAACTTGAATCAACAAAGCAGAGCATTCTCCGAATCAATCTTGATAGACAACCTCACTATCAACAAACTACGACAACCAACTTCATCAATTGAGCAACTTAGAACCTAAAAACATGATAGTGAAACATCCACAAAATGTATACAATATATCCAAAACTACAAGCTATCATCATCAAGAATCGAAGTAATATGAAACATTCTTCCATAAAGACATTAAATACTCTTTCCTACATATTGTAATTTCCACTACTATAGCCTTCTAGAAACACCTAATACTTACTCAATATCTCCACCAGACAACATAGCAACATCTGAACTCTCATTTTTGAAGCATTTACAACATCTACACAACTAAACAACTGCAACTTAATCTTCAATAACACACACAATGACATCAATGACATCACCAAGCATGTTGACATCAATGAAAACACAAGCAACACAACTCAAGTTTCCAACATAAGCAATACTAAACATTCAACTATGCCTGATAGGCCCAAAAAGTAGTCTTTGATCTTATAACATGTTAGTTGTTTGTAAGACCTTTTTTCAAGTTGATAATGAGATTCATATGCATGTATGTAAAGCTAGTATTGGTATTTATGCTTTTATGGATGGTTTCCCTTATACAAACTAGGTATGTATGCCATATATTCAAGACTTGCTCATAAGTACCTCTGACAATTTATCAAATCTTAGCTTGCATGAAATGTGACAATAATAATATTGATAGAATAGGTAATAAAATAGATTGTAACCCTAAATTTAAACTAATGAGGATAAGGATATTACAAAGAAAGAATTATATTGATCATTTAGTACTTATGATTGATTGCTATTTTAATGGAACTATAGTTGTAACCTACAAGGGTGAAAATATGACACTTGCAACTCACCCTTGGAACTAGACTTCCATACACTAATCAATTATTAATGTTTAGGAAACCAACCATTCTTAATAATCCATGATAAAGATACAACAAACCATATGCAATAAAAGAAATAAGAACATTACAAATGTTTGCAATACTTTGAAATGGTATTAGATATTTATCTAACTCTCATACATTCATACCAACAAATATGACAAGATGAAACCCAAAGAAAGGTTTAAATATTTTTTAAAATTATCATAGTCTACAATAAGGATATTTTTATACATAATTTTATTTAAAACCCTTTGTAAGTCTTAGAAAATTTAACCATGCTAGTATATATTGGACTTGCAAATATTGAAACCTTAAAATAACCTAAGACACTTGCAACCAAGAAGATAATAAAACTTACGAGCCTTTGTTAAACCTTTCATTCTTGTATTTAAAACATTTAGTTAAAATGTATTTCTTTTCCTTGTCAGGAGTCACATGATTTGTTTTCTTGTGAAGACATTAAATGTTTCAACGCATCCCTGAATACAATTTTTTTTTATTGAATATAGATCATTGACCAATGTAGGATGATAACATAATGCTTCCTATGATTCAAAAGAGTATCTTGGCACCTATTCATATAATTGTAACATCTAGAGTTTTATTTATAGAATTCAAGAGCCCGTACCCATTTTCATCATCTCCACATGGCCTTTTGTAAGAATTTTTTCCTTTGTTTGGCTCAATTCCACTTTGTCAATCTCTAGATAGTTGTATATGCCCATTGTGTTCATATATGATAATTAATAGTGTATTGTGTTGTGGATGAAGGTACATGGAGTCTCTTGTTTTAGTGCTCGAGTTCCATGATTTCAACATGCTTGAAAAGGTTTTTATTGGTAAATCTTTTAGAGGCCTAATGTTAGGAGTTTGGAAAATAACATGATAGAATGCCAAGGAGGATAGAGATTTGGGGGCTAAGATGAAGGCATGATAGATGAAAGAGGGATATAAAATTATAGAGGATTGAAGAAATGGAATGGAGTGGTTGTAATGTTTAAGGATTAGGCATACCGCATGACAATTTGGTTTGGGTATGTTTTAATTAAGAAACCTATAGGCTTGAAATAGTAAAGTGTGATAGGAAAGTGAGGGCTAGGAAAAATGAATACATACTACCACATGAAGAAGTTTAGATAAGAAAATAAAATTATAAATTCTCAAGGAGAGTATATTAGTGCAATAGTACAGGTTGGGTCTTGAGAGTACCAAGACCCAATGCACTTTGGGGAGAAGGAGATGTAAATATTTAAAGGTGTTAGGAATTAGAATCTTAGGATACGAATAATTGTAAACAAAATATAAAATAAATAATATGAAAAGAATACAAGCATACGTTATATACATTACACAAGATATACATGTGGAAAACCCTTTCAAGAAAAACACCCCATAAGAGTATCATTTTTTTAAAACACTTACAAAATATAGTCTATGATAAATAGCTTCAACTTGGGGATAATTCTCCTTCCTTCTATATGGCCCATATAATACCTTCTATGTTAGTGATATAACTCACTATAAAATATCCAAATTCACACTCTCTAATCAGAGATAACCTCCTTAAATATAGTAGGAAGGGTGACATCAAAAGTCACAAAGTGTGATTTCAATATTCACACATTTTCAATAGCCCCCATTCATAAATAATGAATAATCTAGGCATTATTTGATTATAATTACTACAAATGAGATATGATTAATAAAGCATATAATGTATAAGGTTTTATAACCCTATATTAGAACAATATATAAATTTTATAAGGGTATGACCCCTAATAACATTATGTTCTACCAAAAGGCCAATTAATGGTAGTGAGAGTGAAGTGAGATTAGGAAATTGGATTACCTATTATGTGAAGTAGTCACCGGTAAGGAGGGACCTCAAAGAGATCAATCCAGACTGGTCAACAAGAGTAAACATAACGGAAACACACAGATATGATGGAGGCAATGCAGAATAGATAGTTTTATTGCATGAAATATGATTGCATCCAACCAGTAACAACTGGGTTACAACATGGTGTAGGAGCACCCTTCCAAGCTCTCCCTCCTTGTTTTGTTGGTATTATGCTTCTTATGAAGCCATTGTATATAAAATAATGAGCCAAGTGCTCATAGGTCCTAGTTACGGTCCTAGAGGAGATCTTAGGGGTCATAAGTCAAGATTGAGATTTTCTTGAAAATGGAGGAAATGTGTGTCTTTGTGGTGTTTAGGGGTCCTTCATAACATGGTGGTGTCATTAGGTTGGCCCAATGTGGGTTTAGGAGTCATGAAAAGCAACATTGAGAAAGTTGCTCAAAAGTTGCATGACAACTTTTAAAAGTTGTCAAGCAACTTTTCCACTAGGAGGTCTAAATCCTTAGTTTGGTGTGGAAAACCCTAATCTGGGCACATAGACTGAGGCAAAGGTGGTATAAGTATTTTAGAACCCTAAGTTAATGGGTTGGATGTCAGAGATTGTATGGCCCAAGCAAGAAAAGCTTGACGGTGGCTGTTTGTTGGTTACTAGTCAGTTTGAATGAAGCTTCCGAGCAAGTTAATGAATTGATTTGCGTGTAAGATTGTGTGGAGTGTCTTCTATGGTGTAAATATCTTCATTGTGAGAAATTAGATTAGGTTTTTATTTGTAGGTTTAGTGTGTTTGTAAATAGTTTGTAAATTGTCTTTTCTCTGTCTAGTTTTAGACTGGTTTGGGCAAATGAAGTCATAACTCCATTCCCCATTGTGGAATCACCATGAAACCATGGGGAATGGAAGTAAAGGCCCTATAATATAGTCCCATGCAAGAAGGGCCCTTGAAAATGCAAGGAGGTGAAAAAAAGACCCACTCCTAGGTGAGACTGGATAGTGCCCGACTAGGAGAGGTCAAGTTGCAGAGGTCTTGAAGAGCAAGGTTGGTCAGAGGAGAGTGCACTCTTTGGAGGAGGTGCAAAGGAGTGAGTGAAGCATCATTGGTGTGAAGGAGGAGCCTCCAACAATCCAAACAAGGTGGATAAAACTCAAAACACTCATTGTGACCCAGGCAAACCCTAAAAACCCTCACAAAAACCCTTGAAAACCTTAAAATCCACCTAGGACAGTGTACGGACATTTGGAGGCCTAAAACCTAGAAAATCCTTGAGTCCTTGCCAAATGAATGGCAGTCCATTTTGGGAGTTTGGGTTGTTTGTGCATCGGTTGTGAGAGGGAGCCCTAAAGGACCGGGTAGGAGGCGTAATTGGTCCTAATCCTTGTAGCCCTATTTGAAGGCAAAAACACAAAATAGTGAAATCGGTAAGGGGTTGGAATCTTGAAACCTCTTGGGGGCACATGAGTGGGTGGAAAAACCATGAAGTTGACCTGATTTAACCTTGCTGAGGCCTTGGAAGGTGTGGAACAAGCCTAGCACTTATTAGCCATAGTAAGGGGTTTTGAGTCTCATGAGTAGGTGAGACCTTAGGAGCAACATTGCAACTCATTGGTGGGTGGATTGAGCAAGGTCAGGGGATTCCTCAAGAAAAGAAAGTCCTAGAGACCCTAGGGTGTGAGGAGAACACTATGTGATCCAAGAGCATAGACTAGGCTAATCTATCCCAAGCACCATCCCATCAGATTGGTATCAGAGCTTAGTAAAAGACTTGGAGGACTGTGTATGTCTCTATATACTGGTGAATCAGTAGGGGAGAGCAGAATGGTCACTAATGTAGGGCTGGCTAGAGAAGTAGAAGAGCAGAAGGAGAAGAATAGACTCCTTGAAGAAGCTATGAGTGAGATAAGGGATAAACTATAGGAAGTGGTGGATCAGAGGACACAAGGACCTTGGGATGAAGACACCAAAGTTAAAGGCAGGAAGACTATAGACATAGATGACATAATAATTGAACCAGATCCCTTGTTCAATGAAGAACCTTTTGTAAAGGCTATTAAAGCTTTTAACACTAAGGCTTTTGAAGGATAGCCACATTTCGGGGGAAGAATGGACATAGACACTGTTATGGAATGGATTGAGGGCATGCAAAACCACTTTGAGTGTGAGGGAGTGACAGAGGCTCAGAAGGTTAAAGTTGCCAATTCAAGATTAAGGGGAGCAGCTTTGACATGGTGGAAGTACCTACAAGAAGAGAGAGTTAGTATGGGGAAGCTACCTATTGCCTATTGGAAGGCCATGGTGAGTAAGATCAAGGAGAACTACTTACCAGAGGATTATGAAGTCCAACTTCATAAGAAGAGACATGGATTGAAGCAAAAAGATCTTGATGTAACCTCCTACATCAAAGAATTTCAAAAGATATGTCTTAGATCCAAGGTCCAAGAAGATGAATCTATTAAGGTGGCTAGGTATCTAAGCGGCCTAAAGTGGAACATACAAGGGGAGATAAGCCTATGGACTCCTACTAGTGTTCAAAAATGTCATCAACTTGGTGCCAAGGTAGAAGAGAGGAACAAAAGGAAAGAAGACTCCAATAACCGGGGTAGAGGCAGAGGTAGAGATCAAGAGAATCACCAAGGTGGTTACCAAAGCAAGGCAAATGAGTAGAGGAACCAAGGAGAAGCCAAGTTGACTGAGCATGGCAGTGAAACCAATCTCAGAGGAGGACATTCTAGAGGAAGAGGTGTGCAAAGTGGTCCAAATAGGGGTAGAGGTACCGGCAGAGGTAACTCTTACTTTGCAACTATGAAGTGTTACAATTGTGGACAATTGGGACACCCGACATATAGATGCCCTGACAAGCCTACATCATCAAACAGTGGAAAGAAGATTGCTTATGCACATGAAGACTCTTCAAGCAGCAAGACACATGAGGTGGACCATATTGAATCAGAGATTAGAGAAAATCTGATGTTCAACATGGTCTTGATAAGACAGCCAGTCAAGAATGAACCTAAGCATAGGAGAGCATTGTTTAGGGTGAGATGCAAGATTCTTGGTAAAGTTTGCAAGGTGATAGTTGATTCAGGGTGAACTAACAATATCATATCAGAAGAGGCAGTTAGGAAGCTAAAACTCACAAGGGTACCCCACACTAACCCATACAAGGTGACATGGTTGAATCATGAGCAGAGTGTGCTAGTCAATGAACAAACTTGGGTAGATTTTTCTATTGGAGGATACAAGGATAAGATCCTTTGTGATGTGTTACCTATGGATGCATGTCACTTATTACTAGGAAGACCCTAGCAATTTGATAGGAAGGCGATCTATGATGGAGAGGAGAACTCCATTTCCTTTAAGAAGGACATCAAGACCTTCAAAATTTAGTCCTTGACAGAGAATGAAGAAGGAACTTCAAAGACACCTAGTGTCTTAATGGCTATTGGTAAAGAGTTTTTAAACTTGCTACATGAGGAAGAGATAGTGAAGTGTGCCATCTTTGTGAAGCCAAAGGAGGAAGAAGACAAGTTGCAAGAAGAAGTACCCAAGGAGGTAAAGTAAATGTTGCAAGAGCATAAGGATATAGTGAGTGATGGAGCACCTGCAACACTCCCACCAAGAAGGTCTATAAGCCATCAAATAGACTTTGTTCCTGGTGCATCCTTACCTAACAAGGCTGCATATAAGATCACACCTGATCAGAACAAGGAGGTGGCAAGGCAAGTGCAGGAGTTATTGGTACAAGGACTGATTAAGAAGAGCATCAAGCCATGTGCAATCTCGGTAGTGCTAACATCAAAGAAGGGAGGCAAGTGGAGACTTTGCACTGACTCAAGAGCAATCAATAGGATCACCATAATGTATAGGTTTCCTATTCCTAGAATAGAGGATCTAATGGACTATTTAGGAGGGGCTATGTATTTTACCAAGCTAGACCTTAAAAGTGGTTATCAACAGATAAGAATTAAGGAGGGTGATGAGTGGAAGATTGCTTTCAAAATCATAGAGGGATTGTATGAATGGCTTGTGATGCCATTTGGACTCACCAATGCTCCAGGCACCTTCATGAGGTTGATGAATGAGGTATTGAAGGATTTCACAAGTAGATTTGTGGTGGTGCACCTAGATGACATTTTCATCTATAGCAGGACCAAAGAGGAGCACCTTGAGCATTTGAGGTTAGTCTTAGAGAGGTTGCATGAGGAGAAGTTATCAATCAACCTAGAGAAGTGTGACTTCTTGAAACAAGAGCCGGTCTACTTAGGATTTGTGGTGTCTAAGGGAACCTTGAAGATGGATCCAAGCAAAGTGGAGGCAATCTTGAATTGGCCTGCACCTAAAACAGGGACTAAAGTTAGGAGTTTTCATGGATTAGCTAAATTCTATAGGAAGTTTGTGAGGAAATTTAGTGGTATATGTGCACCAATCCTTGAAACCATTAAAGGAGGCCTTAAAACTAAATTTAAATGGACTGAGCAGGCTAACAAATCATTTCAAATGTTGAAGCAAGAAGTAGCCACAAAACCTATCCTACTCCTACCTATGTTTGATAAGCTATTCACCTTGGAGTGTGATGCAAGTGGAATTGCAGTAGGTGGTGTATTGAGTCAAGAGGGAAGACCTATGGCATTTTTCAGTGAGAAGCTTAATGAAGCAAAGAAGAAGTACTCAACCTATGACCTAGAGTTGTATGCATTAGTACAGTCTCTAAAGAAATGGAGGCATTACCTACTCCCAAAATAATTTGTGGTGTTCATAGACAACTAGGCATTGAGTTACATCAACACTCAAGAGAAGCTTAGAAATAAACATCTGAAATGGATGGAATACCTCCAATCCTTCACCTTCACCATCAAGCATAAGAAGGGGCAACTTAACAAGGTGGTAGATGCCTTAAGAAGGAAGTTGTTGATAGTTCAAGAACTACAGTTGTAGAGCATAAGAATAGAAGGTTTCAAGGACCTCTATGAAGGAGATGAAGACTTCTCATCAACTTAAAAGGTTTGCAAGGAGTTTGAGAACCCTTTGCATGGTGAGTATGCAGATTACACTCTCCAAAATGGTCTCTTGTTCAAAGGTAACCAGTTGTGTGTACCAAGGGGGTCCATGAGGGAAAACCTCATCCAAGAGAAACATAATGGCAGTTTAAGTGGACACTTTGGAGTCAACAAAACCCTAGATTTAGTATAGAGGTACTACTATTGGCCGAAGTTGCCAAGAGATGTGAAAAGATATGTAGAGCAATGTGGTGTATGTCAAAGAGAAAAAGGAGGATCAAGCAATGTTGGACTCTATCAACCATTACCGGTCCCAAATAGGCCTTGGGAATGTATAAGCATGGACTTTATAGTAGGGCTTCCCAAGACTAAAATAGGTATGGACAACATCTATGTGGTAGTAGATAGATTTTCCAAGATGAGTCATTTCATTCCATGTAAGACTACACATGATGCTAGCTATGTTGCACATCTCTTCTTCAAAGAGATTGTTAAGGAACTAACTTGTCATTTAGCTCAACTTACCATCCACAAACAGATGGTCAAACTGAAATCATCAATAGGGTGTTAGGCAATTTGTTGAGGTGTTTAACTAAGGAGTATGGTTAGACATGGGACCTAATCATTCCTCAAGAAGATTATGAATATAATGACAGTGTGAATAGGACTACTGGAAGAAGTCCTTTTGAGGTTGTGTATGGCAGACATCCAAGGGGAGTATGTGAGTTGAGAGACCTTAGTACTTTGGAGATGAAGAGTGGGCAAGTAGAGGAGTTCACTCAAACCATCAAGGAAGTCCAAGAGAAGGTTGAGAAGGCCATCCTTGAATTCACTCAAAAACTAAAGGCCAAAATGGATGAGAAAAGGAGAGAAGTTCAGTTCAAGGTGGGTGACTATGTGATGGTCCATTTGAGCAAAGCTAGGATGCAAAGTGGTAAGCCTACCAAACTGCAAATGAAAAGGGTAGGACCTTGTAAAATTCTGGAAAAATATGGTGAGAATGCCTATGAAGTGATTTACCTTCAGATTTAGCTATATCACCAATATTTAATGTAGCTGATCTGATCATGTACAAGGGAGAGATAGCAGGGCAGACTAAGAACCAAGCCAAGGTACTACAAGACTTGGATGTGAATACCTTACCTCAAGTGAAGAAGCCTATAGCCAAGGAGATTTTGGAGTCAAGAGTGAAGAAGTCTACCAGACACCAAGTCTACATGGAGCACTTAGTGAAATGGGCAGATCAACCAGTATCTGAAGCTACTTGGGTGGAGGAGAGCAGGTTCAAGACACTTGGAATAGACCCGGCTCTCATCTCTTCTTCCTTTTCTTAGTTGTGTGAAGAGGGGGAGTATGGTGTAGGATCACCCTTCGAAGCTCTCCCTCCTTCTTGTTTTGTTGGTATTATGCTTCTTATGAAGCCATTGTATATAAAATAATGAGCCAAGTGCTCATAGGTCCTAGTTACGGTCCTAGAGGAGATCTTAGGGGTCATAAGTCAAGAATGAGATTTTATTGAAAATGGAGGGCATGTGTGTCTTTGTGGTGTTTAGGGGTCCTTCATAACATGGTGGTGTCCTTAGGTTGGCCCAATGTGGGTTTAGGATTCATGAAAAGCAACATTGAGAAAGTTGCTCAAAAGTTGCATGACAACTTTTAAAAGTTGTCAAGCAACTTTTCCACCAAGAGGTCTAAATCCTTAGTTTGGCATGGAAAACCCTAATATGGGCACAAATATCAAGGCAAAGGTGGTATAAGTATTTGCAAACCCTAAGTTAATGGCTTGGATGTCAAAGATTGTACGGCCCAAGCAAGAAAAGCTTGATTGTGACTGTTTGTTGGTTACCAGTCAGTTTGAATGAAGCTTCTGAGGAAGTTAATGGATTGATTTGCATGTAATATTGTGTAGAGTGTATTCTATGGTGTAAATATATTCATTGTGAGAAATTAGATTAGGTTTTTATTTGCAGGTTGAGTGTGTTTGTAAATAGTTTGTAAACTATCTTTTCTCTGTCCAGTTTTAGACTGGTTTGGGCAAGTCATAACTCCATTCCCCATTGTGGAATCACCATGAAACCATGGGGAATGGAAGTGAAGAACCTTTAATATATTCCCATGCAAGAAGGGCCCTTGGAAATGAAAGGAGGCCAAACAAAGATCCACTCCTAGGCGAGACTGGACAGCGCCCAGCTAGGAGAGGTCAAGTTGCAGAGGTCTTGAAGAGCAAGGTTGGTCAGAGGAGAGTGCACCCTTTGGAGGAGGTGTAGAGGAGTGGGTGAAGCATCATTGGTGTGAAGGAGGAGCCTCCACCAATCCAAACAATGTGGCTAAAGCTCAAAACACTCACTGTGACCCAGGCAGACCCTAGAAACCCTCATAAAAACCTTCGAAAACCTTAAAATCCACCTAGGACAGTGTACAGACACTTAGAGGCCTAAAACCTTGAAAATCCTTGAGTCCTTGCCAAATTAATGGTAGTCCATTTTTGGAGTTTGGATTGTTTGTGCATCAGTTGTGAGAGGGAGCCCTAAAGGACCGGGTAGGAGGCCTAATTGGTCCTAATTCTTGTAGCCCTATTTGAACGCAAAAACACAAAATAGTGAAATCGGTAAGGGGTTGGAATCTTGAAACCTCTTGGGGGCACATGAGTGGGTGGAAAAACCATGAAGTTGACTCGATTTAACCTTTCTGAGACCTTGGAAGGTGTGGAACAAGCCTAGCACTTATTAGCCATAGTAAGGGGTTTTGAGTCTCATGAGTAGGTGAGACCTTAGGAGCAGCATTGCAACTCATTGGTGAGGGGATTGGGCAAGGTCAGGGGATTCCTCAAGAAAAGGAAGTCCTAGAGACCCTAGGGTGTGAGGAGAACACTAGGTGATCCAAGAGCATAGACTAGGCTAGTCTATCCCAAGCACCATCCCATCACAACATACCAGCAGACAGGCCTGGTAGAATAGGTCACAACCGAGACCTTGAAGCGAAAGATCTATCTTCTATGTATAGTCAATCTATTTGATCCTTTTATTGATTCTAATTGATTACATTCTAAAGCATAATTACAAATATATATATTGATCCAAAGGATCTAGTCGACCCAAAAGGGATCAAAACCCGAAGAACTAGACCTAACATGAAAATAACAAAGGTCTGACTCCGCCAAGAGATTCCTCCAAAAAATCCAAAGGATGAACTGTAGAAGGTTGACCACACACCAAGGAACATCGAAATCAATGCCCAAGGCTCCGCAAGTTTCGAAATGGGTTCCGATAGATCACCAAAATAGGTCTCAGGCAACTAGTAACAAGAAACTATCATGGAAATTGGTA
The DNA here is from genome assembly GCF_030272615.1 of Cryptomeria japonica. Lineage (NCBI taxonomy): Eukaryota > Viridiplantae > Streptophyta > Pinopsida > Cupressales > Cupressaceae > Cryptomeria > Cryptomeria japonica. The sequence continues at coordinate 85,303,156 of NC_081414.1, read as the reverse complement.
GCGATATCTTGCCAAAAAGTGATCCAAATGTGATGCGATCTAAGAGCAAGAAAGATGATCAAGTCTTCAAGTAGAATCCAACTCCATAGGATCCAGTGAGCCAAAACTGGGACACATAGAAAGGAAAACTGAAATTGCAAACAAAAAGAAAAACATAAAGGAAAATGTTTTTGGTTGATGCAAGATTGTTGTGAACCGAGGATGCTCCTACATCAGACATCTGGGGTTATTGAAAAAGTGAGCCTCTCACTTTGTTGGGTTCAGAGAAAAACCAAGATGGTTTACCTCTGCCTAAGAAATCCAAGATGAATCTTCAACTGGTTTGTCCTTCCACTTCACAAGATATTCCTTATACTCACTGCTTCGGGTACTACGCCCAATCCTATTGTCCAAAATCTCTTCAATTTGATCTCGTTCCTTCTGGGATAATTGTTCCTCCAAGTCTGCAACACTGTCCTTACTAAATTCTGGTTCATGGTACTCATACAGATCTATAATGTTGAATATAGGTGAAATACTTAGACTATCCGGTAGCTCCACTTCATATGCATTTCTAGAACTAAACTTCCTCAAAATCTTATAGGGTCCAAACTTCTTTATCTGCAACTTATTATAAGTTCCAACTAGGAATCTCTCTTTTCTCAGATATACCATCACTTCATCGCCAACTTCAAATTCCTTATGTCTCCTTTTCTCATCTGCCTTCTCCTTATATTTGTTGTTCATGTCTTCCAAATGTCATTCAACCCGAATATGCAATGCTGCCATATGATCTGCAAAATCTTTTGTTTCTGAACTCTTTCGGTCTTCACTGCTAATGTCTCTTAATTCTGATATTTCTTTAGGGTGAACTCCGATAACAATCTCAAAAGGTTTTTTTTGGTACTTCTATTCACTAAATTGTTGTAGGCAAACTCTTCTTGTGCAAGGATCAAATCCCAACTTTCGGTTTTATCTCCCACTAAACATCTAAACAAATTTCCCAAACTTTGATTAACAACCTTTGTCTTTCCATCAGTTTGTGGATGAAAAGTAGAACTGAACTTCAAATCTGTCTTCATCTTCTTCCAAAGTGTTCTCCAAAAATAGCCATCTAACTTAGTGTCTCTTTCTGAAATTATGCTCTTAGGTAATCCATGCAATCTCACTACTTCCTTGAAAAATAGGTCTGCTACATGTAATGCATTTGGTGTCTTCTTACAAGGTATTAACTGAGCCATCTTCAAAAATCTATCCACTACCATAAATATAGAATCATTCCCTCTCAGTATCTTAGGCAATCCAAGTACAAAATCCATGTTTATATCCTCCCAAGGTCTTACCGGTATTGTCAAAGGTTTATACAATCCCACATTCTGACTACTACCTTTTGCAAGTTGACAAACTCTACAAATCTGCACATACTCTTAACATCCTTATGGATTTGGGGCCAAAAGTACTGCTCACTTACCAATGAAACTATTTTATCAATGCCAAAATGTCCAGCTAGTCCTCCACTATATTTCTCCTTTATGAGGTTCTCTCTCATGGAACTCTTAGGTATGCACAACTAAACTCCCCTAAATAAAATTCCATCCTGAATGAAGTAATCCAGCCATTTGCTTTTATCTACCATAACTGGTTTTCTACATGCTTTCCAAGGTTCTACAAAATCTAGGTCTCCATCATATAAGGTCTTCAAATATTTAAAACCTAATACTGTCACTCTCATCTCTGTCATCAAATTCCTTCTCCTACTTAATGTATCAACAACTTTGTTAGATTTTCCACTTCTATTCTTCAACACAAAGGTGTAACTCTGCAAGAATTCTACCCATCTCATATGTCTTTGATTCAACTTACTTTGACTATTCAAATACCACAAAGCTTGATGATTTGTATACAACACAAACTCCTTAGGCAACAAGTAGTGTCTCCATTTCTTCAAGGCTTGAACTATGGCATAAAATTCTTGATCATATATTGAATATCTCTTCCAGGCATCATTCAATTTCTCACTGAAATAGGCTATTGCTCTTCCTTCTTGACTCAAGACTACTCCTATTATTGTTCCACTTGCATCACAATCCACTTGAAATACTTTATTGAAATCCGATAAAGATAATACATGCTGCTCAGTCACTTTCTTCTTCAACAATTCAAAACTTTTGTTTGCTCCAGTGGTCCACTAGTTGAATTCCTTCTGATCTCCTCTCATGGTCTTAGTCATAGGGTTACAAACTAAACTTAAATTTTAGATAAACTTCTGGTAAAAAATAGCCAATCCATGAAATGATCTTACCTCCCCAATGCTTTTCGGTGTAGGCCATTCAACAATGAATTTTACTTTCTTAGGGTCCATCTTCAAACCATCTTTAGATATCACAAATCTTGAATAGACTAACTCATCCTTCATGAAAGTACACTTCTTGATATTGATCAACAACTTTTCTTCTCTCAACCTCTGCAAAACTTGTCTTAATTACAACAAATGCTCCTCTTTTGTTTTACTAAAAATCATAATGTCATCCAAATACACAATAATAAACTTACCCAAGAATTTATTCAATACCTCATTCTTTAGCCTCATGAAAGCACTTCGTGCATTAGTCAATCCAAAAGGCATCACCAACCATTCATATAGTCCTTCATTTGTCTTAAATGTTGTCTTCCACTCATCACCTTCTTTGATATTGATCTGATGATATTGACTCTCCAAATCTATCTTTGTAAATTATTTTTCTCCACTCAAACAATCCATTATGTCATCCATCCTAGGCAAAGGAAACTGAAATTTCACTGCGATCTTGTTTATTACTCTCGAATTGGTACACATTCTCCACTCTCCATTTTTCTTAGGTGCTAATATTATTGGTACTGCACAATGGCTCAGACTCTCCCCAATCAAACCTTTCTTCAACAACTCCTGCACTTGTCTATTCAGTTCTTCATTCTCTACCAGTTTCAATTGGTGTGCAACTTTGTTAGGCAAACTAGCCCTGGGAACCAAGTCCATGCAATGACTAATACTTCTTATAGGTGGCAATCCATCAGGTACATTATTTGAAATGATGTCCTCATATCCTATCAGCAAATCTCTTATCTCTTCCGAGTGTTCTCCTTCTAGTTCCAGTCTCTCATTCTTCTTAGGAATTAAGGAAAAACACACATTCTCATGTCTCAGTCCATCCATGAATTTCCTTCCATCTACTAAATAGATTCTAGCATTCGTACAAACTTCATTCTTCAAAGGTTCTTCCAAAGGTGACAAGGTTTTCTTCATCCCATTGGCCACAATAGTGTATGTGGTGCAAGAGCACCACATTTAAAAAATTGATTATCCCACCTTGTTATGACTCCTAAGGGGTCTTGGATTGTTTATTTCATGCTAGGAGTCATTGGTCTTGTTTGTGATCCATTTGTGAGGCCTAGTCCCAGGTTTGGCAATTTATGAGCCACTTGGTCAACCATGGTCAAAGGGTCATAAAACTTTAGTTTTGAGTTATTTTATTGTTTTTGGCAATAAATTGGTCCTTCATGACCATTGGTAGGATTTAGAAAGTTAGTTTTCACTTTCAAGTGCTTTTGAGCAAAAATTGTCAAAAAGTGTCAATGTTGTCATCACAACACTTGACAACTTTTTGTTTATAAGAAAATATCCTTCCCCATTGGCTAATTAGTTCAAAAATTGGTTGTAACTAATGGGGGAGGACTTCATAAGCCCTTTCAGGTGGGTGATGAAGGAGTTGATGTAAATTTTCATTTGGCAATCAATAAAAAAACCTTGTTTTCCTGCAAATAGTCACATTTTTGCTCTTGTACAGATTATTTTCGGACTACTGGGAGGTTCTAACTTATGGATTCAGATTGAGGGGCCTCTTAACTTTATTTTTATTTTGAGTTGAGGTCTCTAAGTTCTTTGGTTCGAAAGTTATTGCATTTTTACTAAAAACAGTTTTGAAACCCTCATAAACCTAGTGTTTTGACCTGTTTTTGCATTTCCTCTCATGGCCACCATACAAAAATTCTAAGACTTGGTGAAATTATAGGTTGTATATGTACTCAAAAATTCTAGAATAAATTTTCAGGTTGGAAGGTGTCTTTGGCCTTTGCTTTGATTTTTAGGTTGGCATCCTCATGTGACAACCTAGTTTCAAAATGCAAAATTGGTGATAAAACAAAATAGGGGTTGAACCAATGCACAAAATTCTGGATTTGGTAAATTGGGGTGTGGAAAGAACTTTTTCAATTGGTGAAACTTTCTTATCAATCACATTTCATACACTTCCTTCACAAACCCAACTACTTAAGCCTAATTAGGCCCACTTGCAATTGTGAAGGGTAGTAGGTCTCCTTTGCTTTCTAGACCACCTCCTTTCAGATTTAGACCTTTTTCAATAAAGGGTATTTGGATATCCATTTTGTTTTGTTGGTCATTTGTAAGTTTACAAAGTTGTTTTAATAAGTCCTCTTGAGTATATAAAGATTTTGGGGTTTTACAAAGGAACCTTGTTGAATGGATCAGTTTGTTGTGTCAGCACACCTTGAGCATGTTTTTATGGGCATTTTCATCCACCTTGACCATTTGGTTTGATCCCTGCTCACTGTTTTGTCAAAATTCCAACTTGAAGCCAAGTTTGGTGTCCAACCGGTTTGAGTAGGCTTGGGTAGTTTTCAACTTTTGATCCTAAGATCTTGTCAATTTTATTCTTAGGGTCCAGAATGTTGTTTATGATTAATTGAAGAGTGTTTTTAAGGTGTAAGTTTGGTTGGTAGGGTGTTTTGGGTTTCCTTGGTGGCCTATTGTCACAGTTTTGTCCTAAATTGCACTCACCTAGCCTAGCACTTGCATCAAGTGGTATCAAAGCTTAGGTTTTGAACCTAAGGAGTGAAAGATGTCAGAGAATAATGTAGATGGAGATAATAACAATGAAAGGCTCCCACACCACATGACAAATTTGGAATTGGCAAAGAGGGTGCAATCCCTAATGAATCAAGTAAACAGTCTTAACCAGAAGCTTAATGAGAGGAGACAAGGAGAAGACCTTGGAGAGGGGGGTGAAGAAGAGGAAGAACCCTTGTGGCAGGATGATGTTGATGATGTACCTACAAACCAAAGGTACCTTGTTAATTCCCTCAAGACAGTGGCAAGGATAACCACTAATAGTAAGCTTGACTTGCCTTCCTTCAATGGCAAGATGGACCCTGATGTGGTCATTGAATGGGTTGATGCCCTAGATTGTTTCTTTGATTGTGAAGAGATCCATGAAAGTTAGAGGGTCAAGATAGAGAAGTCCAAGATGAAAGGTGGAGTTTTGACACGGTGGAACTTTCTTCAAGGAGAAAGGGTGAAAGAGGAAAAGAGTTTGATTACCTCTTGGAAAACCATGAAGGCCAAGATACATGAGGCCTATATCCCTGCAGATTATGAAGTTCAACTTCATAGAAGGAGGCAAAATCTCAGGCAAAAGGACATGGACATCAGCACATACACCGAGGAGTTCCAAAAGTTGTGTTTGAAGTCCAAGACCGTGGAAAGGGAAAGTGAAAGGTTAGCCAGGTACTTGAATGGCTTGAAAATGAATATCCAAGATGAGTTGAATTTATGTACCCCCACCACAGTACAATAGTGCTACCAATTGGCACTTAAAGTGGAAGATAAGTTGAAGAGGAGGCAAGACCAAGGCAACAAGGGTAAAGGAAACAATTTCAACAAGAACTCCAAAGGCAAGAGAAATTTTTGGAGTAAAGGGCAGTCAAGTAATGACAACAAATCTTGGGAGCAGCCCCAAGGAAACAAAGAACAAGGTGGCTATGGTGGTAGAGGAAACTCTAGAGGGAGAAGACCTTTTGGTAGAGGAAGAGGGAGATCAAATGAACCCCTCAAATGCTTCAATTGTAATCAGTTAGGACACCATGCTGGAAGGTGCCCTGAAAGAGGAAACAACAACAACAACCAAGGTGAAAGAACTCAAGTGGTCCAAGAGGAGAGACATGAACTTGATGCTGAAGAAGGTACGGTCCTAATGATGAGGTAGACCTTCCTACAAGTTCCCCACACCCAAGAACCCCCAAAGGAAGAATCTCTTCAGGACAAGGATAAGGTGCCAAGGTAAAGTGTGTAACCTACTCATAGATTCCGGTTCAACTAAAAATTTGGTTTCTAGAGAAATGGTAGATAAACTTGGACTAACTAAATCTACTAATCCTTTTCCTTATCATGTTTCTTGGCTTAATAAGGGGCAGCAAACCCTTGTGACTGATCAAACCATGATTGAGTTCTCTTTAGGTGATTTTAAGGACAAAGTTCTATGTGATATTGTAGAGATGGTTGCTTGCCATCTTCTACTAGGGAGGCCATGGAAATATGACATGGATGCCACCTATAGTTGTAGAAAGAACACCTACACCATTGTAAAAGATGGAGTCACCTATACCATGAAACCATTGCCTGACACTAAGGCAGAGAAAGAGCCCATAGTCATAGTAATTGGTGAGAAAGAGATGGTAAAAACATTGAAAGAGTCTGAAGAAGAGAGTTTTGTTTTGGTTGTGAAACCCAAGGACAAAGATGAATTTGATCCTATAGCACCTATTCCCGATGTTGTAAAAGGTTTGCTTGACAAGTACAAGGAAGTCAACACAAGTGAGTTGCCCTCTACCCTCCCACCCTTGAGAGATGTATGCCATCAAATTGATTTGATTCCTGGTGCATCATTTCCCAACAAGGCACCATACAAGATGACACCCAATTAGAATGCTGAGATCTCAAGACAAGTTCATGAGATGTTGAACAAGGGACTCATTCAAAAGATTCTTAACCCTTGTGCTGTACCAGTAGTATTAGCACCCAAGAAAGATGGGAAATGGAGGTTATGCACTGATTGCAAGGCTATAAACAAGATCACTATAAGATATAGGTTCCCAATTCCAAGGATGGAGGAACTAATGGATCAACTTGGCAATGCTTGCTACTTCTCTAAAATTGATCTCAAATCTGGTTATCACCAAATAAGGATCAGACCAGGAGATGAATGGAAGATTGCATTCAAGACAACAGATAGTTTGTATGAATGGCTTGTCATGCCTTTTGGTTTGAGCAATGCTCCAAGCACATTCACGAGGTTGATGAATGAAATCTTCAAAGATTTCAATGGTAAGTTTGTGGTTATATATCTTGATGATATTCTGATTTTTAGCAGCACTTTAGAAGAGCATATTAACCATTTGGAGCAGGTTATAAGGAAGCTTCATGAGCACAAACTAATCATCAATCTAGAGAAGTGTATCTTCATGCAGAAGGAGCTCACATTTTTGGGCTTTGTCATCTCTCAAGGCACACCAAAGATGGATCCAAGAAAGGTGGAAGCCATTGTAAGTTGGCCTCAACCAAAGAATCCAGGTGATGTGAGAAGTTTTCATGGATTAGCCACCTTTTATAGGAAGTTTATTAAAAACTTCAGTCATATTTGTGCTCCATTGTTGGATACAATTAAAGGTGGTAGAAAAACTAAGTTTGTATGGACTAATGTAGGCAATGAGGCTTTTCAATATTTGAAAAACAGGGTGGCACAATATCCCATTCTAACCTTGCCTGATTTTGGCAAAGTGTTTACAGTTGAAACAGATGCTAGCAACTTGGCTATAGGGGCTGTCCTAAGCCAAGAAAATAGACCTATTGCTTTCTTTTTAGAAAAACTCAATGAGGCTAAGAAGAAGTATTCTACTTATGACCTTGAACTCTATGCAATGGTTCAAGCATTGAAAAAATGGAGACACTACCTTATACCAAAGGAGTTTGTGGTTTTCACAGACAATCATGCTCTTAGCTACCTGAACTCACAAGAGAAACTAAGTGTTAAACACATCAAATGGATGGAGAAACTTCAAGCCTATACTTTCACTATCAAGCACAAAAAGGGTCAAGCCAACAAAGTGGCTGATGCATTAAGCAGAAGAGTGGGTTTGGTTCAAGAAATCTAACTTCAAAGCATTGGTATTGATGCCTTGAAGACTCTCTATGCAGGTGATTCAGATTTTGGTGAAGCTTTTGAGGTTTGCTCTAAACTTGTGGGTAAATATCACACTGATTTTTTAGATTTCCTCATTCAAGATGGTTTATTATTTAAAGGATCTCAACTTTGTATTCCTAAATGCTTAATGAGGTCTAATATTATCAAGGAAAAACATTGTGGTGGCATGAGTGGTCACTTTGGTATTGATAAAACTCTATATCTAGTCAAAAGGAGTTATTTTTGGCCTAAAATGGCAAATGATGTCAAAAAGTTTGTTCAAACTTGTATAATATGTTAGCAAGAAAAAGGTGTGTCAACCAATCAAGGATTGTATCAACCCTTACCAATACATTCTAGACCTTGGGAATCAATCTTAATGGATTTTGTAATGGGATTGCCTAGGAGTAAGCAAGGGTATGATAGTGTTTTTGTCATTGTGGACAGGTTGAGCAAGATGGCACATTTTGTATCTTGTAAAAGCACAAATGATGGTTCACATATTGCCCATCTCTTCTTCAAAAAAGTGGTCAGAATTCATGGGTTACCAAAAACAATTGTCTCAGATAGAGATGTGAAGTTTCAAGGCCATTTTTGGAGAACTTTGTTCAAGAAATTGGGCATAAATCTGACCTATAGTTTTGTATATCACCCACAAACTGATGGCCAATCAAAAGTGGTGAATAGTTCATTAGGTAATATACTTAGATGCCTAACAAAGCAATACAATCAGAATTGGGAGATGGTACTCCCTCAAGCAGAGTTTGCATTCAATGACTCTCTAAACCGGTCAACAGGGAAGACTCCTTTTCAAATAGTGTTTGGCATGCATCCTCAGGGTCCCTTAGACTTGGTAGACCTACCATCTGATTTCAAAATTAGTGCACAAGGAGAGGAACTTGTAGATTTGATAGAAAAAGTGCAGGAAGAGGTGAAACAAACCCTTCAAAATACTACTCAAAAGTACAAAGCCCATGCTAATAAAAAGAGAAAGGAAGTACATTTCAGAATTGGAGACAAATTTTGGGCATATCTTAGGAAGGAAAGATTGCCTAAGGGCAGATATTCCAACTTGTATATGAAGAAAGTGGGGCCATGCACCATTTTGAACAAAATGGGTGACAACGCCTATGAGATTTCTCTTCCTCCTACTTTGTAAATTTCTCCTATTTTCAATATTTGTGATCTAAACTCTTATAAAGGTGATGCAGGTATTGAAATTGTTGCAGGTCCTTTTGAAGGTGCAGGTACTTCTAATGATCAAATCTTTCATGACCAAGAAGACTATGTCACCAACCTTTCTCAAAGCAAGCTGGTTGAGTTGGAAAAGATTTTGGATTCTAAGATTCTGAAACAAACCAGGAAGAAGACATATTTGTAGTACCTGGTAAAGTGGAAAGGACTCCCCACCATTGATGTCCCATGGATGACTGAAGAGCAGATCCAAAATCATGGATCTTGACTTGATAAACTTTACTCAAGTGGGAACTTGAGTTCAAAAAATCATGGGAAGTATGGTGCAGGAGCACCACCTTTAAAAAATTGATTATCCCACCTTTTTATGACTCCTAAGGGGTCTTGGATTGTTTATTTCATGCTAGGAGTCATTGGTCTTGTTTTTGATCCATTTGTGAGGCCTAGTCCCAGGTTTGGCAATTTATGAGCCACTTGGTCAAATATGGTCAAAGGGTCATAAAAATTTAGTTTTGAGTTATTTTATTGTTTTTGGCAATAAATTGGTCCGTCATGACCATTGGTAGGATTTAGAAAGTTAGTTTGCACTTTCAAGTGCTTTTGAGCAAAAATTGTCAAAAAGTGTCAATGTTGTCATCACAACACTTGACAACTTTTTGTTTGTAAGCAAATATCCTTCCCCATTGGCTAATTAGTTCAAAAATTGGTTGTAACTAATGGGGGAGGAATTCATAAGCCCTTTCAGGTGAGTGATGAAGGAGTTGATGTAAATTTTCATTTGGCAATCAATAAAAAAGCCTCATTTTCCTGCAAATAGTCACGTTTTTTCTCTTGTACAGATTATTTTTGGACTAATGGGAGGTTATAAATTATGGATTCAAATTGAGGGTCCTCTTACCTTTATTTTTATTTTTATTTTAGTTCTCTAAGTGCTCTGGTTCAAAAGTTATTGCATTTTTACTAAAAACAGTTTTGAAACCCTCCTAAACCTAGGGTTTTGACCTATTTTTGCATTTCCTCTCATGGCCACCATACAAAAATTCTAAAAATTGGTGGAATGAGATTTTTGTATATGTAATCAATTATTATAGAATAAATTTGTAGGTTGGCAGGTGTCTTTGGTGTTTTCTTTGATTTTTAGGTTGGCATCCTCATGTAACAACCTAGTTTCAAAATGCAAAATTGGTGATAAAACAAAATAGGAGTTGAACCAATGCACAAAATCCTAGATTTGTTCAATTGGGGTGTGGAAAACACTTTTTCAATTAGTGAAACTTTTTGATCAATCACATTTCATACACTTCCTTCAAAAACCCACCTACTGAAGCCTAATTAGGCCTACTTGCAATTGTGAAGGGCAGCAGGTCTCCTTTGCTTTCTAGACCACCTCCTTTTGGATTTAGACCTTTTTCAATAAAGGGTATTTGGATATCTAATTTTTTTTGTTGGTCATTTGCAAGTTTGCAAAGTTGTTTTGATAAGTCCCCTTGAGTATATAAGGATTTTGGGGTTTTACAAAGGAACCTTGTTGAATGGATTAGTTTGTTGTGTCACCACACATTGAGCATGTTTTTATGGGAATTTTCATCCACATTGACCATTTGGTTTGATCCCTGCTCACTATTTTGTCAAAATTCCAACTTGAAGCCAAGTTTGGTGTCTAGCCGGTTTGAGTAGGCTTGAGTAGTTTTCAACTTTTGATCCTAAGATCTTGTCAATTTTATTCTTAGGGTCCAGAATGTTGTTTATGATTCATTGAAGAGTGTTTTTAAGGTGTAATTCTGGTTGGTAGGGTGTTTTGGGTTTCCTTGGTGGCCTATTGTGATAGTTTTGTCCTAAATTGCACTCACCTAGCCTAGCACTTGCATCAGTATGTATTCTTCCTCCTATTATGTATTGCCTGTCTATCAAACTACCAAGGTCTACCCAACAAAAGATGAAAAATATCCATAGGAATGATATCACACAAAACTTCATCATGATAATTCCTAATTTTTAATTTCACCAAACATTGCTCACTTACTAACAACTTATGTTCATCCTAAATTCATGCTATCAGGTAAGGTTTAGGGTGTTTTAATCTCTCCAATTTCAACTTATTCACCATCTCTTTTGAAACAAAATTATATGAACTACCACTATTAATAACAACTTTACAACACTTACCAGATACCTTACATTTGTTCTTGAATAGATTCTTCCTCTGTTAGGGCTCTTCATCTCCTCTGGTATGACACAAAGATCTCCTCATCATAAACAGTTCTCCATCTTCCGATTTATTGTCTGATCTGGTAGGGTTTTCTTCCACCACTATTTCTCTTTTGATAACCTCTATCTTCTTACATTTGAATGCACGGTGTCCTTCTCCTCCACACTTAAAGCAGGTTCCTCTGAATGTCCTCTTGTCTTGTCTTCCAGAGTTTTCATTCCGGTAACCATCTGATTCTCTCGTTTGGTAGAAATTTCTATCATCCTTTCGATATGAATTATCTTATTTTCTCACTTCCTTGTCCTTGTTCTGATCTACGCTAGTTCCTCTTCCTCTGGTATATCCTCTTCCTCCTTGAAATCTTCCTCTGGTAAACCTTCCACCTCTACCTCTCTGTCTCTACTCATGTCTTTTATTCAATTTCTCTTCAGCCTTTAAGGCATACTGGTAAACCTCTTCAACGCTCTCCAATGTGGGTTGTACTAACTATTGTTGTACTAACTATTGTCATAGGTTCCTCTGGAAATGGAGGGAATAACGCAAGTAGAAGGAAATTTGAATTCTGGAAATGGAGGGAACAACAATGTTGGTTCCTCTGGTTCTGCTGCCTCTGCAGATCAAGGACAAGCATTGGATGATGAGGATGTAAGACCAGATGGGGACCCACGGCATCAGGACCCTCCTCCTAATCGTAAAAAGATGAAAGATTCTCCAAAATTGGGTCCTGAGTGCGTGAAAGCTGATTCGGAAAAGACTACAGAGGTGAAGACTCTCAAACCCTGGAGCGGTCTTTTTGCAAATAAACCTATCAAAAAATCATCCTTCCCCTCTGTGGAAGACATCTCTGATAGAAAAATGGGTAAATTAGCTATTGTTGTTCTAGATTTGGTTATTTATCATAGCATTTCTTTAATGGCTTTCTCTCTAGTGGGAAATTTTGTTGGACCACGACCTAATATTGAGGATGTTAGATCATTTTTTAAGAGAAAATGGAGGCTAAAAGGTCAGGTTGATGTTTCAGCCCTGTCAAGGGGTTTTTTTGTTTTTTCCTTTTGTTGTGGGGAAGATCTGGAAGCAACATTAAGCAGTGGACCATGGATGTTTGGTATATCTTCCCTATCTCTGAGAAAATGGTCTCCAAACATGGAACTCAATTATTCCTTCTTTGAATCTGCTTTGGCCTAGGTAAGGTTACCCGACTTGCCACTTGAATTCTGGGTTGAGGATGTTTTTTCAGGTATAGAGAATTCCTTTGGGGAGCTTGTTGCAATAGATCCAATGACTGCAACTCGAAAGAGACTGTTTTATGCAATAATTTGTGTCAATATTTCGCAGAAGATGGATCTTCCTAGTTCTATTGATATAAATTCCAAAGTTGGGTTATGGGAACATACAATAGAGTTTGAGTCCCTCCCCTTTGTGTGCTTCTCCTATAAGAAAGTTGGACCCTGGGCTAAGGCTTGCCCTAGTAACCCCCCAAAACCTATGAAGGTTAATAATCCTCATAAACAGGTATGAAAAGAAAAGAATAATATTAAGGAAGATAGTAGAGTGGAAGGAGGAAGCGGAATTTCTAGAAATCTAAAAGACTTATTAGAAGATGATAGAAACGCTATCCCTCTTAAGGTTTCCCTTTTGAAGGAAGATAAAAAGGATGACAAATTAGTCAATAATTTTGAAGTCTTACAAACTGAGGAGGAAGAGAATGTAACCATTGAAGAGATTCTTGAAGAAGGTGAGATTGATGATATAATCAAATCCCAACATGAGGCCCTTCAAGTTTTAGTAATGAAAAGTGATAAAGATTACCCAAATGATTTTGTAGGACCTGAAGTTAATTCTAGAAGGAAGAACAAGTTCAGATTGCCTAAGGTTAACCTAAACATCCTTATTTCAGAATGTTGGAGTTGACACGCCCCCTTCTTCCCAGAAAAGAGGAGAATTGTGGAATAATATACAAGTTGATCTTAGAGATGAACATGAGGAAGAAATAATAGGGAATGGAAAAAAGAAAAATAAGAAGGCAGGATGCCCTAATGGGGTGAAAACTAGGACCAGATCTAAGGTAGATATTGGTCTTTCCAAATCTCCCCAGGGTCATAAAACCATTAAATGACACAGGGACCAAGAGAGTAAACAAAACATAGTTGATGGAAAGCAGCAATCTATACAGGAATCCTACTCCTAGGTTTCCAAATGAAGGTAATCTCCTAGAACATTCAAGGCCTAAATGGTCTCAATAAACATGATATATTATGGAATCTCATTAGAGATCACAAGCCAGATATTATCCTTGTGCAGGAAACCAAAATGAGTAAGGAGAAAGTTGAGAATTTAAATTTCTTTAAACATGGAGGAGTCTGTGGTAGTAGCTCAAATGGGGCCTTAGGTGGGGTGACTATTTTTTGGAACAAGAAAACTATTTTAGGAGATATGATTGATGAAGATGGTAATATTATGTCTGTGAAAGTTAAAAGCATCACTGAAGGAAAGGAATGGGTGGTTAAAAATATCTATGCCCCTAATTCCAAAGTTGTTAGGAGTAAATTTTGGGATAAAATCTAGTAGAAAAGATGCTCTTTCTCTCAGGACAGCTAGTTGTTGATGGGAGATTTCAATACTCCTATGCAAGGAACTGAAAAATTTAGAGGAACTCAAGCCCAACTGGATAGCAGAACTGATTTGATGGACTTCATCAATGTCAATGCTCTTATTGATACTGATCTCACTGGGGCTTCTTACACCTGGTCTAATCGAAGGGATGGAGAAGACCTCATTCATGTAAGGCTTGACAGATCCCTTATTACTCATGACTGGATCCTTTCTCATAGATGCTCCTTGTCAGTTGTCAATAGAATAGGCTCGGATCATTATCCCATTTCTTTTGTTGCTGAGTCTATTAAGAGTAAACAATGTTTCCCTTTCCGGTTTGAGAAAATGTGGATTTCTCACCCCTCTTTGGAAAAATCCATTGCCAATTGGTGGAATATTGATGTGGATGGAACAACCATGTACAAAGTTTCTAAAAAACTTAGAAACGTCAAAGATAACATTAAGATCTGGAATAAGAAGGTTTTTGGTGATATTTTTGAATAAAAAAAAAAGATGAAGGAGGAATTAGAACAGATCCAAAACTCTATACAGAAAGATGGATATGAAAAGTATCCCAAGGCTAAGGAAGCTGATATTTTATTCAAACTTCACAACATTATATCTAGGGAGGAAATATATTGGAGACAGAGATCTAGGGCTATTTGGCTGGAAGCTGGGGATAGAAATACTAAATTTTGTCACATGACTTCTATGAAACATAAAGCTGTGAATAGAATATCCAGATTAATTGCTGAGGACAAAATTCTTCTTAAGAATGATGACATTGGGGATGAAGCTATTAGTTTCTTCTCTCAGCTCCTCACAGGTAGTAAGGAGATTGATTTTTCTAAGCAACAGGATTTGGTTGACAACATCCCCAAGATTATTGAACCCCACCATAATAAGGCCCTTTTTGCTATCCCTTCTACTGAGGAAATTAAAAAAGCGGTCTAGTCCTTTCAGGGGGATAAGGCTCTGGGACCTGATGGCTTCCCCATGTTCTTTTTTTAGGAATTTTGGCATATTGTGGGAAAAGACATGGTCAATGTTGTTAAAGAATTTTTTGGTTCAAGAAGAATCCTTAAGGAAATCAACTGTACTTTTATTGTCTTAATTCCTAAGGTGGCTGGGGCGAATTTGATGGGAAAATTTGGGCCAATAAGTCTATGTAATTCCTTTTATAAGATCATTTCTAAAGTTATGACTTCTAGACTTTTGGTTGTCCTCCCCTTTATCATCTCAGAGGAGCAAAACAGATTTGTCCCTGGTTGGTAGATTTTGGATTCTATCATCCTTGTGCATGAGAGTATTCATTCTCTTAATGCTGCCAATAAAGAAGGCTTTATGATAAAGTTGGATCGAGCTAAAGCATATGACAGAGTGTAATGGAAATCTCTTTTCAGAATTATGGAGGCCTTTGGATTTGATGAGAAGATAATAAAAATTACCAGAGAGCTGATCTCTACCCCAATATTTTGAATTCTCATCAATGGGTCTCCTTCTAGATTCTTTAAATCTTCTAGGGGGCTCAAACAAGGAGATCCCATATCTCCTATCCTATTTACCATCTTGGCGGAGAGCATGAGCAGACTAATCCAAAAAATGAAAGTGAATAAAACTATCAAAGGTCTTCAACCTTCCTCTGCTAATGTGTCTTGTACTCACCAACAATTTGTTGATGATACAGTTTTAATGGGATATTCCTCTGTTGGGGAGGATGTTGCCTTTAAAGGTTTTCTTAGCTCATATTCATTGGCAATAGGCCAACAAGTCAATTGGGACAAGTCTGCTATCTATTTCATGAATACTCCTATCATAAGATAACAAAAAATTTCTAATATCATTGGGTGCAAGGTGGAAATGCTCCCCTCCACTTATCTGGGTCTCCCTTTGGGATTAGTTCCCCCAAATTCATTTTGGAAATTGTTAATTGATAAACTCAACCAAAAAATGGTTGGCCGGAAAGGATCCATGTTATCTCAAGCAGGAAAATTGCAGCTCCTTCAAGCTACTCTTCAGAATCTACCTATCTATGCTCTCAGTGTATTTGGTATTCTAGCTAAATTTGCTGAAGCTTTAGAGAGGATTCAGAAAAGATTTCTTTGGTCAGGGGTAGAAGAAAAAAAAAAGGATTTCCTTGGTTGCTTGGGACAAAGTGTGTAAGCCAAAGAGAAAGGGAGGTCTAGGTATTTAAGCTCTCAAAACTTTTAATAAAGCTCTTCTTGCTAAATAGATATGGAGGGCTTATGGCATTAAGAAAGATTGGAACCAGGTTTGGTTTGATAAATATATTCATGATCAACCTCTCCAGTCTCTCCTCTACTCTAAATATCCCTATTGGGTCTTTCATATGGAATAGTATTATCAAATCCACAAAAAATGTCAAAGTTGGAGCTGGATGGGTCCTTGGCAAAGGTGAAAAAATTAGGTTCTGGGAGGATCCTTGGATTAAAGATGAAACTCTCTTTAATCAAGATTGTAGTCAATTCATTGATGAATGTAAAAGAAGGTTTGGGTCTATGGTTTGTAACTACTGGAAGGAGGATAGATGGGTAAGGCTTGATGCTATTTATGCTAGGTTTTCACTGCTTCAGTAGGATCTGCTATCCTTTTCTATTAATAAAGATTTTGATGATGTGTTCCTCTGGAAGAGTAATCCTAAGGGTAACTTCACTGTTGCCTCGACCTATAAAAACACATTTACCTAGATTAGCAACCCAATATGGGGTAAAGTGTGGAATAGAATTCTTATTCCTAAAGTTAACATGTTTTTTTGGCTTGCTATTCATAATAGGATTCTAACTATTGATAACTTGGCCTGAAGAGGTTTTATGTTTCCTAACAGGTGTGAGCTTTTTCAGAAAGAGGAAGAATCAGTAGATCATCTGTTCATCCATTGCTCCTTCACTTGGGAAATCTGGAGTAAGTTTTGGGTGAAATAGAAAATTGATTGGGTTATGCACAATAGTCTCAAGGAAACTATTTGGCAATGGACCTTTCCCACCAAATTTCATCTTGTCAAGAACCTCTGGTCCTTGATCCTTCCCATGACATGCTAGTATATCTAGAAAGAAAGAAATAACATAATCTTTAGGGAAGACAAGTGCACATCTCAGGTGGTCTTTAAAAAAATTTGCAGGGCTATAAAAGAAAATATAAATATTCCTCACAAAAACAACAAGCAATGGTTTTTTGCTGACATGAATGATATTGAGAAAGGCATCCTTACTGAATGGAATCTGATTCACAAAGTTTGCAAATCTGACAATAAGACTAGGAGAGAAAATGTTGTCTGGAGATTTCCCGATTATGACTGGGTCAAGGTGAATTTTGATGGGGCTGCTAAAGGCAACCCTAGGAAGTCCAAAGGGGGAGGTGTCATCGGAAATTCTCAAGGTATCTGCATTGCTGCTATTTCTTCTCCCTTAGGAGTTCAAAATAATCATGTTGCTGAAGCTTAGGCTATGCTAAAATGCCTCTAGCTTGCTCAGGGTTTCAAATTTAAAAAATTTTGGTTGGAAGGTGACTCCCTCAACATCATTCAGTCTCTTAAAGGTACTAGTTCTTCATCTTGGAATATAACTAATACTATTGAAAGTGCTAAAAAGTTATTAAATGACTATGATAGTATTCTCATAACCCATACTCTAAAGGAAGGCAATAAGGTTGCAGACCTTTTAGCTAATGAGGGGGTCTATTTAGAGGTGGATTCTAAATATATTGGAGAAGCCCAATGTAAAAGGGATGTTTGGGAGCAATTATCTTTTGATCGTATTAATGGTTCAAGTTAAAATCATGATTACCTCTTGGGGTCTGGAAATCAAAGATAGAGATTGGGGGTATGCGAAATGTCAGTTAATGATTGTTTTTAGGAATCATTTTTATGATCATTGGTGTGACGGGACTTCTAATAATAAGTGCTGGATCTCTGCGACCATTATGATCTACTTTTTTAAAACCACAGAAGGTACTATGTTTTGTGAACCCAGTATTTTTCTCAAGAGCCTGTGTTTAAGTCTTGGTCTGCAATTTGTGAGATATACTATTGAAGGCTTCGACCTACTTTTCAACATGGGAGGTAACCTAAACTAGAATGAGCCGTCTGGTTGTGAGAACTGGAAAAATGAGCGGAAAGTGTGGAGGAGGCTCCATAGACATGGATTCACAGACTACATGGAAGCAAAAAATCAGTGTCTCAAGGCTTTGCTAAGGGTTGGAACAACAACAAAGTTACTTTTTTTGGGGAGACTTGGAAGATTGATGAGTACTTGGCTGCAGAGGTCATGGGATTGCAGAAGGAGGGTACAAAGTTCTATAGAGACCGAAAGTTTTCCGCTAAAGCAATTAAAAATTTCCCAAAAATTGATGATGAGAAGGCTCAGCTTGCCAAGAAAGACAACGTTTCTTACTACCTCCCTCATCAGGTAAAGTCTTTTTGGTAGAAGATGCTAAGGGTTTTGATGGAATTCCTGACTGTTGATGGTAGATTTACTAAAGTTTACAATTATCATTTTTCTATACTTAATCATTTCCACCACAGGGTTAAGATTTCTCTACCCTTTTATTTAGCTTCCTCCTTGAATGAGAGCTTGGTTGACCATGCCAAAAAGCCCAAATCTTACCCCATAGCCCATCGGGGGCTTATTTTGCTCATTTACAAACACTTGAAGAAAAAATCTAGGGTTAGTAAGGATGATAATCTGGTGACAAATTCTCATATTTTAGAGAGTCGTAATGACTCTGAGTCTGAAGATGATTTGTCTAATGTTCCTATCCATAAAAAAGGGAGGGCTGACATTGACAAAGTGGACATGGATGTGGTTGATGGTATGGAGGAGGAATAGGGGAAGGAGGTAGATATTGATTTGGAAAGTGAGAAGAAAGAGGATGCTGGAGAAGAGGAGGAAGGGAAAAGATATGCTTATACTGAAAACCCTGATTCTAACCCTATGGTTTCAGATAGCAAGAATGTTGCTTAGAATTCCATGGAGGAAGCTAACCCTAATTCTATGAGCTTTGAGTAGGGAAGGGATACGGTGAACACCATTTTGAATGCCACTCAAAATTGCACGTTGGAGTCTTTCAATTTTCAGAAGTGGGTTATTGAAAATATTACCAACATACAGAGTAAACGAAGAGACCTGCAGTATAAGATTCACAATTTGATCAAGGAAACTAATTTTGGGAAAAAGAGTGCAGAGGTGGAAACTAATGAAGCAGAGGATGAAATTGAAATGTAGGACTGGTCAAAGAAAGATCTTATAAAAGATGATTTGAAACATTTAGAAGATGTGATTAGAGTTGTCAAAGATAAGACTGAGGCTGATAATGAAATTATCATCAATCGGGTTGTTAAAACTGAGAAGGCATTGAAGAATTTTATGAATCACAGTCTTGAGGTCTTGAGGATCTCATCTCAAAACATGAATGCCTTGGTGGATTACTTGGAGAGGAAACAATAGAATAAGGATATGGTAATCATTGATGATATGCCAACCTCCAGCTCTACTCCACAAATCTCCAGGAGAAGGACCAGGTAGACAACCAGTGATTTAGAGACAAAGATGAAAGACATTCAGCTGAAGTAGGAGAACAAAGATTTGAGAGAAGATGCAAAGGCCATGATGTTGTTGGTTAAGAATGCAGAGGAGTCCATTAAATTTTTTATTTGATATGTAATGCTGGTTTTTGGCTGCCAGTTTCTTGCTGGCTCTGTGTTGTCCTTTTTTCCTAGCTGTTGGTTTTATTACTGGTTTTTTTGCAGCTTTTCTGTCTAGGTCTTATTTTCTCTAGTTTCTTTCATGCTTATCCTTCGTATTGTAAGTGGGTTTTGGATCGCTTAAAACCTGATTTTCCTTAATAAAAAATACTCTCCAATGTGATCATATTGAGTTTATCTTATATAGACATCCACAATCCATTCAAATATCTTGCAATTTGTTCAACTTCATCATCAACATGTCAGGATCTGATGTTCAACTTGTAAAATGCTTCGGTGTACTCCTTCACACTAGATTCCTTCTATCTTAGATTCTAAAACTTCCAGAATAAATCAACTTGATAATTCACCGGCACAAACTTTGATTTCAACTTAGCAATCATCTGATCCCATGTCTTAATCTTTTCTTTACCTCTTCTCTATCTATCAACTTGCAAATGCTCCCACCAAAGAGATGCATGACCTTTCAACTGAGTACAGGCATATTTCACCTTCCACTCTTCTACAGTGTTTTCAAAATCAAAATACTCCTCCATCTCCGAGATTCAATCCATCATTCATCTGAATCTAACTTCCCATCATATTTCGGTGGGGTAAAATGAGGTTTAGTGTTCATCCTACTCAAAACCCTTAAAAACCTTTCTTCATCCAGATCAACTGCCAGTAGGTTTACTTGTTCTCCCATGGCTTCTTCTCCTTCATCTTCACTTACATCTTCAATATGGAGGCCTCTTCTCTAGGTTGTCTCCATGGCTTCTAAACGTGTTGCTATTCCTGGCAACATCTCCATCACAACAGGGTTTGCATTCCCACATGCTCCACCATTCCTAGTTCCTCTTCGCTCCATCAATTCATGCTAGTCCTCTGCAATTACAGGTCAGATCCACAATCTGCCACCCTACAATAAGAAATTCAGGACACACAACCTCTAGAACAAAACTTCACTCTGATAACACTTGAAGCAATCACTGGTAAGGAGGGACCTTAAAGAGATAAATTTGGATCGGTCAACAAGAGTAAACACAATGGAAACACACATATATGATGGAGGCAATGCAAAACATATAGTTTTATTGCATGAAATCTGATTACATCCAACTAGGTTACAACATACCGACACACAGACCTGATAGAATAGGTCACAACCGAGACCTTGAAGTGGAAGATCTATCTTCTATGTACAGTCAAACTTTCTATTTCTTTGATTGATTCTAACTGATTACAATCTAAAGCATAATTATAAATATCTATATTGATCCAAAGGATCCAGTAGGCCCAAAAGGGATCAAAACCCGAAGAGAAAGACCTAACATGAAAATAACAAAGGTTAGCCTCCGCCAAGAGATTCCTCCAAAAAATCCGAAGGATGAAAGTAGAAGGTCTATTACATGCCAAGGAAAATCAAAATCAATTCCCAAGGCTATACAAGCTTCAGAATGGGTTTTGGTAGATCACCAGAATAGGTCTCAAGCAACTGGTATTAGAGGAACAACCAGTAACAAGAAACTGTCATAGAAACCGGTAGCGATATCTTTTCGGAAAGTGATCCAATGAGATGCAGTCTAAGAGAAAGAAAGATGATCAAGTTTTCAAGTAGAATTCAACTCCATAGGATCCGATGAGCCAAAATCGGGACACACAGAAAGGTAAACTAAAATTGCAAACAAAAAGCAAAACAAAAAAGGAAAATGTTTTTGGTTGATGCAAGATTGCTATGAATCGGGGATGCTCCTGCATCATTATGAAATCCTTTAAATAATAGTTTAAGAGGTTTGAGATGTGCTAAATACATTGGGGTTCAAACATAAAGCTAATAGGGCCATAGGTACCAATATAAAAGAGGAAATATAGTATCAAAATATCAATACAAAGAAAAAGAAATTGTGTTTGGATCCAAGTACAAAAACATGGAATACCCCATATTGTAGAAAAAGGGAATGTAGAAGAAAGGGTTTGGGTTTAGGAATATTGTTTTCAAGTTATAAGGTTTGATTGATGTTTGTAGGTGTGATTCCAACAAAAAATTCTAGTAGGAGGTAGGGAGAGAAAATTCACGAGTAGGATGCCAAAGAGATGGGTAACAAAAAATCCAATCAATTGTGGATGATTAAAATACATGGAAAGGAATAAAAAGTAAGATTCCTTCTAACTAAATAATTAGTCAATGGAAGGATAAATCCCCCAACAAGGTAGATAAAACACAAATTGACTTATGGGACATTTTTTTTTACATTTTTGGAACTTAGACAATTCCAAGAATACAAAGGGGGAATACCACATCACTTGAATTTTTTTGACCAAGGAGCTCTATTAAATTATTCCTCTAATCAACTATTATTGATAGTCAAAATAGATCCAAGGCAATAGAAAGATGTGCAAGAATTACATAATTGTTTGCATTTAAGGGCATGCAAACTAATTAGCCAACAAATGTAATGCATTCTTTGAGTTCTCATACTTAGATTTTATCGTCTTTTTCTCTATCAAAAAAGAAGGGACAAGATGATCCAAATTTGAGTCTATCATTGAATTACTCTAAACAATGATTAAATTTTTCTATAATTCAAGGAGTAATTTATGTATCCTCTTATTTAACATTAAAATAAATGGATCCTAACTCACTCAAAATGAAATCAAATGAGTACAAATGCTCTAAAATAAGGTCTGCATCGGTCTTTTTCAAAGAATGCAATTTCCTCTTCAAATAAAGTTTATTTTTATTACTTTTAGTTTGATAGATCTCAACAATCACTTTCCCTAGGAGATGTATAGAGGATTTCTTGGAGACATTCAATAGGATAGTATCTTCAAGACACATCCAAATCATTCCTCATTCATTCTTATTTAGTTTCTTCCAATCATCAACTAACATTATTTTGGGTTTATAGATACTTTAAAATCTCTAAATTGATCTATCTCTTTAAGGAGATCCTTCATTTTGAGTTTTCAAAGATCTTTTAATTGAATCTCATAAATTTATCTTTAATCTATTAGAATTATACTATATGTTGTCATTAATGTCAAATCATGTGGTCTGGATTAGGTTCGGATGTGGTATGTCATGCAACAACATATGTGTGTAATGGTATTGAGCATTTGGA
Organism: Cryptomeria japonica; assembly: GCF_030272615.1. Taxonomy (NCBI): domain Eukaryota; kingdom Viridiplantae; phylum Streptophyta; class Pinopsida; order Cupressales; family Cupressaceae; genus Cryptomeria; species Cryptomeria japonica. The sequence goes on along the minus strand of NC_081414.1, from coordinate 85,280,350 downwards.
GGTTTCCTTGATTACCTGGATGTCTTGGATTTTCAGAAGATGTGTTGATGATACTACTCAGTGCTATTTTTGGGTTTGGATTGGTTAAGAAGTCGAGGTTTTTGGGTTCAAACATTATAAAGTTGTGTAATGGTAGTTGTATAGCATGTGGATAATATTTTGGGTCCAGCTTTGGCAATGTAAGTAGCACATGTTGATGTGCTCAATGAGGAATGTTGCGATGAGATCTACTTCTCTTTCCTTCCCACCACTAGAATATTTTGTGGAGACCTATTTTAGATCTCTATCTTCCCTGACATTGAAGACTATGTTTTTTTTTGAGACAGTATATAGGAGTATGATCTGGTAGAGCTTTAATATGGCTTTTGTGTTGAAGACACGCGAGATTGAAAGAATTCAATTGATGTGTTAGAGTTATGTTGTGAATTGTTATGGGAAGTAGTTCAAACTGTGCAGATTGTGCTTCAGTGGTGGATTCTCTTTATCTTTCTTTCTTCTTCATTAGTGAGCCTCTTATGGGTAGTGATCCCTCTGACAGTGAGCCTTTCTAGGTAGTGAGCCCACTTGCAGTGAGCCACCCTTTTGTAAAAATCACCTTAACTAGTGTCACCTTAATAGGTGTTTATATATTGAGAATTAGCATTCTCTGTGGTTTTTCCCTTCTTGGTTTATCCATGTAAATTCTGGTGTTTCTTGTGTATGATTTGTTATCTGCATATGCTTTCATGTTTATTTGCTTTATCAATTCTGCTAGTAGTTTTGGATCTGTGAATAAAGTTTAAACGAGGATTTTATTGTCAACTGATTCACCCCCCCTCTCAGTTTCCTAGATATTCAACATAATAAAGATGTACTTTTTATTGCTTCCAATACAAACATAAATTTCCAAATACATAAATCAAGATGCTCCTATTTCAACACAAAAAAATCTTCTAAAAAGGTGTCCCCTTTTGATGGAATTTAGGGCTCTAATACCAAATATTATAAAATAAATTATAGTATTGCAAGAATAACATCAAACTAAGTATATATATTTTATTTTTCATGTATTAACTATTATATAAATAGAAATGAAGAAGGCATAAAACTAAAAAACCATAATGTTTTATCACATAACACTGAATACATGTAGACAAAACCTTTCAAGAAAAACCTATAGAATCAAAAGAAGAATCAATTATGTAGTAATATTTAATGAAAAAGGACACATAAACAACAAAAATATCTCTTCAATTTGATAGCATTATAACAATAATTTTGAACCTATTAAATAACCCTTTAAACTACTCTCTTATCACTCCAATTTATAGAATAATGAGAGAGGAAAACTATAAATTGTTTCAAAAAACATGTACAAATAAAAACATGGTTTCATGCAAAAACCCATACCATACATGAGGAGTGTCTTTTGAAAATAACCCATCACAATAATGAACATAATATTTGTCTCATAATTACTTCACTTGGGAACACCTTCTAAGAATGTGTCCAACTTCATTCACCAACATGTTAGTGTGAATAAGGTGTTTTACCTAACTAGTTCACTAGTAGGTCATATTCACATGTTAAGTATACTAGGGTACTAGGAATATTTCTAGAAGTCTTAGTTATCTTGATGAGATCTTATCTCATTTTATCTCATTTGCTTCTTGTGTCCTAAGTAATTTAATATTTGTTATGTTAGTTGTCTCATTGTATAGGGTTAAGACACTTGTCAATATATTGTCTAATAATATCTATCAACCTTGTCTATAAAGACAAAGTTTCATATGTACATTATTAATCCTATTTGAATCCAATCTATTATTCTCATAATCAGGCATTATTTTTCTATCAGTGCTGTCTTGTGGAAGAAATATTTTGATTTTGCAAGAGATCCTAGAGGCTTGAGTCCATTGTTGACTCTAACATGGTATTAGTGCTAGGTTTGCAAGACTATTCTCAACTTTGGGAGGTAATAAAGCTTGATTTTTTTTTTTATGGGTGAGTTTGGTGTAGATTGCATCTTACCATTTAATTCAAGGTATTTGAGAAAGTTGGTTTTGACTTTTGTTTCATCCAAATCTATTTATAAAGCCATATCTAGGAGGGTTTGAATTTGGGAGGTGGTTGCTGTAATGATTTGAAATGACGGTTCACTAATCTAAGCATGGAGACTAGCAACCTAACCCATCTACAACAAACCACATTAAAGAGATTGAATTGAATAGGCTCAACCTCAAACTAATTGGAAAGGGATGGGTACAAAATGAATTTAATTTCTTGTTTAATTGAAATGCTATAATTGAATGTGCAATGACTTAAATGTAAGAACTAGGACTAATGATGTAAAATTAACAATGATAAACATGAACAAATAGTTTCAGAACAGATATGTGAACATCAAGCATAGATCTAGAAATAAGAAGCAAATAACTTGTGTCTAAAATTTGTGCTCAAAAATGTTGGACGGTGTTTCTAGGCAAGTATGTCCTAAAGTTGTCATATGTAGATATTGGAAACAAATTCAAAATCAAATGTCGCTCAAAATATTCTCTTGAAATTCCATCAGAAAGTGTTCAACAATATTGATAGGAGACCTTGTCCAGGGTTTGTTGCTTATTCAAAATAGTCCAGTGTGCCTTAGTCTGCACTTTCTATATTTGTATTTGTTCTCTCCAAAATCTGTCACCTACATACACAAGAGAAGAAAAATGTTGTTGGGTTGATAGGGGTTTTCCTAGATCAAACCTCGGGTTTGGAATTAACCATATGATGAATAAAATAGAAAAGAGAGTGTGCCTTTGAGATAGATACTAGATTTGAAATTGAAATACTTAATTGAAATGTTATACCTTCTTTATGAATCTCCTTTTCCTTAAAGTCTTCGTAAATGGGTTGGTGTTGTCATGTATGAATTCATGGAAATCTTCATAAGAATTTGATCATGGATGTTGTCTTGAATGTTTGAAATCTGAACACTTGACCTCTCCTTCACTACTCCAATGGTGCTTGATTTCTGTCTCACTTGAATTTGAATTGCACTTGAGGAATTGTAATTGAGAAATGATTGATAGATGTTTCAAACGAGGGGGTAAGAATTTCTTTTATACCTATCCTTATGAAACATATTAAAAATTACAAAGAAGGTCAACATCAAAAATCATTTCCCGCTCAATTTTTTCTGACCATTAGATGGGTTGAAAAATGGCCCCTTTTGGTTTGGACAAGGGTGATGCATGCCCTTGTCGACTCCATCTAGGCTAAATTAAGGTCCAAGAATCAAAGTAGAGGATGAGGATCACAAACTTGACATTGATGTGAGCAAAATTAGGCATAATCAAGGCATATAAGGAAGTGAAGCCCAAGTGAGAATAAAATTGTGTAGTTATAATTTATGGCACTATAGATGCCAAATCTAGAAGGTAGTTGATATTTCAAAGAACTTTGGGCAAAAATGCACCTTTCCATTATATTTCAAAGGCCCAAAAAACATAAGATCAATTGTCAAATCATCAAATCAAATGATTTTTTGGGCCCTCAAAGAATTTTTTTAGTCCATTGTCATAAATTTTCCATATAGTCTATATGGTCCATAATATCATTAGCGTGAGATCTACAATCAATCGACTCAAACAAAATCAAGCAAATACTCTCTAGCATTGACATCTTTTGTGACATATTACTATGTTGGTAATGATAATAACTGCATCTATAACACTTGTTTGCATCACCTAACATCATGTGGTATGACTTTTGTTATATATATATATATGTATGTATGTATGTATGTATGTACACACACACACATATATGTATATATATACATATATGTATATGTATATATATACATATATGTATATGTATATATATATATACATATATCTATACATACATCTATACATACATACATACACACACACACACACACACATATATATATATATATACCTAAAAATTGTCTATGAGCAATTAAATAAATATTTTATATTTATTTAATAATTATTCGTCTATTAAATAATTAATTCAAAAAGATTAATTAATTTAATTCATTTTTATATCTTTCTATTAATTAATATTTAATTAATTAATTAATTTATCCTATTCTTCTAATTAATTAAATATCTAATATTTAATTATCCTATTCCTCAAGTTAATTGAATATCTAATATTTAATTATCTCCTCCAAGCAATTAAATATCCAATATTTAATAGTTATTCTCCTATCCTATAATCTCAAAATTATTTAATCTCCCTTTTCCAACTCACCCTCAATCTCCAATTCATCTCCCCTTTGCCAACTCATCCAACATGTGGCTAAGGAAAATAATATTTCTTAATATTAATTCATGATTTATCTCCAACCTCCAAAATTAATGAAATTGTGTACGTACACACATTTCATAACCATTTCCTATATTCTCTCCAACACCCCCTACATCTTAGGAAAGACTTGAGTCCACTTGTCCTACCATGCCTAAATTTCCTCCAACCATCCCTAGATTCTCTCAGTCAGCAACCCAGTCAAGGTGAGATGAGTGACACTTGTCTTCTCCTTCCCCCCTTCTCTCAACCTTCACCTTTGCTCATAGCTAGCCAAATCTACAGATCTAATTATGACAATTGATCTGAACCACATCATCTAATCCTCTCAAGGTCTATAAAATCAAGATCTTCAGTTTAGAGAGAGTTAGACTTCAAGAGACTTCAAGTGCATTTTGCAAGCTAATCATATGCATCTGTGAGTTTTTGAAGCAAATAGCAATTATCATATAGCATTTTAGCATAATCATGTAGCTTTGCATATCATACTATCAGTTAACTACAAGTTATCAGTCCATTCTTCATATGCCATCTTGGAAGACAACAATGCATTGTTTGAGAGCACGCCATTTGCAACCAGGAACAGTGGAGTTAGGACACAATGAGACATAAATCATTAAGGTAAAATAATGTTTTATTTTAGTATGTATTTCATGTAGTTTCATTGGTTGAATTTGGATTTCCTATATGCATTTCCATTTGTATCATGTGAAACTAACTTATTGCAGGTAACATTCTGAGGATGAAATTCAAGCTCACACAATATATATATATATATATATATATATATATATATATATATATATATATATATGTATGTATGTATGTATGTATGTATGTATGTATGTATGTATGTATGTATGCACACACATATATATAGATATATATATATATATACACACACATATATGTATACACACACACACACACATATATATACACATAAATATATATATATGTATATATATAGGTATATGTATATACATGTATATGTACATAGATATATGTATATGTATACATATGTTTATATATATATACATATACATATACATATATGTATACATATATGTATATGTATATGTATATGTATATATATACATGTATATACATATATATATACATACATATATATGTATACATATACATATATGTATATATGTTGGCCATTTGGAGGAATTGATTATGTGTTGCATTGATGTTTTGTCATTGATGTCAACACTAGTTGTTTTGGATGCTTTACCGACACCCTTATGGTCTCAGTAGGATGTGTGGTTTTTGGTTGGTTTGGATCCGACATGATCTGATATGCTTCAGTATGATTTGGTTATGGAATTGTCTTACTCATGTTCATATTCAGTTAGTTGGTTTTGATCTGGTTATTGAATGCTATCTTGTTTGCTTGGAAGCTTGGTTTGTGGTTCTGACGAGGGTTTCACCGACAAAGCTTTGATGAAGATATTTGATGATATGCATAAGTGGTGTTGGGGTAGATTCTGGTATGGTTTCAAGATTCTGATGGTGATCATGTTCAAGACTTGGTGGATTGGGATCATTGCTTTAGTGTGTGGACCTATATTGGGTCCCGGTTGATCTAGGTTATGGACCGACTTAATGTAACGTGTGGATTGGACCTCTCGATGTGTTTCCAGGATGTCTTATGGATTGGATATTATTTATTTGGTCTAAGGACGACATTTTTTATAATTATGTAATTATTTTATTATCTGGTGGCCGACCTAATTGTTTATGGTCGAGGGTTTTTATATATATGATGTAAGATCTCATTGTAGATCATCATGGTATGGGATATGGATATATAATATGCAAATAATGTAATATCATTCAGGCAGAGGATTTGGTTGATCATTGGAGATCGAGTTGGCTTTATGTAAGAAGATTTAGTCCTTCGATATTGAGCTTAACCGAAACTGTATTTAGGCATAGGAGATGTTATCTTTGCAGTTCATTCATTCTTTCAGATTGTAGTATGGATTTCTATGTAGTTAGTGAGACTTCTTTTGTGATGAGCAGTGCACTCTAGGTTGTTGGCCTTCCTGTAAGTGCAGGCCCCTCAATTGTAATTCACATACTTACTACAAAAGTATTGTCTGACTGTGGGTAGGCTTCCCACTGTGGTTTTTCCCTTTATTGGGTTTTCCACGTATAAATCTTGGTGTCATGTGGATGGTATTTATTCTCTAATTATTGTTTATGCTTAATTGGTTTATCTATAATTTCGGTATTTGGTTTAAGCATTTCAATATTAATTTTTTGGGTTCTGGTATTAAAGTTTTAATTTCTTAATGTTTTGGTAATTTGTGACAACTAATTCACCCTCTCCCCCCCTCTCAATTGTCTTCTGGTTATTTGAATTGTCTAACAATATATATATATATATATATATATATACACACACACACACATATATATATGTATGCATATATGTATATATATGTATGTATATAAATATATATATGTGTGTGTGTATGTATATGTGTGTGTATATATATACACACATATATGTTGGCAATTGGAGGGATTGATTATGTGTTGCATTGATTTTTTGCCATTGATGGCAACACCGACTGTTTTGGTTATTTACCAGTTTCTGGTAGAGCGGTTCGATTATGATATTGATCCGGTATGCTTAGGTATGCTTCGGTTTGTGCAATTGGTTTGGATCTATCATTCATGCTATTTTGATGTGTATCATGATCAGTTGGTTTAGGATTTGATGACTTAGGAGCTATCATTTATTCTAGTAAGCCTTTTGGTCACCAGTAAGGGTTCTCTGGCAGAGCTTTGTTGAAGATCTTTTGATGCACATGATAAGTGGTGTTGACGCGACTTATAGATGGATTTAGGGATGTTTTTGGTTATCTTGGTTGTGTTCCTATTGATTGGTGGTGTTGGATTCGGGTCCAAACCTAATACTATCTTATTCGGCTAGGTTATGGACCAGTTTATGTAACGTGTTGGTGGATGATCCCGATGCATTTCTGGATGGATATATTGATTGGATTATGTTGTTTTGGATGACTTGGTTGATCATTGGATTGCGGGTTTATGTTATGAATTTGTTTTATTATCTTTTAGGTGGCCAACCTAATTGTTTAGGTCTTAGGTTGGTATAAATATAATGTAATATCTCTTTGTAGATCATGGGAATATGGGTTTTATAGGATAATCTGCGTGTGAATAAGGTTGTAATCATATGAAGAGGTTTTGGTCAATCATAGGTGATCAAATTGGGTTTTTGTAAGAGGTTTAAGACCTTCGGTACTGAGCTTAACTTAAACTGTATTCAGGCATAGAAGATGTTATTCTTGCAGTTTATTCTTCTTTCCAAATTGTAGTTTGGATTTATTTTGTAGTCAGTGAGGATCCTTTTGTGATGAGATGTGTGCTCTAGGCTATTTGCCTTCCTACATGTGCAGGCCCCTCTTTGTAATCACATACTTATTGCAAAAGTATTATCTAACTGTGGGTAGGATTCCCACTGTGGTTTTTCCCTTTACCGGGTTTTCCACATACAAATCTTAGTGTTATCTTTTGTGGATGGTTGGTAAATGTTCTGTGGATCATATTTGTACTTAATTGTTATATCTTCTATTTCGGTATTTGGTTTATGTATTCTGGTAATAAGGTTTTAATGCTTAAAGTTATATAATCTGTTAACAACTGATTCACCCCCCCCTCAGTTGCTCACTGATTATGTGAGCGGTCTAACAATTGGTATCGGAGCTTGGTCCTCTCTGCGAAAGCTTAACCATTTGAGGAAGATCCTATGACATGTAATAGTTCAAGTTCATCAAGTTCATCTGCAATCATTTTTCATAGATAATTTCCTAGGCTTGATGGAACAAATTACAGGGTATGGAAGATTCAGATGGAGACTCATCTAAGATGTCCTGGCAAGGAGATTTGGGAGATCATTGATAAAGGATATATATCTAATAATCTGACATTTGGCAATTCTCCTTCGATAATCTTGTGGTTACCGGGTGAGATATGACAACCTAAAGATGGAAGAAGATGAAAGCATTACTGCTTTTATGGAGAGAGTAAATGAAATTGTTCTAGGAATTCAGTGTTGTGGTGGATCTTTGAGCGAAGATGAAATAGTTTCTAAAGTATTGATATATTTTCCACCGGCTTATAAGATGTAGCCTACTGTAATTAATGAGTTGAGAACAATGGAAAATACCTCTGCTAATAGAGATACCTTGGTTGGGAAGTTATCTGCTTTTGAGCTTGAGGAATTTGGTTCTTCTGGAGTTGCAAAATTTGAACCTTCTTTTCATGCATCTACATAATTTACCAACAAGAGTGATTGGAAAGCCTTATATGCTAAGGAATTGGAGAAAATGAAGAAAGAAGATGAAGAGTTTGAGAAAATTGAAGCCCTATTTGCTAAAAGAGTACCTAAAGGTCTAATAGGAAGTAAGTATTAAGGAAAATCACCTTTTAAATTTTTTGCATGTAATAAGATAGGTCATTTTGCATCTAGATGTCTTGAAAGGAATTCAATATTTGAGGAAAGAGATAGAAGATCTTTTAGGCCTAACCATGATTATCAAAATAAGAATAAGTACAAGAGGAACAAAGACAAATCATACTACTATGTGGATGAGGAAGGTGTGATTGATTTTGATGATGAACCGACATAAGATTTAGCTAGTGGATTCGGGAATGGAAAGGAATGGGTATTCTTGTCTATTAAGGAAGATGATCCGGTACCTAAAGAAAAGGCCCTTACTGCTAAATTTGAAGATAAGGATGAATGGGTAATAGACGGTGGATGTTCACATCATATGACTGGAGATAAAAGGAAGTTTCTATATTTGCAAGAATTTGACGGTGGTTTGGTTAGATTTGGAGATGACAAAGAATGCATGATAAAGGGAAAGGGAACTATATCATTGGATGGTAAGAATGATACTAATAATGTTTATTATGTTGAAGGTTTAAGACATAATCTTTTGAGTGTAGGACAGTTGGTGGATAAGGGATTTCAGTTATAGGTCAAGGATGGAAAATGCAAAATTATCAATAGATCTGGATTGGAGATTACAACCGATACTTAGACTAAATGTAACATCTTTCATTTGAACTTCGGTGAGAAGACATGTTTGATTGCACAAATTGATGAGATTTGGTTATGGCATAAGAGGTTGTGTCATGTGAATTTTGATTGCATTGTAAAGATCAGTTCTACTAAGGTAGTTAGAGATATACCTAAGATTGTGAAGCCCTATAATCCGGTATGTAAGGAATGTCAAATGGGAAAGAAAGTTAGAACTTCTTTTAAGAGTATATAAGAAAAATATAATGATGTTCTTGATCTTATTCATACTGATTTGTGTGGTCTTGCTAGAATCAATATTTTTCAAGATGATAGATATTTTATGCTAATCATTGATGACTATTCTAGAATGATGTGGGTTACTTTTGTAAGGGAAAAATCTAAAGCATTCAAAAAGTTTAAAATATTTAAAGCTAAAGTTGACATAGAGAAAAGATTGAAGATTAAATGCTTAAGATCTAATCAGGGTGGAGAATTCATATTGGATGAATTTAATAGTTATTGTGAGAAGAATGGGATAAGGAGACAATTATTTGCACCCCAGACACCTCAGCAGAATGGAGTTGTAGAAAGGAAGAACAAAACTATCTTGGATGCAGCTAGAACTATGATGATGGAAGTTAATTTGCCTCATATCTACTAGAGAGAAGTTGTGAACATGATGGTATACACATTCAATAGAGTTCATATCAAAGGAGACATCAGTAAGACACCTTATGAGTTATGTTTTGGTCATACACCTACAGTTGAGTATTTCATAGTCTTTGGTAGTAAATTCTATATCAAAAGAGATGATTCCATTGGAAAGTTTGATCCTAGATGTGATGAAGGGATATATCTCGGTTATTATAATGAAACCAAAGCATATAGATATTATAATAGAAGATTGCAGAGAATTGTGGAGAGCACTAATGTCAAGGTGGATGAGTTGAACAAAAGTCAAATCAAAACTTATAGAGATAACAACATTGAAAATGATCATAACTGAACTGGTAGTATCTACACTGAAACAAAATGTTGAACCAGTTACTTTGACAGCATCAAAAAATTCAACAATAACTGAAGATCAGAGCAGAGGAACAAAAAATTAGAAGACTCCTAAGTATGTTAGGTTAAATCATTCAGAAAATCAGATCATTGGAGACAAGAATAAAGGAGTGATGACAAGAAGAAGGTTGGCAGCTAATGAGGTATGTTTAATTTATCAAATTGAACTGGCATCAGTAATTGAAGCATGTAAAGATGATTATTGAATGAAAGATACAGAAGAGGAATTAGATCAAATAGTAAAGAACAATACATGGAATTTAGTTCCCTGACCTAAAAATAAGAATTTTATTGGGACTAAATAAGTTTTTAGGAATAAATTGAATGAAGATGGACAAGTTGTGAGGAATAAGGATAGATCGGTTTTTAAAGGATATTCTCAGAAGGAAGGAATTAATTATGATGAGACTTTTTTTCTAGTAGCAAGGATTGAAGGTGTGAGATTATTTCTTTCTTGTGCTACCCATAAGAATTACAAGGTTTATTAGATGGATGTTAAGTGTGCATTTATGAGTGGAGAACTTGAAGAGGAATTTTACATTGAGCATCCTGATTTTTTTTTCAATTTCAGATGAAAAAAACATGGTTTGCAGGTTAAGGAAATCTTTATATGGATTGAAACAAGCCCCTAGAGATTGGTATGCAAGATTGGATAAATATCTTTTGAATATTGGTTTCACTAAAGGTAATGCTAATAGTAATTTATATTATAAGATCACTGATGATGACATATTGATTGTTGAAGTCTTTGTTGATGATATCATTTTTGGAGGTGAGGATAAGTTATGTATGGAATTCTCTGATAATATGAAGAATGAATTTGAGATGTCTATGATTGGTGAGATGAAATTTTTCTTAGTTTTGCAGATTACTCAGATTGATAAAGGTATTTTCATCTGTCAAACTAAGTATGCTAGGGAGTTGTTGAAGAAATTTGGTATGAAAAATTCTAAATCGATTGGTACACCTATGGTTACAAGTGAGAAATTGACTAAGATAGATGCATCAACACCAATAAATCCTACAAGGTACAAGTCTATGATTGGAGGTTTGTTATATCTAACTTAGACTAGAACGAATATAATGAATGTAGTTTGTATTGTATCAAGATATCAGAGTGATCCTAGAGAGAATCATGAGAGTGTAGTGAAAATTTTTTTTTAGGTATTTGCAAGGAACAACTGAATATGGTTTGTGGTATCCTAAAAATGATGATTTTACACTATGTACATGTATAGATGTTGATTGGGTTGGAGATGTTGATGACTAGAAGAGCACATCCGATGGAGCTTTCTTTCTTGGAGATAAACTTGTTTCATGGATCAACAAGAAGCAGTCATGTACCTTTTTATCTATTGTTGAAGCTGAGTATGTTGTTGCTACTACTAACTATACGCAAGTTCCATGGATGAAGAAAATGTTGAAGGATATAAGGGCAGACTATAATGAATCGATAGTTATTCACTGTGATAACTCTGTTGCTACTGGCATATCAAAGAATCTAATATTTCATTCTAAGACAAGCACATATCTATCAAGTACAAAATTTTGAAGGAGAAGGTGGAAGCAAATGAATTCAGACTAGTTTATGTGAACACTAAGAGCAGATTGCAAATATCTTCACTAAACCTTTACTTAAGGAGTCATTTGAGTACTTCAAAGACAGATTGGGGGTTTCTTCCCCTCTGGTAGAGACCTGAGTGATGTTGATTGGCATCAGTTTGACATGCATTTAAAGAGCTACTATTGATTTCTAGATTGATGTGTTTGTGCTACTGCTCAGGGGGAGTAGTTAGTTGTGTGGTTGAGTGGATTTATGATTTTTTCTTTGATGTTCATGTCAGATTTTTGGCATTGATGTCAAAGGGGGAGAGATATATGTGAAAAATAGAGCTTAACAAGGATATCATTCATAGGGAGAGTTTGTTAACTTTATTGACATATCATCTTATGGGTGATTGTTGGTTGTCTTCCTTTGGGGGAGACTTGTTTGGCATTTCTTGGCACTTGGATGTTTTTCACATCTAGTGTTGCCATCAATGCCAAAGGGGGAAATTGTTGAAAATTTGAGGAATTGATTATGTGTTGCATTGATGGCAACACCGACTGATTTGGTTGTTTACCAGTTTCCGGTTGAGCGGTTGGATTATGATATTGATCTGATATGCTCTAGTATGCTTCGATTTGTGGAATTGGTTTGGATATGTCATTCATGATATTTAGATGTGTATCATGATCAGTTAGTTCAAGATTTGATGACTCAAGAGCTATCATTTGTTCTAGTAAGCCTTTTGGTCACTGGTAAAGGGTTCTATCGACAAAGCTTTGTTGAAGATATTTTGATGCACGTGATAAGTGGTGTTGGTGCATCTTTTAGATGGGTTTCAGGATGTTGTTGGTTATCTTGTTCATGTTCCTATTGATCGATGGTGTTTGATTTGGGTCTGGACCTAATGCTATCTTATTCGGCTAGGTTATGGACCGGTTTATGTAATGTGTTGGTGGATGATCCCGATGCATTTTTGGTTGGATCTATTGATTGGATTATGTTGTTTCGGTGTTAGGTTGATCATTGGATTGTGGGTTCATGTTATGAATTTATTTTATTATCTTTTAGGTGGCCGACCTAATTGTTTAGGTCTCGGGTTGGTATAAATATGATGTAAGATCTCTTTGTATATCATGGGAATATGGGTTTTTGGGATATAGGATTATTTGTGTGCGAATAAGGTTGTAATCATATGCAAAGGTTTTGGTCAATCATAGGTGATTGAATTGGGTTTGTGTAAGAGGTTTAAGACCTTTGGTATTGAGCTTAACCAGAACTGTATTCAGGCATAGGAGATGATATTCTTGCAGTTCATTCTTCTTTCCAGATTGTAGTCTAGATTTATTTTGTAGTCAGTGAGGCTTCTTTTATGAGGAGCAGTGCACTCTAGGATGTTGGCGTTCCTGCATGTGCAGGCCCCTCTTTGTAATCATATACTTACTACAGAAGTATTATCTAACTGTGGGTAGGCTTCCCATCATGGTTTTTCCCTTTATCGGGTTTTCTATGTACAAATCTTGGTGTTATCTTTTGTGGATGGTTGGTAAATGTTCTATGGGTTATATTTGTGCTTAACTGTTATATCTTCTATTCCAGTATTTTTTTTATGTATTCCGGTACTAAGGTTTTACTGCTTAAATTTCTATAATTTATTAACAACTGATTCATCCCCCTCTCAGTTGTTCACTAGTTATCTGAGTTGTCTAACAATATATGCATATATACATATATACATATACATGTACATATATATACATATATACATATACATGTACATATATATACATATATACATATACATGTACATATATATACATATATATACATACATATACTTATATATATACATACATGTATATATACATATATATACATATATATACATATATATATATGCATATACACATATACATACATGTACATATACATATACATATACATATACACACATATACACACATGTGTGTATGTATTAAAATTATTCTTTAGTACTTGGTTTGAATAGAGGTTTTTTATTAGTGTTAGGGGCTAATTTTCACTGAGCAATGTGTTATATGTGTGTGTGTGTGTGTGTGTGTGTGTGTGTGTACACATATATATACACATATATTTTATATATATACACATGTGTATACATACACACATATATATACATACATACATACATACATACATACATATATGTATATGTATATGTATATGTATGTATGTATGTATGTATGCATATATATATGTGTGTGTGTGTGTGTGTGTGTGTGTGTGTGTGTGTGTGTGTGTGTGTGTGTGTTAAAATCATTATTTAGTGCTTTCTTTGAATATAGGTTTTTTATTAGTGTCAGGGGCTAATTTTTATTGAGCAATGCGTGTTTAGTGATTATCTCCGCACCAGCAAAACTTGGGTGGTGCTATTGTACTCGAAAACACATTTTTTAAAACCCTTATGTGCTAGCAATAGGAAAATGGTGAAATTGGGGCTTGTAGCATCCTAAATTGTACTCCCTTACAATTTTGTCCTCATTTGGGCCCTCACCTTGGTGTTCATTCCTTGAGGACTAATTAGAGCCCTGATTCTGCTCACACCATGCAAATAACTCATTTTTTCCATTGTGCATACCTATCTCCTCAATTTCCTGAGCTCTTGATTGGTCAAGACTAAAGCACTAGCACTCTAGTCCTTGCCCAATGCTCTGGTCCTCCCAATAAGGACCTATTTTGGGGCCTCACAACGGTCATTCAATTTAAGCAAGAACCTACATCTTGTGTCGACTCATGTTGGAAAATTAATATTTTTTTTGACAAGCATGTATGAAATGAGGTCTACCCCTCTCATTTCAAACCTGATGAATTCAATATTTCAATTACATCATGGAAAATTCAAGTGAGCAAGAAATTTGGTCCTCTTTCAAGCATTGGATTTGACATTCATTTTCTATGTTTATGAAGACTACTTGAAACCCTAATTCCTTGTGGAGACAAACAAAATTCTATAAAAAGGTATATCATTTGTGTTTCATGTATTATTCAATATTTCCCTAAAAAGGAAATCATTTCCACTACAATAATTCAATTAAATTTCATTTCTATATCATGGTTAATTCCAAAATTGGTGTTTGACCTAAGGCTAACCCCTAATCCCGACCATTTTCCCTTCTCTATTATGCATAGGAACATGTGTGGAGTTGTGATTCTCGGGATTGGCTTTATTCACAAAGACAAATAGATTCTCCTTTGGACAATGAAAATTAT
This sequence comes from Cryptomeria japonica, assembly GCF_030272615.1. NCBI lineage: Eukaryota > Viridiplantae > Streptophyta > Pinopsida > Cupressales > Cupressaceae > Cryptomeria > Cryptomeria japonica. Next base: position 85,265,120 of record NC_081414.1, on the reverse strand, counting down.
GGAGGACCAGAGCAACATGCATTTTGGTCTCAAAAAATCAGGACGACCTTCTAGGAATAGATTCAAGCACTCACATATTACTAAAATCTAGGTTTGTGGCTTAGTTTGACGACTGTAGCTCACTATTTATGTGTTTCTACTTCAATTCCAACACATTTACCCTAATTTTAACATTTTCACAATTCAACTTTAAAGAGGGTATCAAAGCCTAACCTGGGGAATCCAATAGAAATTCACAGTCCTATCCTTTCTAATTTGAGGCTAGATCTAGTGGGTTCACCCCTGTTTAATGTGGTGGTCTCTAAGCAAAATATTAGTGGTTTTACTACATCATTGGGTGAAACCCTAATATCTTCACGATTACATTTTTGGTGAACCCGACATATTACACTTTAATTTTTTGATTTATGTTCTCAGATCTAAGTGTATGCATTTCAAATTCAAATTTGCATTTACAAGTTTAATTTTCCTTTGAATTTCAAAAAATTTAGAGGTTAAATTGACAAAAAAAAACTCTAATTTTTTTTAAATTTGAGCTCATGGGTTGTCCAATTTGGGTAAATTATTTCAGATATAATTATTCATGCAATTTGAAATTTAAATTTTCCCTCCTATATCTTATTCTCAAATTGAATTACATAAAGTTAGTGGTTGAATTTACAAAAACCCTAATTTAAAATTCTAAAATTACTTGTGGGTTGCATAATTTTTCAAATTCATTTTTAGATCTAATCTTTATGATATGCTATGCTATGATCTAAATGTATTTATATTTCAAATTCACAAATCAAATTGTTTAATTAATTGGTTAATCAATCATTTTTACAAAATTTTGCATTGTTTAATCACAATTTTCAATTTCAAATTCAAAATTCCCTCCTTTGTGTATGAGTTTTACTACCATTAGTCCTACCTACAATATTCTCATGAGAAGTTGTCGTATTAAGGCTTCCCAAGGTTTAATTACTAAGGATATGGAGCCTAATTTGGATAGCTTATTTCATGAGAATGTTGGTGGTTCCTCTAATCCAACAAATGATATCATTTATCCTCATTCTTTTCCTAATTCTCATGATGTGGATGAATCACTAACTAGGGTTTCAATTGACCAGTTGGAGAAGATTGACGATGAATTTGATAATATTCAACAATGGATGAGTCAACAATGCTCGAAAAGTGAGGCAAACCCATTGATTGAAGGATTAAAGAGAATGGTTCAAAGTGATAAAATTGGTGTTGATTTGTTTCATGTCCTTTCTCATATTGTTGACACTAATATCATGCCTATGAAAAGTTGTGTTGAAGTCCTTGGTAACACCCAAACTCCTAGTCAAGTCAATCATTCCATTCCCATGCCTACATCCTTGCCTAGTGTGTCTACTTTCACATCTTCTATCGTGACTACTTCGACACAAAATGTTAATTCTACTCATGTTATTCAAGGGGATAACTTTTTTAATCAAAATTATTTCATAATTCCTTCCATGAGTCTTCCATTTGTGACCCAATCATCTTCTATACCTACATATCATAGTGTTCCACTTCCTTACTCTCAACCTCAACCTACATACAACAATGTTACTCAGGTCCATCCCAATCTAGTATGTCCAATTTCAATCCATCCATCAAAGCAACCATCAACAACCTAGCCCAAATCATTTCATCCTTACAACAATAACTAGCTTACATTACCCAATCCAAGTTTAATGTGCCTACATTTGATGTAGTGAGCCCATTATTCAATGACATTGTTTGTGCTTTCCCTCTAAACATGTGGAAATTCATCAATTGGAACATTATAATGGAAAAGGTGATCCCTGGACTCATGTGGAAACATTTCAAACTTTGTGTAGTGATTTTTCTCATGATAAAAAAACTTTTGGCTAAATTATTTACTCAAACCTTTAGGGACAAAGCTTTGCAATGGTATTGTTCTTTGCCTCCTTATTCTATTATATCATTTCAATAATTAGCTAATGCTTTCATTCAACAATTTCACAATAGTATTGGTCCTAAAATTACTTTCACCAACTTGATTCATTGTAAGCAAGGTGTTAAAGAAAAAGTGATTGATTTCATTTGTAGATATAAACATTCAAGTATTCTCAAATTTCTTATCCTATGCCTGATCAAGATTGTAGACACTAAAAAATATCTTTTTCATCATGTACTAATTATTCATCCTAATTAATTAAGTAATTCTTTAATTCTTTAATTAAGTTAATTATTCTTCTAAACTGGCTCAATCATCATTCTTCATCTTATTAATTATTCAATTTCCATTCTTTAATTAATTAATCAGTCATCCCCTTTCTCAAATATTAATTAAATATTAATTATTTAATTAATTACGATTAATTCCTTAATTAAATAATCTTTATTATTTAATTAATTCCATTTCTAATGTTTAAATAATTTCATTAAATTATTTAAATTAATTAATTTATTCTTCCAAATTCCCCAAATTCAAATTTCAATTAATTTCATCTAATTCGAAATCATCAAATTCACATTTCACCAAATCTAAATTTTGATTAATTTAATGTGCATTTCAGCATTCAAAAGTCCAAATTCAAATCCAAATTGAAAATGAAAATGAAATTCAATTCCAAAATCCTACAACACATGTTGAAATCATAACTAATTGATCAAATCAGTTGAATAATTAGTTAACACAGTTAACTCTCCAATCTCCCCTTTTCACTCTCAATCACCTTTTTTGACTGATCAATCAATCCACTTATCTCTCCAATCTATTCAGTCATCTAATCCACCTATCCAGTCAACTAGCTAGTCTATTCAGTCTTTTGGTTAATCAATTGAGTTCACTTTCCAATCAACCTTGTTAACAAACCAATCTATTGAGTTAACTAATCAATCAAGATGAGTTCACTGATCAATCTAAATCAGTTAACTATCAATCAAAACTTGAGTTCAAAATCCCCCCCCATCTGTGTTGAAAATCTATATAAACAACATCATTTTTACAAATCAGTCTAGATCACACTCTTCAAAGCAATTGCCAATCTTATGCAGGAATTTCAATGTAATACCTAAGAGCCACCCATGCAATTTCGGAGAAGAACAATGGAAGTTACAATGTAGGATGAGGGAGTTTCATTTACTTGAATTTATTCTTATCTTGTGTTAATTATATTGGTTTATGTTTAATTGTATTTGATTAGTTAAATATTTGTGATCGTCTTTACCCGCTAATCAGATTTATAATTTTATGATATTCAAGCATGGAAACAATTGGTGAACTTGACGTGAACCTACCCACTGATCTAATTTTCTAATTTTTTGATTTGCAGGTCCATACAAAAAATGAAGTGCGCAATTGCCATCACATAAATTCATAATTGATGTCATTTTGATTCGCAATTGCTTAAACTAATGCGCAATTGTAGGCTTAACCCAAAATATTATTTTTTGATGTCGTTTTGGCTTTAAATCCATTTGCGAGATTAACCCATCAATCTTTCATGATTCTGGAAATTTTCATTTTTAGACATGAAATGTTTCTAACTCCATGGGAGGCAAGGTAAATTTCAAAATTTCAGGTGCAAGGAGGTGGAAACAACACAACAGACAACTAAAGTAGAAAGACAATTTCAAGAATTTGAAGAGGGAGAGGCCATGGTTTCATATTGTAAAATCATAAACAAAATCCTAGAAAAATTCAACATTTATGATGATATCGCAGTAATGGGCAACCTCATTTGGAACAACTTCACTGAAAGCAAAACTTCTCTCTTTCATCTTTTTCTATTGTTTAGAAAATTTTCAAAGTTGCAGTTTTAACTAATGCGCAATTGACCTGACAGTAATTTGCATTTACTTATTCAGAAATTTACAATTGCTATTATGTCAATTCACATTTGATTAGATAGTAGTTTGCAATTGCATAGAGGTTAATTCGCAATCGCTAGGATAGGTTAGATAGATTATGTTTTGATTCTTCTGTCATTTTCTGTCAGATTTATTTCTGTTCTGCAAAACAGAAAAGTTGTAACCGAGAAGAAAAATTAGGCTGGAGAGCCCACCATGTGCTAACAATGTTTGATTTCATTGTAGGGGTAGTTTAAGATAAATATTTCATTTTGGTGCTTTCAAAAAGAGCAACACAAATATCACCATTGCAATATTGGCTAAAATTAACACCATGTATTTTGGAGCAACATCTCCAATAGGTAGAAAATTTTGTGATGAAGGTTAAAAATAATTGTTGTTCTTTGTGCCTATGAGATGATAGGTATATGCTCTCCCCTTTTCTGGGTGATAAAAAAGCCAGACCCACCTCTTTTATTCTTTCTTTCAATTTCATGCATTAAAACCTTTAGAAGCCCTACCCTCCCGATTTTCCCTTAGGGCACCATTTAGGTCGGTGAGAGGGGAATGACCTAAGTGGTAATGGTTGATGCCAAGTATTCTGAACCACTATAAAATAATTGTGTTTGTAATGAAAATTGTAAGCAATGGTTGTTGGAATGGCATAGAGATGATTAAATTCACCGGATCTATTCCCACCTGAACATAAGCTTGATTAAAAACCTTAGGGTCTAGAGGCCAAACAGAGTCAGTAACCAAACACTTATACTATCACAGTGCAAGGGTGGGGAAGAATCCACCCCTAAGACACTCACCATATATCTCCCAGGATAATGAGCCAATTGAGGAGCGATCCTCTTTGGTTTAATTTCTAGACAAAGGAAAAAAAGGGCACACCTTAGGGTGTGACAGGGTTGTTTGAGCTGACGGAGTATCAAGATGTGGGCTGTGGTAATATTTGTGACCTTTTCACCTTAAGAGAGTCTTCTTGTTGTGCAATTGATTTACTAATTACAACGTAAACAAAATGGGGTTTTGAAAAAGATTCCAGCATTCATGGGAATTTGAAAAAATTCCTTAAACATTTTCTTTCTATGTTATTATTCTTGTTGATGTGTTAGTTGTGTCTTTGCTACATGATCAAATATTTCAAAGTGGAATCTCAACCAAGTTTTTTATATAAACATCAATCAAAATTTTATCAACTCAACACTCAAGAGCCAAAGATTCAAGAGAACAACCAAGTTTTTCATATTAACATCAATCAAAAGTTTCTCAACTCAAAAATCAAGAGTCAAAAATTTAAGAGAACAACCAAGTGTTTACATCTAACAAGTTCAACAAATTTTGCCAACATTCAAGAATATGGAAGAAAATGGTGCTTCATGTTATCATAGGTCCTCACACATATAGGGAATGCATAGTTTAAGTTTTTCATCCACATCTTGCATAAATCTTCACAATTAGGAGAGTAAAAGTCCATCATTTGCATTCAAATTAGGTGAGTAAAAGTCCATCATTCACACTTGTAATAACCCACCTTGTTTAACCCAACAAAATTTGACCATTCTTTTTTTTTTGTTTAATTTAATCATTTGTGTTTGATTCAATCACATACTCTTCGCATCCATCCATTAGGATTAGGCATTTATCCATTCGGGATGAGCATCTAACCATACGGGTTAGGCATATGTCCATACGGGGCAGGAGGTTTGATCTATCCAATATGGGATAGGCATCTACCCATACGGGGTAGGCATCTATCTAATTAGGATAGGAGGTGCTCTGGCCAGAGACTTAGACTCATCGGGACCATTCGGGTCCTAAGTCACTCACTAAGTACTACACTCCTCTAATAGGAGTGCACTGAGGTCACTGTCCTTAAGAGTAATCAAAATAACATAATACAAGCTTGAATTCTGCCTTGGAATTTGGCTTAAAGCCTCAGGAAATCAAGCGAATCCATACGAGATTCCTTCCGAGTATGCATTGAATTACTTTTTCCTTTTTATTATACTTATCTTTCAAATTAGGATTCTACTCAATCCTTCTTCTTACCAAGTGTAGACCCCACCCATGAACACTTGAGTACTAGGGACAACTCTATCCCAAGGCTGCGTACATACCCATTTTGGCACGAGATCAAGGCGTAAAGTATGTAGTTCTATTTTCTACTCTATGGTTTGATGTAAACTGATTAGTGGGTAAAGCAACCCTTTCTAGGGTCAATGTCCCAGACAGTTTCTCTGCGGTTGCTACCCATGGTGGTAGCACTTAAGCAAAGGCTCAAGATGGCCTATTGCTTGTGGCCTAAAACAACTAGATCTTAATACCTACCATAAGCGTAACCCTTGACCAAATTGTCAATCATCAACAACTCTTCAAGATTATATCAATTTCATAAAAGCATTTCACTCAATCAACCTTAAGGGGGTTTACTATGGTTTAACTTAGCGGATGTAAAATCATTTAAGGATTATCTTATTAGATTATCGATCCAAGGGGGATTACCTGCCCCTTGGGTTTTAACTTTCAAGTGTCCCTTATTACTCCCTGATTATTTATAGGGACGATGCCACAGACGTCGTTGATGCAGCTTTATTAGACGTTAAGTGCAGTAGTTCAACACGATGGCATTACCCGTAAGCGTGACCTAGAGGCACTGTATATACCAAACGCTGCTAGGTTTTGGTTTCATCTTCCTTTATTTAGTTTTCTAACTAAGAAGCTACAAAAAAACATCATGCTTGAAAACAATTATGGATTGAATCTATGTAATTGCAAGGTTGAAATAACTAATTCGATGGGATTCAATTACCACTTGATAGAATTACCATTCTTCTACAACTAAACTAATTGCACGATAAAGACAATTATGAACTCACATATTAAAATGTGTAATTTGCATGAAAATGATGGAAACGTAACTTGATCATGAATGCAAATTAATATATAAGTAATTCGATGATGTAAAAAAAATAGTGTCATTTACATGCAAAATGAAGCAATGTTTACTTCTATCACGAGAATAATTAATTGTAGCATTACTAGTTCAAAATGAACAATTAGTTTAGACTTTTGGCAATTTGGATCAAATCATAATATTATGACTTAATTGTTTTAAATGAATCTAAATATTATCGACTAAGTATCCCGATAAATCTCCAATGGGTCGAGAGATTTCAATTATACACATAAATTTGAAATTACAAATTCACTATATAATAATCCTAATTGTAATGCCCCACCAGGAAACCCTGTTTAATTTAGTCCATTAATCTTTAATGCACAAACACATATTTAATCAAATTAAATACTAGGGACTAAATTACTCAATTTAACCATACACACCAAACACGCAAACCAAGAAGGTCAACCAGGTAGACGACTCGCAAACCCAAACAAAAAGGGAATACCGATGACGACTGACGATGCCTACTTGAGCACGACTATGGTCAAATGAGAAACTCTCGACCACCTAATCCAACTCTAAAGATTAAAGAGGTACACTCAAACCTGCAAATCTAGGTGAAGATGAACCTCGCACTCATGCGGCATTGTACTTGAAATCTCCTGCAACCAAGAGTCATACATGCATACATATATAAACTTAATGAAAGCATTAGCCTGATATTAATACCACGAAATAGGAACACTAACGACTTGCATACAACTGATGCGAAAACCACATTAATAGATATGCACTAATTCAACACATCTGACTATAATCATTATATTATGATAAACTAACCAAGATTAAACTGAGATTAAAAATTGATTAGGGCAGGGGTACTACATTCTCCCTCCCTAGGTTACGACTTACTCCTGGAAGTCGTAAGGCTAGATGGAGAACATGTCGCACGCTTTAGCCCTGAAACTCATTCAACAAATATCAAATTGCACATAGAAATCTTTCCATAAATAAATGAAATATTACTGCTAAATCCTTTATGAATGCCATTACCCATTGGCAAGATACATCTAAATCCATACATTTCTTATAACATTCTAGAAATTATCCACAATCATAGTAGAGAAACAAGAATTTTCTCCCTTTCATTACACCAAATTAAAGCATTACAAAGAGGTAAACAACAATTACCATAATCATCTACCAAAAATGACAAGAAAACATGGCATCATGATCAATTTCTTTTACCAATCCATCTTTTTCATAAAACTTTTCCATATAACCTAGACTTTTGGAAAATATTAGAGATTGATATTTTTGGAAAAAAAATGATTGTTGGAAAAATATTTTTGGAGGAAAATTTGGGGGTTTTGGAGGAGGAGAAATTTCTTGAGCCTCCAGGTTGGGCTTTCCTCTGATCTTGCCAGGATTGCTGAATCAGGTAGTCCTCTGATTATTTCTTGGGTTCTTGCTTAAAGAAAGTCGTTTTTGGTGTTTTTGTAGAAATCTGGTTGTAGATTAAAAATCTTATGCTCTTGGGAAATGGAGGAGTTGTAGTTTGAATTTATGGATCTTAAATTCTCCTTGCTTCCTTTCCAAACCTCAAGATGGCAATTTTGTTTGTATAAATGGATTCTCAAAAAAAAATTAAAACCAAATTTGGGGTTTGGCTGTTCCTGAGAAAAATTTGTCTAAAACTCCATTGAATCTCTCTTATATAAGTTGAAGAATGAAATTTAGATTGGGGTTTGGCAGATTTGATGTTAAATTGTGTAAATCCATCTCATTTTGCCAGAATGGTATTGTGTTGGAAAGATTTCCCTTCCCAAATCTGGGTATTTGGAAAATGAAAAAAAAAAAAATATTTATTTTTAAAGTCTGTGAACTGTATTTTTTTTACTTTGCATTTTTGATAGTAAAATTTAAAAAAAAAATAAAAAATTTAATACCCACGTGGCAGGGCACAACCCCCACCACACGGGAGGTAGCTTGCTACCATGGTAGCGGACTGCTACCAAATGGTAGCAGCGTTGCCCATGGCAGCTGCTTGCTACCATTTGGTAGCAACGCTACCATGGGTAGCATGAGCTCCCAAGGGGGGGGCCACGTGGGTACCCTCCCTCCCCTTGTAATATGATTTTATTTTCTAAAAAAAAAAAAAACGTGTTTTTTTTAAAATAAAAAAATATATATATTATAGTTTAATATTATAATAAATGTATTTTTAATTAAGTTTATTTTTAATTATGATTAAATATTCATTAAGTAATAAACTATGATTAATTTGTTATTAATTATTTGTATAATGGAAAGTGTACATTAATTAATGCTCAAATTTTATTTTATTATTAATGAATATTTTTCTAATTAAATACTTAATTTGTTAATTCTGTTATTAATTATTAATTTGTTATATTTAATTAATCGTGGATTAATAAATATATTCATTAATTAATAGTTAATTTTGGATTCTTCTATATGTGCGTAAGGAAGTAATTTTTGGATTTTGGAAATGATTATCTACATTTGGATTCGGTATATATTTATGTTTCCTTGATCCGTATAGTGTAACTGGGCTTGGAAAATATGAAATTGTAGAGATTGGTTTTGAACCAGTATGTCAATGATGTTTTAATTGGAGATTAAATATCTTATTTAATTGGTTAATGGTTGTCTGATTTTATTCATGTGAATTTGGTTTAAGAATTCATTATGGCTTATTATGTGTGTTCGATGCAATGAACCTTAGAGAGTTAGAAAACCAAGAACAACCTATACCTAGATGAGGTAGATAACTGCAATCTAATATAGATCATGTAGAAAACTTGATCGACTTTTAACATTTAGATCAATTCAGAAAATATTGTATCTGCTGAATATTGCCTATGCGAGTTTAATTTTTGTATTCACTTTTGCTTAAGTAATGGCAAGTTTTGATTTATTCGATTGGACCTTGTTGTATGGATTGATTTGGGTACCTGTTCCAGTCCTCGGTTTCGAGTTTGACTATTGTTTTGTGGTAGTGTCGTAATTGGTCATATCCTCTATGTGGGTGTCGAATGATGATTTGTGGTTGACCTTAGTCGGTCAGGTCTCTAGTTAGAGTATCGTCTGTCAGTGCACCTCTTATGAAGTCATGTTTTACCATGGTGGATTTCTCCATTTTGAACTCCATTCATCTGACCATGTGTATGTCTTGGTTTTGAGTTTGTTTGAGTATAGTCTAGTGTCATATGGGAAAGTGGCTTTCGATTGGGGGGCCACGCCCAAGGTGGCTGTTGGGTAACCCATCGAAAGTGAGTCTAATAAGTGATAACCTAACAGTAGATTAGAATGTAATCTCTAAGTAAGATAATTGTGCCTCACAAATGGGATGAGTGCTAACACAGACTCGACATGTAGTGAGAAGGCCTGAAATGGAAAACCATCATCCTTGTCTTCACAAGAGGATGTGTGGGTCCACATGAGCCTTGGATGTGTAAGGAAGTAAAGTAGCGGAAACAACTTCCTACACTAACCTTGAGAGGAGGGTAATACAAAACTTTTTCAGATCGTTACAACAGTTACAGAAAATAGAAATAGATATAATAGCATTCATACCACAACACAGTGATTTACGTGGGGAAAACCCTTTCGGGAGAAAAACCCCACCCTCTAAAAGCAGCTCAATATTTTATTTAGCAATCAAAAATAGATTACAACATACTTGCAGAGCAAGCTCTTCGCAGGAGTACCACTAATCAGAGATTTAGAGGCAACTCAATAGCCATAAGACTCTTACACACAACCTCTATCTCACACACCTCATAAATAGGAGATACAATACAAGAAACCGTCAAACGGTATTACAAAACCATGGGCTAAAACCACCCAATAAGGTGTAGCTGACCTTATCTCCCTTCTAGATGCCCTATGACATGTTAAAACACACATCAACATGTGTCGCTCCCCTTTACAGCTCATTTATGTATCCGATACAAATTACTTTTCCTATTTCAGGAGTACAAACTTTCGGAGGCCATAACTTGAGAACCGGGTGTCCGATTGACGAACCGTTTGAAGCGCCAGAAAGCTCGCGAAGTGCTCTATCACCTTGTAACCAGCTTTGCCGGTTATGGCCACTTTTCGGGGCGTTTCAGAGCCTCTAAAGTCCCCAAAATTAAGTTTAAATATTTTATTGCACCCCTCCAAGACGAAAACATTAATATCTTCAAAACTAGCTGTGACCTTGCAACGCAACTTTACCGGAATGCTTATCTAACCAACCAGAAGCTTTAGGGAGAGTTTCGCACCATTTCGTGCTCAAATGAAAACTTACTATAAATAGTAACCTCGCATAAATGCAAGGTTGAGACACCATTTTTCCCAACAGGATGGGCCAGAGGTTTGGATTAGGTTGCTAGGGTAACCCAGTGTATGGGGCCGGAACCTATGAAGACCTGCCATGGTAACCATACCAGGTTGTGTGATGACACTTGTCCCTACTTTCGCTAGTGTGTTGTCGTTTTGTCCTGTTAGGAGCACGTTTGTGGGTCATCCTATTATTTATGCCCTTGTGAGTACCTAGTTTCATGTTAGACCTTGGGTGGTGATGACTCAGTTTATGGGTGCTCTAATGGACCTTTTTATTAGCTTTGATTTTGTTCAGCTGGATCCTTTCCTTTTCAGGGATTGTTTATGTATTTATTGACCGATGTGGTCGTTTGTATATTGATTATGTTTCGCCTTGATGGCCAGATTGTAAATTCTAAGAACCTCATGTATTCTTAACTTTATTTAATTATTAGAGGGGTCTTGTAGTTGAGCAGACTCGGAGATGTAGCCCCTTAGGGGTGAAATCCAAGATCATTATGGTGTTATGTGATGTTATTCTCTTATGTTTCCCTTATTCAACTTTATCATGTATGAATAGCTTATGTTAGAATGTATAAGTGGTTAAGATAGAATTAACTTTAAATGCTTGTATGCAGTCCTTTCTTGAATGTAGTAAATTGGAATATGAAAGAATGCAGCTTAGGATAATAGATTATATTCAATCATTATTAAGGAAATTAAGTGTGTATGGAGGATCTCATATGTTTATGATGAAATTCTTGTGTGTTAGAATATTAGATGCATGGCTTTTATTTTAATGAAAAGTATAAATGAAGGATATAGATAAATCTAAATGGATGAACCTTATCTTGTGAATTATATATTTCCATCTTTTGAAAGAAATTATCCTGATTAAGAATTATCTCGTTATTAAGATAATCGGCTTATGGGATTAATTGTGTGAGTTAAGTGAAATGTGAAATTTAAGTAGTCTCGTTGGGAAACTCTTTAGGTGTTAGTTGATGTCTTCCACTATGTAATCTGAATCTTTGATATCTTGTTGTATCTTAATGTGGTGTAACTTTAAAAAAAATAAAAATTATTGCACTCCATTCTTGAGTTATAGCTTAATCCCTTCGGGGTTTCCTGGCGGGGCCTTACACTAATTACTTATAAATTTTCCTAAGTTTAATTTACTAATTTAAAATTTATAACAATTAAACTTAAAATTTTAACTAAGCAATTATTAACAATTTTTAAATTGTAATTTAATATATATGTAATTTTTTTTAAAAAAATAACTAAAAGAAAAGGCATGATGTTTTGTTTAAAATAATGGGGAGTGGGGAGGGGCCCACGGGTCCCATCATCACTACGGACCTGCGGGTGCAGGCCCGTAGTGATGAGGGGACCATCATGGTCCCCTCCACTAGTGGAGGCTACCACTTCCCTGCGGGTAATTACTCCACCTCACCCCCTCCCTGTGTCGGTCCACTATCCCAAGCAAATTTAAATTTCATCATACGGTTTCGCATATAATGTGTTTGCAAATTTATTTTTTTACAATAATATAAATACTTTATATATAAATATATATGTATATATATGTTTATATATATATATATACATATATATATATACATATATATGTACATATACATATATATGTACATGTACATATATATATGTAGATATATATATGTACATATATATATGTACATATATATATGTACATATATATATGTAGATATATATATGTACATATATATATGTAGATATATATGTACATATACATCTATATATACATATATTACATATATATTACATATATATATATATATATATATATATATATATATATATATATATATATATATATATATATATATATATATATAGTTTCCAGTTTTCAATTTATTTAAGCATAGAGAGAATATATAACCAGATATATGTGTAAAAAAATATTAATGTAAAACAATGAGAATAAGGATTTATTCACAGAGATGAATAACACAGAGAACTATTCAGAGAGAGATTTATACCTCTTTTTTTTTCAACTAATATTCACAGAGAGATTTATGCCTCATTTTTCAACTAATATTCACAGAGAGATTTCTACCTCATTTTCCAGCTAATATTCACACAGAGATTTATACCTCATTTTTCAGCTAATATTCACAGAGAGATTTATACCTCATTTTTCAGCTAATATTCACATAGAGATTTATACCTCATTTTTTCACAGAGAGAAATGAATACAATGAGGTTTATATTTTATTATCAGACATTTTCTGTTCGCAGGGAAGTAAGATTTTAATGTAAGAAAAGATTTACATTTAAATTCCCAATCCAGTAATGAATTGAAGAGAAGAAACACAAGGAAAGGATTCATACACACATGATTATCATTTAATCACACAGAAGAGATTTTTAATCTTAGAAAAAAAGAAATTTAAATAAGAAGACCATGATTTTTTTTGCACAGATAAAAGAAAAAAGATTTTCTTTCTTCTTGGAAAAGCAAAAGCAAGATCTGATATTTCCTAAAGAAATTAAATAAATAATAAAGCTATCTTTCACATGCAAGCAAGATCTGATATTTTTCTAAAGAAATTAAATAAATAATAAAGCTATCTTTCACATGTAAGCAAGATCTGATATTTTTCTAAAGAAATTAAACAAATAATAAAGCTATCTTTCACATGCAAGCAAGATCTGATATGTCTTTTCTAAAGAAAAAATTAAATAAATAATAAAGCTATCTTTACCAATATTATCCCTAAAGAAGGATTTACGACTAAAATTTTCATAAAGGAAGATCTAGAAGCTATATTTTTTTGATAATACAATTTCCTCATATGTGAATGTGAGATGACAAAGAAGAAAACCTGGCTTATCGAAGTTCGATGTTGAATCTTCTCCAATCTTCTAGCTATCCTTCTTAGATACTTCCTTGCAACTTGAGGGAAATCTTGAAAACAATTTAACTATCCTACAACCAACAATGTAACTACCAAGGAAGATCCTACTACTAACAACAAGGGAATTTGGGAAATTTTCTTCAAAACATAATCAACTCCCTTTTTTGAAAACTTGCATACAATATATAGGAAAAATCCCTCAATTCCACTATCTAGAGACTTTAATTAAAAATGAGATTATTTTCCAATATTGGACTCATGCAAATTGATTAAAAACTTAGTGGGGGAGTTACATGCAAGGCATTGAAGATTTCTCTAGAAGCTTCTAATTCCTCCTACAACATGTGCCATAATTGGGAGTGGGAAAATAAAAATAAAAATAATGCCTTTTGAATTATATTCTCCAAGTGTGTGTGTGTGTGTCCATTTTTATTCTTTTATAATATTTATTCAATCATTTTTAATAGCTCAACCAAAAATATAATAGAATTGTATCAAATCAAAAAGTGATAAAGGAGGGTTGTGACAACACTCCTCTTAGGATAGAGTTCTTACATTACAAATCTTAGTGCCCAAATCAGTTTGCATAGTCTTCATTCATCATATTCCTTTTCATAATAGAAGTCTTACAAACATATCCTTTGTATGGGTCTAAAAAGAGATGGTGATTTTCCATTCGAACAACCCAATCTTTGACAAGACAATGATCAATTAGAAATAATTGATGGTTTGGACAACCTTGCTTGGGAAGTAAGAATTGATCTCCCACAATATGAAGAAGTAGAAGCATTCATAGACAATGAAATTTAGAAATCTATCCACCTCGATACCAAGTTAGCAAAAGAAATCAAGAAACAAAGAGAACAAGAAGAATTTCGACAATTTGTCAAAAAACTTATGACAGATGTTCCTCACAGTGAATCTTAGTAGGGTATTACCATTCATAGATTGCATACATAGTTAAGTCATAAGTCTTGCATCCATATCAATCTACCATTTGCATTTAGAAGATCATACTGAGTCAAAGAGTGTCAAGATCACATGATAGTAACAAGATAAAAAAAGGTAAAAAATCAAATGGATCCGAACAATGACCCATACTATAACCCAACTTGGAATATGAACACACCTGGAAGCTCAAGTTATCAATCAATAAATAGGGCTTTGATATCGATAGATCCCAATAGATTACCAGCAATAGAGGAACTAAAAATAAGGTTAACACAACAGGAAATAGAGGCAGCTCAACAAGATCCTCAAGTCTTAATGTTAATCATTGCCCTTATCAACAACAATAGAGATAAGTATTTATCTCTCTTAATTCAAAATGGAGGAAAGTTGCCTCCTGATTTCAACATCTCCACAATAATGCCACCAGGAGTGAAATTGAACCTAAATATGACACAGATATCCAATGCATATACAACAACAATTTCTACACAAAGTGTTGCTCCAAGCACACAAATGGCTCCAACTCAGTTAAACACAACACAAGCAGCTATAATTTATACACCAATTTCAGGAGTTACTTCAACGAGGTTCCAATCAATGACCATGTTCAACTCACAAACCATTGGTGCTCCACAAGCAACTACATCAGTATCAAAGGGATTTGCAACTAGTATCCAAGGGATACAACATGGACATACCAATCCCTTCAGGTCTACTCAGGCTAACACAATGCCTCAGTTTACCTACTTCACAACACCTAGTAGTGGTTTCCATGCAGTACAAAATCAAGCATCTTCAACAACACTGGTATACACAGCCTCTTCACCATATGTTGCAAACATATATGCATCAGGCATACCCTTGACACAAACATGAGTTTTGGCTCATCAAGTCCAAAACTTACAAAAATAAATGGTGAGCATGCAAGCAAGCAAGGACAAGAAAAACTACACATTGGAAGATCTCATGCCTTATCCCTACGATAGATCTCTATATATGCCACCCTTTCCTCCACACTTTGAGACACCTAAGTTTGATAAATACAAAGGAAAGGGTGGTCCAAGAGATCGTATAATATAATTTTTCACATCTTGCATAGAAGTGGCACACGAAAACACATATATGCTAAGACTATTTCCTAAGAGTCTTGGAGGGCTCACACTAGAATGGCTCTCACATCTACCTCCTAAAATTACTTCATGGGGAGAGCTAGCAGAGTTATTTATCTCAAACTTCTCTCATAATATAGATAATCCAGTGAGCCTAATAGATTTGTGCACCATGAAGAAGAAAGAAACAGATACCTTTTCTACGTTCTTGCAAAGATGGAGATAATTGTATCGAAGGTATCCAAGCAATATACTAGAGGTGGAACATGTGAAAATACTCAGTGAGAATATCCTTCCACCAGTCAAATATCCTTTGCAAATGCAATGTTTTGATACATTCAAGGATATCACAGAAAAAGGTCTCAAATGTGAGAAGGGATTGTTAGAACAAGGTATCATTAAAAATAGTAAAGATGTAAGAGCATCCAACAATGCAAGTGCAGATAAACCCACATTTTGGTCAAGGAACAAGGATGTTACAAATGATGGTGTGGTTGATGAAAGAGTGGTCAATAGAGCTCAACCCACACTATCATTACAAGGACAACCCAAAATATTAATCAGTCACAAGAAAATAATGCAACTACAACCATTACGAATACAATGCAATCTAATGTAGTTATACCTCCAAGAAATATGGTACCAAAAAGAAATTTCACACCTTTAGGGAAACCTATTAATGCTTCTCTAAAAAAGTTGATACAAACAAACATGATCACCTTTATAGAAGCAAGACCATATGAACTAGGCCCATTCAAACCAACTTGGTGGAATGACTGATTTATGTGATTATCATTGCTCCAAGGGAAATAAAACATCTAGTTATTACAAGCTCAAAAATATCATCCATGACCTGATAGATCAAGGTGATGTAACTGTAGATATAGATAAAGGATCAACAAACCAAGCACATATCATATGTAAAGATCCTTTTGTGAAGCATAATAGAGGAGAAGAATCTACATCAAAAGGAAAGGACAATACGACTAGCTACACCAAAGTTGCATACGATTCCACAATCAATGCAATTAGTGAAGGGGAGGCAATGGTTGCAACCATTTCTATCAACCCTAGAAACAGAGATTGTGTTGTGGTAACCCACAGATCCAAAGTCACATTACAAGGAGTACCTCCTCAACAACCCCATCAAGCAAGCAACTTTAATGTTGTGAATCAACTAAAAAATACTCTTGCTCAAATCTCACTCTTTGAGTTACTCAGAATTTCACCAACTCATAGAGCAATTCTGGAAAAAGCATTGCAAGATTCAATTGTATCCAGAGACATGGATGAAAGTGTATTACAAGAAATGGTGGGAACTATAACTACTTCATCCAGGGTGGCTTTTATAGAGAAAGACATCCCCACATATAAAATCAGACACAATGATCCTTTACATCTAGAGGCTTATGTTCATAATAAGAGAATAAGAAGAGTGCACATAGATGGAGGGGCATGCCTCAATATCTATACTCTTAAGATGATCAAGGAATTAGGTTATTCCCAATTTCATAAAAACTTAACCAAGAAGATCAACATCAAGGCCTACGATGATGAGGAATGTCCTTCTGAAGGGTTGGTCACATTTCCAGTACAAATTGGACTAGTTACTACAGACATCAAATTCCAAGTGTTGGACAAAGAATTGCAATACAAAATGCTATCGGGACACCCATGGATACATGACATGTAGGCGGTGCCTTCTAATTTTCATCAATGCATCAAATTCCTAGTCAATGGAGTAAAAATAACTATGCATGGGGATCCTAACCCCTTTCAACATTGCAATACTTTAAGAGCAAGCACATAAAATCAAGTTCCAAACAACCTAGCAACTCCTCTTATTACACAAATAGACTCATTAACAATCCGAGAAGCACAAGAAGATACACCTACAAAATCTTCTTTACATATCAAAGATGTTGGTTGTGGGGAATACTCTATCTTTAGTACATCAAATGTTAAACAATCATCTCTTTCTTGAAGGTTTTTTGGCAAACCTCAGAATATCATCATGAAAAAAGATAAAGGAAAGGAGATAGTCAGATATTCAAATTCATGCTCTTTCATCAAATAGGGAGACGTAGAGGAAGAATACCTAGAAAAAGATGTCAATAACTAGTTATATAGAGAAGAGGATGACATGACAATAGCTCGCTTACCCTTAGATCATTATGGTAATGGTTTTAAAATGCTACAAAGACATGGTTATGATGGTACCACGGGCTTAGGACTATAACAACAAGGAAGATTAAAGCTTGTTCTACCTCAAGAAAACCCGAAGAATAAGCATGTCACAAAAATAATAGAAGCAAGGAAATGAACACTGGATATACTAAATAAGCCAAGCCTGGCATCAGAGCATATACCTCAGAACTAGTTATCAACACAGAGACTCCCTTCTCCATCTCATAGAAGTGAGCAAGAAATGAAATATCCTAGTACATAATCAGATGGTGAAGATCTCAGATATCTTTTGCAAGAAAATAATGAGACACCACCTGATAGTATGGCATTGGAAACATCTTCACAAGCAAATATGGTGGTGGAAACTAGATCACCACTTGTGAATATGCCTAATCCTTGGATTCTGTCAATATTTTTATCAAGGGAAACAAGTTTAGCTCCACCTAATGAGTCAAATGAGGAAAAACTGTGATGTCTAATACTGGGTTTAAGAAGAGTTTCTACCACATTCAAAAGATCATCAAGTTAGGAACAAATTCTGTTACAAGAGCAAGATGAGATAAGCGACACAACCTCAAATAGTGGGACATATATAGAAAGTATAATAGATTCTCATGACTATGAGTTTCTATCTATTCAAGACAATAGCCCGAGAACAACAAACACATCAAATGACATTGTCTATGAAGATGTTAATAATAACTAGATTTGTATGATGTCAATCACTTCTCTAGTAGACGAAAGAAAAGATTTACCCCTTGCACATTCACATCTAATTGACTGGGGGCAAGAAGAGGAAATTGTTGGCATGTTTGGCATAACTGATGAAGATGAGATGATGATGGATGACTGTACCATTAGAGGAAAGATAACATGATCAATTATTTGTGTTGTCATTGATGGCAACCAGGGTCAACTGATGTTTAATGATGTTTACAGTTGGTTTTCAATGATTGTCTTGTTGGATAAGTGATTTGGTCTACTAGAGTAAGAGTTTGACAGTTTGACAGAGTTTACCAGCAAGACTGCGAATTAGGGCCTTAACCAGTAAAGCAAACAAGTTTTGATGGAATTGGGTGAATGGTGATGCTTGGTGACTTATGGTTTGAAACATAAGCTCTTATGATGGATTTGAGTATGTAAACGGAACCACATCCTATGATGGTTACTGGAAGGTATGTTTTGAATTTTTGATGAAGTTTTGCCAGGGTTTATGAAGGATTTAAGGACCGGTAAAAAATTCTCTTAATCGGTAATGATTTTTGGTTTGGCGTTGATCTACATCAAGTTCACATGTTGATGATAATGTGAAAAAAACTGCATGATGTGTTTGAAAAGATGTTTTGGTGTGTTTGGAGAATGTATTTCTTTGGAATGTGCAAAGTGCTTAGCAAAATGTGCTAAGGGTTTGACTTTGTACCAGATTGACTTGTTGTGATGATTTATGATCATTAAATGGTTGATATTGATTTATAATTGATTGTAATAATCCATATGATGATCTGTAATGAGTTGTAAATATCTATGATGATCTATGTAGTAAGTCTCAGGGTTTTGATGCCGAACTAGTTGTAAAAGTTATTTATGTTGGTAAGGTTGATGTTTTGAAGTGTCAGGGTTTTGAGAAGTGTGTGAGAAGTTTTGCCAGAGTGATGCAAACTTAGAACTTAAATAGATCTGATCAAGAAACTAGTTGACTACTATACACAAATCATTCATTATTGTTCTCTAGCAATTATAATAGCTAAAATCCCTTAACCGGGTAGGTCCTAACAAGCCTCATATTGTAAAATCCCCTAACAGTGTGACTCAATATTTGAGTTCTAAATCCTCTTGCAAGGTTGATCCTAACAAATCAAAGCTTCTAATAGGGTTGAGGCAAATCCCTTAACTGGGCATCTCCTAATAGGGTCTTCTCCTAACAGGGCATCATTGTCAACTTCTAACCGAGCTTGGCTCCTAACAGGACGCATTCCGAAAGAGTGAAAAATATTTATGGGTACCAATTCCCACCATGGTTTTTTCCTATTTGGGTTTCCACGTGAAAATCATGGTGTTCATGTGTGGAATGCTTTTCTTGTGATGTTCATGTTTTATTTATGATTACCGGTTAAGATGGTTTATGTTTGTTTATCAGAGATCTTAAAGTGGTTACTGATATTAATGATTATATGGTTGATGAAACATTATGATCAGTTAATAAGTTGGTAATAGTGTTTGTTGATCTAATATAGAATTGATGGCTAATTCGATTAATAAGTTTGCATAAGAGGAAATGATTATCTAGATCTGATAAGGAAATATGTTATAAAGAATTGGTTTAAGTATTGAATGTTTTCAGATCTAAGATAAGTTTGTTTTGGTGTTGAAAGTTTTAGTTTTTGTTAATGCCGATTCACCCCCCCTCTCAGTATTAACCGGATCCTATAGAATTAACAATTGGTATTAGAGCTTTGGTCCTCTGTGTGCAGAAAGCCTAACAACTTGAGGGAAAGATTTTGTGAAAGATGAAGAAGAAGGAGGGTCCCAAGTTTACCAAGGACAACTACCAGATATGGAGTGATCAGATGAAGATCTATATTAAAGGAATGGGTTCACAATACTAGAATCATGTGATAATCAAGTATGTTGCTCCCACTAGCAGTCCCTTGACAATGAATGAACTCAAAGAACAATAGGAAAACATTCAGGCTCTTGAAGTAATTGTAAGTACTATGTCTAAATCTGAGTATATTGATGTTCATGGATTAGAAACTGTAAATGAGGTATGGGAGAAATTAAATTAAATTTATGGAGGAGATGTACAAAGGGCAAAGGAAGAGAGTTTGAGAGGAAAATTTGATGATATGAAAATGGTTGATGGTGAGAACATAACTCAATATGGACAAAGGATTAAGGAAGTTGTAGGTGGAATAAAGAGTGTCAAAGGTAAGATTAAATATGATACTATTGTGAGCAAAATGCTTAGAACTCTTTTCCAGTCATATTCTATCAGAGTGTCTGCTATTCAAGAACTGAGATCCATTTCAAAAGATAAAGTTACTATTGATTCTTTAATTGGAAAGTTAACTGCATTTTAACTTAACAGTTTTGATAATAGTGTTTACAAACCTTCTGAATCTTCTTTTAAGGCTTCTGTAATCGGTACATCATCAAGAAAAGGAAAAAATGTTTGTCATATTCATGACTACAGGTCTAGTCATGGCGGTAGTAGAGGTGATAGTGATGATGACGATCATTTGATGGAACTTGAGGCATTATTGGCTAGAAGATTCCCTAGAGAAACATGTAAATATAAAGGCAAATTACCCTTGAAGTGTTTCTCTTGTAGTAAGATTGGACACATAGCTGCTAACTGCCCTAACACTGATAAGACAAAGAAGTTTAGGAGATTCAAAAGAAAAAGCAAGAAACATTGTTATGTTACAGTGGATGAAGGTGTGGCTAATGATGAATCAAAAGAAGATGACAATGAGGAGATAATATTTGTTGATGTGAAGGAGGATTTGACTAATGAGATGGCTTTGGTGTCTCACATGGATAACATCAATGAATGCATAATAGATAGTGGTTGCTCACACCACATGACCGGTGATAAAAGTAAGCTCTTATCCCTTGAAGATTTTGATGGAGGTGTTGTAAGATTTGGTAATAACTCTCCCTGCATGGTTAAAGGTAAATGATCATAGAGTTTTTTAGTGGTGAATCTTTGCCAATTGGCGAATTCTGCATTTTTTTTTGAGGAAATGGCGAATAGTCTGGGGCAACATAGTGGTCAAATCACCTGGAATTTCGAGGTTAACGGTCCACTGTATTATAGCTTCACCATTGACCACACACTATTCAACGTGAATGCCCATAATATTTTCTTGGAATCACTTGGACGTGGGTATTAGATCACCTCCATTATTCACTAGAAATAGTAAAACGACCCTGTACCTAGGACCTATTTCACCAACGGTAAATTAAATGTTCATTGCATGCATCGACCGATTTCCCCTATTGTTAAATGTCACGTTAAGCATAATGAGGCCCAATTTGCCAATATCAATTAAAACATTATAATCATTCGAGGACCCATTTCGCCCTGCTTAAATCAAGATGTATTTTGAAACGTCCATGAACTTTGCCAAAAATGCAATCATGGATTGATATAAATACAATTGAAAGTTTGAAAAAACTTTCTTACAACTTGTTCATGTCCGATTAGTAAATTTGGGAGCTCTCGATTCACATTCCATAATTTGAGTTGAAACATTGAATTTCATTGTAGGGTGGAGGGCCAGAGTTACAATCTTGCAACACAAGCCCATGCATTCCTGATTCTTGATTCAGAGAATTAAGAAGGCATAAAGGTGAGTAATCATTTCTTCATACTTGATAGTATTAGTTTTAATTTGTAGTGAGAGGTCAAGACTCAAGATGTTAGACATGGGTGAGACTCCTTAGGGTGGTGAAGGGATTGAGATGTCAGACAAGGGTGAGACTGAGACTCCTCAGGGTGGTGAAGGGATTGGGATGTCAAACAAGGGTAAGACTCCTCAGTGCAGTGAAACTGAAGGGATTGGGAGGCCATAAAAACACCTAAAACATAAAGATACTACCATAAAGTCTTACTTTGGAAATGGCAAAGTTTCTAGTCCATTAACTTTTGTAGTTGCAGAAGCCATTCACAGTAGCTCACCACCACCACAAGGTGGAATTTTCATTGAGTTAAATGCATCAAATTAGGATGACAATACCGACATGACAAAAGATGTTCTAAGGGATACACACAATGAGATGATTCACTTGGATGCAAATCCTAGTACTGAAGATGATGTTGGTAGGAAGAAAAGAAAAAGGAAAGTAAAACTGGGGTGGGAGTGGAAAATGACAAGGAGTACCCATTCATTGAACCAGTCCCAAACAATGATGAACAATCAACAAAATGCGGGTGTAAGATTTGTAGCAAGAAAACTAAAAGAGAGAAGAAGATGCAACTAAATCTTGACACCATAGAAAAGCATATTGGTAAGGTTTATGAAAAATATATCATAGACAGAAAGGAAACACCATTAGTAAGATGGAAATCAAAGGAAAAATGTCTTCATGTTAAATATGTGGCGGAATATGAAGAGCATAACCACAAAATGACACTGATTGGTAATAGTGGATTTGGAAATACAATCAAGGTTGAGCTTGAACATGCAGCGAAAGACGCAAACTTGGCAAAGACTATTCAGATGAGTGTTATTTTTCATATTTTGTCGAGAGGGTATCTTATGAAAGATTTCCCAAAATATAGTAATTTATTATCCTTTTTGAATGTTCCTCACTATCCTATGTCACATTGGTCAATAAACGTTGGATGGGAAATGGCAAACTGTCTCACAGAGGTGGAAAAGAAAAATTTGCAGGAGAGTGTAAAAGAGTCAAAATTCATTTCATTATCCATAGATGAAGTTAGTGCAGTAGATAACACTACTTGGGTCTATATGCATGTGTATATAGTAAAAGAACATGTCCGTCGAGCTCATCTACTCGATGTTCATAAAATGAGGGGCAATTCAACAACGGAAAATTTATATTTGGAAGTTAAAAAATCTTTGAATGAAATTGCTGGTATGGATGACTTGACAATTGCCAAGAAGTTGGTGTGTGTTGGAGTTGATGGAGCTATAGTAATGCAAGGTCAAAGGACCGATCTTTGCACAAGATTACAAACTAGTATTGCACCATAGATGGTTGATATTCATTGCATGGCCCATTGAATGAATTTAGCATATAGAATTGTAAGAAATTTCCCTATAGTGTCAAAAGTTGAAGATCTGGTCCATGAGCTCCACTCATACTTCTGCCGAAATCTTAAACATTTTACAGAATTTAAGATTTTTGCTGAGGGAGTAACAACACAAAACAAGCTTCTCATGGATCTTGAGACCATATGGATCTCCTTGCATGGACCAGAAGAATGATTTCTAGAAGAATATCAATCCTTGATCGGACTAATGTATGAGAAATGCCTCACAGTAGACAAAGCTCCTCATCTCTTACATAAGTTAAGTGATATAAAGACTCTGTTAACTTTAGCTAGTCTTCTCCCCATGTTGGATTCAATGAAAAAACTTGTTAAGAAAGCCCAAGATAGAAATATGTATATCAATGAGTATAACACTCTAAGTAAAATGACATGCTTAGGCTTGGATAGTCTATATTTAGATCTTACAGGGTGAAGCCCAATTTTTTCTAGGTGGCAGATAATTATAGATTTGAATCATGCTAAATTTTTTTTACATTTGAATGTAAAAAATGAGTTATGTGTCTTTGTAAAAGGATTTCAGATACCAATGCACCAATCTAAGACGGGAAAGTGAGCCATATCACTACCAGTTAAAAAGGAAGATTTTGACAGAATTGTTAAATCTATTAGTGATAATTTGAATTCTATTGCATATGAAATTTCAACTAAGATTCATGAAAGATTCCCTCGAGAAGAAATACTTGAAGCCATGGGTTGTGTGTATCTTCAATTTTGGCATTCAATTGGAGATAATCCAAATAACACAAAGGCGTTTCATTAAAAACTAGAGGAATTGATATTGACATTTTCAAAAGATGCATATTGCAATGGATATCCAATAGAAGGAATTTTAAATTCAAATCATCTTAAAAAACAATGTAAACGCTTTTCATTGTGTATGAAATAACAATTGGTTGACTTGGAGAATCCATTTGAACCTAGATCAATCACAAGGCTTTGGAAAATGATAGATCAGAGCGAAGTATTGCATATTGCAATACCAGAATATTTCAAACTTACTAATTTATGTCAAACAATGATATTGGGGTCGGTGGAAGATGAGAGAGTTTTTAGTGCATTAGGGATTTTGAAATCAAAGATCAGAAACAAATTAGACAAAAATTTGGAGACTTGCTTGAGGTTGTTTGTAACTCAGTATAATGCTAGAGATTTTCCAAATGATAGGACACTAGCAATCTAGAATTCTATGCGTGAAAGATGAGGGTTGTGCAACACATTAAAAATTGGTGGTGCTATTGCTAGTGCTAAGACAAATGATGGATCATAGACTCAGAGTCAACGTGAAGATGAAGAAATTTTTGAATACCAGATTTAGAATGAAGATGGACTTGTTAGTACTAGTTAGTTTCCAGATCTTGAGTCCATTTGGTTTATATAATCCTTAGACTGAGTCACTGAAGTGAATTAGTAGTCAATTTACAGGTATTTATACTATAGTTCTTGATTCATATTACAATTTGTAATATTATAGTTGTCATTGATGATTTTTGATATTGTATTCCTTGAATTTGTCAATCAGAACAGATACTTATTTCATATTTTTAATTGTGAATTTGAATTATTAGTAAACAATTGAATTATTAGTAAACTGGTTCCACATTATGTTGAACATGAAATGCAGCAATTTGTGTCACAAGATCTATAAAATTATTCATATTGCATAACTGTTAGAACCTTTCTACTGTTCTACATTAAATGCTTAACATGATGTTCATGGCGATTAGGATTTTGTGTTTGTTTTTTTGTCTTAGTTGGCTAGTAAACCGAAGTTGTCGGGTGTTGAAAATATGAGTTGTCCTCTCTTTATTTGTCCATGTCAATGTCAAGTGTGGTCAAACAGTTGGTTAGACAATGAGACATGTTTAATGTTTCATCTCTAACTTGCAGATAAATTCCATGTTTAACAATTTAAGTGGCAAGTTAGCGAGTGTTGGTTTGAGTTTAAATCATGAGGTCTCTAGTTTTTTGGGTGTTAGCATTTTATGTTAGTGAGCTAGAGATTGTTAATGAAATTTCTTTGGTCGTGAGGTCTCGAGTTGGCTTGATGCCATGCATTATAGCCATGAGAGTTAGCGAGTAAGTCATTAATGGTCTGTGTGCCACTGCTCGTGCCTGTTTATGAAGGTAATTAACATAAAACATCAATTTTTGTTGGTACTCACCGGGTCACTGCAGTCAAGAGATAAATAGTTTGAGATTTTATGGTTATCGCTATCTCACAGGTTCTTTATCATCAAGTCAGTTTAAGTCACGAGCTTGCGAGTCTTGGGAGATTTTAGTTGTTGCTACCTCGCAAGATGTTTTGCACTTGACCATTTTATGTTGCAAGGTTGCGTCTGGGTGTGATTTTATGCTATCGCAAGGTCGCGGGGTGTTCACTATTAAGTCATTTTAATTTGTGATCATGAAATGTGGTTGGTATCGTAGCTTTGTTGGTTTCATCACTTGTTTGCAAGTTTTGAAGTTGTTTAGCATTTTATGTTGTGATCTAGCATCAGGTAAGTTTTGGTTTGATTTTGTGTTCATTGCATGCTTGCGGGTTTGTAAGTCTTAAGTCAAAAAGTGTTGCGAGCATGTGATGGCGGTTAAGTGTCTTGTTGTTGTGGGCTCGCAAGGGTTTAAGTCAAGTTAAGTTTTGAGTTGCGAGCTTGCAATGAAATAAGTTGTTTTGTTAGATTTGCAGTGGTCGCCAGCTCGCAGGTAAAGAAAGAATATTACAAACGCTATTGCAAGGTTGCGACTGAAGGGATTGATGAAGATCAACAACTATCACTCACTCACAAGATTATTTGAGGATTTGTAAAATGGGTTGTGAGCTTGCAAATAAGAGGATTTGGTAGCATTGTCGCTAACTCACTGGTTAGGTGGTTACTTTCCAAATTGTTATAACCGGTTGCTAGGCAATCAGGGATTGACACGTGGACTTGTTTGTTGGGTTTTGTAAAAGTTTTGAATGGCAATTAAATAGAAGGGCACGAATTCAAATTTTTCTCATGTACTTTAGTTTTGAATTAATGAATAATGCCACAGTAGCTAGTTCATGCAAGTGTGTCAATTAATAAGAGAAGTGACAGTGCCCAAATACCATAAATTGCATGATCAAGCCGAGATTTTGTATAATTGCATTCTATGATTCTATCTTTGAGGTAATCCAGTGAATTGAGATTTGCAACAACGTTGGAGAATTCATAGTGTTGGGTGTGGAACAATTTCAGAAAATTGGTTAATTTTTTCTCTTGTAGCTAAAATGCGCAAGGTGACGAGTGGAACTGGAGGTTACAAGCCCAAGGCCATGACAAGTGGAGGTTCCAAGCCCAAGGCCACTGAGGAAAATAAGGATAAGAAATACAAAGAATAATTTGTAGATTTGTTGCCAGGGACTTCCACTACTTTGAATACAAATGATTTGGCATGGAAAGATTTATGGAGCCAATGCAGAAACCCGATCATGCTTCATATGACTGGTATTACTCTGTTTCATTATTTATGGAATAATAGGGTTAAGGGTGTCCTGATGTCAAACCCTTGGGATTTAAATATGGAAAAGTTAATTGTACCAGATGTGTATGTTGATGTGGATTTGATCAAAGAGTTGGCCAAATGCTATTGCCCAGTCTTTAGGGTAATCAGAAGAAAGAACCAATTTGCCCTAGTTTCAATTAACAGAGATAGCTTCATTGAAGCTTTCCAGATTACTGGTGCTACATGTACAGATATAGATTTGGAGCAGATTGCAGAGGATTATGACAAATACAAAGGTGTTATCAAGAAGCATGCAATGCCTAGATACATGCGTAGGGTGAATAGGAAACCAGTTATAATTCCGGATAGTATCAAGCCACCATTTGACATCACACCTTTCCACCATTATATGCATTGTACAATCTATGGATTATGCAGAGTTTTGGGTTTTGATGGAGATTCAACAGTGTCAGCTGAATTACTGATGATGGCTATGGAAATTCAACACCTAGATGTTAACAAAGATTATGATTATGTGGGCTATGTGGTTGAACACATTCATAATGCTGTAGTTGAAATTTAGAGTGGTGCACCCGGCCCTACATTTAAGCATTATTCATTGTTGATGCATTTAATCTTGTTCTATAATGTTGAGTTCATGGATAAAGAATTGGAGCTTTTCAAAGAAGAATTTGGTGTCTTAATGCCAATACAAAGATGGACCTAGGTTTGGGATAGTAGTTCTCCCCATTCTTATTTCCTTTTCTTTGAAAATTGGATTGTTTTGCTAATTATGGAAATGCGAGGAATAAATAGGGAAAGATTGTCAATTAATGTTAGGAGAGTTTTGAGACCTTACCAGTATGTTCCAAATTGGTTTATTTCACATAACTGGGAGGACTTTTTATTTTTTGATAACTTTACTATGATTAGAGTCTATGGGTGTCCTCAGCCTCCCCATATTTTACCAAAATTTGTCTCAATTAGGATTGCTTTTATGGAGTTTATTTGGCAGTTGAACCTAGTTGAAAACAAATACCTTGAGAAACATAGGAAGGGTTCTTTTATTCCTAGGCTTTAGGTTGTGTCTGATTTTACCATTGGTAGGAATTCCTTTGATGAAGTAAATAATTTCCTTAAATAGTATAGGTTGGTTAATGATGTGTTTAGATTTTGTGATCCTGAACAATTTATTAAACATGCATTGCAAAAAATGACACCTTGGGCCACAATAAAGGACCATGAACCATTGGATGATGAAGATGTGGTTAGAAATTTGCTGAGAAAAGAGAAAGTACAAGAAAGGAGAAGAAAATGGAAAAATATGATGAGAGTTGAAGCAGAATTGAAGGTTGTTGACCCTAGTTTCTCAAGTTTTTACCCTGATAACCTGTACTTGGAGAGGATTAACATAATGTTGAGTTTATATGAAACTCTGATGGAACAAATGCCTCAAATTCCAAAAGTGGCTGGTTAGCAGCAAGATCCCCAAGATGAACAATCTTCACATGGCAAGAGGCCACTTATTGTCTCTACTGATGATGTAGAGAGTGGGGATGAAGTTCAATCTACCCGAGTGCCACCTACAAAGAAACAAAAAACCAAAGAGGTCGGTGCAATTGTGAGGAGAGACCCTGCTAGAGCAATTGTTACAGAACAAGGACACTACTTCCATCAAATAAGGACACATCTCAGAGAAGCAGGGCAGAATGAAGAACAGGGAGAAACAAATGAAGCCCTTGCTCAAGGCTTTGATGAGTGTGTGATTTTTTCAAATGAGTTCATGAAGGATGATAAATTTATTAAGTCAAATGAATTTAAAAGTTTTTTGACAAGGTTGAAACAAAATCAATTAAGACAAAGTCTGATCATAGAGGAAGGAAATGTAGAAAAGAAAGAGGAGATTGTCAAGGCATTGCAAGAATATGATCTTCATAGGGAGCAAATAACTATGGAATAGGCAAGACAATTGATTAAGAGTACTGGTATGATTATGATGCCTGACTGGGGTATCTAGTCTATTTTTATTATTGATCAGATTAGGAACTAAGAGGACCCAATGTTTAAAATTGAATTTGAAATTGGAGATGAAATAAGAGGACCAGGATTTAATCCTAAGCCAAAGACACTTGCTGCTTGGTCTTTGGCCCCTTCCACTTAAAATCCCCACCTTCTAAATATCCAAGTAGAAAAGAAAGCTGACAAAATGATCTGGAATTTGTAGAACACAAGTGACACGAAGATTGCATCATTTTTTACTCAAGTTTCTTTCATGAATTCATCAAAAACAAAGGATTTGTCAAGAAGATACACAGAAACATATAACCAATTGATTACATTATCTAAAAAATATGAAGAGACAATAATGAAGAAGGGTGCTCTGGAGGAAGAGTTAGTGGAGTTGAAAGAAAAAATTGCAAATGAGCCCCCTCCAATACAGATTACAAAACAAGTACAAGAAATATCAGTTGACGTGATAGCAAAAATGGAGGGATACACAGAGAAAATTGAAAATCTTGAAAAGGAACAAAATGTCAAGGCTATCTTTGTTGTGTCAGGAATTCTAGAACACAGGATTAATGTATTGAAAGGAAAATTGATGGTAGTGCATGATTTGCACATTTCTTTGAAAGAGGCAAGTAAAACATCCTTTGCGGCTGTCACTTTTCTTGGACCTTTGTTCAATGCTTGGTCAAGAGGAAGCAGATTAATGGATAAGCTAGATACTACAATACTGCATAGTGACAAGTTCCCTCCCAAGATTAGTGACACTAAAGACATGGTGGAGGTAATGAATGCAGCTTATGCATTTTTCACAGGGAAGGATGTGCTTATAAATGAAAAACTCCAGACATTTGGGGAGGGTTAGAGTAAATTGGTGCCTTCAATTTATGGTAGTAATGGAGAATTGAAATAAGTTTTTGATTGGACCAGTGAATTTGATTTGATTTTGGAGGAAGAAGAAATAATCAAGCATATAGATGATCAAGTTGATGCTAATTTCCTTAACGGTATGCTTGATTCATTGTTCAAGGTTGAGGTTGACCATGCAAAGTTTATTGTTGAGGCCAGAGTAGTTATAGATGCCAGATGGATAGATTTAGTTGCAAAGTTGGAAGAGGTAAAGGCATTCAGTTGGCCAACAGACAAATAGATGGACAAGTGGCAAGCCATGCTAAAGCAAAAGAAGAAATGTTAGGTTGCTACCCAAGATTCCTCAAAGTAATTCTAAGCTTGTTGCATCATCATCTTAATAAAAGGATTTCAAGATTAATTTGAGTGGGATGGCCACTTTTTTTAATCGGTAGAGAGGGATGGCCAATTGGCCACTTTTATTGATGTTGAAAACTCTGATATAGTTATAATAGTTCAACTGTTCAAGAATATGATAAGTGCATAGTTGAATCACATTTTGAATTTACTTCTTGATATCATTATGAATATAATATCAATATCATTTGTAGTTTGAGATCTTCACATAATTGTCTTTGTGTTGAATTTATGTTTTCACTGTGAATTGAATGGTCAAGGGTTATTCAATTTACGTGTCTGCAAGGAAGATTATGGAATTGTTCTAGGATTTATTTTAAGGAAAGAATTAAAGTTCTTGGGGCAGTTTCAATGAAATCATTTTTTTAAATACAAATCTGATGATTATATCATTTGTATGAATCTGGGTTGTGTATGTAATGGCATATTCATTCCTGTTTATTTGCAAATGAATCTTATTGAAGTTTATTATCAAGTTGTCTTTGAATTGTAAGTGACTCTATGCCCTAGGATAAGGCACTGGTCTGTTGTCTTGATGTTGTCTTGGTGAAGTGACCTTCCAATTATAATAGTTGATTCATTGTGGGTGGATATGTTTTCTTGTTTGCCTTTTATTATGAAAGTGTGATTTTTCTATAACATCTATCATGGAATTGGATCCTCAAAAGATATTCCCTTTAATTGAGTTGCATGCATGTTTTACTAATTATGTTGTATTCCTATCTATTGTGGTGTTTGATACTTTCATTCTTAATACTCTTCTGATTTTATATGCTATGGATGTTTATGTAATATATATGGAGGTTTTCTATGACTATCATGTACATGTTTTCCCTCCTCCATAAAGTTGGAATTTCCTCATACTTATAATCAACATGTATCTCGACCTTTGTATCCTTGCCATTATATGTCTATATATGAATATAAATTATATATATATTCCATTGTGAACATTCAAGATTTCCCATATCTTATCCATCGGTATGTTCAACAAGTTTTCTAGGACCTCAAAACCCTCTTCCCTTAAGTAATCTTCCCACCAATTACAATGAGGTGAATCCTTAATATGATTCCACACTAGCATAAATTTTGTATTCCTGGGCATAATAGGAAGCACTAAATGAAAAATTGCATACACCATAACAATGCAACAAATGAAAAAACTCATGATTTTGCTCATTTGAAAGAGAGAGAATTGTACATCGGAGAGAAATAGATTAGAATTTAATTTCTAGTGAATAAAATTACTACTTTCATCACAAAATAAATTTATATATAACTCCTTCAAGAACCTACACAAAGCTTGACACTAAATGCTTTTCATTTGCTCTATAAATGACTATACAAATTGCTCCCTTCACCTAGAGTCTAGAATCACTACTGGAACCAAAAAAGGAACCCCAAAGGCATTAGAATGTAGGAACCCTCAAGAGACCCCCCCAAAAGGAACCCTTCTAATGACCTTGATTTCCATTTTTATAGAAGAAAAGGGAGCAACAAGCTTCAGGCCAAGAGGCACATGTCAACAAACTATTTACTCTCAGCAATTAGGCCTAAAAGGCCACATGCAAAATTTTGTTACAAAAATATTCTTTATCCATGCGCTGGTCATGAATCAAAATTTTCAACTGAAAATTGGTAGAAGCAAAATTGCTTGAGCCATGCCATTATCACCTTGATGCCTTCAAATGGAATGTGAGATGTTATGTTCTCTCTAATAGATTGTTTCCCTTCTCAGAAGGGATACTGGGACCTAGCAAGAAGTAAAGTCACCCCTAAAATAGAGGAGGAGCTTTAGCCTTCATGCCCATGAACAAAGAAAATGGAAAGAGGAGCTTGAGCCTTCATGCCCATGATCAGGGAAAGTGGAAAGATGAGCTTTAGGGTAAATGTAATATGTTGGGGAGGGGTCACAGCTTCCATGTCATCACAAAGATGATTGGCTGCCACTCCCCACCCAAATAAATCCTTCTTTCATTCATCTGTGGGCTCCTTCTTCAAACCCCTTGCCATCCTGTGGTAGAGTAGAAGCAGAGGATGTGCCATGCATGGTGGCCTTTCTTGATAAGAAAAGGCTTTCATCTCCCCTCTGGCAATTCTTATCACTTTCACAACCCCTCTGACAATAAACACATGGGAGAAAAAAAAAACACCCATCCGGTATCACAGAGCACACAACAACTCCATGCACGATCCTGCTCAAACATCATCTTCCTTTCTGAGGAAAAAACCACTCTCAGAAAATGAAAAAGGTTTCTTTTCTCTTCTACCAATTACGTCACCACTCCATTGTATTTATAAATTTTTAACACTTCATCTGGTGATGCTTATTCACGTGAAAAAAACATCATTTTGGTGCTTTTCAACATGACTCTAGACTCTAGAAGTCATCCATATTAAATCCACTGCATCTTGCTAAGGCTCATCTTATGTGGATGATTTTGTTCTGATTTCATTCCTCCTTGATTGTACATATTCTGCTTCAGAATCCTTGACAACAAGCAACCTCTGATTTCTCAGAGAAATCTGTGATCTCCCATCTCTAACTCAAAAGCTATCCAATCCTTTTATGCCTCTGAAACCATCGTCCTTTCTTGTCTAATCAACCTTGACTCTGAAGAAACCTTCAATCCAGTCCCTCGGGAATGAGTCGACATCCAAGCCTTAAATTCCTCGTACATATTAGCTTGCCACCACAGTTGTTGCTAGCTCTCATGTTTGTTTAATGTTAGCATTTTTAGGTTGCAAGCTAGCGACTAGATAGTTTGTTGTTAAGTTTTATGGTTATTACCAACTTGTGAGGTTAAATATTTGAAGACGTGATCAAGCCGTGAGCTGACAACAAGTTGGTTTGGGTTTACATCGCAAGGTCTCTAGCTTTTTGGGTGTTAGCGAGCTGGAGATTGTTAATGAAATTGCTTTGGTCATGAGGTCTCGAGTTGGTCTGATGTCATACATTATAGCCATGAGAGTTAGCGAGTAACTCATTTCATACAGTTGTCGCCTGCTCTCATGTTTGTTTAATGTTAGCATTTTTAGGTCGTGAGCTAGCAACTAGACAATTTGTGGTTATGGCCAGCTTTCGAAGTTAAATGTCTAAAGACCTGATCAAGCTAAGAGCTTGTGAGTGAAGTGCTAGCGGTTAAGAGATAAACAGTTTTATGTTGGTGAGTATGTGACAAGGGTTAAAGTTACCACTATATCCAAGTCATTGTGGTGACGAGGAATTGACATTTTGTGGTCGAGAATTGGTGAGTGGCGGCTCAGTTGCCCTCAGTCTCTAGATCTCGAGGTTATGAAGGCTTAGCATTTTTAGCTTGTGAGCTGGAGATAGAGTCGTAAGGGCCTTTCACTAGGTCGCGATATTTTCTAATGGGCGGTCTTTCAAGTAGAGGGTTGACAACTATGTGCCACGTGTTTTAATGACTTGATGGGGACTACTGAGGTACCAATATATTTTTTTTACATTTTGGAAAAAGGTTGAAATCGCCAATATTTTTTTTTATGGTTTGAAAATAGGTTGAAATCGCCAATATTTTTTTTTTATGGTTTGAAAATAGGTTGAAATCACCAATTTTTTTTTTAATGGTTTGAAAATAGGTTGAAATCACCAATATTTTTTTTACTGGTTTGAAAATAGGTTGAAATCGCCAATGCAAATATTTTTTCTGATTTTAAAAACATTACAATTCGCCCATGCAAATATTTTTCTGGTTTTAAAAACATTACAATTTGCCAGGATTTTTCACAAACTTTGAGTGATCATGAATGATTCGCCAATGGAGATTTTTTTTTTTTTTCCGTAAACCGCAAAATTTCGCTAGTAAAATTAAAATTTTCCTCAACAATTATACACCTTGTTCGAGGGGGGGGTTTCTTAAATTTTTCCCTGTAAAGGATCAATTTCATTAAATGGGAAGAGTAATGCGGACAATGTCTTTTGGGTTGAAGGACTAAAACATAACCTCTTGAGTGTTGGACAACTTAATGAAAAGGGATATCTACTTGAATTCAAAAGTGGAGTGTGCAGGATTCTTGGAAATAATGGAGAATTGATTGCTACTGGGAAGTAGACTAGAGGTAATCTATTTCATTTCAATACTAATGTAAATGATTTTTGGTGGCGAATATTGAAGACAACAGTTTTTGGCACAAGAGATTTTGTCATGTCAATTTTGACAATTTGATTAAAGTTAGTAAGTCAAGTATTGTTAGAGGTTTGCCCCAGCTTGTGAAACTAGCCAATGTGTTATGCAAGGATTGTCAGATGGGTAAGATGACCTCTATTTCCTTTAAGAGTAAGTCTTTCTCTTCAGAGAATATTCTTGACTTGGTTCATACTGATCTTTGTGGTCCTATGAGGACTAAGAGCTATTTTGGTGATAAGTATTTTATGATCTTTACTGATGATTATTCCAAAATGATGTTGGTAACTTTTTTGAGAGAAAAGTCTGAGGCATTCAGTAAGTTTAAAGCATTTAAAGCTCTTGTTGAGAAAGATATCGGGAAGAATTTAAAATGCTTGAGATATGACCGGGGAGGTGAATTTACTTCTAATGAGTTTGTGAAGTTTTGTGATGATCAAGGAATTAAGAGGCAGATGTCAGCTCCTAGAACTCCACAAAAGAATGGGATAGCAAAGAGAACAAATAGAACAGTTGTTGAAGCTATTAGAACCATGATAATTCAAGGTGAAGTACCGAAGATGTTTTGGAGAGAAGAAGTCAACACTATTGTTTATACTTTGAATTGGGTACTTCTCAAAAAAGGTAATAATAAAACACCTTATGAATTATGGCATGGAAAGACTCCTAGTGTAAGTTATTTCAATATTTTTGGGAGTAAATGTTATATTAAGAGAGATGATTACACTAAAAGGTTTGATGCTAAGTGTGATGAAGGCATTTTTCTTGGTTACTCTACAAAGAGTACGACATTTATAACAAGAGAACTAAGAAGATCATTGAGAGTGATAATGTGAAGATAGATGAACTCATAGAGAAATATGGTGAGTCTAGTAGATATGAGCCTAAGAAATATGAAGAACGACTTGTGTTTATAGAACCAGAAGTGCAGAAGACTGATGAGCAAAATGTTGTAGAAATAGGTGCTCAACTAATAAATGCAGAGAGCAATGAAGAAGATGAAGAACATGAAGCAAGAAGCACAACACTAAAATTGGTTATTCCAAGGTATGTTAGGTTAAATCACTCAAAAGAACAAATAATTGGAGATAAGCATGCTGGAGTACAAACAAGGAGGAAAATAAGAGAAAATTCCTGTTTGATTTCTACTATTGAGCCAAAAACAATAAGAGAGGCATTAAAGGATGATGTCTGGATTAGTGCAATGAATAAGGAATTGGATCAAATAGAGAAGAACAAGACATGGACACTTGTTCCCAAATCAGAAGACAAAAATGTGATTGGAACTAAATGGGTCTTTAGAAACAAGTTAAATGAAGAAGGCAAGGTTGTGAGAAATAAAGCAAAATTGTTTTGCAAAGGTTATGTACAAGAAGAAGGAGAAGATTATGGTGAAACCTTTTCTCCTATGGAAAGATTGGAAGGAGTAAGAATGCTAATTTCTTATGCTGCATTTAAAGGATTTAAAGTCTATCAAATGGATGTTAAATTAACTTTTCTCAATGGCATCCTTGAAGAGGAAGTATACATAGAACAACCAGATGGGTTTGCTTTTTTTGAAGACAAAGATATTGTTTATAAACTACATAAGGCACTATATGGGTTGAATCAAGCACCAAGAGCATGGTTTGAAAGGTTGCATGCACACCAGATCAAGATAGGATTCTAGCGTACCAGTGAGGACAGTAACATATATCTAAAGATTGATGGAGAGAAAGTATTGATAACTGAAGTATTTGTGGATGACATTATCTTTGGTGGTAATGATGACTTATGCATGGATTTTTCTAAGGAGATGAAAAAGGAATTTGAGATTTCTCTTATTGGAGAAATTAAATTCCTCATTGGATTACAATTCTAACAATTGGATGGTGGATGTTTTATCTGTCAGAGTAAGTATGTCAAACAGCTGTTGAGAACATTTGGCATGGAGGATTGTAAACTAGTTGGTACTCTGATGGTGATAGGCTACAAATTGTCTAAACAAGATGATTCACCATCTGTTGATGAGAAACAATACAAGTCTATGATTGGTAAATTGCATCATGTCATTCATAACAGACTGAATATTGCACATGTTGTTGGATTGGTTGCTAGATTTCAAAAGGATCCCAAGGAGACTCACTTGGTATTAGTGAAAAGGATATTCTAGTACCTGAAAGGCTTAATAAATTATGGTTTATGGTATCCTTATAAAGGAAATTTTTCTTTGAATGTATTTACTGATATAGATTAGGTAGGAAATGTAGATGACCAAAAAAGCACTACCGGTGGAGTTTTTCTTCTTGGAGGTAGATTGGTTGCTTGGAAAAGTAAGAAGCAAACTTGTGTTTCTCAGTCAACAGCAGAGGCAGAGTATGTTGCAACAACAATGAATTTCACATATGCAATTTGGATCAGACATGTGCTTGAAGGATTCAGATTTGATATGTCTGAACCATGAACTATTTACTGTGATAATACTAGTGAAATTAATATTTTGAAAAATATTGTGCTACATGCAAGAACTAAGCACATAGAATTGAAATATCATTTTCTAAGGGAAAGAGTTAAAAAAGAAGAAGTCTGCATGGAGTATGTGACAAACAAAGACTAGCTAGTAGACATTTTCACAAATCCATTACCGAAGACAACATTTGAGTATCTCACAAGAAAATTAGGGGTCAAACCCCTCCTCAGACAAAACTAGAATGCAGGATGCATGAATCCAGTGGGCTTCATGACTATTTTTTACATTGGATTGATGGGATGTAGGATACTCCATAGGGGGAGCAACTTAGATGAGTTTGTAGACATGTTGAAGATAGAAGAAACATATTTGATGATTTGTGATTCTTATGCACCTTTGGCATTATTTTTAAAGGGGGAGAAGAAATATGATTAGTCAAGAGAAGACATATGATTAGGAGGAGAAGATGTGTAATTGAAGATAGAGTGTAACCAATAGATGAGGTGCAATAGAGAAGAGTAGAGTTGCATAGGTCCAGAACAAAGCGGAACAATATGAGTTGAGCATGTTGATATTTAGTGTTGCTATCAATGCCAAAGGGGGAGATTGTTGTCATGTTTGGCATAAATGATGAAGATGAGATGATGATGAATGATTGTATCGGTAGAGGAAAGATAACATGATCAGTTATTTGTGTTGTCATTGATTGCAACCAGGGTCAACTGATGTTTAATGATGTTTATAATTGGTTTTCGATGATTGTCTTATTAGCTAAATGATTTGGTCTACCAGAGTAAGAGTTTGACAGTTTGACAGATTTTACCGGCAAGACTGTGAATTAGGACCTTAACGAGCAAAGCAGATAAGTTTTGATGGAATCGAGTGCTTGGCGATGTTTGGTGACTTGTGGTTTGAAACATAAGCTCTTATGATGGATTTGAGTATGTAAATGGAACCACATCCTATGATGGTTACTGGAAGGCATGTTTTGAATTTCTGATGAAGTTTTTCTAGGGTTTAAGAAAGGTTTAAGGACCGGTAAAGAATTCTCTTAACCGGTAATGATTTTTGGTTTGGCAGTGATCTACATCAAGTTCACATATTGATGATAACATGACACAAACCATGTGATTTGTTTGAAAGATTTTTTGGTGCATTTGGAGAACGAATTTCTTGGGAATGTGCAAAGTGCTTAGTAGAATGTGCTAAGGGTTTGACTTTCTACCAAATCAACATGTTGTGATGATTTATGATCATTCAATGGCTGATATTGATTTATAGTTGATTGTAATAATCCATATGATGATCTGTAATGAGTTGTAAAGATCTGTGATGATCTATGTTGTAATTCTTAGAGTTTTGATGCCGACCTAGTTGTAAAAGTTATTTATGTCGGTAAGGTTGATGTTTTGAAGTGTCGGTGATTTTGAGAAGTGTGTGAAGTCAAACCAGGGTGTGTGAGAAGTTTTGCCAGAGTGATCTAGACTTAGAACTTAATTAGATCTGATCAAGCAAGCATTTGAGTGCTATACACAGATCATTCACTATTATTCTCTAACAATTACAATAGCTAAAATCCCTTTACTGGGTAGGTCCTAACATGCCTCATATTGTAAAATCCCTTAACAGGGTGACTCAATATCTGAGTTTTAAATCCTCTTGCGAGGTTGATACTAATAGATCAAAGCTTCTAATAGGGTTGAGGTAAATCCCTTAACTGGCTGACTCCTAACAGGGTCTTCTCCTAACAGGTCATCATTGTCAGCTTCTAACCGGGCTTGGCTCCTAATAGTGCGCATTGCAAAAGAGTACAAAATATTTATGGGTACCAATTCCCACCATGGTTTTTCCCTATTTGGGTTTCCACATGAAAATCATGGTGTTCATGTGTGGAATTCTTTTCTTGTGATGTTCATGTTTTATTTTTGATTACCGGTTAAGACAGTTTATGTTTGTTTATCAGAGATCTTAAAGTGGTTACCGATATTAATGATTATATGGTTGATGAAGCATTTTGACTAGTTAATAAGTTGGTAATAGTGTTTGTTGATCTGATATTGAATTGATGGCTAATCTGATTAATAATTTTGCATAAGAGGAAATGATTATCTAGATTTGTTAAGGAAATCTATTATGAAGAATTGGTTTAAGTATTGAATGTTTTTAGATTTGAGATAAGTCTGTTTTGGTGTTGATAGTATTAACCAGATCCTCCAAGATTAACAAAAACAACAACTCTAATAACAGAACCATGTATGGAAGACATCAAAATAGATACTAAAGGACCAACGCAAGATGATATGATGACTGGACAAGATCTCACAACAAAAGAAAATACAAGTGCTAAGAGAGTAAAACATCTCAATCGAGGTATAAGAGGTCGTGTCATTATAGAACATCATCATGATTAAGTATGTGTGATGCAAGAAACTCTTCACCCAAAGAAATTTGATTGACATCCAACTGACTAGGAATCCCAAGTGCTACCACAGCTAGAATGGACTAATAATGAAAATACCCTGACAAAATGTTTGGGTGAGGAGATTGAAATCCCCTAGACTATCTATATAGTGGGATTCACTATAGAGTTGGATAGGATAACATCTCTTGAAGAAAGAAACACAGAATGTGAACATGTTTAGGCAATATTTCTCAAAAACATGATACCCGATAATGTGAAATAATATGTGAACAACAGAAAGCAATGGGAAGAAAAGATAAGTTCAGAAAATTCTATACTTTCAACCCCAAATGCTTGGATTGCTACTACAGAGGAAAATGATATTTGCGAAATACCATTACCAACCACACCTTAACGGTTATAAAATATACGAAATGAATAACCATTGGCAAAATGCTACAAAATCATGAGGGAGATCCACTCCCCAGACCTATGAACAACATACACCTAAAAAGATATTACATCTAAGGGATAGGATCATTTAAATTTTCAAGTACTGCATTTGCATATTTCTTTACTGCATTCATCGCACCTCTCTATTTCAGAGTGCATCATAGTTGCATTTCATATTGCACAACATCTAGCTACATATCATTATTGGTTTCACATATAGTTGCATCAACAAACAAGGCAGTTGTTTGAGTCATTCACTTGGCTGCACTGAAAGGAGCGAAGGTTGTCTCATTTCCTAGATACTTGTTTATGAAGCCTTTAGGAGGTCTTTAGTCATTTATCTTCAATATCACCTTGTGATTGAGCTTTATCCATGGTTGAGTAGAGGTTTCATTGTTGAGCCTTGTTACCCAAAATCTATCCATTTCTATATCTCAAACATTAATCAATAGCTCTAAGTCATTACAGATACCTAGTTGGTCATGTGACTAGTGAAAAATCCAAAATTCTACTTCAATGCCACTATAATTGTCATACCCAAGTAGGTTTCATTGCTTACAAGTCAAGGAAAGAAAACAAAAAAATAAAAGTTATGCCAAATATCCATCTCAAGGAAAAATAATACAGATATATAATTGAAATATCATACAAAAATGTGCAATAAATCTTGACTAAGGGAACATGTGAACAACTCCATCAAGGCTATGGGCGCCTGTTGGCAATGGAGAAATATTTGAGAGATTACAGTGTATAACCTCGTCAGAGCCCTAAAAGCTTGCTGGCAGCAAGGCTCTATCCAAGATGCTTTTGAAGTTAGAATAACTCACATAGCTAGCCACATAGGATTCCAAGGGTCTATAATGGTTACAAGGGTCAGAATAAACTCAAGTGCACACACATGGGCAAAAGGGGATCAAAGTTTCAAGAACTAATGGAGAATTTTTCCATGCCTCCATTCATAAATATTGATTGCATAGTATGTTAAGATTAGATGATCTAAAGTCTTCTGAGAACAGATTGAGCTCCTATCTCTGAAATGTTTCACACCTTTAATTCAATTAGTGCATTTCAGAATGAAAGACACATACAATCACCCTTGTTCGAATAGGAACTGCATCTTCATCTTGCATCTTGCATTAGCATAACTCATATAAAAAATTCATTGTCTCCATATGCATCATCATGTTATCATCATAGGTCTGCATACTTTGGGGCATAACATAAAAATTTAAAAAATAAATAAATAAATAAAAATCCTAAAAATTGGATAAAGTCCTAAAAAACCCTAAAAATCGGAAAATGATCCTGAACAAAATCAATCAAAAACATTCAAATAAAATCTTCAAAATCCAAAAACATTTGCAAAACACAAAAACTTCAAAAAAAATTGTAAAATCCTGAAAAAATCTTAAAAAATAGAAAAAGATCTTGAACAAATACCAAAAAAATTTAAAAAAACCAAAATAAAAAACATTCAAAAATGATCCACAAAACCCTAAACATAAAAAAACTCAAAAACAAATTTGCAATAAAATGTCTTGTGAGAAAAAAATACCCTAGCAGATATCTAGCAAACACTTCTCACGAAGTTCAACAAAGGCTATGACTATCTTATCAAACATCTGCAACCAACCTGATCAAGTCTCATCAATCACTGATATCCACATCAACATGATCATTAACATGTCTTAGACAGAATCATATACACTCAAAACCAAACAGATCAGTCTTAAACAGGGTCCAAAACTTCTAAAACCATACATTATCAACCATCACATCAAACAAATCAAAGAAAAGGCACAATCAGTTTAGCTATCGAATTTTGTCTAATTTGGTTTTTATTTTTTATCAATTGGCGAAGATCATGTTTTTATGCTACTCAAGGATGTCCAAAAGTGACTAGAGGAGCCATGATGGGCATGATCCTTTAATTTGTTTGCTGTTTTGTGTTGTGAACCAATGAATTTTTGGGGCAATTTCTCTAGTGGGTGTCTGTGATAGGAGCATTCAGCCTGTGAATGCCACACATACCTTGACCCCTAGTGAAATTCCCAGAATGGAGGGTTCATTCATTGTCTGCTACGCGTTTGTTTCTTGCAATGAGATATCTATACATTCTGGTTCCTTATACCTTGGTGTACTTAGCTTCATTGTTACATAATAAGGCTCAATGATGATAATGTATTACACTATGAATAAAGGCAAAGAAGAATACTCATCACTATCATTCCTATCACATCATTTCAATTTTGATATCAAGTTAACATTATTGATTCATCATTTTCTCTTATCTATCTTTCTTACTAACACTTCTTCTAACTCAAGAGGAGCTATCAACAATGTATTTTTTCACAACAAAAACATTCATGTAAGTTGTATATCATTTTAAGTTTGTTAGTTAGATTGCATTTAAATGTGTGTTACTTATATTCACTTGCATTATTACTCAAGTTTAATCACATCTACATGTCAATTCATTAGATTCATTTAGATAAATATCATATCATTTTAGACTCATTTTCATATAAAAGCATTAGTTACACAACCATATCATCACATTGCATAAAATAGAATGCACTAGAATCATAAAATGCATCACACACATATAGCACATCGAATAGACTTATTATTTAGAACCATACATCATAAAAATAACACAAGGCATATAGAATGCTGCCAAAATGCATATCATATATATCTCAAAAGTGTCAGAAATCATCATATCAAGTACAAGACAAAATGTCTCAATTGGCACTACCCATATCTCTAGGTGGATCTTGTTTGCTTGATCCTACCCCAGGATGACCCGATGATGCCCTAGGGGGACCCATCATGCCTCTGTTGCTCATCCGTCGACTCGTGTCCCTGCTAGATCCACTCTGATATCTATAAGCTTGATAGCTAGGCCTCCTCTGATCCTCAGGAATGACTCTCTCATATGCCTATCTATAATATATAGCCTCTCGAGCAATAGTGAAAAATCTATTTGATTGTCTTTTCTCCTTGGTCCTTGGGCCAAACAAATGATCATATGCATCCATAACCACCTGTGATCTCCACACTGCATCATCTTGCTCTTGCTGGAGACGATCTCTATCCATAATAGCCCTATCCCTCTCTCCCACAATTTGATCTCTCTCCACCTCTAAAGTACCATATGCTCTACAGAAGTGCTCCCTATCATCCATCTGGTGTTGTTGCAATGTGACAACTAGATCCTCAAATGCGAACAAAATGATACTCAATTGCGCATCAACTAAAAAAAAATTCTCTAACATAAACGAGAAAAATTTGGAACAACAAGCAAAAATGAGAAAAGTTTTCAGAATTCTTGTCGGGCCTTTAGTGCCGGTCAGTCTCTAATATGCACACACTTGATCGAACAAGTGCAATCTCACTATGTGGCCCACCATCACGCTCCAAATTTGCCAAAAAGAACTGAAATCAGGAAGAGCTCCACAAATCAAATGAATGCAAATAATCAAATTAAAAGGGCTAATTCACTATTTATAGCCAAAAATTAGGGTTTTTACCTCTCCAATGGTCATGGTCCAATTAACGCACTTGTAGCACAGTCAAATGAATTCATCAGAAATTTTTCGTTTTATTTGAAACAACATCGTTTCGACATTGTGTCAAAGAGGGGCAAATGTAGACATTGAAAAATGTCTTTTTCATCATGTACTAGTTATTCGTCCCAATTAATTAGGTAATTCTTTAATTATTTAATTAAGTTAATTATTCTTGTAAACAAACTCAATCATCATTCTTCATCTTATTAATTATTCAATTTCTATTCTTTAATTAATTAATCAGTCAACCCCTTTGTCAAATATTAATTATTTTATTAATTATGATTAATTCCTTAATTAAATAATCTTTATTATTTAATTAATTATGATTAATTCCTTAATCAAATAATCTTTATTATTCAATTAATTCCATTTCTAATGTTTAAATAATTTCATTAAATCATTTAAATTAATTAATT
Source organism: Cryptomeria japonica (assembly GCF_030272615.1). Classification (NCBI taxonomy): domain Eukaryota; kingdom Viridiplantae; phylum Streptophyta; class Pinopsida; order Cupressales; family Cupressaceae; genus Cryptomeria; species Cryptomeria japonica. The sequence continues at coordinate 85,220,922 of NC_081414.1, read as the reverse complement.
TATTCCTCCAAATTCCTCAAATTCAAATTTCAATTAATTTTATCTAATTCCAAATCATCAAATTCACAACTCACCAAATCTAAATTTCAGTTAATTTCATGTGCATTTCAGTAGTCAAAAGTCCAAATTCAAATCCAAATTGAAAATGAAATTCAATTCCAAAATCCTACAGCACATGTTGAAATCATAACTGATTGATCAAATCGGTTGACTAATTAGTTAACTCAGTTAACTCTCCAATCTCCCCTTTTCACTCTCAATCACCTTTTCTAACTAATTAATCAATCCATTTATCTCTCCAATCTATTCACTCATCTAATCCATCTATTTAGTCAACTAGATAGTCTATTCAGTCTACTAGTTAATCAATTGATTTCACTCTCCAATCAACCCTATTAATAGACCAATCTATTGAGTTAACAAATCAATCAAGATGAGTTCACTAATCAATCTAAATCAGTTGACTATCAATCAAAACTTGAGTTCAAAATCTGATGCAGGAGCATCCCCAGTTCACAGTAATCTTGCATCAACCAAAACATTTCCTTTTCTATTTTTTTTTGCAATTTCAGTTTTCCTTTCTGTGTGTCTCGGTTTTGGCTCACCAGTTCCTGTGGAGTTGCATTATACTTGATGAATTGATCACCCTTCTTTCTTTCTAACTGCATCTCATTTGGATCAATTTCGGGCAAGATATCGCTACCGGTTTCCTTGATAGTTTCTTGTTACCAGTTGTTCCTTTTTTACCAGTTGCCTAAGACCTATTCTTGTGATCTACCAGAACCCATTTCAAAGCTTGCAAAGCCTTGGGGATTGATCTCGATGTTGCTTGGCATGTGGTCGACCTACTGTGTTTCATTCTTTGGATTTTCTAGAGGAATCTCTTGGCAGAGGTCGAGCTTGTTTATTTTACACGTTAGGTCTTGTTCTTCGGGTTTTGATCCTTTTGGGCCAACCAGATCCATTGGATCGATATATATATATATATTTGTAATAATTATTTAGAATGTAATCAATCAAAGAATCAAGGAACATCAAATAGATAGATTGTGCCTAGAAGATAGATCTTTCGATTCAAGGTCTCGATGTGACCTATTCTACCAGGCATGTGTGCCAGTATGTTGTAACCTAGTTGTTACCAGTTGGATGTAATTAACTTTCATTCAATAAAACTATCTGTTATGCATTGCCTCCATCATATCTATGTGATTCTGTTGTGTTTACTCTTGCTGACCGGTTTGATTTCCTCAAGGTCGCTCCTCACCGGTGACTGCACCAAGTGGTATCAGAGCAAAGTTTGTTCCAGAGGTTGCATGTCCTGAACCTTGTTGTAGGGTGGCAGATTGCGGATCTGACTTGCAATTGCAGAGGACTAGCGTGGATCAATGGCGCGAAGAGGAACTAGGAATGGTGGAGCATGTGGGAATACAGACCTTGTTGTAATAGAGATGTTGTGAGGAATAGTGGCTTGGTTAGAAGCCATGGAGACAACCTAGAGAAGAGGCCAACATGTTGAGGATGTGAGCGAAGATGAAGGAGAAGAAGCCCCGACAGAACAAGTGAACCTACCAGTGGTTGATCCAAAGGAGGAAAGGTTTTTAAGGGTTTTGAGTAGGGAAAACACTAAACCTCATTTTACCCCACCAGAATATGATGGGAAGTTAGATTTAGATGAATTGATGGATTGGATCTTGGAGATGGAGAAGTATTTTGATTTTGAAAACACTACAGAAAAGAGGAAGGTGAAGTATGCTTGTACTCGATTGAAGGGTCATGCATCTCTTTGGTGGGAGCACTTGCAAGTTGATAGGCAAAGAAGAGGTAAAGAAAAGATTAAGACATGGGATAGGATGATTGATAAATTAAAATTAAAGTTTGTCCCAACAAATTATCAAGTATATTTGTTCTGAAAGTTGTAGAATCTGAGACAGAAGGAATCTAGTGTGAAGGAGTACACCGAAGCATTTTACAAGTTGAACATCAGATCCAGACATGTGGATGATGAAATTGAACAAATTGCAAGATATTTGAATGGATTGCGGATGTCTATAGAAGATGAACTCATTATGATCAAATTAGAGAGTGTTAAAGAGGCTTACTAGTATGCAATAAAGGCTGAAGAGAAACTGAATAAAAGGCATGAGCAGAGACAGAGAGGTAGAGGTGGAAGTTTTACCTGAGGAATATTTCAAGGAGGTAGAGGATACACTAGAGGAAGAGGAACTAGTACAGATTAGAACAAGGACAAGGAAGTGAGCAAGGAAGGTAATTCATACCGGAAGGATGATAGAAATTTCTATCGAAGGAGAGAACCGGATGGTTACCGGAATGAGAACTTTGGATGACAAGACAAAAGGACATTCAAAGGAACATGTTTATAATGTGGAGGAGAAGGACACCATGCATTTGAATGTATGAAGTCACTGGCTACCAGAAGAGTGACAGTGGTGGAAGAGAACCCCATCGGATCAAACAATAAAACAAAAGATGGAGAACTGTTGATGATGAGGAGAGATTTGTGCCATATCAGAGGAGATAAAGAATCCTTGCAGAGGAAGAATCTATTCAAGACCAAATGTAAGGTATCTGGTAAGTGTTGTAAAGTTGTTATTGATAGTGGTAGTTCAATCTTGTTTCAAAAGAGATGGTGAATAAGTTGAAATTGGAGAGATTAAAACACCTTAAGCCTTACTAGATAGCATGGATTCAGGATGAACATAAGTTGTTAGTAAGTGAACAGTGTTTAGTAAAATTGAAAATTGGGAATTATCATGATGAAGTTTTGTGTAATATTATGCCTATGGACATTTGTCATCTTTTGTTGGGAAGACCTTGGCAGTTTGATAGACAGGCAATACATGATGGGAGGCAGAATACATACACTATTGTGCCCAATGGGATGAAGCAAACCTATTGCCTTTGGAGGAACCTTTGAAAAATGAAGTCTGTATAAATACCAAAAATTTTCTAGTAGATGAAAGGAAATTTATGGATGGACTGAGACATGAGACTGTGTGTTTTTCCTTAATTCCTAAGAAGACTGAGAAACTAGAACCGGAAGGAGAACACCCAACATAAATAAGAGATTTGCTAAGAGATTATCGGGATATCATTTCAGATAATGTACCTAATGGATTGCCACTTGTTAGAAGTATTAGTCATTGCATGGACTTAGTTCCCAGAGCTAGCTTGACTAACAAAGTTACACACTAGTTAACACTGGCAGAGAATGAAGAACTGAATAGACAAGCGCATGAGCTATTGAAGAAAGGTTTGATCATGGAAAGTATGAGCCCTTGTGCAGTACTAGCAGTATTAGTATCTAAGAAGAATGGAGAATGGAGGATGTGAACCGATTCAAGAGAAATAAAAAAGATCACAGTGAAATATCGGTTTCCCTTGCCTAGGATGGATGACATAATGGACTATTTGAGTGGAGCAAAGTACTTTACAAAGATAGATTTTAAGAGTGGATATCATCAAATCAGGATCAGAGAAGGTGATGAATGGAAGACAACATTTAAGACAAATGAAGGATTATATGAATGGTTGGTGATGCCTTTTGGACTAACTAATGCACTGAGTACTTTCATGAGGCTGATGAATGATGTCTTGAACAAATTCTTGGGTAAGTTTGTTATTGTGTACTTGGATGACATTCTGATTTTCAGTAAAACAAAAGGGGAGCATTTGTTGCAGTTAAGACAAGTTTTGCAGAGGTTGAGAGAAGAAAAGTTACTGATCAATATCAAGAAGTGCACTTTCATGAAGGATGAGCTAGTCTATTTGGGCTTTGTGATATTTGAGGATGGTTTGAAGATGGACCCTGAGAAAGTGAAAGCCATTTTTGAGTGGCCTACACTAGAAAGCATTGGAGAGGTAAGATCATTTCATGGATTGGCTAGTTTTTACTGGAAGTTTATCAGAAATTTCAGTCTAGTTTGTAACCCTATGACTGATACCATGAGGGGAGATAGGAAGGAATTCAAGTGGACCATTAGAGCAAACAAAAGTTTTGAGTTGTCGAAACATAAAGTGACTGAGCAACCGATGTTGGCTTTACTGGATTTCGATAAGGTATTTCAAGTGGATTGTGATGCCAGTGGAACAACAATAGGAGAAATTTTGAGTCAAGACAGGAGAGGAATAGCATATTTCAGTGAGAAATTGAATGATACATGGAAGAGATATTCAGTATATGATCAGGAATTTTATGCCATAATTCAAGCCTTGAAGAAATGGAGACATTACTTGTTGCCTAAGGAGTTTGTGATGTATATAGATCATCAAGATTTGCAATATTTGAACAGTCAGAGCAAGTTGAATCAGAAACATATGAGATGGGTAGAGTTCTTTCAGAGTTACACCTTTGTGTTGAAACATAGAAATTGGAAATCTAACAAAGTTGCTGATTCATTAAGTAGGAGAAGGAATTTGCTGACAAAGATGAGAGTGACAGTGTTAGGTTTTGAAGATTTGAAGACCTTGTATGACAAAGACCCGAATTTTGTAGAACCTTGGAAAGCATGTAGAGAACCAATCATGGTTGATAGGAGCAAATAGTTGGATTACTTCATTTAGGATGGGATGTTATTTAAGGGAGTTCAATTGTACATACCTAAAATTTCCATGAGAGAGAACCTAATAAAAGAGAAATATAGTGGAGGTTTTGTTGGACATTTTGGCATTGATAAAATAGTTGCCTTGGTGAGTGAGCAGTACTTTTGGCCCTAGATTCATAAGGATGTTAAGAGATATGTGCAGAGTTGTAGAGTTTGTCAAGTTGCAAAAGGTAGTAGTCAGAATGTGGGATTGTATAAACCTTTGACAATATTGGTAAGACCTTGGGAGGATATAAGTATGGATTTTGTACTTGGCTTACCTAAGACACTGAGAGGGAATGATTCTATATTTGTGGTAGTGGATAACTTTTCAAAAATGGATCATTTGATACCTTGCAAGAAGACATCAGATGCATTGCATGTAACAAACCTATTTTTCAAGGAAGTTGTAAGATTGCATGGATTACTTAAGAGCATAGTTTTAGATAGAGACACTAAGTTTGTTGGCTAAGAAGATGAAAATAGATTTGTAGTCCAGTTCTACTTTTCATCCATAGACTAATGGACAGAAAAAAGTAGTTAACCAAAGTTTGGGAAACTTGTTGAGATATTTAGTGGGAGATAAAACCGGAAGTTGGGATTTGATCCTTGCAGAAGCAGAGTTTACCTATAACAATTCAGTGAATAGAAGTACCAGAAAAACACCTTTTGAGATTGTTCTCGGAGTGCATCCTAAAGGAAAGGATAATTGAGAGACATTAGCAGTGAATACCAGAAGAGTTCAGAAGCAGAAGAATTTGCAGATCACATGGCAACATTGCATATTCAGGTTAAACAACATTTAGAAGACATGAATAGTAAATATAAGGAGAAGGTAGATGAGAAGAGGAGACATAAGGAATTTGAAGTTGGAAATGAAGTGATGGTCTACTTGAGAAAAGAGAGATTCCTGGTTGGAATTTATAATAAGTTGTAGATGAAGAAGTTTGGACCCTATAAGATCTTGAGAAAGTTCAGATCTGGAAATGCATATGAAGTAGAGCTACTAGATAGTTTGAGTATTTCACCTATTCAACATTATGGATCTTCATGAGTACTATGAACGAGAATTTAGTAAGAATAGTATTTCATATTTTGGAGAAACAATTGTCCCATAAGGAACCATATTAGATTGAAGAGATTTTGGATAGTAGGATTGGGCGTAGTACCCGAAGCAGTCAGTACAAAGAATATCTTGTGAAGTGGAAGAATAGACCAATGGAAGATTGATCTTGGATTTATCAAGTAGAGGTAGACCACCTTGGTTTTCCTCTGACCCCAGAAAAGTGAGAGGCTCTCTTTTTTTATTAAGCCCGGATGTCTGATGCAGGAGCATCCCTGGTTCACAAAAATCTTGCATCAACCAAAATATTTCCTTTTCTGTTTGTTTTTTGTTTGCACTTTCAGTTTTCCTTTCTATGTGTCTTGGTTTTGGCTCACTGGTTCTTATGGAGTTGGATTCTACTTGATGACTTGATCACCCTATTTTCTTTCTAATTGCATCTCATTTGGATCACTTTCTGGCAAGATATCGCTACCGGTTTCCTTGATAGTTTCTTGTTACCGATTGTTCCTTTTTTACCGGTTGCCTGAGACCTATTATTGTGATCTACCAGAACCCATTCCGAAGCTTGTGGAGATTTGGGTGTTGATCTTGATGTTGTTTGGTGTGTGGATGACCTTCTGTGTTTCATTCTTTGGATTTTTTGGAGGAATCTCTTAGCGGAGGCCGACCTTGTTCATTTTACACGTTAGGGCTTGTTCTTCAGGCTTTGATCCTTTTGGGCCGAATAGATCCTTTGGATTGATATATATATTTTTAATCATGCTTTAGAATATAATCAATTAGAGAATCAAGAAACATCAAATAGATAGATAGTACCTAGAAGACAGATCTTTCAATTCAAGGTCCCAGTGTGATCTATTCTATAAGGCCAGTGTGTCGGTATGTTGTAACCCGGTTGTTACCGATTGGATGTAATTAAATTTCATGCAATAAAACTATCTATTATGCATTTCCTCCATCATATCTGTGTGATTTCATTGTGTTTACTCTTGCTGACCGGTTTGGACTAATCTCCTTGAGGTCCCTCCTCACCGGTGACTGCACCAATCAATTTATCTGTTATGCATTACCTCCATCATATCTATGTGATTCTATTGTGTTTACTCTTTTTCACCAGTTTGGATTGATCTCCTCAAGGTCCCTCCTCATCGGTTTCACTCTCCAATCAACCCTGTTAACATACCAATCTATTGAGTTAACAAATAAATCAAGATGAGTTCACTGATCAATCTAAATCAGTTGACTATCAATCAAAACTTGAGTTCAAAATCCCTCCCCATCTATGTTGAAAATCTATAAAAACAAAATTATTTTCACAAATCAATCTAGATCACACTCTTCAAAGCAATTGCCAATCTTATGAAGGAATTTTAGTGCAATACCCGAGAGCCACCTGTAATGCTTGCCTAAATACCCTAGATAAATAAACCAAAATCTACTAACAAAAAGAGATAATTTTTTTCTTCTTTTAAGATAACCATTACAACTACACTATTACTAGTATTTACTAATGCAACATTACTACCATTATTCATCAATGCAATATTAACTATATACATGAATACATAAATCAACAAGAACATAACAATGGAATCAATTATGCAAGCGGAACATCTATTTAATGATTAATATAACTACATAATAAAACCATATAATGCATCTCCATTCCCTAGGGTATCTTAGTGTCACCACTTGACATTAAACTAACACATTGCATATCCATCTAGAACACCATATACTATCATCCAACTTAACATTTACTTCCCATGCAACTATGATAAAACATTAACACATATGCATAACTCTATTTCCTTTCATACTCTTTCTAAGGTTCATTTTTAAGTAACAATCGAATGTTTCTAATACTCGTCTCTACTCATTTGAACACTTAACACATCATGAAACTAAATGCATTTATCCTTCTTTTACTAATGGTATTAGAGTATTTCCTTAAGAAAAACTCATCAAGAATACTATCCATAGCCATATGCAAGATTATAGTAGCAAGTACTGATAACTCAATGATGAATGGATAGTACCAAATAGGTACTAAGAGAGGGGGGTGAATCAGTATAGACAAAAACACAATCCTAAACCAGTTTGTCAATAGACACTATGCTTTGGCAAACAAACAGTAACACCGGTCTTAAACAAAGTACAACTGACAAAACCCAGAATAACTGAGACAAGCATAAACTAGTTGACACTTATCTTTTCATACAATCTAATACTTCATTTCCATTTCACCCTAGTGCATGAATAGGTAATCTATCATCAAAGATATATAAATAGCTAGATCAACATGATTTACCTTTAGACACAAATCACTCAAACCATCACATGAATAACACCACACATGACACATATTTTTTCACGTGGAAACCCAACTGGGAAAAACCACGGTGGGGATGAATACCCACAAGCTTTTTTTGAACTCTTTAGAAGTCCGCTCTGTTAGGAGCCTTGCCTTGTTAAAGACTGATACAATAGGTTCTATTAGGGATCACCTGGTTAAGGGATGGCTAGAATACTCGGTTAAGGGTTAAACCCTGTCAAAGGTTACCTTGTTAGAGGATTTCAACAACTCAATGGTTTTGAGTCAGCCTATTAAAGGATTTATAGTAAGCTAGTTAAAGCTACCCTATTAAGGGATTTCCCAACTATTGAAGTGGTTAGAGATCAATAGGTATTACAATGATCTAGTAACAACACTCAATGCTAATGTAGATCCGCTTTAGCTCCTCTTCACCTTCTACACTTACAGTCTACAGGTACCACTTCTCTCCTCTGGTCTGGCAAGAATCACATATCCCTTCACTTGGATACACACACACAACTTTTGCCAACAACCTCAAAAAGAAACACAACATCGACCTTATAGGAAACAGATAGGTTGGTAGCATAAACCCTAAACCTGTTAGGCTAAGCAATTCAAACGGTTCAATCTTGATCGTTGAGCACATTGCATTAAATGCAATAGTCTTGAACCAATTTCAAGATGTTCTCCATCATTCGTTTTCCACCACTTTCATGGTGGCTGATAACCCATCATGCGTTATCACCATTTAAAAACTTCGCACATTCCTGAGGTAGATAGGAACAATCTCCTTCATGCAAGATCCTTCACGTGCACAAGGCTGACATGGAAACATGATTTGTTCTTCTTTACAATGCTAAATCATCACACAAAGTCACTGGTTGAGTCACACAGGCTTGAAGCACTTCAACCGGAAACCCTGAAGTTGAGACTACCAACCGGTAGTCATGCAAAGCTTCCATGTATCGGTTCCCATAACCACATGCCAATTTACCTTGAACAAACATACCGCTTCACTTTGGCACATATACCGGTTCACAATGTTATACCAGTTCTTGGTAACATACCAGTTCTCTCTTCTTCAGCATATTGACATCAATGACAACATACAATGTCATCATGTCCTCATATCGGTTCACATAATGCCAACAATATCGCCCTTTGGCATTGATGGCAATATACAAAGATATCTCTTCGCTTCACTTCTTCTCCCCCAATTTCTGTAGATATCTCTCTGCTTCACTTCTTCTCCCCCTTTGTCAACAATGCCAAAGTGGAGGCACAAGCTTCCCTATCCCATTATGCTGCTCCCCCTGAGGAGTGGTATCCTTCAACACATCAGTCTTGAAGAAAAATTTGACTATGCAATACTTGACTGATGTGAAGCATATACCTTTAGTTTACCTCCTGAAGGGGCAACACCCCTAATTCACCTCTTAAGTACATAAATGTAGGCTTTGGGAGAGGCTTAGTGAATATGTCTGCTAAGTGCTCCTTACTGGAAACATGTTCCAGTGCAATCTCTTTATTCTGAACCTTTTCCCTCAAGAAATGATACTTAAGCTCAAAGTGCTTGGTTCTAGAATGTAAAACCGGATTCTTGGAGATGTTAATTGCACTAGTATTGTCACAAAATATACTTACTAGTTCAGATAAAGGAACTTTGAAGCCATTTAATACATGCTTCATCCAAATTGTCTGAGTGCAGTTCATGAAAGCTGCAACATACTCTGCTTCCACTGTAGATTGAGAGATACAACTCTACTTCTTACTCATCCATGAGACCAGTCTGCCACCGAGAAAGAATGCACCACTGGTTGTGCTCTTCCAGTTGTCCACATTACCTACCCAATCAACATCTGTGAATAATTTCAAGTTGAAATCCTTGCTTTATGGATACCACAATCCATAATCAATAGTTCCCTTCAGATACCTAAGAATCTGCTTGACTGCAACCAAGTGGGATTCTCTTGGAATTTTCTGGAACTTTGCAGTAATGCCAACTGCATGTGCAATATCTAGTCTGTTATGCACTACATAATGCAACTTACCAATCATTGATCGGTATTCCTTCTCATTAACCAATGTTGAGTCATCCTCTTTGGATAGTTTACAACTGGTCACCATCGATGTACCATCCGGTTTGCTATCTTCCATGCCAAAGGTCTTCAACACCTCTTTGACATACTTGGACTAAGTGATAAAGATTTCATCTTTCATCTGCTGAATCTATAGTCCAATGAAGAACTTAATCTCCCCTATGAGTGACATCTCAAACTCTTTCTTCATCTCATCTACAAACTCATGACTCATCTTGTCATCTCCACCAAAGATAATGTGATCAACAAATACCTCACAAATTAGGATATGATCTCCTTTAGACTTCAAGTAGATATTGCTATCTTTGCTTGTTCTCTCAAATCCAATCTTCACAAGATGGTAGTGCAGGTGTTCATACCATGCTCTAGGTGCCTACTTTAGACCATATAAGGCTTTATGTAGCCTACACACCATGTCACTATCTTCAAATAGGGTAAACCCATCTGGTTGCTCTATATACACCTCCTCTTCAAGTACACCATTTAGGAATGCAGATTTTACATCCATTTGATATAATTTGAATCCTTTAAAAGCTACATATGCAAGAAGCATACAAACTCCTTCCAATCTGGCTACAGGAGCAAAGGTTTCTCCATAGTCTTCTCCTTCTTCTTGCGCATATCCTTTACACACTAGTCTGGCTTTGTTTCTAATCACAGTGCCATCCTCATTCAGCTTATTTCTGAAAACCCATTTGGTACCAATGACATTTTTATGCTCTGGTCTAGGTACCAGAGACCATGTACCATTTCTCTCTATCTAGTCAAGTTCCTCTTCCATTGCCTTGAACTAGTCTTCATCTTTATGTTCCTCTTTGAATGATTTAGGCTCAAATTCAGAGATCATACATGATTTTTCTCTGACCTTTCTTCTTGTAAGGATTCCTACGTCCTTATCTCCTATGATCTACTTAGGATCATGATTCAGCTTGACATACCGAGGAATGATCTTAATAGATTCTTTTTGCTTTTCTTCTCCATCCTCATTTCCATCAGTATCAACATCTACATCTACCGGTGTAGGAACACTATTACTGGTACTTGGTTGATTGGCAACTGGTTCCCAGAAGGTTACAACTGGTTCATTTACCACTTTCTCACTACCAGTTTCCTCAATTTTCTTAGAGGTTTCATCAACTCTTACATTGATGCTTTCCATAATTCTCTGAGTCCTATTATTGAAACACTTGAGAGCTTTGCTCTTGGTGGAATACCCTAGGAATATTCCCTCATCACATTTCACATCAAATTTGCTCTGGTGTTCACTCCTCTTGATGTAACATTTGCTACCAAACACTCTAAAGTAGCTAACCACAGGTGTCTTACCGGTCCAATACTCATAAGGAGTTTTATCCTTACCTTTCTTGATGAGTACCCAGTTCATTGTGTGGACTACAGTGCTCACCGCTTCTCTCCAAAAGGTGTGAGCAATCTTTCCTTGAATCAACATAGTTCTAGCTACTTCAACCATAGTCTGGTTATTCCTCTCTGCTAGGCCATTCTATTGTGGAGTCTGGGGGGTAGACAGTTGCCTCTTGATGCCATGTTCTTCATAGTACTTGTTGAATTCACAAGAAGTGAATTCCCCTCCTTGATCAATTCTTAGGCACTTGATCCTTGTACCACTTTCCTTCTCCACTAATGCTCTAAAAGCTTTGAACTTTACAAAATCTTCAGAATTATCTTTCAAGAATGTGAAGCACATCATTCTTGAGCAGTCATCAGTGAGAATCATGAAGTACCTATCACCATGCACACTCCTAGTTTTCATAGGACCGCACAAATTAGTATGCACAAGATCAAGCAAATTGTCAGTAGTGATAGGTTTACCTTTAAAGGTTGAGGAAGACATTTTCCCTGGTTGACACTCTCTGCACAAGGTATTTTCTGGTTTTCTCAGCACCGACAACCCTCTGACTTCCTTGATCTTATTGGCCTTCACAATGTTATCAAAGTTTACATGGCAGAGTCTCCTATGCCATATCTAGCTGTCATCGAATTTAGCCATAAGATATGTATTTATATTTGTATTTAGTTGAAATAGGTTACCTTTGGTCTGCATACTGGTGGCCACCAATTCACCACTCTTTCCTTTGATTCTACACACTCCATTCTTGAATTCCAGAGTGAGACCACTATCATTCAGCTGGGCAACACTCAGAAGGTTGTGTCTGAGACCATCAACCCAATACACATTGTCAGCACTACTCTTTCCATTCAGAGAGATGGACCCTCTATCTTTGACCATACATGGTGCATCATTATCAAAGTGAACCACACCACCATCATACTCTTCCAAGGATAGAAACTTGCTTCGGTCACTAGTCATATGGTGAGAACAACCACTATCAATAATCCACTCATTGGAATTATCAAAGTAGGAGACAAGAGCCTTCTTGTCTGACACATCTTCCTTGATAGCAACAAACACAATATCTTCATTTTCTTCATCTGTGACACCTTCATCAACTACCACAAAATAGTTTCTCTGGTTTCCTCCTTTGAATTTCTATAACCTTTTTGGTTTGTCCTTGTTGTCACCATTAGGATAGTTTACAACAATATGTCCTATCTAGTTACAAGAAAAGCATTTCAAAGGGAGCTTACCTCTGTATTTACCGGTTCCTTTAGGAAGTTTCCTGGCAAGAAGGGCTTCAAATGCCATCAGAATCTCCTCATCGTTCATTTCTCTGCTCTGTCTTGGTTCACCACTAGTGCTAGATTCTTTTCTTTTTCTAGATGGTACAATAGAAGCTTTAAAAGCTGATTTAGTCTTTTGAACACTACCATCAAAACTATTTAGCTCATAGGCTGTCAACTTTGCAATGATGGAGTCTAGGGATACATTAGTCTTGTCTATTGATCTCAACTCCTGAATAGCAGAAACCCTTATTGCATAGACCGGTAATAAGGATCTCAGGATTTTGCTTACCACATTGGAATCTTCCATTTTACCACCTGCACTCTTGATATCTCTAACAACAGTTTTGATTCTTATTCCATACTATTGAATGGTCTCACCTTCAACCATCCACATGTCTTCAAACTTCCCTCTAAGGCTTTCTTCCTTAGCTTGATTTACATGTTCATCACCACCATAGATATTTTCAAGAGTATCCCATACTTCTTTGGGATTTACTTTATCTTGGACATCAATAAACTCAATGTCAGATAAACTACTAATTAGGGCTTCCATGACTTGCCCATTCTCCTGCATCTCTCTCTTTTGGTCATCGGTGAGAGTACTAGTAGGGGAAACATAAGCATTCTCAACATAGCTCCAGTGTTGAGCACCCATGCTTTTGATGTATATCTTCATTCTGTCTTTCCATATACTGAAATTATCTCAGTTGAACTTTGGGCCTTCCCTCTTCATCATTAGACTGGGATATTTTCCTCAAGCGGTTAAGCTTATAACACAGAGGACCTAGAGGACGCTTTGATACCAATTGATAACTCAATGATGAATGGATAGTACCAAACTGGTACTGAGAGGGGGGGTGAATCAGTACACACAAAAACACAATCCTAAACCAGTTTGTCAGTAGACATTGTGCTTTGGCAGACAAACAGTAACACCGGTCTTAAACAGAGTACAACCGGCAAAACCCAAAATAACTGAGACAAGCATAAACCGGTTGACACTTATCTTTTCATACAATCTAATACTTCATTTCCATTTCACCCTAGTGCATGAATAGGTAATCTATCATCAAAGATATATAAACAGCTAGATCAACATGATTTACCTTCAAACACAAATCACTCAAACTATCACATGAATAACACCACACATGACACACAAATTTTTTCACATGGAAACCCAACTAGGAAAAACCACAGTGGGGATGAATACCCACAAGCTGTTTTTGAACTCTTTAGAAGTCCACTTTGTTAGGAGCCTTGTCCAATTAAAGACTGATACAATAGGTTCTATTAGGAACCGATCCTGTTAGGGATTACCTGGTTAAGGGTTAAACCCTATTAAAGGTTACCTTGTTAGAGGATTTCAAGAACTCAATGGTTTTGAGTCACCTTGTTAAAGATACCCTGTTAAGGGATTTCCCAACTATTGAAGTGGTTAGAGATCAACATGTATTACAATGATCTGGTAACAACACTCAATGCCAATGTAGATCCGCTTTAGCTCCTCTTCACCTTCTGCACTTACACTATGTAGGTATCACTTCTCTCCTCTGGTCTGGCAAGAATCACATATCTCTTCACTTGGATACACACACAACTTTTGCCAACAACCTTAGAAAGAAACGCAACATTGACCTTATAGGAAACAGATAGGTCAGTAGCATAAACCCTAAACCTAAACTTGTTAGCTTAAGCAATTCAAATGGTTCAATCCTGACCATTAAGCACATTGCATTAAATGCAATAGTCTTGAACCAATCTCAAGATGTTCTCCATCATTCATTTTCCACCACTTTCATGATGGCTGATAACCCATCACGCATTATCACCGTTTACAGACTTTGCACATTCCCAAGGTAGATAGGAACAATCTCCTTCATGCAAGATCCTTCACGCACACAAGGCTGATGTGGCAACACGATCTGTTCTTCATTATAATGCTAACTCATCACACAAAGTCACCAGTTGAGTCACACAGGCTTGAATCACTTCAACCAGAAACCCTGAAGTTGAGACTACCAACCGGTCGTCATACAAAGCTTCCATGTACCGGTTCCCATAACCACATGCCGGTTTACCTTGAACAAACATATCGCTTCACTTTGGCACATATACCGATTCAGAATGTTATACCAGTTCTTGGTAACATACCGGTTCTCTCTTCTTCAACATATTGACATCAATGGCAACATACAATGTTATCATGTCCTCATGCCAGTTCACATAATGCTAACAAGTACTTATCTACATCCAAATAGGATTCCAATCTACTAAACAGGTTCAAGAGTCATATGATTCTACAAGAATAAATACAATCCCCTAATTTAAGCATAGGATTTCATTCTCAACATGATAAATATATCTATAACATGAACCACACACCAATACATCATCTTATCAGATAAACATATCTATAACCATATCATGTATGGACCTAAATTGGATCCTGGTTGATCTAGGTTATGGACCGGTTTATGAAACGTGTGGATTGGACCTCTCAATGTGTTTCTAAGATGTCTTATGTGTTGGATATTATATGTTTGGTCAAAGGCCGACATGTTTTGTAATTATGTAATTGGTTTATTGTCTGGTAGCTGATTTGATTGTTTATGGTCGAGGGTTTGTATATATAGATGTAAGATCTCATTGTAGATCATATATAGGAATGGGATATGGATATGTGATGTGCAAATAATGTAATATCATTCAAGCAGAGGATTTTCTCGATCATTGGATATCAAATTGGGTTTATGTAAGAGGATTTATTCCTTCAGTATTGAGCTTAACCGAAACTATACTCAGGCATAAGAGATGCTATCTTTACAGCTCATTCCTTCTTCCAGATTGTATTCTTGATTTTTATGTAGTCAGTGAGACTTCTTTTGTGATGAGCAATGCGCTCTAGGCTGTTGGCTTTCTTGCAAGTGTAGGCCCCTCAATTGTAATTCACATACTTACTGGAAAAGTATTATCTGACTATGGGTAGGATTCCCACCATGGTTTTCCACATATAAATCTTGGTGTCATGTGGATGGTATTTATTCTCTAATTATTGTTTATGCTTAATTGGTTTAACTGCTATTTTGATATTTGGTTTAAGCATTCTGGTATTAATTTTTTGGGTTTCAGTATTAAAGTTTTAATTGCTAAATGTTTTGGTAATCTGTGACAACTGATTCAGTCCCCCCCCCTCTCAGTTGTCTTCCAATTATTTGATCTGTGTAACAATTGGTATCAGAGCATTGGTCCTCTCTACAGAAATCTTAACCGCTTGAGGAAGATCCTATGGTGACTAACAGTTCAAGTTCATCTAGTTCATCTGGAGCTATCTTTTAGAGAGATATTCCTAGGCTTGATGGAACAAATTACACAATATGGAAGATTCAGATGGAGACTAATCTGAGATGTCTTGGCAAGGAGATTTGGGAGATCACACAAAATGGTGTCACACCTCATAATCCTACATCTGGAAATCCTTCTCTAGCAAACTTGTATAAGGATCTTGAGAATGATTGTAGAGAAAGAGAAGCCCTCTTGTGTGCACTTTTTGATCAGCAAATAATGGGATTAACCGACAAATCATCTGGAAAGGCTATATGGGATAAGTTGGAGACTCTTAATGAAGGTGACCCTACTATTAAAATTGCAAAAATTGATGGTTACTGGGTGAGATATGAAAACCTGAAGATGGAAGAAGATAAAAGGATTACTGAATTCATGGAAAGGGTAAATGAGATTGTTATGGGAATTCAATGTTGTGGTAGAACTCTGAGTGAAGATGAAATTATTTCTAAAGTTCTGAGAGCCCTACCACTAGCTTATAAGATGAAGGCTACTACTATTAATGAATTGAGAACAATGGTTAATACATATGTCAATAGAGATACTTTGGTTGGGAAATTATCTGCTTTTGAGCTTGAAGAATTTGGACCTTTTGGAGATGTGAAGTCTGAACCATCTTTTCACGCATCTGCATCATCAACCAGAAAGCAAGATTGGAAAGCTTTGTATGCAAAATAATTGGATGATATGAATAGAGAATATGAAGAGTTTGAGAAACTTAAAGCATTATTTGCTAGAAGAGTACCTAAAGGACAGGTAGGAAGTAAGTATGAAGGAAAAACACCTTTTAAATGTTTTGCATGTAATAAGATTGGTCATTTTGCATCTAGATGTCCTGAAAGGAATTCAATATTTGAAGAAAGAGTTAGAAGATCATTTAAGCCTAACCCTGGATATTAGAACAAGTATAAGTATAGAAAAAATAGAGACAAATTATGCTACATAGCGGATGAGGAAGGCATTACTGATTCTGATGATGAACTGGTAGAAGATTCTTCTAGTGGTTCCAGAAATGGGAAGGAATGGGTGTTCTTGGCTATAAAGGAAGATGTTCTAGCACTGGAAGAGATTGTACCTGAAGAGAAGGCACTTGCTACTAAAATTGAAGACAAGGATGAATGGGTAATTGATAGTGGTTGTTCATATCATTTGACTGGAGATAAAAGGAAATTTCTATCTTTGCAAGAGTTTGATGGAGGTCTGGTTAGATTTGGAGATGACAAAGCATATATGATCAAAGGAAAAAGAACTATATCATTGGATGGTAAGAACAATACTGATAATGTTTATTATGTTGAAGGTTTAAGGAATAATATTTTGAGTGTAGGACAATTGGTGGATAAGGGATTTCAATTACAGTTCAAGGATGGAAAATGCAAAATCATTAACAGATCTAGTTTGGAGATTGCAACTAGTACACAGACAAAAGGTAATATATTTCATTTGAAATATGGTGAGAAGACATGTTTGATTACACAAATTGATGAGAGTTGGCTATGACATAAAAGGTTGTGTCATGTAAATTTTGATTACATTGTGAAGATCAGTTCAACTAAGGTAGTTAGAGATATACCTAAGATTGTGAAGCCCTATAATCTGGTATGTAAAGAATGTCAAATGGGTAAATAGGTCAGAACCTCTTTTAGGAGTATACAAGATACATCTAATATTGTTCTTGATCTTATTCATACTGATTTGTGTGGCCCTACTAGAGTTAAATGTTTTCAAGGTGATAGATATTTTATGCTAATCATTGATGATTACTCTAGAATGGTGTGGGTTACTTTTCTAAGGGAGAAATCTGAGGCATTTGAAAAGTTTAAAATCTTTAAGGCTAAAGTGGAAATTGAGATAGGATTGAAGATTAAATGTTTGAGGTCAGATCATGGTGGGGAATTCACATCCGGTGAGTTTAATAACTTTTGTGAGAAGCATGGTTTAAGGAGACAATTTTCTGCTCCCTGGACACCTCAGTAGAATGGAGTTGTGGAAAGAAAGAACATAACTATCTTGGATGCTGCTAGAACAATGATGATGGAAGCTAGTCTACCTCATATCTACTAGAGAGAAGAAGTGAGCACAAGATTTTGTACATTCAACATAGTACGTATCAAAGGAGAAATCAGTAAGACACCTTATGAATTATGGTTTGGAAATACACCTATAGTTAAGTATTTCAGAATATTTGGTAGTAAATGTTATATCAGGAGAGATGATATCACTAGCAAATTTGATCCTAGGATGAAGGCATATTTCTTGGTTATTCTAATGAAAGAAAAGAATATAGATGTTATAACAAGAGATTGTAGAGAATTGTGGAGAGTGCTAATGTCAAGGTGGATGAGCTGAATAGAGGTCAAATCAAAGTTTATGAGAAGTAACCAGCGGTGGAAATGATTATATTTGAACCAGTAGCACCTTTACCGAAATAGAGTGTTGAACCAGTTTCTCCTGCAGTATCAGAAAATTCTACAGTAATTGAAGAACCAGGAATAGGAACAGAGAGTCAGAAGACTCCTAGGTATGTGAGATTGAATCATTCAAAAGATTAGATGATTGGGGATAAGAACAATAGAGTAATGACAAGAAGAAGACTGACAACTAATGAGGTATGTTTAATTTCTTAAGTTGAAACGGTATCAGTAATTGAGGCATGTAAAGATGGATATTGGTTGAAAGCTATGGAAGAAGACTTAGATCAAATTGAGAAGAATAACACATGGACTTTGGTTCCCTAGCCTAAAAATAAGAATGTTATTGGAACTAAATGGGGTTTTAGGAATAAATTGAAAGAGGATGGTCGAGTTGTAAGGAATAAGGCTAGATTGGTTTGCAAAGGATATTTTTAGAAGGAATTGATTATGGTGAGACTTTTACACCGGTAGCTAGGATTGAAGCTGTGAGATTATTTCTTGCCTATGTTGTGCATAAGAACTACAAGGTTTATCAGATGGATGTTAAGTGTGCATTTTTGAATAGGGATCTTGATGAGGAAGTTATATTAAGAAACCTGATGGTTTTTCACTATCAGATGATACAAACATGGTTTGTAGGTTAAGGAAAGCTTTATATGGATTGAAACAGGAACCTAGATCTTGGTATGCAAGGTTGGATAAATATATTTTGAAGCTTGGTTTTACTAAGGGTAATGCTGACAGTAATTTATATTATAAGGTCATTGATGATGATATATTGATTATTGAAGTATTTGTTGATGATATCATTTTTGGAGGTGAAGATAAGTTATACATAAAATTTTCTAAGAATATGGAGAAAGAATTTGAAATGTCTATGATTGGGGAAATAAATTGGTTTTTAGGTTTGCAGATTAATCAGACTGATAAAAGAATTTTCATCAGTCAAACTAAGTATGCTAGGGAATTGTTGAAGAAATTTGGTATGGGAGATCCTAAACCGGTAAGTACTCCTATGATTACAAGTGAGAAATTGACAATGCACAAGTAAATCCTCCAAGATACAAATCTATGATTGGAGATCTACTTTATTTGACTTAGACTAGGCCTGACATAATCAATGTTGTTTGTATTGCATCTAGATTTCAGAGTGATCCTAGAGAAAATCATGAGAGTGTGGTGAAAAGGATTTTTAGATACTTACAAGGTACATCAAAATATGGTTTGTGGTACCCTAAGGATGATGATTTTAATTTATATGCATATATAGATGCTGATTGGGTTGGAGATGTTGATGACCGAAAAATTACTTCCAATGGAGCTTTCTTTCTTAGAAAGAAGTTGGTTTCATTGATCAGCAAGAAATAGTCATGTACTTCTTTGTCTACTATTCAAGCTAGGTATGTTGTTGCTGCTACTAACTGTACATAGATTTTATGGATGAAACAAATGTTGAAGGATATCAAATTGCATTGCACTAGATCGGTAGTTATTCACTGTGATAACTCTTCTACTATTGACATATCAAAGAAAATGGTATTTCACTCTAAGACAAAGCACATATCCATCAAGTATAACTTTTTGAAGGAGAAGGTGGAAGAAAATGAAGTCAGATTGGTTTATGTGAATAGTAAAGAGCATATTGCAGATATTTTCACTAAACCTTTGCCTAAAGAACCATTTGAGTACTTGAGAGATAGGTTATGGGTTTTTGCCCCTCCGGCAAAAAATTGATTGATATGGTTTGGCATCAATCCGGTATGCATTATCAGAGATATTTTTCATTCTAGCACTGATGTGGGGATGCTACTGCTTAGGGGGAGTAGTTAGCTTTGTGTTTCAGTGGTTTATGTTTTTACTTTAATATTTTTGTTAGATTTCTGACATTGATGTCAAAGGGGGAGAGATATTGATTTGAAAAAGAAAAACTTAAGGAGTTGTATACATTAGTGAGAGAGATATATGTGTAATTCAGAGCTTTACAGAGATATCATTCATAGGGGGGTTTGGTATTTGTTGTTGAAATTCCTTGCTATATCTTTGAGTGGGAGATTGTTGGTTGTCTTCCATTGGGGGAGACTTATTTGGTATTTCTTGGTACTTAGATATTTTTCACATCTAGTGTTGCCATCAATGCCAAAGGGGGAGATTGTTGGTCATTTGGAGGAATTGATTATGTGTTGCATTAATGTTTTGTCATTGATGTCAACACTAGCCATTTTGGATGCTTTACCGACATCCTTCTGGTCCCAGTTCATTGAGTAGTTTTTGGTTGGTTTGGATCCGGTATGCTTCGATATGATTTGGTTATGGAATTGTCTTATTCATGATATTCATGTTCATATTCAGTTAGTCATTTTTGGTCTGGTGATTAGATGCTATCCTATTTTGCTTGGAAGCTTGGCTTGTTGTTCTGGCGAGGGTTTCACCGGTAGAGATTTTGATGAAGATCTTTGATGATATGCATAAGTGGTGTTGGTGCACCTTTTGGTGGAGTTTCAAGATGTTGATGGTGATCTTGTTAGAGACTTGGCGGATGGAGATCATTGCCTCAGCATGTATGGACCTAAATTGGGTCCCGATTGATCTAGGTTATGGACCGGTTTAATGAAACGTGTGCATTGGACCTCTCGATGTGTTTTTCAGGATGTCTTATGTGTTGGATATTATTTGTTTGGTCTAAGGCTGACATGTTTTGTAATTATGTAATTGGTTTATTGTCTGGTAGTTGACCTGATTGTTTATGGTTGAGGGTTTGTACATATAGATGTAAGATCTCACTGTAGATCATATATAGGAATGGGATATGGATATGTGATGTGCGAATAATGTAATATCATTTAGGTAGAGGATTTTGTCGATCATTGGATATTGAATCGGGTTTATGTAAGAGGATTTAGTCCTCTGGTATTGAGCTTAACCAGAACTATACTCAGGCATAGGAGATTCTATCTTTGTTGTTCATTCCTTCTTTCAGATTGTAGTTTGGATTTCTATGTAGATAGTGATACTCCTTTTATGATGACCAGTGCACTCTAGGTTGTTGGCCTTCCTGCAAGGGTAGACCCCTCAATTATTCTCTAATTATTGTTTATGCTTAATTGGTTTAACTTCTATTTCGGTATTTGGTTTAAGCTTTCTGGTATTAATGTTTTGGGTTTCAGTATTAAAGTTTTAATTGCTAAATGTTTGGGTAATTTGTCACAACTGATTCACACCCCCCCCAATTGTCTTCCGGTTATTTGAACTATCTAACACTACTATACACAAAATATACTCAATACATAGTATACATATATTTAAGTCATTTAATTCCTTTCTAATCAATAACAACATCTACAATATAATATCCATTTACAACAATATTATTCAATATAATTAATTCAAAAATCATCCTATTACATGTTCTATAATACATGGTCTCAATACGTTGATTATGTAGACTTCTTTACATTTCCAAATTTCATATAACATGATATCAATTCTAATTACATAAATATGCTCCAAGAATCCAAGCTCATGATGAGATACTATATATCCAAATCCATGCACGCTAACATCCAATAAGAGTGTCCCAATGGTAGAAGGCATCAAACCATCTGACCATGTGGAACCAAATAGGAACCACCCCCCATGCTAGGAGATGGCATAAGGTTCCAACTCACACTCAAGACCTAAGCTGACACCTAACAACCATAGGATGCAACATGACACTACAAGACTCCAACATAAGAATATAACATCAAAATACATCACATGGCTAAATCAAAGCAATCAACCTCCAGAGGCATGATCAACAACAAGGCATATATATAATGGACACGTGGGGTAGAGTGTCATCACATGCTAGCCTCATGTGGCATCCATCTCCACCTTGGAGTCATTCAAGGGAGATCAAATATACTGCTCCAACGGTCTTCCCAATCTAGGATCCCCAAAACCACCTCCCTGGGTCTGTCCAATTGGGGCATAAAACAACATATTCTTTATCTTGATTATGTGAATTCCTATATACCCAACCTACTAATAAATTATTAATAATGTTATCACTTGAAAATTAAACCGTAAACTCTTCATGTGGTTCCATAGGTCTAGACCCCCTTCCTAGAGATCTAGTGCTCATAACCTAGGTCCAACACGTGCAAGCGCCCACTCTCCCAAACATGGACCAAGACCATAGGGTAAAAACATAACAAGATACATCTACAAAAACATGGAACTCAACATGAGTAGCATTAAAAGTCATTACAAAACTGATACAATTGAATCACAAAGATAGCCATCAACATACAACTAAGAACCACTTAACAAGGACCAAGCCATAAGCTCATAATCCCAAAATGCAACAATAAAGAGAGCCTCAAGAATGTCAAATACACACTTGTTAAGGCCAACAATAGAACACATCCAAGAATTCTAACTTATACTAATAGTAAATTGCACATAAATAATTATAGACATAGCCACTCTAGATCTAATCAAACCAAATGGACACAAGACAAGGTATACATCAATAAATAAACCTCACAAAACCAGTTGTTACCACAATGCATTCATAGGAAAATTTCTAATCAACATTTTAACATACACAAATGCCCTTTTCCGGCAATACAACACACATAGATTCATAAAATCATATATAAATCTTTTTCCCAAAATATTACTCCCAATTACTGATAATAGAATAATCATTCATTTCCAAATCTTCCAAAACAATCTTTTAACAGTCACGAAGAAAACAAGTCTTTTCAAAACTTAAAATGCAAGAATGGAAAAAGATCTCCAACCTGGAAGTAGAGTGATGGTAATGCATTCGTAGAAGAGAAAAAATCCAAACCAACAAGCTTTCCAAAATTCAACCCAACCAAGCAATTCTCCCTCCAAGCAATTCTAAAATCCAAAAGTCGCAGAAAGATATCCAAAAGCACCCCCACAAAAATTCTCACAAAGCCAATAAATAGAATCTCATTCAAAACTATAGAAGGATATCTGCCAATCAAAATATTTCAATAAAATATATTCTATACCAACCCCCCAACCAAAACTTGAGGAAATAATATAAAATAATATTATTTAAGTACCCTCAAATCTCAACCAATAAAATAATAGGGTAGATATAAACATAATATTTAATTACTCAATTAGTAACAAGAGAATGTAATACCAATAATATAATAAATAATAATAATAAATTAAATCCTAATAAAATAAATCAAAGGCAATATAAATAAATGCTCCAATTAAATATAAAACCACAAATAATATAAATAAATAAACAAACAATTAAATAATATTATCCTCACAATCACAACTCCCAAGAGGGCCAATTATAACAAGGGGTAGGACAAGAAATAATAACAAATAAATAAAACAACAATGCAAATAAATAAATAATCAAAATAATAAATAATTAGATAAACAATAAATAATCAATAAAGAAGATAAATAAATAAATGTATAGATAGACATAAATACCCATCCAATAGTTAAACAAGAAATAATCCAATAAATCAAAATCTCAAATAATAAATCAAAACCAATAAAAATAAATAAATAGATAAACAATAAATAAATAATTAAATGTACAGATATATATAAATGCTCTAGCCAATATAAGTTAAACTCAATAGTATAAATATCTCCCACATACATATAAAAAATCAAATAAATAATAAATAAATAAATGGATGTACTGATAAGCATTAATATTCAGCTAATATAATTCCACCAATTAATTATTAATTAATTATAAACTCTTAGAAAATAAATATGTATAAATATATTGTATTCGTACTAACCATTATTTAATGAATTACCCCAATGGCTATATGTAGTAATTGATTAATTAATTTCCACAATTCCAAATAACCAATAAAATATAAATCCATAAAATAAACATTAATGAGTAATAGTTTTCCAATAATAATAATCACACATTAATATTACACATTAATGTCATCCATTGATTTAATTTAATATTTATAAACTATATAAATCGATTAATTATTAATTAATAAATAATCACAAACTCACAAAGCAACTTGAAATAAGGTTGAACAACATACCACATGACGCAGACCAATGACTCAAGCCAAGACACTAATTGACAAGGGTACCAACTTAAGCCTAGAGAATGAGAGGGAGACACATGCCATCTCCAACAACTTGTCATTTGGATAAAGACATGCTCAAACCTATGAGACCATGTGGAGTCAATGTTTGGTACCTACAATCCTGCATCCACCACTAAACACAATACAACATATATATAATGCATATACATCATAAATGATCCAGGAAGTGATAGAGAATCGCAATGTCATATCATGCTCGCAATGAGTGTTATGACATCATCTCTAATCACAAATACACTCAAAGACAATCACAAACATCGTAGCATCAATGCAGCCATCATAATCATAGAGTAGGGTTAACGTAATCATAAGCAATGTGATCCATCATGAATAATGATCAAATATAGATCCATCATCATATCCAATACAATCACAAAATATGGTTAGTACATAACATGATACCATCAAATCATCATAAAGTAGATTAAGCTGGATTAATATATTCCTTTGATGTACAAAAGACAAGATAAATCAGGGAGGGGCACTCCATCCTCCCCCCTTAGGCTTGACTTACTCCTAGAAGTCCTCAAGGGTTAAGTTGAAAGCATACACACATCAACCCAAAACTTCTTAATTCAAACATTTCCTACCCCAAAGTAAGATAATGACAATAACAATTTCATTTCTTTGCTTCTATTATCCAAAGTAAATATGTTACACAAGAGATAAAACAAGTCACAAAACTCTTACTAGTTACAATAAGCATGCTAAATTATTAAAATTTCTTCAAGGAAACTATATTTAACCACATTTTACAGGACCAAAACTATAATTCTTGTCACCGAGTTAGCATCTATAAGCAAAAATCACAATAACTCACACCATTCGAGCATGGCAACACTCCTTTAACATCTAGTTACACGCAATTAAGAAGATAAATATGCATTTTACACAATATTTTACTCATAGGCACATCCTTATATTATTTAAGAACTCACATGTCGTACACCTATATGAGGAAAATTTGAATAAACCTCCTTCTGGATCGAATAAGATCAATAGAGTCTCACAATTACAAGAAATCTAGATCCTAAGTTTCAAGGGAAACAAGATTTACAATATTCAAACTACTCAGTCTCTATCACACTTCCGCTACGCTACTCTGATACAGACATTCACACATCTTTCATCCAATCAAGTTATTCAAGAGACTCTAATTCATTAATTATGCATGATATATATACACACAAGCACTCATTGAAGGTATGAAATCAACAGTTCTTTCACATTAAACTATTTCATATATTACAAACTTTTCAAATAAAAATGCATTTCTATCTAACATTCTATAAAATCTAAAATTTACTGGTACATTTCATCTTACTAACATATTTGATTTATTCAACTGATACTAACATTATCTAATTGTTCCTTAAGTCTAGTGCACTTCCAAGTGGTGTCCTCCCTTGCACACGATATCAGAGGTTCAAAATGAACATGATAGAAACAACACTTGACTCACGACGAGGGTACATAATACTTCAACATTCGGAATGACCACTATGGACAACAAAAGAAAGAAAGTCAAAGGAAAGATCATTAAATCCAAGATAAAATCATGAAAAGAAAGAAAATTTGCCAGCGAAATCAATCAAGAAATAAAGTGTGACAAGTGCCACCACAAGAACAAAATAAATGAAAGAAGAAATTAGTGGTCAATCCTAAAGTAAAGAAATCCAAAAACTAAATTAACTCCAACAATACTTCACACAATTCTCAAAATAACCAACTCATCCAAATCTACATCATGAGGTGACCAATATCAGTCACACCAAAGGGAGTGACCACTTCACAACACCCAAGTGTACAACACCCTGAATCTGTTAGAGAGTGTGTGCCAAACATTTAAAACCATAAGTTTATTTATCTATATTCATTTTAATGTAATACAATCCTTTATGGTATTCTAGACAAGTATCCTTCATGAAAGATAACATATGCAAGGAGGAAATAAGGTGTCTCATACATACATACAATCATACATGATTAATGTTCAAGACATCCTATCTATAAATTGATCATATTTATTGGGTTATAATAAAAACAAATGTTAGAACTTCAATTAATCACTTGATGATTTACTATAACATACACCATTTCAAGTTCAATTCTCAATAAATAGCATGCATGATCAAAACGTTCTACATGATGTCGTTGAACAATTTAATCAATCATATATTTACAAAAGTAAATTACTTATAACAAATAAATCTCATTATTTTAGAAAAAAATTAATATCAGATTTCAATCACTCCCACTATCAATCCATCCTAATAGAATTCGTTAAGAAAACACTTTCTCAAAATTCAAATAATGTAAGGATAGAGCATCTTTTCTTAATCTATCCATTTGGTCAATCAAAACCGCACAACCCCTACTCAAAGCTGATTTTTATCTTGCCAAACCAAATAAAGACACAATGGTATGATTTCATTTTCCTATACATGCAATGCACCAATCTTTACTTCATCCAACACACATATTATAACATGATCATGATCTTTTAACCTATTAGTTTGTAAAAAGATTATACATTATTTATGAAAAGATATTCTATCTAACTAATTCTTCTTCAAACAAAAATATTGAATGCAATGCATAAATTTTGATCTTCGATGCAAATTTATTCCTTCCAAACTTCTCTTCTAATGTATTCAAAATCATATTTGCCATTGAGTATTAAATGCTTCTACTTAGTGTTAAGAAGCTCTTAAGTTCTATAAATCTTTTATCCAAATAGAGAGAAGAGGGAGAAAAACATTGTCAAACAATCAATATATACACACCAAAGTTGTACATGGACAATTTGAATTTTTCTAGACATGCCATTTTTGTCATACCATGCAGCTATTTACATCATTTTCTAAGATATGCAAATTCAACTGCCATGAGGTCTCCTAACATTACAATTGCAGCTAGAAATCTTGAGTCATTATTGAAAGATATGATTTACTCAAACAATCTTTTCTTAAATGCAGATTCACAAACATATATAAACACTTAATAGTTCAATTTGGTACCCACGCAACACCAATTAACTCTTTACATTTTACAAAGAAGGATAAGGGAAGGAGAAGGACATTATTAAACTACTATTTTCTATCTACTAATGCAACTCATGCAAATTCTTCTATTTTCTCATCATGATCTACACTAAATCATTCTTATATGCATAATACAGATATTTCATCTTACTATTCTTAAGAAAATCAACGTAACAAGCTAATTAGTTAAGAGAACACACATAATTTTCTATCATTCTATAACATAATCATTTATATATGGAAAACAACCTCTAATACTTAGGTAAGCACTAGAAATTACAAATAAAGAAAGGTCACTTAGAATCATATATACATCACTCACATTCAGGAGACATGCATAAGAAATGAATACACATATTGCACACAAGTATGATTTCTGGAAGAGATTGGGGAGAAACACAAAGCATAAATGAATAAGATCTCCCAAATTCCAATGACATTTTCCTTCACAAATCTCAAATAACAACTCAAGTCAAAAGAACATTATAGTACACCATGCAAGGCCAATAGAAACAACCTTAACTAGAGATCCCTGTGTTTGCAACATGGGCTCTGATACCAAATGTAATGCTCGCCAAAATACCCTAGATAAATAAACCAAAATCTACTAACAAAAAGAGGATTTTTTTTTCTTTTAAGATAACCATTACAACAATTCTATTACTAGTATTTACTAATGCAACATTACTACCATTATTCATCAATGCATTGTTAACTATATACATGAATACATAAATCAACAAGAACATAACCATGTAATCATATTACGCAAGCGGAACATCTATTTAATCATTAGCATAACTACATAATAAAACCATATAATGCATCTCCATTCCCTAGGGTATCTCAACGTCACTACTTGACATTAAACTAACATCACATATCCATCTAGAACACCATATACTATCATCCAACTAAACATTTACTTCCCTTGCAACTATGATAAAACATTAACACACATGTATAACTCTATTCCTTTTCATACTCTTTCTAAGGTTCATTTTTAAGTACCAATCGAATGTTTCTAATACCCATCTCTACTCATTTGAACACTTAACACATCATGAAACTAAATGCATTTATCCTTATTTTACTAATGGTATTCAAGTATTTCCTTAAGAACAACTCATGAAAAATACTATACATGGCCATATGCAAGATCATAGCAACAAGTACTTATCTACATCCAAATAGGATTCCAATCTACTAAACAGGTTCGAGAGTCATATGATTCTACAAGAATAAAAAAATCTAATATTTCAATCCCCTAATTTAAACATAGGATTTCATTCTCAACATGATAAACATATCTATAACATGAACCACATACCAATACATCATCTTATAATAATAGCATAGTTCTTCTATATAAAGTTCATTTACATATGAGCACATGGAGCAAGCACATAATCTCTTTGCTATATCCGATCTTAATCATACAAGTTACATAGACACATATTCATATTCCTTATTTACAAGAAATCGCAATATGGTAATATCTTTAATACATAGAAATCAGCACCATAGGACAACCGCATAACAAAGAGCCATATTTCATATCTCAAGATATCTAACGTCAGAGATTAACATATTTCAAATCATGACATATATATGATAATTAACATAATCACTAATATCCACAAAATATACTCAAGACATAGCATACATATCTCTAAATCATTAATTCCTTTCTAATCAATAACAACTTTTACAATATAATATCCATTTATAACAATGTTATTCAATACAATTCATTCAGAAATCACCCTACTACATGTTCTATAATACACGATCTCAATACATCGATTACATAGTCTTCTTTACATTTCCAAATTTCATAACACATGATATCAATTCTAATTACATAACTATGCTCCAATAATCCAAGCTCATGATGAGATACTATAGATCCAAATCTACACACGCTAACATCCAAGAAGAATATCCCAATGGTAGAAGGCATCAAACCACCACACCATGTGGAACCAAATAGGAACCACCCCCATGCTAGGAGATGACATAAGGTTCCAACTCACACTCAAGACCTAAGCTAACACCTAACAACCATAGGATACAACATGACACTAAAAGACTCCAACATATGAATATAACATCAAAATACATCACATGGATAAATCAAAGCAAACAACCTCCAGAGGCATAATAAACAACAAGGTATATAGATAATGGACACATGTGGGGTAGAGTGTTATCATGTGCTAGCCTCATGTGGCATCTATCTCCACATTGGAGTCACTCAAGGGAGATCGGGGATACCGCTCCAACGGTCTTCCCAATCTAGGGTCCCAAAAACCACCTCCCTCAGTCCGTCTAATTGGGGGATAAAACAACATATTCTTTATCTTGATTATGTGAATTCCTATATACCCAACCCACTAATAAATTATTAATAATGTTATCACTTGAAAATTAAACCATAAACTCTTCATGTGGTTCCATAGGTCTAGACCCCCTTCCTAGAGATCTAGTGCTCATAACCTAGGTCCAACACATGCAAGAGCCCACTCTCCCAAACATGGACCAAGACCATAGGGTAAAACCATAACAAGATACATCTACAACAACATGGAACTCAACGTGAGTAGCATTAAAAGTCATTACAAAACTGATACAATTGAATCACAAATATAGCCATCAACATACAACCAAGAACCACTTAACAAGGACCAAGCCATAAGCTCATAATGCAAAAATGCAACAATAAAGAGAGCCTCAAGAATGTCAAATACATAAAAATAGGAGCAATATTGTTGGCAAATGCACACTTCAATGAGAAATTGTAGGTGATTGAAGGTTTTGTCATTGATGGCAACCTTGCAATCATATGATACCAGCAAGACAATTATACCGGCACCAACAACGACAAACTCTACACCGGCACACAGAACACCGATAGTGAAAGAAAGGATACTGGCACCTAGGCCTACATGAATTTTGTTTGTAATATATTTTATAATTAATTGAAAAATCATTGTAAGCCGGCATGGCAAATTGTAAGATGACTCATATATGTATGAGATCATTATAGAACATTTGGTAATGAAGGATAGGCGAAATAATGTAGACCTACTATGCGAATTTTAGGTTAAGGGTTTATGTATGCAGCAGAGCTAAAACCGGTACTGGATCTAGCATAGCAGATGCTATTTTGAAGCAGTACAAGACATTGGATTATTATAATCCATTTTTGTAAGTCAGTGTGACTTCCTTTTGTAATTGAGCAGTGAGCTCTAGGAACTTGGCCTTCCTGCATGTACATGCCCCTATTGTAGCAGTAATATTCCCTTATTGGCCAATAAGTGAATATTGTGGGTCACAAATCCCACTAAGGTTTTTCCCACATCGGGTTTCCCCATTAAACTACTGTGTTATGGTGTGCTCTTCATGTGGTTATTGTTTTTCTTGTTTACTGCATTACTTTTGATTTACCGGTACACTGTATTGACATGCTTTATATGTTTTAAATCAAGTAAATCCTTAAACGGGTTAGATACTGATTCACCCCAACCCCCCCCCCCCCCCCCCCCACCTCTCAGTATCTTTGGGAATCCTAACAATTGGTATTAGAGCCTAGTCCTCTTTTTGTAGAAGTTTAATAGCTTGAGAAGATCCAATGTCTACTAACTATTTCAGGAAGGATAGTCCTAAACTTGATGGAACCAACTATGGCATATGGAAGATCAGAATGGAGACACATTTAAATTGCATTGGAAAGGACATCTGGGAAGTTACAAAGAATGGCTATACTTCTCCTACTCTAGTCAACCCAATCCACCTACCTTGGGAAAAGATGAAGAAAATGATTGCAAAGCAAGAGAAGCACTTTTGAGCACATTAACAGATCAGCAAATCATGAGATTATCAGATAGGTATACTGCTAAAGCTATTTGGGATCATTTGGAAACACTGTCATGCCCACTCTTGGGCACGAACGGAATAAATTTCTTTTTTAAAATACTTAACTAATTATCGACTAACTAAATTAAAATAATGCATCTTAGTGCGATTAACTTAAATAAATAATGCAATTTGGGTTAGGTCATAACTATGTTTGAGTCAATCAGATAATTAAATCCAAAATAAGAAGAGAGGGTAACTAAGTTATCAATGAACTAGGATTTCTCCCAAAACGGAAATCCTCTAAACTTCATTAATAAATAATTAAAATTCCAAAATGGCGAATTAATCTTGACCATATACCCTTTTAAAATTTATCTTATTAATCTATCTAACCCACTAGGATTCCTAATTTAAATATCCTGGTAATTTTAAAAAAACATTTTATTTAATTTGAAACATCTATATTTAAAATTCACTTTATAACCTTTTACTTGATTTGGCCCTCTCGGCCCTACAAGAATTTAATGGTTATTCCCCATTATTATTAATTCTAATTTACCTAATCATTAAAACCCCGCTTATGAAATTTCTCTACATAAGCCCAGTATTACACAACAGTATTTCAAACTTAACTTTATACCTAACTATTTTAATTCAGATTTAAAATCAATACAATTCTACTTTTATATATATATATATATATATATATATATATATATATATATATATATATATATCTATATATATATATATATATATATATATCTATATATATATATATATATATATATATATCTATATATATATATATATATATATATATATATATATATATATCTATATATATATATATATATATATGTGTGTGTGTGTATATTTTTATATACATTTTTACATAGTTGTCTATTTACATACCCTGATTATGGGTGTATTTCCAAAAGAAGTGGGGGTTTAAATTCTACTTTGTAAATTCCCCCTTTTAAAACAATTTTTATATTTACGACTACTTAAATATCTATATATATATGTATATACATGTATGTATATATCTAAATATATATACATATATGCACATATATATATATTAGTTTATATATAATCATTGATGTATTTATGTAAAAACTTCATATAACCCCAAAACCCCACAAGTTTCCTTTTTTTTTTTTTTAAACTGTGAGAGTGTTGCCCTAACCCGAAAATTAGGGTTAGGGCGAACACGCTAATGACCAACCCCCTTTTTAGAGAGGGGGATGAAACCCCATATATTTTTTTTTTTACATTTGCGTGCAGGTGGTGCAGGGGAGACGGCGACCGCGGGAGGGCGTGCAGGGCCGAACCCGGGCCACCCCGTTTCCCCCCCCCACCTTATTTCCTTACAACTCGGCGGGTTACCGTGGGGGTTTCGATTTACATTATTTTTTTTTGTTGATTTAACGAGGCGTGTGCGTGTTTGTTTTTTAACGCCGCAGTGAAGGAGGGGAAAGTGCAGGGGAGGCGGAGCGGCCGCCACAGCCGCGGCACCGCCGGCTGCGGACGGCGCCGCTGTGGTCTGCGGCTCCCGCAGGCTGCGGCGTCGTCGCCCGCAGTCTGCGGTTGCCGCAGGCTGCGGCCGGCCGCCGCTAGGTGCTGCGGCCCGCGCATTGCATGATACCTGCGTTTGAAACGTTTTTGTGGCAAAGTTGTATGATGTTTTACACGGGGTTTCAAACCCTCTTGTTAATACGTGGTTTTCTTTCTTATTTAATATCATTTATATATATATATATATATATATATTTAAATAAATCTCCTTTGGTAGATTAAAATGCTTGGGGATTCACTGTCTAAACTATCAGATTTTTTTTAACAAAAGAATAAAATAGAAATATATATATATATATATATATATATATAAGTCTATGTATATATATATATATATATCTATATATATATATATCATCTTAACAGTTTTCTTCTTTTCTTGTAATGTTAAAATCTGTAACCAAGCATTACTGTTTTGTTTTATTATATCTGATTTTGAAGGGCAATATATATATATATATATATATTGTGTATTTCCCTTTAAACTACTAGGGCGTCTTTTTTTTTAAGAAAAAACATAAGAACCATGCTTATATTCACTGCAGATTTATTAATGAGAAAGGAGCATGTATTTATATTTTCTTACAAACATACTAAAATTACTTGCTACATGTATATTTTTTTTGAAAGATATGAACTATTGTAAACAGATTTATTTTCTGCAATAAACAGCAAATTAACAGACTGCTTTTTTTTTTAAATTAATTTTACAGCAGCATAACTTCTTTCACTTGCAGGATACAAGAATATAAAATGCATCTACTTTTCCTTCCTTGTTAAACACAAAATTTTTATACAATCTAGTATACTATTTCTTTCATTTGCAACTAACAAAAATAAAATAAAAAAAACATCATATATTTCCTTTTCTTTGCAAGACTACCAATAGGGGAAAAAAAAACATGAGTATCCCTTGTCAAATATAAATACAAAACTGATAGAGGTACAAAATAAATATTATTACAAATGGGATGAAGTCCCAACAATACTTTTTTTTTTCTTCTACATAATAACTTGGAAACAATACAACTTTTGACGGAGAATACTACAACATTGAATGCTTCCATTTCTTCCCTATTTTTTTAAAACATTATTCTGCAACAAAATCAGCCACATAGCTCTTTAATCCATCTTGTCCCATCCCCTTGCCATCTGCAACAAAACACTTTTTGACCATGGGAAGCTCACCTCCCAGCCTAGGCTTACTAGAAGCCACCCCCGAGCTTGGAGAACCAAGCACTAGACGGGTTACACACATACAAACCCCACAACAAACATAGAAACACATTTACATACAAATATCCCTTCCCAAGCTACACATTCATCACTTTCATGGTGACTCTTCCATGGGTGGAAGTGGACCAAGTACCAATGGGGAGAAGGCATGCCAAAAAACAATACTACATTAGCCACCTCATGGCAACACAATGCAACCCAAATACTTTCACAAACCTTATGCCCCCCAAAAGGCTCAAGGCCATATATGCTCCCCTTATGACCCCCAAATGCATACACATGGCTATGCATCAAGGGTCACCAAGGACTCCCTTGAGAACACTCTCCATAAGGAGAGCCTCTCACCCATGGCTGTCAAACTCCTTCCACCCCAAGATCTTCCCACCCTCCCAAGGATAGGAGATCTTGGACACTCCCAAAAAACCACAAGAGACACAAACAAATACATAGAAAGGAAAACTACACATATTAACTTCAACCAAAAACTTCATAAGCACAATCTTACAAACAACTCTTTCATTTCACAAAACAACACAAATTATCATTTACAACATAATAAGAGAAAGAAGGGAGTAACCAACCTTATTCTGCCAAAAGGTTTGCTAACTTTAGTTGGGGATGACCTGCCCAATTTCCACTATCTTTTCTCCCAAAATTCCCACTAAAATGCCAACTCCTACTAACTTTTTCAAAACAAGCAAAATCTCCCAGAGAGGAGAGTGGGTGATTACTCACTAAGTTTGCAAATTCTTGCCTAAGAAGGCCTCTCACACACTTCCCAACCCCTTGGGTGAGGTGTGAGTTCCCATTGGTTGCCCTTCCCAAACTCTTGCACATTACTCAAATTGGAAAGGGAAAAGGTGGAAGAGGATGGGGAAGAGAGTTTAACTCCTAAAGGGAAGGTTCTCTATCCTAGGGAGAACTTTCTAAGTTCAATTTTCGTGCATCTTGGAATTATCACTTTTTGAAGTGACTTCATAGTCACATGGGTGAAGCCACATGTTGCAAAACACCCCTAACCCATAGGTATACCCTTAGGACCTTTGGAAAAGCCTAAAAACTTACCCTAGGAGTCCATTAAACCCTTTGGAAACTCCACTGAAGTTTACCTACGGGTCAAGCATGAGTTGACCACTCCCATGACTCCCTACCCAAGGCAGATTTGGGACCACACTCATTTTGAATTGGCTTTGGTAGAAACAAAACTCCCTCCAAGAGACAAGTCAAAATCAATGACACTTAATCAGCACATGTGTCAAGTGACACAACAAAAATACAATATAAAAATTACACATGGAAATTGTCCCTTGAAGGATTACACATTGACATATAAATTAAATTTTACACTCAAGCATTGTACACATCACAAATAAAATACATTACAAGGGGAGGGGTGTTGTCTCTCCAAATAGACAACTCTCGGCTTAACAAACGCACATTGGTTTAGGCTTGATTCTCCATAAATTCCATGGTCACATGGATAATTTCCTGCGCATCTCAATTAACACATTAGTAACTCCAAATAATCACAATTATTCATAATCAAATACATGGATTCCATTGCAATTCAAACACTCATACATTAGGCAACAATAATTCAATATCTCATTTGTTTTCAAATTCAATTTCACATATACAATTAACATAATTTCCCAACATTGAACCATTCATGATTAAGCATCATTTTCTTTCATCAAAATAAAATCCTGCAAATTTCCAATAATGACATTCACCATCATAATGTAATTCTATTCTAGAAATCATATCTAAAGTTTCATAATCATCATGCATGAAATAAAACATCAACAAGTGTCAGTGTGATCCAAATCATGAGATCATATAAGTTCTAAGTCCATAATGCATAAAGTAAAGCAACCATAATAGTCTCAATATGCAAATAACTGAAAATGTCAAACTGAATCGGGGTAGGGCCTCACAAACACTGAATGAGAGAGATTCCATATTAAAAATTGCAAAACTTGAAAGCTTCCGGGTCAGGTATGAAAATCTGAAAATGGAAGAAGATGAAAGGATTTCTGCTTTTATGGAAAGAGTTAATGAAATTGTTTTCGGTATTAATGTTGTGGAGGAACCTTAAGTGAAGATAAAATTGTTTCAAAAATTTTAAGAGGATTGCCACCGGCATATAAAATGAAGGTTACTGCTATAAATGAGTTAAGAACAATGCCTAATACATCAGTAACTAGGGATACATTGATTGGAAAACTCTCAGCTTTTGAAATTGAGGAATTTGGTCTTGTTGCTACTATAAAGATAGATTTAGCTTTTAAGGCATCAACATCATCTACACCATCATTTGAAAAATCTGATTGGAAATCCTTTTATGCAAGAGAACTTGAGGAAAGTAGGAGAGAAAATGAAGAACTTGAAGCACTATTTGCAAGAAAAATGCCTAAAGGTCTAGTAGGAAGTAAGTATGAAGGTAAAACACCCTTTAAATGTTTTAACTGTAATAAGATTGGTCATATGGCTTCTAGATGCCTTGATAGACATGCTAGACTAAGAGAAGAAGCTAGAAGAACATACAAGCCTAACCCTGAATATCAAAGATACAAATTTAAGAAGAATAAAGACAAATCTTGTTATCTTGTTGATGAAGGAGTGACTGATGATTCTGATGAGGATTTGGTAGACAATGGATGGGTTTTTGTTGCTATAACAGAAGATCAACCAACACCTACTATTCAACCGGTAGAGCAGGCCCTAGCAGCTAAAGTTGAAGCAAAGGATGAATTGATCACTGATTCAGGATGCTCACATCATATGCCTCGAGATAAAAGTAAATTCTTGAACTTTAAAGAATATAATGGAGGCTTAGTGAGATTTGGAGATGATAAAGCTTGTTTGATCAAAGGTAAAGGTACAATATCTCTTGATGGTAAGCATAATACTAACAATGTCTACTATGTTGAAGGTTTAAAGCATAATCTTTTGAGTGTTGGTAAATTAGTTGAAAAAGGATTTCAGTTACAATTCAAAAATGGAAAATGAAAAATCATTGTCACAACCCTCCTTTATCACTTTTTGATTTGATACAATTCTATTATATTTTTGGTTGAGCTGTTGAAAATAATTGAATGAATATTATAAAAGAATAAATAATGGACCCACATACACACTTGGAGAATATAATTCAAAAGGCATTATTTATTTTTATTTTTATTCCCAATTATGGCACATGTTGTAGGAGGAATTAGAAGCTTCTAGAGGAATCTTCAATACCTTGCATGTAACTCCCCCACTAGGATATTAATAAATTTTGCATGGGTCCAATATTGGAAAATAATCTCATTCTTAATTAATTTCTCTAGATAGTGGAATTAAGAGATTTTTCCTATATATTGTATGCAAGTTTTCAAAAAAGGGAGTTGGTGATTCTTTGAAGAAAGTTTTCTCAAATAGTTTGTTTTTAGTAGTCATATTTTCATTTTTGGAGAATAGTTAAGTTTGTTTTGAAGAATTTTTCCAAGCTTGCAAGGAAGGATCAAGGAAGGCTAGGCTTGAAGATTTGGGAGGATTCAACAATCAAAAGGCTTCTCCAGGTTCCCTCTCTTTTTGTATTTGACATTTCTTTATGTAAGTTTTTATATTTCAAAGGAAATATCTCCTCCTAGATTCTTTAGTTGAATATTGCTTTCTGAAAGAAATCATTTCTTAATTGTTAGATAGAAAGGAAATCTATTTTTCATTAAAGAAATGCATTGATAAAAAAAAATTCTTTTCTTTTTAAAAATACAAATGCAGATTTCTCTTTCATTGTTAATCTATTATTTAATCTATTTAAAAGAAAGAAATCATATTTTGCTTTTCTATTTTTTTTAAAAAATCTAGAGAAGATCTTGAATCAAAAAAAGAGGAAAATAAATCATGTTTTTTTTTTCAACATCTCTATTCTTTTTTTTGGAAAAACTTAAATTCTTTTATCTCTGTAAATAATCTTTTTTCCTATGCATATAATCATTTGTATTTAGGAATCTCGCTATGTGAAATAGTATATCAAATATGATTTCTTCTCATTGTTGTTGTATAAAATCCCTGTGGGAAATATTGTCTTGCTATTTAAATTAATTTTAGAAATCTCTCTCTGTGAATATCAATTTTCAAGAAATCTCATCAAGAACTTTATTATCTCAAAGACATATTTGTTGAATATGATCTCTGTGAAATCAAATTTAAGCATTTACCTATCTCTGTGATAATTTAGTTATCTACATATTGCTGAAACAAATTAATTTCTCTATTTTATTTCATCTCAGTGATTAAATTCTTATTCTCATTTTGGGACCACAGTTGTCCCCTCATCACTGCGGGCCTGTACCCGCAGGTCTGCAGTGGCGATGGGACTCGTGGGCCCCACTCCCACTTGGATTTTAAAAGCCACTACAAAAAAAAATTCAAACTCATGGCAACTTGGATTTTGTTAACTTTTTTTAATCCAAATTTTAGTTTAATAAAAATTAACTTAGGTAAATTTGAAATTTAATCATCCTTAGTAAATTTATAATTAATTTATCTTTAGCAAATTTATATTTGTAAATTAAATTATATCAAAATTTATAATTAGAATTTTGTAAACTATTTAAGATTCATTGGGCCATGTAGTTGGCATTTTAGACTCATTAAAAGCAATTAATTCATATTAATATGATTTGAACCAAATGTCTAAGCTAATTACTATTTTTGAGACTAGTGACTTTATAAGTGATTATTCTCATGGTAGAAATCAACACATTGCTTAACCTTGCATGTAACTTACACTATCCTTGCTTCATGCGAATTACTCATACATTATTTGCATTTATTAATGACAAAGTTACATTTTCTTCATCTTCATGCAAGTTACACGTTTAATTATTAATATGCAAGTTTCATAATTGTCATTATTATGCAAGTTATATTTCAAGTTTTGAATATTAAATAATTTAGTTATGGTTTTTATTCCACGTGGTTCATCAAGTATTTATTTCAATTAATTAAGCTTTGCAATGTCTAATTATGCACGTTCAATTCATAATTGGTTTCAAGCATGATGTTTTTCATAGCTTCTTAGTTAAGAAAACTAAGTAAAGGAAGTCGGAAAACCAAAACCTAGCAGTGTTCGGTATTTACGGTGCCTCTGGGTCACGCTTATAGGTAATACCATTGTGTTGAACTACTGCACTTAATGCCTAATAAAGCTACATCAACGAATTATGTGGCATCGTCCTTATAAATCATCAGGGAGTAATAAGGGACACTTGGAAGTTAAAATCCAAGGGTCGAATAATCCCCCTTGGATCGATAATCTAATAAGATAATCCTTAAATGATTTTACATCCGCTGAGTTAAACCATAGTAAACCCCCTTAAGGTTGATTGAGTGAGATGCTTTTATGAAATTGATTTAATCTTGAAGAGTTGTTGATGATTTGGTCAAGGGTGACGCTTATGATAGGTATTAGGATCTAGTTGTTTTTAGGCCACAAGCAATAGGCCATCTTGAGCCTTTGCTTAAGTTCTACCACCATGGGTAGCAACCGCAGAGAAACTGTCTGGGATATTGACCCTAGAAAGGGTTGCATACCCACAAATCAGTTTACATCAGACCATAGAGTAGAAAATAGAACTACATAATTTATGGCTTGATCCCATGCCGAAATGGGTATGTAGGCAGTCTAGGGACAGAGTTATCCCTAGTACTCAAGCGTTCGTGGATGGGGTCTAGGTTTGGTAAGAAGAAGGATTGAGTAGAATCCTAATTTGAAAGATACATATAATAAAAAGGAAAAAGTAATTCAATGCATACTTGGAAGGAATCCCGTATGGATTCGCTTGACTTCCCAAGGCTTTAAGCCAAATTCCGAGGTGGAATTCAAGCTTGTATTATGTTATTTTGATTTCTCCTGAGGATGGTGACTTCGGTGCACTCCTTTTAGAAGAGTGTAGTACTTAGTGAGTGACTCAGGACCCAAATGGTCCCGATGAGTTTAAGTCTCTAGCCAGAGCACCTCCTATCCCAATTGGATAGATGCCTACCCTGTATGGGTAGATGCTTATCCCATATTGGATAGATGAAACCTCCTGCTCTGTATGAACAAATGCCTAACTCGTATGGTTAGATGCTCATCTCGGATGGATAAATGCCTAATCCTAATGGATGGATGCCCAGAGTATGTGATTGAATCAAACACAAATGATTAAAGTAAACAAAAAAAAAATGGTCAAATTTTGTTGGGTTGAGTAAAGTGGGTTATTACAATCATGAATAGAACTGGTTTGGAAATTACAACTAGTAATCAAACTAGAGGTAATATCTTTCATTTGAATAATAGTGAAAAGACATGCTTGATTGCACATATTGATGAAAGTTGGCTATAACATAAGAGACTCTGTCATGTAAATTTTGATTGCATGGTAAAAATCAGTACTACTAAGGCAGTTAGAGATTTACCTAAAATTGTCAAACCTCACAATACAGTATGTAAGGAATGTCAATTCGGAAAAAAAGTTAGAGCTACTTTTAAAAGTATTCCAGAAAAATCAAATAATGCTCTTGACTTAATCCATATTGATTTATGTGGTCCAACTAGAACTAAAAGTTTGCAAGGTGGTAGATATTTCATGCTAATCATTGATGACTACTCTAGAATGTGTTGGGTTACTTTTCTCAGAGAAAAATCAGAAGCACTTGGAAAGTTCAAACTGTTCAAAGCAATGGTAGAGAATGAAACTGGTAAGAAAATCAAATGTCTAAGATCAGATCAAGGAGGAGAATTTACATCTAAGGAATTTAATACATTATGTGAAGTGAATGGAATTAGAAGACATCTATCAGCACCCCGGACACCATAGAAGAATGGAGTTTTTGAAAGGAAAAATAGAACTATCTTGGATGCAGCAAGAAGTATGTTATCTGAAGAAAATCTACCACATGTGTATTGGAGAGAGGCAGTAAGTACAGTGGTCTATACATTCAACAAAGTTCACATCAAAGGTGAAACCGGTAAGACCCCTCATGAACTATGGTTTGGTATTACTCCTACTCTTAAATATTTCACAATATTTGGAAGTAAATGCTATATTAGAAGGGATGAGTATATTGGAAAATTTGATCCTATAAGTGATGATTGGTTATTCATCTAAGAGCAAGGCATATAGATGTTTTAACAAAAGATTGCAAAAAATTGTTGAGAGTACAAATGTGAAGATTGGTGAACAATTTAGAGAAACTCCAAGGTACATAGACTTTGAACCGATATTAGAGATTCTAACAAATGAACCTACATTGAACCCACTGGTATCATCTAAAAATTCCACAGTAACTGAGGAACAGTAGCAAACGAAGACACCCCGGTATGTAAGACTAAATCACTCTGAAGATCAGATAATTGGAAACAAGTATAAAGGAGTTATGACAAGAGGAAGATTGCAAAATGAAGAGGTATGTCTTATTTCTCAAATTGAACCATCATCAATTAATGAGCCATGTGAAGATAAACACTGGATTAAAGCTATGGAAGAAGAATTAGAGCAAATTGAGAAGAATAACACTTAGACATTAGTTCCTTGGCCTAAAGACAAAAATGTGATTGGAACAAAACGGGTATTTAGAAACAAACTTAATGAAGATGGTAAGGTTATCAAAAATAAAGAAAGACTAGTGTGTAAGGGATATTCTTAGAAAGAAAGAATTGATTATAATGAGACCTTTGCACAGTAGCTAGAATTGAGGCAGTCAGATTATTCTTAGCTTTTGCAGCACACAAGAACTACAAAGTATATCAAATGGATATTAAATGTGCATTTCTGAATGGAGATCTTGAAGAAGAAGTTTACATTGAACAACCTGATGGATTTTCTTTGACAGATAACAAAGATATGGTTTGTAGGTTAAGGAAAGCTTTGTATGGATTGAAACAAGCTCCAAGAGCTTGGTATGCAAGATTGGATAAGTATCTTTTGAAGATTGGTTTTTCTAAACGTAATGCTAACATCAACTTATATTATAAAGTGACTAATGATGACATCTTGGTTATAGAAGTTTTTGTTGATGATATAATCTTTGGAGGAGAAGATGGACTATGTAAAGAATTTTCTATTGAAATGCAGCAAGAATTTGAAATGTATATGATTGGAGAAATAAAATTCTTTTTAGGATTGTAGATTTCACAGACTGATAAAGGTATATTCTTGAGTCAATCCAAGTACTTGAAGGAGTTATTAAAGAAATTTGGGATGGGGAACTCTAAACTGGTAAGCACACCTAGGACTACAAATGACAAACTATCACTAAGGGATGAATCTACACCTATTAATCCGGCTAGATATAAATCTATGATAGGAGGTTTGTTGTACTTGAGACCTGATATCATGAATGCAGTATGTATTGTTTCAAGATTTCAGAGTAATCCTAGAGAAAATCATGAATCAGCAGTAAAAAGGATTTTCCGGTACTTGCAAGGCACTACAAATCTTGGATTATGGTATCCTAGAGATGAAAACTTTGAATTATGTGCATACACAGATGCAAATTGGGAAGGAGATGTGGATGATAGAAAAAGCACCACTGGCAAAGCATTTTTTCTTGGAAGCAGATTAATTTCTTGGTTGAGTAAGAAACAAAGTTGTACATCTTTATCAATAGCTGAATCAGAATATGTTGCAGCAACAACTAACTATACACAAGTATTATGGCTTAAGCAAATGTTGAAAGATATAAGGGTAAAATGCAAGGAAACTATTACTATCTATTGTGATAACACTGCTGCAATTGATATATCTAAGAATCCGGTATTATATTCTAAAACCAAACATGTTTCTATCAAATTGAAATTTCTAAGGGAAAATGTTGAAGCAAAAGAAATTAAAATGGTTTATGTGAATACCAAAGAGCAGATTGCAGATATTTTCACTAAACCTCTACCTAAGGAGACTTTTGAATATCTTAGAGATCATCTTGGGGTCATACCTCCATCGGTAGAGACTTAGGAAGTTGATGTTTGTCATCAACCGTTAGAATTAACAGAGAAATCTTTTACTCTGGCTTTGATGAGGAAGCTACTTCTCAGGGGGAGTAGTTGGTATATTGAATTGGTTCGTATTTTGTATCTGAAAAATGTTTTTTTTACTTTGGCATTTGATGTCAAAGGGGGAGAGATTGATATGGAAAAACACATTATCTTTTGAGGAGAGATTATTCATTGGGGGAGAGATTGTTACTCTTTGTATCTGTATTTTGATTTCTGGTTATGATCTCTTTTGGGAGATTGTTGGCTTTTGTTGGCTTTTGGTATTTGGCACTTTGATGGTTTTTCCATCTTGTGTTTGTTAGGCCCAATATGGAAAGCTAATGTATTGAGAGGGGAGGGGTGAATCAGTACTTTAAAACTTTTCTTGAATAATAACTTTATTGTTATGCATAAACAAAATAGTGCAGTAACATAAAATAAAGTTAAAATAAATAGATAACAATCATACATGATTCACTCCATAACACATATATTTTGGTTATGCAGAAACTCTTGGTTAGAGAGAAAAACTGTGGTGGGGATGGCACCCACAACTTCACTACTGCAATAATAAAGAATGCTCGGTTATAGCTACATTTATCTATTTCTGATAGCTTAC
Source organism: Cryptomeria japonica (assembly GCF_030272615.1). Lineage (NCBI taxonomy): Eukaryota > Viridiplantae > Streptophyta > Pinopsida > Cupressales > Cupressaceae > Cryptomeria > Cryptomeria japonica. The sequence continues at coordinate 85,176,955 of NC_081414.1, read as the reverse complement.
CTTGTTAGGAGTAACAAGATCTGTTAGATCTACCTTGCTAAAGGATTTTACAACATTTATTCTAAATGTTGCACCTAGTTAGAGGCTTTACAATTTATAGACTTGGTTAGAGTCTTTTACCCTATTAAAGGTTTCTCTTTCAACTTCACAATATTACAATAAAATCATTACCAACATCTACAACTTTACATCTGAAATGTTAAAGCAGATTCTATGTGCTCAGAATAGATTACCTTTCTTATAGCATACCTTGGTAACCCTTATAGTAACTCGGTAAACCCTTCTATTTACTCTATTCTTCGACTATTCTCTAAAAACCTTCTCGATGACCTCTGTGTCTTTGTAACAGTCTTCCTTCATGCATACATGCACACACCTTGCTCTTAACTCATGCTGTATAAATAGATCTCTTAAAATGGCGATCCAATTCATTGCTTCAATCTTACAAACAAGATTCCTCGAATGAATAACTAATCAAAATATTTCATTGGTTAGATTGACCTCACAATCATACACAATCTTCTAGTGCAATTTCCAATGTAATAATGGTTAGATGTGCCTCGATTTTGTAACACATTTTCATATGCATGTCCAGGTTCAATGTATCTGGTAACACGTTTCACTTGGTGAGTATCAACTCAGTGTGTCATCTTAACTACTCGGTAGTCTCAAAAAGATACTCGGTAGACAACTCGGTGTATACTGTATTCTGTGACTGCTTTCCTCTGTAACCGACTAGACTATGCATATCGACTTCTCTGTGTATACCAACTACATGATTCGGTAGTGCTAACCGACTAGAATATATAGTATGACTTTGAATATAAAAAGTAATGGCAATTTGATAAGTAGTTACAATCTCCCCTTTTGACATTAGTTGAGATGTTTGACAAAACTACTTTCAAAGTCATAATTCAAAAATCTATATACTTTGCAAAATGACTACACTTGACAATATATACAGTAGTCAATGAAATAATATATGCAGATATACTCCCCTTATCATTATTCTGTATATAACTTGGATTTTGCATGCTCGATTCTATTCTGTGCTTGTGTGCTCTGCTTGCTCTGCATGCTCTACTCAGTATACTTCCCTGTATATAATACTCAAAACTGTATTACCAAAATTGTATCACTCTCCAAATATAGTATATTACTCCCCTTATGTAGTATTACTCCCCTTTTTTGACAAACATCAAAAACTTAATTTCCATCCGGGGGTGGTAACTGATCAAAAATAGATTTATACTTGTTTCGGACGTCGGTGAGTGTGACTAATAGTGCATCCTTTACACTTTCCATTAAAGAATTTTGTGCTTGAATATCAGCCAATAGTGATATTAAGCCATCAAGAGTGCTGCCCTCTTGTGTAGTAGATAGGCATGTAGCTCGATTAATCTGCTCTTGAATTGATGAGAGATGAGGAAGGAATAATGTCTGGAGGGTCATTATATCCATCCTAATCTTATGCTCTTCATTTCCAAGTTCTAACTATTGAGCCATGAGCTATTGAAGCTTAGTATAAAAATTCTGAACTGAATTAGGCTCGGTGGTCAACTTAGTTGAGAGATCGGTCATCTCTTTCTCAATTGCATCAGTTTTATTCTTGATATCTTTAATGAATAGGGAAAATGTACAAAGTTTCTGAAATAAATAAAGAATATGCTTGAGTTGAGGGGACAAATCAGCAATGAATTTGACAAGCTTTACTTTTCCTATAGCAAGAGATTTTTGTACCTCTTCTATCATCTTTGCAGTAAGCTCTTTATCTTTTAGCTTGTTCAAGTACTCAGATGCATCAACTCCAGATGTTTCTATTTGAGTAAGGAGTTCATCCAGTTGAATGTGGATGGCTGCATTGGTTGACACTGTTGCTGAAGGTAGCATATCTGTTAGTAGAGTCTTTACCTTCTGTAGTACTTTATTCTTCTTTTGAATGGCCAATTGTTTTTCTTGTTCGGCCTTTGCTTTTCATAGTTCACCAGAATCAATAAGTGCTTGCCCTTTTAATTTTGAGATATCCACATTGGGCAACACTATCGGTTTAGTTAAATCAACTTTGAAACTATGCTTTCTCACCTTCTTCTCTTTACCTTTGGTAAGTTGTACCAAGACAAGTGCTTGTGAGGCTTGCTGACCCTCAATAGGTTGTTCGATAGATGCAGCACTTTGATCGGTTCTTGTAGCCGTTGTGGTGTCCTTGGGTGTATTGGTACTAGGGGTCTTAGCTATAACATTTTCAATGCTTGATGGTGCTTGAGATGTCTGATCTTTAGTTGTACCTTCTGTTGCTTCAGACTTGTGACCTTCGGTTTCTTGTTTTGTATCCTTAGGTGCTTCAGTAGAGACAGGTGGCTTGACCGGCGGATAATGCTGAACTTGTTCTATCACAAATTTGCTAGATACAAGTTTTTCATAGGTAGTGCCTTCTATCATTTCCTGCTTCGGTGCTTCTGCATCCATGACATCTTCATCAATTTGAATAGTTTCAACCAGGTCTTGCTTGGTAGCATTAGGACCTTGCTCGATGACATCAGGATCTTATTCAATGACATCAGGATCTTGTTTGGTGACATCAATAATTTCAATTTGAGATTGTTCACCGACATCCTTTATTTTGAAGATATCCTACCATTTAGCTTTTGTCTCCTTTTCCACATCAATGTATAGCCCATTCATCAATTTTAAGGCTCTTTGTTTGACAAGAAATTTAGAATTGTAGGTTGTCAAATATTCTTTAATTTCTACGATAGACATATCAAGAAATAGATGGACTAGACTTCTTTCTCTAATTCATTTTTATGAGTCCATTTCATATTTCCATTTGTTATCAATATGCAAATATAATTCACTCAGAAGTGACTTTACTAGTTCTAATGGAGCTAGTCGAAACTTTAGAAGTGTGCAAATAACAACTTCTTCAATTTGTTGCTTCTCATCATTATTCCTAGTCTCATACTTGACATATCTAAATCCTACAAATCCACCATATTCTTTAAGATTGGCACAAAAATTTTCAACACTATGAATATTTACCTTCTTGCTTTTTACAATCTGAAATTTGTTTGCATCATCGGATTCTGTATCACTAGACTCTTTTGCCAGAATGAGTCTCTGAGTAGATTTCTTGTAGGTCTTGGCTACCTTGGGTGTAGTAACACTCTTTTGTTTCTTACTCAGTGATGCAGCTAATGCTCTAGTGTTAGGTCTCTTTGTTGGTGGAGTCGGTAGGGCCTTTGAAATGTCCTGTTTCTTTCTTTTCAAAACTTTATCCTTAGGCAACTCGGTACTTAATGTTATTGCTGCCTCTTGAGCTTCTGATTCCTCTTCCGTAATGGCAAGAGTGCCTTTGATAGGTGTAGAGGAGGATTCTTCTCTGAATTTCTCAGATAAAACCTTTATCATCTTTGTAGCCTTTCTTGTAGCCTTGGGTACTACAATGCTCATTTTTACTTTCTCTTTCACCTCTTCATAAGTTCCATATCTTAATTCGGTATCATGCCTTGGCAATGAAAGATAGGCATCAATTTTCTATTGTGTGATATCATAGTCAATCTCATAACCCATTGGTGGCAAAGATTGAGTCCTTGGTTCAACAACATTCATATAACAGTAATCGGTGTCTACCTCAAAACATATATCATCCTTATATTTCTCTACCAACTGTGGTGGAATCTGGTACCTATTGTGCATCTTCTCTTGAAATCTGCTGAAGTAGTCATCCATGATATCATTAAAATTATCTCCCAACTTCTTGATAAAATCATTAATTTGATGGGTGAGGTGATAGGTCGGTGTAGCTCCCAAACTACTTTACCGACTGAGGGAAAGAACTTCTCAAAGTAGAAAAACATGCATACAAGAAGTGAACCAAACTTCAGTGTGTTTGTCGAGTTGTTCTTTTTTGGCTTTCTTATTGTGTTTAGGTTCTCAAACAAGTTCTTTAGTAGCACTTCACATAAATCTACTTTCATTCCCTTTTTCACTATTTTATAGGCTAAGTCAACTGCGGCACATGGTACACTGTTTTCCCTTGCTGATTGGAAGAAATAGTAACCAATTACTCTAATTGAAAACTTAAGTTTTGCATCAGTGACATTGTTCAATTTCAGTCCTTGGTAATTAGATTCTACTCTAGTTAGACTGATTAACTCCTTCTGTGATATCATTTTCTGTGCTTGTGCATGATCATAGATAGGATACCCGGTGATCACATGAATGATTTCCTTGGTGATTTTGAATGGTTGCTCCTCTAGCCACATAAAATCATCATGAACTCTACTTAAAACAAACTTAACCTGCTAGGGTTTGAACACACGGGGATAGGATAGGGCTTCAGTTAATCCCTTGATTTTGATATGCTTGTACCATTGGCAATATTACAAGGATATTAAGAAGGTTGTTGATGATTATGGACATAACTGATTAAAGATGTTTTACTATCTTGATATTATTATGTTGTCATTGATGTCAAGAAATTGATTTTCTAATTCAGTATGATGTTGCCATATCTTAAGAAATATGATATGAAGATTATAAAGAAGTCGGTTAAGACATAGGAAAGAATATGATGAATAAGGGGATAAGTTATTCAATGGGCAACTCTACCGAGTCAGATAATGATGAGATCTTGATGTTTTAGATTGTTTTAATGTCATACATATGTTGTAAAATGTAAAGGTTAATACTATACTATGTTATCAAGTAAAGAACCTAGTTGGTAAACCCTAAGGAACCTAGTCAATAAACCCTAAGCTTATCGAAGTCAGTTAATGAAGACAGAATGTCTACCGAGTGAAATTTAGTATTCACCAAGTTGTAACCGAGTTATAATAGAATGTATTAAATGTTTACATGTGATATTTAATGAAAGATGTTGATGAGCTGGAGTGAATCAATGATTGGCAAGCCATAAAAGAAGTTTGTTAAATGAATCTAAGGCAATGGAAAGTTAGCAAGAAGATCTAAAGCTCAAATTGAACCGCATTACCCTAACACACGTTCTAAGGTGATTATGCAAGTTCCAAGGTGGGGTAAAACATTTTCAGATCGAAAGATACAATGAACCTGGACAAGATTGAAGATTTGATGGCTATGATTGATCATGGGAAATGTGAGCAAGGAGATTAAGTAGTTAGAAGATTGTTTATAAATAAGGAACTATTGATAAACAATGTATGCGGGCAAGTGTATGCACAGGGATGCTACATAGTGATTACCGAGCACAGAAGCTTGAAGACCTATTAGAATAAAAAAGTCTTGATGCCCAACAGATAGACAAGATTAGTTGTATGTCTAGATTGTATTGAACAAATAAGAATCTACTTTAGCATTTTAGATGTGAAGTTGCAGATAGATTGTATTACTATTATTTGATGAAAGTGACAGGAAATCTCTTAACCGAGTGGACTTAACAGTCTTATATGTAAATCTTCTAACAAGGTGACATTCTGATTGAGTGTTTGAAATCCTTTGACAAGGTCACTTCTAACAAAGTGAAGATCCTAACAAATCTGAGGGAAATCCTTTAACCGGGTCACATCTAGCAATGTGTTTGTAATCTTTAACAAGATTTGTTTTTAACCGAGCATACTCTAGAAGAGTATTTTTCTTAGTGGGTCCAAAATCCCATAGTGGTTTTTCCCTATTTGGGTTTCCACGTTAAATCTGGTGTTATGAGGTTTATGTTGTTCATAGGCTTTTGAGTTTGCATGTTTGACAGTTTTTAATTATATGACTAAAATATGTTACCGAGGTTGAATCTGGTGTTTTTATGGATGATTAAGTTTGTATGATTCACCCCCCCCCCCTCTAATCTTGTTGGCTATTGGATCTATACTTATATTAAGTATCAGAACTATCAATTGGTATCAAAGCTTTGGACTCCAAAAGGAAAGTTTAAAGGCACTTGAGTTAAAGATCCAAAGATGTATAAGAGGGATGCACCTAAGTTGAATAAATCAAGTTTCTCTACATGGTAGAAAAGGATGAAGCTACATCTATCAGGAGTTGGAGAATATGCTATATACTATTTGGAGAATGATTTTGTTGCATTGATCACCTATCCATTGACTATGGAAGAGATAAAGGCGAAGCATGAACATATTCAAGCAATGATTGAAATAACATCTACATTGACCGATTCTGAGTTTAATGATCTAGAAGGTTGTAATGATGCAAAGGCAATGTGGACTAAGCTCATATCTGTATATGGAGGAGATGAACATGTTCAAAGAGAAAACGTTGATAGTCTAAGAGGACAACTTGAATCTATGAGGATGAATGAAGATGAGAACATAGCCTAGTATAGTACAAGACTAAAGGAGATTGTAAATCAAATCAAAGGAGCAAGAGGAACTATTGAAGAAAGGATGTGACAAGTAAGTTGTTAAGAACCCTTTTACCTACCTATGCAATCTGAGTCTTTGCAATCAATGAATTGAGGTTTGTACCTAATATGCCAGTTTCCTTGGATGCTACTACTGGTAAGCTACACGCATTTGAGTTAAGTAATTTTGATAACAGTGGGTCATCGGTAAATAAAGTTGAATCTGCATTTAGTTCTTTTCATCTGAATGAATCTAATGATTACAATGAAAGAAAGTATAAGTACTCTGAAGGAGATCACAGTGGAGCAAGTGAAAGATTTCAGAAGAACATGGAGGAGGTACACAAACTGTATGAAGAAATCAAAAAGCAAGAAGAGTTTGAAGCACTGTTGGCCAAAAGGTTACTAAGAGGCAAAGGTAAGTATAGAGGAAAACTACCTTTGAAATGTTTCAATTGTGATAAGATTGGACATATGGCTTCTAACTATCTTGACAAAGATTTCACTGAAAAGAGAGATTACCGAGATGACAGGCAAAAAGATAATCATTACAGAGGACACTGAGACTTCAGAAGAAGAAAGACATGCTTAATTGCTGATGAAGAATCTAAAGATGATAAATCAGATGAGACTAATACAGAGGAAGTTGTTTATGTGGCTATCAAGGATGGATCAGATGAAGAAAGGTATGAAGAAAGATCCCTAATATCTCACATAAACACTAATGATTCTTGGATTATAGATAGTGGATGTTCACATCATATGACAGGAGATAAACACAAAATTGTTATGTTAGAAGATTATGATGGAGGCTATATTAGATTTGGTAATGATGCACCGTGTCCGGTAAGAGGTAAAGGATCCATAACACTTCTTGATAAAGCAAGATGCAATGATGTTTATTGGGTTGAAGGTTTGAAATATAATTTGTTGAGTGTAGCACAACTAAACAACACAGGTTACCAAATAGAATATCAGAAAGGAATTGTCAAAGTTCATGACAAGAATGGAAAGTTAGCTGCTACCGGGACATAAACAAAAGGTAATACATTTCACCTTGACTCAACTCATAATAAGTGTTTGCATGCAAAGATTGATAATACCTGGTTATGGCATAAAAGGTTTTGTCATGTTAATTTTGATAATCTGATTAAGATAAGAAAGAAGCACAGAGTAAGAGGTCTACTGAGTCTTGAAAAACCCATGAATGCTATGTGTCAAGGATGCCAGATGGGTAAGATGACAAGATCTAGCTTTACAAGTAAGTTCTACACTTCTAAGGGAATTTTAGATCTTGTGCACATTGATCTTTATGGTCCTATGAAAGTTCAAAGTTATTATGGTGATAAGTATTTCATATTATTTGTGGATGACTATTCAAGGATGATGTCAATAATGTTTTTAAAAGAAAAATCAGAAGGTTTTCAAATGTTTAAGTGGTACAAGGCTAGAGTTGAAAATGAAACAGGAAGACAACTGAAATGTCTTAGATCAGATAGAGGAGGAGATTTCACATCTGATGAGTTCAACCTATTTTGCAATGATCATGGTATTAAAAGACAAGTCTCTGCACCGAGAACTCCACAGCAGAATGGAATAGTTGAAAGAAGAAATAGATCTATTATGGATTGTGCTAGAACACTGATGATTGAGAAGAAGGTTCCACAAACATTTTGGAGAGAAGCAATAAGCACAACTATTTACACCTTGAACCGAGTTCAATTGAAGAAAGGTACTTTGAAGACACCTTATGAAATCTGGTATGGCAAGAAACCTAATGTAAGTTATTTTAAGATCTTTGGAAGTAAATGCTATGTTCATAAAGATGATAGAAATGGCAAGTTTGATCAGAAAAGTGAAGAAAGAATATTTCTAGGATATTCTTCTAGAAGCAAAGCATTTAAATGTCTGATCAAATCATCTAACAAAATAGTAGAAAGTGCAAATGTGAAAATTGATGAATTTGTATAAAGAACTGATGAAAGGAATTCCAAAGAATCGGAAGACCATGATGAATTTGTCTATGTGCAACTGGGAAGTCCTACTGAGATAACTATTGAAGAAAATGAAGAAAATATCCAGTTACCGAGTGATGAAGAAGATCATAGAGAGCCTACCGAGCCTGTATTAGCCAAGTATGTTAGAAGACACCATGCACCAAGTCAGATTATAGGAGATAAGGATGATCTAGTGATGACAAGGAACAAACTGAGACAGAACACATGTTTGATATTTGAATTTGAACCGAGAATAGTGAAAGAGGCATTTAACAGTGAAGATTGGATAAATGCTATGACTGAAGAGATTGATCAAATCAAGAAGAATGACACATGGACATTGGTCCCAAGACCGAAGGACAAAAATGTAATCAGTACAAAGTGGATCTTCAGAAACAAGCTAAATGAGAAAGGTGAGGTCATTCAGAACAAAGCAAGATTGGTTTGCAAAGGTTATCCCAAGAAGAAGGAATTGATTATGGTGAGACTTTTGCACCTGTTTCTAGACTTGAAGGAGTTAGAACATTGTTGGCATATGCTACTTTCGAGAACTTCAAGGTATATCAAATGGATGTCAAATCTGCATTTCTGAATGGAATATTAGAAGAAGAAGTTTTCATTGAACAACCTGAAGGATTTGTTGATGACAATAATAAAGATCAGGTATGCAAATTGAACAAAGCTTTATATGGTCTGAAACAAGCACCTAGAGCATGGTATGAAAGATTGCACTCTTATTTGATTAAGATTAGTTTTATAAGGACAAGTGAGAACAACAACATGTACATGAAGAATGATGAAAATGGAATACTAATCTCAGCCATATTTGTTGATGATATTATATTTTGTGGAAATGACTCTTTATGCAAGAACTTTGGAAATGAAATGAGAAAAGAATTTGAGATGTCATTAATCGGTGAGATAAAGTATTTTATAGGCTTACAGATACTGCAAATGAAAAATGAGATTTTCATTACTCAATCCAAATACATAAAGGAAATCTTGAAGAAATTTGGAATGGAGGATTCAAAGCCAGTAAGTACTCCTATGACTACCAACTACAAACTATCAAAGAATGATGAATTTGCATCTGTTGATGAGACACTCTACCGATCCATGATTGGAAAACTACAATATGTTGTTCACAACAAGCTAGATATAGCACATGCAGTAGGTATTGTTGCAAGATTCTCTACAGAACCTAAGGAAATACACATGACAGCAATCAAAAGAATTTTCAGATACTTGAAAGGCACTAAAGATTATGGCTTAGTATATCAGAAAGGAAATGATTTTGATCTAAAAGTTTATACTGATGCTGATTGGGTAGGTAACATTGATGACAGAAAAAGCACAAGTGGAGGAGCTTTCTTCTTAGGAGAAATACTAGTGAGTTGGCTTAGCAAGAAACAAGGATGTGTTTCTCAATCAACAGCCGAAGTTGAATATGTTGCAGCAACACTGAATTGTACCAACATTGCATGGATCAAACAACTGTTGGAAGGTATAAATGAGAAAGTTACTGAGCCAGTAACTATATTCTGTGACAATACTAGTGCCATAAATATTTCAAAGAACCCTGTTATGCACTCTAAGACAAAGTACATCTCTATCAAATATCATTATCTTAGAGAAGAAGCTCAAGAGAAGAAAGTGGTGTTGGAATATGTCAACACAAAGGAGCAAATAGCTGATATCTTCACCAAGCCACTACCAAAGGACACTTTTGAATATCTCAGAAGTAAGTTAGGGGTCCTACCCCTATCTTTTACTCACTGACTGAGTTCGGTGAAAGCATCACTTCGATGACTCTATTGAATATCTTTTGGGGAGCTGATACTGGAGTGATACACTTTAGAATTTTTTTCTGAAAGTGTACTGGAAATAATACTAGGATAATACAGAAAATGATACAGGGAATAGGAATTGTAAACAAATGCTCCGACTAAGACTTAGTTGATACACAACAGTAGGAAATAACTTCTTACAGAAAGAAATTATGTTTTAGTTCTATTCTTTTTGGCATTGTTGTCAAAGGGGGAGAAGACCAAGAAGGAGAAGACCTACCTAGGGGGAGAAGACTTGAGAAGACTGAGAGAAAACTACAGATTGAAATAAAGACTGAAAATAGAAGAGAAGTCTGATGTATGGGGGAGAGCATTTCAGCATTTCAGAATCACAACAATCCGACTTTTTTTAAAGGTCAAATCAATTGGTTTTGCCATCAATGCCAAAAGGGGAGATTGTTGGCAATATTACAAGGATATTGAGAAGGTTGTTGATGATTATGGACATAACTAATTAAAGATGTTTTACTAGATATTATTATTTTGTCATTGATGTCAAGAAATTGATTTTCTAATTTAGTATGATGTTGCCATATCTTAATAAATATGATATGAAGATTATAAAGAAGTTGGTAAAGACACAGGAAAGAATATGATGAATACGGGGATAAGTTATTCAATGGGCAACTCTACTGAGTCAGACAATGATGAGATCTTGATGTTTTAGATTGTTTTAACATCATACATATGTTGTAAAATGTAAAGGTTAATACTATACTATGTTATCAAGAAAAGAACCTAGTCGGTAAACCCTAAGGAACCTAGTCAGTAAACCCTAAGGTTATCGCAGTCGGTTAATGAAGACAGAATGTCTACCAAGTGAAGTTTAGTATTCACCGAGTTGTAACCAAGCTATAACAGAATGCATTAAATGTTTACATGTGATATTTAATGAAAGATGTTGATGAGCTAGAGCGGATCAATGATTGGCAAGCTGTAAAAGAAGTTTGTTAAATGAATCTAAGGCAATGGAAAGTCGGCAAGAAGATCTACAGCTTAGATTGAACCGCATTACCCTAACACAAGTTCCAAGGTGATTATGCAAGTTCCACGATGGGGTAAAATGTTTTCAGATTGAAAGATACAATGAACTTGGACAAGATTGAAGATCTGATGGCTATGATTGATCATGGGAAATGTGATCAAGGAGATTAAGCGGTTAGAAGATTGTTTATAAATAAGGAACTGTTGATAAACAATGTATGCGAGCAAGTGTATGCACAGGGATGCTACATAGTGATTACCGAGCACAAAAGCTTGAAGACCTGTTAGAATAACAGAGTATTGATGCCCAGCAGATAGACAAGATTAGTTGTATGTCTAGATTGTATTGAACAAATAAGAATCTTCTTTAGCATTTTAGATGTGAAGTTGCAGATAGATTGTATTACTGTTATTTGGCGAAAGTGACAGGAAATCTCTTAACCGAGTGGACTTAACAGTCTTATATGTAAATCCTCTAACAAGGTGACATTCTGATTGAGTGTTTGAAATCCTTTGACAAGGTCACTTCTAACAAAGTGAAGATCCTAACAGATCTGAGGGAAATCCCTTAACCGAGTCACATCTAGCAATGTGTTTGTAATCTTTAATAGGATTTTCTTTTAACCGAGCATACTCTAGAAGAGTATATTTCTTAGTGGGTCCGAAATCCCATAGTAGTTTTTCCCTATTTGGGTTTCCATGTTAAATCTAGTGTTATGAGGTTTATATTGTTCATATGCTTTTGAGTTTGCATGTTTGACCATTTTTAATTATATGATTGATATATGTTACTGAGGTTGAATCTGATGTTTTTATGGATGATTAAGTTTGTATGATTCACCCCCCCTCTCATCTTGTTGGCTATTGGATCTGTACTTATATTAAGTATTAGAACTATCACATACTTGCTATCCATTTTGCCACTAGTAAAAAGTTCATCATATGTGTCACTAATCTCAACATGACCAAGTTCTTCAACACAGAATTTGGTGAAGAATCTAACATCTTCGACTAACAAGACTCGATCCAGGATGAGTGAAAATATATTTTTGTCATCCAGTTTAGAGGCAACTTTAGGAGTCAAAGAGTACTTCAGCGAGGGCTTCTCCACATTCTTGACAACTACGGGATCTTGGATCTTGGGTGCCATTATAGATTTCAAGTAAAAACTTAGCAAACTATCCTTAGGGTTTGATAGTTTACAAATGACTGACGCTTCACACTCGATAGATAATAGCAATTTGACAAGATTGGAAATCAGCTTAACAGTGTGATGAGATTTGATGTAAATACCTTGAAATTCACTCTGAATGAAGTTTGATCGCCTTGATTTGCTCTGCTCTACTCTCTTGAAAACTTAGAGAATGAAAATGACTGCGAAAATACCTTTAAGTACACAAAATACCTTATCGGGCTCCATGCGAGTTAGGTCAAAACATTAAATGAACTCGATTCACCTTTAACTGATTTACTCCTTTTTTTTCATTTTAACTGAGTAACCAAATTTCCTTCATTTATCGACTTGACAGGCTTCCTGTATACACTGACTTGACAGGTTTCCTGTAAAGTACTTTTGATAGAATTTCAAACTTACTAATGCATCTTAAGTATGCAGATTTTGAATTTTGTACATAATAGAATAGGAACTATTATGATTTAACCTTTAGAGAATGCAGTCCCTTCATACCTTTTCTGATTAATTTAGAATAGGTGCACCTAACTTGGTAGGTAAGGTGCTTTCTTCATCTGACATGATTTCATTCTTTTTCCAAATCATCTTAAATTTTTCTTTTATCTCTTCAATGTCTCTTCTAGGTTGATCTCTGCAATCTCCAGCTAAATGTACAACTTTGTGATAATGAAAACATGCCATTCCAGGATTTCTCCATGATCTTCAGTTGTTCATTCCAAACCTTATAAAATAGTTGGCACTAATATGTCCATATCTTCCACAACATTCACACCATATCCTTGTATTATAATCCCATGGTACTGCTGCATATTGTCGGTAAGGATCTGTGTGAGTTCGGTAACCTCTAGTGTTTGCTCGGTGTGGACACCGCATGTAGTTCTTTTGCTTAGACCAACACTTCTCGGTACTATGTCCATATCTATTGCAGTTTCTAGAAAACCATTTGAATTTTGCCTTCTGATAGTTGTTAACAGACTTTGTCCTACATTGATTAGATGTGTGACCATATTTATTGCAATTGTAACAATATCCATTGGACTTAGTGATATTTGGTTGCTTACCTTGTTTAATCTGGTATATGTTGGCAGTATGACCTTGATTTCCACAGTAGTAGCAAATAGGCTTCTTCCTTTTGATGTTATTCCTGTTTCCAGGTTGCTTTGATGATTCTCCTCTCTCGGTAGTATGAATTCCTTTCTCGGTTGATTCTTTTCCTTTGTAACCAAGTCCTGCATCTTTATTGGGTCTTCTTGTATTCAATTGCTCATCCAACATTTTTGATGCATCATAACTCTTCTTCAATGTTTCTTTGGATTTCTTCTCTGTTTCAAGTTCATGAGTCAACCTTGATACTTCAAGTTTTAATGCTTGATTTTCATCATTCTTTAGAATTGCTTCATGATGTGCATAACTTGGTTGATCTATCATATTTTGTTGAATCCCAGTTAACCTTATGATTTCATCATTCTTATCAGATACTAAGACTTCAAGTTGTTGTTTCTCTCTTTGTAGATCTCTTGCTTTATCCTTTGTTGTCCTCAATGCATCTAGATTTTCAGTCATCTGTGTACTAAAATGTTCATTTTCTCTTTTCATTGCTTTTAGTTGATCAACCAATGCTTTGTTCTTTTCTTTCAACACTCCAATCATTTCTTCAGTTTCTTTAGATATACTGTTCTCAGATGATGTCTCAATTTGTTCCACTAACTCTTGAGAATCCTACAAGTCATCAGATAATATTCTTCTTACTTTCAGAGATTTTTGCATTTGCCTTTGCATGTCTGCAATCACTTGATTTGCATGATCCAACTCTTCTTGCAGATACACAATCCTCCGAGATTGTTTATAGCCTTCCATTGATAAGATCTTTCTCTTTAGGTAGTTAAACCCTTTTCTAAGATTCAAGCTCTGATACCAATTGTTAGGCCCAATATGGAAAGCTAATGTACTAAGAGGGGAGGGGTGAATCAGTACTTTAAAACTTTTCTTGAATAATAACTTTACTATTATGCATAAATAGAATAGTGCAGTAACATAAAATAAAGTTAAAACAAACAGATAACAATCATACATGATTCACTCCATAACACATATATTTTGGTTACGTAGAAACTCTTGGTTAGAGAGAAAACTTGCAGTGGGGATGGCACCCACAACTTCACTACTGCAATAATAAGGAATGCTCGATTAGAGCTACATTTAGCTATTTTTGATAGCTTACCCTGTTAGGAGTAACAAGATCTGTTAGATCTACCTTGCTAAAGGATTTTAAAAAACTTATTCTAAATGTTGCACCTCGTTAGAGGCTTTACAATTTATAGACTTGGTTAGAGTCTTTTACCCTGTTAAAGGTTTCTCTTTCAACTTCACAATATTACAATAAAATCATTACAAACATCTACAACTTTACATCTGAAATGTTAAAGCAGATTCTATGTGCTCAGAATAGATTACCTTGCTTATAGCATACCTCGGTAACCCTTATAGTAACTTGGTAAACCCTTCTATTTACTCTGTTCTTTGACTGTTCTCTAAAAACTTTCTCGGTGACCTCTGTGTCTCTGTAACAGTCTTCCCTCATGCATACATGCACACACCTTGCTCTTAACTCATGCTATATAAATAGATCTCTAAAAATGGTAATCCAATTCATTGCTTCGATCTTACAAACAAGATTCCTTGAATGAATAACTAATCAAAATGTTTCATTGGTTAGATTAACCTTGCAATCATACACAATCTTCTAGTGCAATTTCCAATGTAATAACGGTTAGATGTGCCTCGATTTTGTAACATGTTTTCATATGCATGTCCAGGTTCAATGTATCTGGTACCACGTTTCACTCGGTGAGTATCAACTCGGTGTGTCATCTTAACTGCTCGGTAGTCTCAAAAAGATACTCAGTAGACAACTCGGTGTATACTATGTTCTGTGATTATTTTCCTCTATAACTGACTAGACTATGCATACCGACTTCTCTATGTATACCAACTACATGATTCGGTAGTGCTAACCGACTAGAATATATAGTATGACTTTGAGTATAAAAACTAATGGCAATTTGATAAGTAGTAACAATGTTGCCATCAATGCCAAAGGGGGAGATTGTTGGTCTTTTGGTATGGTTTTGTCATTGATGTCAACACCTACTAAACCTTATCAATTCTGGCACTTTGGAGAATCAGCAACATTCACCGGCAAGCAAATGACTCATGCATAGTCACCAGTATCTAGTACACTAGCAGGATATAATGATCACCGACACTTGGAATAGCATGGAAAACACTTGGTTATGTAGAAGACATCATTTGGACACTTTGTCTTTAAGATTTGTTTATTGGCATATTCGTATTAGCATATTTGTTGTTACCAGCAAATAGGTCCAGGTTATACATCGACAGGTTTAACTTTTCCAAATTAGCATGGCATGCTATGGAGATGATTTATTATTGTTGTAAATGCATTAAGCCGACATCTTGAATCGGTTATTGCATCGGGCATTAATTTATTTATAAAGTGATTTTATTGTAATATCCTTTAGAGCCGACCTACTAAAATTGGTCCTAGGTTATGATATAAATGTAAGATCTTATTTGTAAGATCGAATGTGAAATGAGAAAAAGGATTGTGTGAAGGTATATGCGAGAATAAATAGAGCTATACAAGAAAACATCATTTGAAGGTGAAGCAAGGTTTTTGTGAAAGCATATAAGAACTACACCAGTACTGAATCCAACATATGAAGATGCTATTTTGAGTAGTACATCCTTATTGGATTTAAAAAAAGGGTTAAGAAGGTTGAGGCAACTATTAGAAAAGGAACCCAGCAGGCAAAAGCTATCAAGGAAGATGTATTAAGACAAACTGGTATTAAGGAGAGTGAACTGGAAGAACTTCAACAGGAAGTTCATCTGTCACCGGTTGCAACTTCCTCTGAGAGTGACATATCGACTAAATTCAAAAGAGTTGAAAGAAAGAGAAAAACTTCACCAGTACCCTCACTTTCTCCTAGAAAAACAAGACAGAAGAAACAAGCACTGAGGCCCCCAGCAAAGAAACTGACTCCAAAGAAAAAGAAGATGACCCCTAAGAAGAAGACTCAACAAACTATTGCTCCCATTGATAAACTTCTCAATGAAATAATAAAGTATGGAAAGCTGAAAAACATTAACAAATTGTATGACACACTATCGGCTAATGACAAGGAGAAAGTAGAGAACAATGTAATCTTATACTTAGATATTTACAAGAAATTTTTGATGCAAGTTGTTGATGAAATACTGGCAGATCTATATAATAGACTAGAAGCTAGAAGGCTAGCTATTTTTGAGCTTGATAAGAAAATAAAGATTAAAAAACTACTTGTTGTACATCCTGTCAACTCACCTGAAGAGATAGATCAATTGATCTCTGAGGCTAACTGGTCAGTATTTTCAACTGCTCACCAGCATGTAGCACTGATGGTAGGTAGAGTGAATGAGGTAACAGAAGAAATAGCTGATGCATGGGATATATTATTTGTAGAGAAGGAGAAGTAGGAAGAGTATTGAAGCCCTAAACCCATCAAGGTATATCAAAAGGATAAGGGAAAAGGTAAGGTTGGTGGACCACCCAGTATAAAAATAACAGACAACTTATCCCGACTACCTCTAGATACTCCATTGGTAGTTACTACTGACAATCAACTGGCTACTGAGAGTATGGACACACCACATGAGGATACAAATCCTGATTCTGAGCTGTTATATACAATGAACATTGACACTCAGAAAGTCAATATTGTGGTGGATAAAGAATCAACTAGGAAATCAGATGTGGCAACAGAGCCACCGATAGAAAACATTATAGTGACCTCGGACATTGAAAAGGAAAAGACCACAAATGTTCATAATGATTCATCTATTGAGCCACCGACAACAGGCAGTATAGAAGAAAAACTAGTTGTGGACAACATTGAGAAATAGGCAGAGCAATAGGCTCCCTCACAAGAACAAGTTCATTCAGAGACAGTGCCACCAGCAACAGCTGAGAAACCCAAACCTTTTCTTAGAGAAATGCAAACACAAACTAACCTACCAGATGTCACTATAAGAAAAGAAGTTACTCACATCAGCGGAATACAGATTGTTGGTTCTTCCATGGCAGAATTCAGACCAACAAATGTGACAGAAGTTCTATTGGATTCAATCAAGAAAATAACAGAGTGCAGTGCACAAGCATACAAAGCTATTGATGATACAATCCCAATTTTGAAAATGGTAGCACCCAAGTGTAATGTGGATAATAAAGATTCTTTAAATCAACTTGACACATTGTCTAAGTATATTACTGACAACATTGTGACAGTTGAACAAATAAATGAGGAAGCATTGAAAGAGAAAATTGAGAAAGAAAAACATAAATTCTTTGAAGCTGAAATAAAGAAGTGCATGAGACAATTTGACACTCTTTTACTGACACTATGTAAAACACTAAAAGAATTTAAAAAGTTGTACAAAGATACATGTAAAACAAACTTTTTGACAGTAGATATAGACAAGAAGATCAGTATGGTACAGAAAGAAATAAATAAGTTAGCTAACAATTTCATTAATTCATCTGAACCATTATCAAATTTTGAGCAGAAAATAACAGGTTTTGAGGAGGAACTTCAGAAATTTGAAAGAGAGAAGGAAAGAATAAAAGGAAAGGCAAAAGATCTGAAATGGAGACTTAGTCCAAAATTGGACTACCTCGCCTCCTTGAGAAAAGAGATGTCTGAGGCATTGGTTCAAGGACATAAGACACCAAAACAACAAATGCAACACCTCACCGGTACAATTCAGAGGACAGAGGTCGCATTAAAGGATAGTGAGCGGTTCACTGAAAGCCTAAATCTGGTCTTGGCAAACCTTTTTCAAATTGTAACCAACCGGTTACAGGGATGAAGCTAGAAACCACACTCAGTTGACACTTTGACAACCTTTGTCATTGATGCCAAAGGGGGAGTAGTGGTAATGAGAAAAATGATTAGCAGAAGACACCATCAGCTCAGGGGGAGCACATATGTTTGGCATACAGTTTTTGGTAAGACAGTTTTTGGTAAGACAATTTTGGTAGATTCTTTTTGGACAACACTTTTTGGATTTTTCTCATGAGTGTTGTCATCAATGCCAAAGGGGGGGATTGTTGGCAAATGCACACTCCAATGAGAAATTGTAGGTGATTGAAGGTTTTGTCATTGATGGCAACCTTGCAATCATATGATATCAGCAAGACAATTATACCAACACCGGCAACGACAAACTCTACATCAGCACATAGAACACCGGCAATGAAAGAAAGGATACCGGCACCCAGGCTGACAGGAATTTTATTTGTAATATATTTTATAATTAATTGTAAAATCATTGTAAGATGACATGGCGAGTTGTAAGATGACTCATATATGTATGAGATCATTATAGAACATTTGGTAATGAAGGATAGGTGAAATAATGCAGACCTAATATGCAAATTTTAGGTTAAGGGTTTATGTATTTAGCAGAGCTAAAACCGGTACTGGATCTGGCATAGCAAATGCTATTTTGAAGCAGTACAAGACATTGGATTATTATAATCCATTTTGTAAGTCAGTGTGACTTCCTTTTGTAATTGAGCAGTGAGCTCTAGGCACTTGGCCTTCCTGCATGTGCAGGCCCCTATTGTAGCAGTAATATTCCCTTATTGGCCAGTAAGTGAATATTGTGGGTCACAAATCCCACTGAGGTTTTTCTCACACTGGGTTTCCTCATTAAACTACTGTGTTATGGTGTGCTCTTCATGTGGTTATTTATTTTCTTGTTTGCTGCATTACTTTTGATTTACTGGTACATTGTATTGACATGCTTTACATGTTTTAAATCAAGTAAATCCTTAAACTGGTTAGATACTGATTCACCCCCTCCCTCTCAATATCTTTGGGAATCCTAACAAATACATGAATCCAATAGCATAGAATGATCCTCCACAATGAGACACAGCATAACCTCTCACTGGAGCTACAATTAACCATCCTCAACAACAAGGAATCACTCAACTTGTTGGAGAAACATATCAAAACCTCAACGGACAAGAACAACACCACTTTCTAGAGCCCAAATGGATTCACATATATTACAAATGAATAGCACAATGCCCCAAAACCATCAAATATAACAAAATAAGCCTCTGGAATTGTAGACACTCAAAATTGTCATGTCTAATTAAATAAATATTTTATTTATTTAATTATCTAAGCCTAATTCTTCTATTAATTAAATAAATTTTTATTTATTTAATTAATTCATTTATCCTCTTCTAGCCTTATTTCTCATTTAAATAAATACATTTATTTATTTAAATTATCCCTTTCCTAAATTAAATAAATATTTTATTTATTTAATTGTCCTACTTCTTCTATTAATTAAATAAATCTTTATTTATTTAATTAATTCATTATCCTTTTTCTACACATGACACATGTCATTCATCTCTTATTTCATACACTACCTACCTCTTTCATTATTTTATTATTTCTTTTACCTACCCTCTAATCCTAGCCGACCTCTCTTTTTACACCTCTCAATCTTAACCCTCCATTTCTCATTGTGTCTTCTATTTAAGGAGATGCTTTCTTCATTGTCAAACCCTAATGACATATCCTAATGACACATCCTAATGACTGATTTTGGAGGACTTGGCTACACTACAATTCCACTTGCAACCACATTCCGTTCTTTGTTGAGCTCTTGTGCATACAAAAATCTGAGAGCAAGTATATCAAGCAAGATCAATGGAGATAGGAAGAATGGAGATCAAAACCCTATTGGACATGTGACGGTATAATCTTTGTGATTTTGAGTTATTTGCATTGTCTTAGGTTATCTTCATATGTTATGGTGGATCTTTGTTCATTGTTAGGCTAGGGTTTTGTGGTTGAATTCATTTAGCCTTTCAATATTGTTATCATTGTTATCCATTTTCACCATATACAGGAATAAAGACCAAGCATATAAATCAACTAAGGGACTAAAAAACCAACCCAAAAATTTGTTGACACTACTTTGGCACTATTGAAGCCCATAGTAGTGCTATTGTAACAAGAGACCAACTCACGGGAAATAGAATACAAAGATATTAAAATTTGCCCAGATTCGGGCACGGGTCTTAGAATGGCATAAATATAACCAAGAAGACACTAAAAGCCAATAAGAAACTAGAACAAAGCCTTGTTAAGGCCAACAATAGAACACATCCAAGAATTCTAACTTATACTGACAATAAATTTCACATAAATGATTATAGTCATAGCCACTCCAGATCTAATCAAACCAAATGGACACAAGACAAGGTATACATCGACAAATAAACCTCACAAAACCAGTCGTTACCACAATGCATTCACAAGAAAATTTATAATCAACATATTAAGATTACACAAATGCCCTTTTCCAACAATACAACACACATAGATTCATAAAATCATATATAGATCTTTTTCCTGAAATATTACTCCCAATTACTGATAATAGAATAATCATCCATTCCCAAATCTCCCCAAACAATCTTTTAACAATCACGAAGAAAACAAAAATTAAAATGCAAGAATGGAAAAAGATCTCCAACCTAGAAGTAGAGTGATGGTAATGCATTTGTAGAGCAAAAATCCAAACCAACAAGCTTTCTAAAATTCAACCCAACCAAGCAATTCTCCCTCCAAGCAATTCTAAAATCCAAAAGTCGTAGAAAGATATCCAGAAGCACCCCAACAAAAATGCTCACAAAGCCAATAAATAGAATCTCATTCAAAACTATAGAAGAATATCTGCCAATCAAAATATTTCAATAAAATATATTCTATACCAACCCCCCCACCAAAAATTGAGGAAAGAAAATAAAATAATATTATTTACTTACCCTCAAATCTCAACCAATAAAATAAAAGGGTAGAGGTATAAACATAATATTTAATTACTCAATTAGTAACAAGAGAATGTAATAACAATAATATAATAAACAATAATAATAAATTAAATTCCAATAAAATAAATCAAAGGCAATATAAATAAATGCTCCAATCAAATATAAAACCACAAATAATATAAATAAATAAACAAACAATTAAATAATATTATCCTCACAATCACAACTCCCAAGAGGGCCAATTATAACAAGGGGTAGGTACATAAATAGCAACAAATAAATAAAACAATAATGCAAATAAATAAATAATCAAAACAATAAATAATTAGATAAAAAATAAATAATTCAACAATAAATAAATAATCAATAAAGAAGATAAATAAATAAATGTACAAACATACATAAATACCCATCCCGTAATTAAACAATAAATAAATAATCCAATAAATCAAAAGTTCAAATAATAAATCAAAACCAATAAAAATAAATAATAAATAACCAATAAATAGATGAGCCAAAAATAAATGAATAGATAAACAATAAACAAATAAAAGAAATGAGATTTCCACAATCCATAGATTTTCTGTGGAAGCTTCTCGAAGTGATTGTGTGCAAGTTTTTTATCAACGTTTCAGATCAAATAATTAAATGTACAGATACATATAAATGCTCTAGCCAATATAAGTTAAACTCAATACTATAAATCTCATCCACATACATATAAAATAAGTAAATAAATAATAAATAAATAAATAGATGTACTGATAAGCATAAATACTCAACTAATATAATTCCACCAATTCGTTATTAATTAATTATAAACTCCTAGAAAATAAATATGTATAAATATATTGTATTCGTACTAACCATTATTTAATGATTTACACTAATGGCTATATGTAGTAATTGATTAATTAATTTCCACAATTCCAAATAACCAATAAAATATAAATCCATAAAATAAACATTAATGAGTAATAATTTTCCAATAATAATAATCACACATTAATGTTAGATATTAATGTCATCCATTGATTAAATTTAATATTTATAAACTATATAAATCGATTAATTATTAATTAATAAATAATCACAAACTCACAAGGCAACTTGACATAAGGTTGAACAACATACCACATGACATATACCAACGACTCAAGCCAAGACACTAATTGACAAGGGTATCAACTTAGGCCTAGAGAATGAGAGGGAAACACATGCCATCTCCAACAACTTTCCATTAGGATAAAGACAGGCTCAGACTTGTGAGACCAAGTGAAGTTGATGTCTGGTACCTACAATCCTGCATCCACCACTAAACACAATATATATATATATATAATGCATATACATCATACATGATCAAGCAAATGATAGAGAGTCACAATGTCATGTCGTGCTCGCAATGAGTGGTATGAAATCGTTTCTAATCATGAAGACACTAGAAGACAATCACAAACATTGTAGCATCAACACACTCATCATAATCATAGAGTAGGTTAGCGTAATCATAATGTCATCAAAATCTCATAAGCAATATGATCCATCATGAATAATGATCAAATATAGATCCATCATCATATCCAATACAATCATGAAATAGGGTTAGTACATAACATGATACCATCAAATCATCATAAAATAGACTAAGCTAGATTAATATATTCCTTTGATGTACAAAAGACAAGATAAATTAGGGAGGGGCACTACACCACCCACACAATTTTGGAGAAGAACAATGGAAGTCACAATGCAAGATGAGGGAGTTTCATTTACTTGAATTTATTCTTATCTTGTGTTAATTCTATTGATTTATGTTTGATTGTATTTGATTAGTTAAAGATTTGTGATCATCTTTACCCCCTAATCAAATTTAATTTTTTTATGATATTCAAGCATGGAAACAAAGATGTTTAGAGAAATTTTATTTCTAATTCACAAAAATACATTAGGGATAAGCTTCTCTATTCTAAGTTTTCTTCCTTTACACAGTTGTGTGTAATGCATCATAATTATCAGCTTTAAGTGAGTCCATTTGAATCATCTCCTTCAATGGCTCTAACTTTAATAAGAATGAAAGCGGTCAACAATATTATGTGAAGTTTAAACTGAACAATGAATTCATCAAGTTCAATGACAACATCAATACCCAGGTAGTAGTCACGACATTAGATGTGCCTCCTTTATCAAAATACTTTAGAAAATAATTTACTCCTCTTTCCAAGTCTTTGCATAACATTATGACACAAGATCTGAATAAAAATATGTTGAAAATTTCTCCCATCAAACCAATTGATACTTCCAAACCTTTGCCACCTTATCATGATCCCAAAGACTTTTGTGAATATCGTCGTCAACCCGGTCATGACACTAAAAAGTGTTATTCCTTAAGGAGTAGAATTCAAGACTCTATTGATAACAATACCATATCTATAGATGGTGTGAATGACAAAGGAAACAAATCTGTAGCCCCTCTTAATCAAAACCTTCAAAACTTCACTAATTCTTTCCCTTCCCATTCTACCACTGTGGTTGAGTCTGAGCATCTTGATTTTTCCCCCAATGACCTTGGCCTTGAGTCTAATAATATGGTGGATCTTTTGACAAACCTACACCTCCTAAGGACCTATGCATTACCTTTGATCCTAGTGAAACTATTGATGCACCTGATGGCCCACTATATATCATTGCAAAGATCAACAACAAACTCTCATGATGGGTTCTCATTGATCCAACATGTATGGTGAATGTGATAGCAGAAGAACATCTTTATACTTTACAAATGCATCAAGAAACATATGATAAATCTGATGTAGTGTTTAAAGTGTATGACGGTTTCTCTTTCCCTACAATCAAGGTAGGGAGATCCAATGAAGGACAACCCATCCTTGCAACCTAACACAAACACCATGCATAATATATTGATAACCTGTAATACAACACTAGAAATAACATAAAGAATAACTGGTAACAACACAAAATACATAAACAATAAACAATATGAGCATTTTTTATTAAAGTCTAAAGAATTACAAATGCCACATGTTAGATTACAATCCAGGATACAAACAATGCTTACAACACAAATATAAGATCCACAGATCATCCACATATCAGATCGGCCTCTAAAAATAATCTGTCGGTTCTACCCTAATTTGGACCTTAGCCTTCCAGCCTTAGTCTACCAGAGTAGAATCTTGCCGGATCTACATCTTCACTCGATCTTTAAACTCTATTTTCAATCTTCTAACTTCTATCTTCTCAAATGATTCACAAACCTCCATTTATACCATCCCCAAATAATAACAACTTAATCAAGTTGGCCCAAAGACCAATCGGTTCATGAAACGTGCAACGGTAACATGTCAACTCAAATCACTAAGAACAACTCCAAAATGCATAAGACAATGTGCGGTCCTCCAATAACATCAAACACGACATAAGAAACATAAATCAATGATCTGCAAGTCACGAGAATCAACCACAACCCGATCCAACTTTGCTCAACAGACTGCCAGAATAATTGGTAAGAACATATCAACCGAGCCAATACCAGAATCGATAACTCACTAGGATTAAATCCAAATGCCATGAAACTTGAACACAAGGGAATAAATCCAAAACCACAATGCTAAACTCTCAAACAAGAAGACCATGATCTCAAGCAATTCCACTGAAATCTTCTCAACCGGTAAGAACTAGACCGGTGCTCCTGCATCAAGCTCTATTACTCTTCTCATTGAGGATGGTACTAAGTGCTTACATGTCATTTTTTCTATCATTCCTACATCCGATCAATTTCATGTGAAATTTGGATATCCTTGGCTCTCTTCCATGAAACTTATCCGATCTACTATTCATAAATGCTTAAAATTCCCTTATAATAACAAAATCATAACAATTATTCATAATATGTATCAACCCACAGTGAGGCATGGAGATGTTAACCTTGATTAATTTTGGCCTAAACAATTTGAACCTCTTAAGCTTCAAAGTGATGCTCTTTTTCAATCTCATCAAAAGTACAATAATGAGATGATATTATCTTTGAGTAAGCCTAAAGATCCTAGACTTATTCCTCCTCCTCATGAAGGACTTGGTCTCCTTTCTACACCTTCTATTCCTCCTTTATATGTTGCAATCCCACCTCCTACATCTTACAAAGGGAAGCATCCAACATCTCCTATCTTTCAACCTAGTGGACCTTCTTCCATTCCTCTTCCTTTGAAGGAAGAGAAGAAGCCTATGTCCATTGATCCTAAACCTTCACAACCCTTGGCTAAAACTAAAAGAAACTATTATGCGAGAGAACACCAATGAAGACATTGTGCTAAGTCTCATGAGCTTTCTTCTCAACTGATTTCCTCCCCAAATACACCAAATGATGGCTTGGTCCCTTTTTGTCCATCCTTTACCTAACCCTAGGGAGGAAGTTCAACCTAAATTTTTAAGATTAAAAATTCTTAAGAACGATGATGGTTTATGTTCTATTCATGTTAAAGATCCTAATTTTTAGTAATCTTGATGAAGAAATGGATGAAAATGATGTTCATGCTAACAATGTTGATGCTAATGATTCCAATGATGAATATGAGCTTATTGATGTTGAAAATGATTTATCTAATAAATTTTCAAAATCATTAATCCTAGCTCCTAGTAACAGATAAAGTGAATCATCATTAGAGCATGGTCCTTGTTTGGAACTTGTAGTAGCTCAATCTACCATGTTTGAAGTTGCCCATCTTGCATATTGTCCACCTTCTCAAAACAATGCTAAGAAATATTGGGAGGCGGATTATTTTCTTGATTAGCTTCATTTGTTTCGTATATTCTCTCTCTCTCTCTCTCTCTCTCTCTCTCTCTCCTCTCTTTCTTGTTTGTGGCATTCCTATGTTCGTTTCTCAATTATTTTATTTGTTGTCCCTAGTGTTGTCTACATTAGAATGATGCAAAGCATTGAGATCTCTTTTGGTCTCTCCCATGTTGACTCAAAAGACACATGTTCCCTTCTTCCATTGTGGTTGTACTTCCTTTGTGGGATGAGGTCAATTCAATGCAAATATATATTTCATGGTATACATTATTTATCATAAGAGCAAACTCACCCCAGAGTTAAGTAGAACCCTTATGTGTTTTGTGTGACCATTATCCTTTGATTTGTCCTTTCTTGGGGGCATATAATTGTGGTAATGTGCTTGTCTTTTGGATGCATGCATGCTACTTGAAAAAAATTACTCCTATTAAGACATATACAATTTCTTCAACATGAGGGCATACACTCTACTCAATGTTTCACTTTATGCACACACTATCACATATCTCGATACTCAAGTTACTTTGCAAACTGAGCCTTTTTCTTTGTAATTTTGGTATTTTTCTTTTTCATGACTCACAGTAAGTGAACCTTACTAGGCTAGTAGTCATGTTTCTCTCTCTCTCTCTCTCATGATGTCCCTTTTATCTTGATATTTAAGTCATAAGATACCAAAGTCCACTAGGGGCTTGGTGTGTCTTGCCTCTTTAATATCTTGATGAAAATTTTCAATGTAAACCTTTGTACTTTACCAAGAGTATGTTTAGTCCCATACTCTCGCTAAAGTGGGGGCTAACTGTAGTGTCCTAAATTTTATCCCCTTACAATTTTGTCCTCATTTGGGCCCTCACCTTGGTATTCATCCCCCAAGGCCTGATTGGAGCCCCGATTCCACTCACACCATGCAAATAACTCATTTTTTTCATCATGCACACCTTTCTCCCCAATTTCCTGAGCTCTTGATTAGTCAAGACCAGGGTGATAGCGCTTTGGTCCTCTAAATCAAGACCTATTTTGGGGCCTCATAATGATCATACAATTTGAGCGAGAACCTAAATCCTGTGTCAACTCATGTTGGAAAAGTACTTTGTTTTTCGACAAGCATGGATAAAAGGAGGTCCAACCCTCTCATTTCAAACCTAATGAATTCAAGATTTCAATTACATTCTATCAAATTCAAGTGAGAAAGCAATCAGTATTGTTTCAAGCATTGGAGTAGAAGTAAGGTCAATATTCAAGCATTGGAGTTGACATTCATGTTCTATGTTTATGAAGACTACATAAAATCCTAATTCCTTGTGGAGACAAACAAAACTCCATAAAAAGGTATATCATTTGTGTTTCAAACATTATTTAGCATTTCTCTTAAAAGTAAATAATTTCCATTACAACAATTCAATTACATTTCATTTGTATTTCATGGTTAATTCCAAAACTAGGATTTGGCCTAAGGCAAACCCCTAATCCCAACCATTTTCCCTTCTCTATTGTGTGCAAGAATAGGAACAGAGTTGTGATTCTCAAGATTGGCTTTATTCATAGAGATGAAGAGCTCACATATTAATCATATCCAAGTACATGGCTCCATCTGACAATTTGGTGTAGGAACACCCTTCCAAGCTCTCCCTCCTTGTTTTGTTGGTGTTATGCTTCTTTTGAAGCCTTTATATATAAAATAATGAGCCATGTGCTCATAGGTCCTAGTTAGGGTCCTAGTTGAGGTTTTAAGGGTTATAAGTCAAGATTGTGATTTTATTAAAATTGGAGGGTATGTGTGTCTTTGTTGTGTTTAGGGGTCCTTCATAACATGGTGGTGTCCTTAGGTTGGCCCAATGTGGGTTTAGGAGTCATGAAAAGCAACATTGAGAAAGATGCTCAAAAGTTGCAAAAGTTGCATGACAACTTTTAAAAGTTGTCAAGCAACTTTTCCACCAAGAGGTCTAAATCCTTAGTTTGGCATGGACAACCCTAATATGGGCACACAGATCAAGGAAAAGGTGGTATAAGTATTTGCAAACCCTAAGTTAATGGGTTGGTTGTTAGACATTGTATGGCTCAAGCAAACTGAATTGACTATGACTGTTTTGTTGGTTACCAATCAGTTTGAATGAAGTTACCGAGGAAGTTAATGGATGGATTTGCATGCCAAACTATGTGAAATGTCTTCAATGGTGTAAAAAACTCCATTGTGAGTAATTATATTAGGTTCTTATTTGCTGGTTGAGTGTGTTTGTAAATAGTTTGTAAATTGCATTATCTCTGTCCAGTTTTGGACTGGTTTGTGCAAATGAAGTCATAACTCCATTCTCCATTGTGGAATCACCATGAAACCATGGGGAATGTAAGTGAAGACCTTGTACTATAGTCCCATGCAAGAAAGGCCCTTGAAAATGCAAGGAGGCCAAACAAAGACCCACTCCTAGGCGAGACTGGACAGTGCTTGGCTAGGAGAGGTCAAGGTTGGTCAGAGGAGAGTGCACCCTTTGAAGGAGGTGCAGAGGAGTGAGTGAAGCATAATTGGTGTGAAGGAGGAGCCTCCACCAATCCAAAAAAGGTGGCTAAAACTCAAAACACTCATTGTGACCCAGGCAGACCCTAAAACCCTCACAAAAACCCTTGAAAACCTTAAAATCCACCTAGGACAGTGTACGAACACTTGGAGGCCTAAAACCTAGAAAATCCTTGAGTCCTTACCAAATGAATGGCAGTCCATTTTGGGAGTTTGGGTTGTTTGTGCATCATTTGTGAGAGGGAGCCCTAAAGGACCAAGTAGGAGGCCTAATTGGTCCTAATCCTTGTAGCCCTATTTGAAGGCAAAAACACAAAATAGTGAAATCGGTAAGGGGTTTGAATCTTGAAACCTCTTGGAGGCACATGAAAGGGTGGAAAAACTATGAATTTGACCTGAAATAACCTTGCTAAGTCCTTGGAAGGTGTGGAACAAGCTTAGCCCTTATTAGCCATAGTAAGGGGTTTTGGAGTCTCATGAGTAGGTGAGACCTTAGGAGTAGTATTGCAGCTCATTGGTGGGTGGATTGGGAAAGGTGAGGGGATTCCTCAAGAAAAGGAAATCCTAAAGACCCTAGGGTGTGAGGAGAACACCAGGTGATCCAAGAGAAGGATCCAAGAGCATAGACTAGACTAGTCTATCCCCATTCCCCATCCCATCAGATTGGTATCAGAGCATAGTAAAAGACTTGGAGGACTGTGTATGTCTCTATATACTAGTGAATTAGTAGGGGAAAGAAGAATGGTCACTAATGTAGAGCTGGCTAGAGAAGTAGAAGAGCAGAAGGAGAAAAATAGACTCCTTGAAGAAGCTATGAGTGAGATAAGGGATAAACTGCAGGAAGTGGTGGATCAGAGGACACAAGGACCTTGGGATGAAGACACCAAGGGTAAAGGAAAGAAAACCATTGACATAGATGACATAATACCTTAACTAGATCCCTTGTTCAATGAAGAACCTTTTGTAAAGGCTATTAAAGCTTTGAACACCAAAGCTTTTGAAAGATTGCCACATTTTAGTGGAAGAATGGACATAGACACTATTATGGAATGGATTGAGGGCATGGAAAACCACTTTGAGTGTGAGGGAGTGATAGAGGCTCAAAAGGTTAAATTTACCAAATCAAGATTAAGGGGAGCAACTTTAACATGGTGGAAGTACCTACAAGAAGAAAGGGTTAGTATGGGGAAGCTACCTATTGCCAATTGGAAGGCCATGGTGAGCAAGATTAAAGAGAACTATTTACCAGAGGATTATGAAGTCCAACTTCATAAGAAGAGACAGGGTTTGAAGAAAAAAGATCTTGATGTGACTTCCTACACTGAAGAATTTCAAAAGCTATGTCTTAGATCCAAAGTTCAAGAAGATGAATCTATTAAGGTGGCTAGGTATCTAAGCAGCCTAAAGTGGAACATTCAAGAGGAGATAAGCCTATGGACTCCTACTATTGTTCAAAAAAGTCATTAGCTTGCTACCAAGGTAGAAGAGAGGAACAAAAGGAAAGGAGACTCCAATAATAGGGGTAGAGGCAGAGGTAGAGACCAAATGAACCACCGAGGTGGTTACCAAAGCAAGTCAAATTAGCAAAGGAACCAAGGAGAAGCCAAGTTGACTGAGCATGGTAGTGAAACTAATCTTAGAGGAGGACATTCTAGAGGAAGAGATACACAAGGTGGTCCAAGTAGGGGTAGAGGTATAGGCAAAGGTAACTCCTACTTTGCAATAATGAAGTGTTACAATTGTGGTCAAATGGGACACTCGACATATAGATGCCCTGACAAGCCTACCTCATCAAACAGTGGAAAGAGGGTTGCCTATGGGCATGATGACTCTTCAAGTAGCAAGACACCGGATGTGGACCATATTGAATCAGAGATTTGAGAAAATCTGATGTTCAATAGGATTTTGATCAGACAACCGGTTAAGGAGGAACCCAAACATAGGAGAGCATTGTTTAGGGTGAGATGCAAAGTGCTTGGTAAAGTGTGCAAGGTGATAGTTGATTCAGGCTTAACTGACAATATCATATCAGAAGAGATAGTTAGGAAGTTGAAACTCACAAGGATACCCCACACTAATCCATACAAGGTGACTTGGTTGAACAAAGGATAGAGTGTGCTAGTCAATGAACAGACTTGGGTAGAGTTTTCTATTGGAGGATATAAGGATAAGATCCTTTGTGATGTGTTGCCTATGGATGCTTGTCATCTAGTGCTAGGAAGACCCTGGCAATTTGATAGGAAGGTGATCTATGATGGAGAGGAGAACTCCATTTCCTTTAAGAAGGACAGCAAGACCTTCAAAATTCAGTCCTTGACAGAGAATGAAGAGGGAAATTCAAGAACACCTAGTGTCTTATTGGCTACTGGTAAAGAGTTCTTAAACTTGCTACATGAGGAGGAGATAGTGAAGTGTGCCATCTTTGTGAAACCAAAGGAGGAAGAAGACAAGTTGCAAGCAGAGATACCCAAGGAGGTGAAGCAAATGTTGCAAGAGTATAAGAATATAGTGAGTGATGGAGCACCTACAACACTCCCACCAAGAAGGTCTATAAGCCATCAAATAGACTTTGTTCCTGGTGCATCCTTACCTAACAAGGCGGCATATAAGCTCACACCTGATCAGAACAAGGAGGTAGGAAGGCAAGTGCAGGAGTTATTGGAACAAGGACTAATTAAGAAGAGCATCAGCCCATGTGCAGTCTCGATAGTGCTAGCATCAAAGAAGGGAGGAAAGTAGAGACTTTGCATTGACTCAAGAGCAATCAATAGGATCACCATTAGGTATAGGTTTCCTATTCCTAGAATAGAAGATCTAATGGACTATTTAGGAGGGGCTATGTATTTTACCAAGATAGACCTTAAAAGTGGTTATCACCAGATAAGAATTAAGGAGGGTGATGAGTGGAAGACTACTTTCAAGACCATAAAGGGATTATATGAATGGCTTGTGATGCCATTTGGACTCACTAATGCTCCAAGAACCTTCATGAGGTTGATGAATGAGGTGTTGAAGGATTTTATAGGTAGATTTGTGGTGGTGTACCTAGATGACATACTCATCTATAGCAGAACCAAAGAGGAGCACCTTGAGCATTTGAGGTTAGTCTTAGAGAGGTTGCATGAGGAGAAGTTATCAATCAACCTAGAGAAGTGTGACTTCTTGAAATAAGAGCTGGTCTACTTAGGGTTTGTGATGTCTAAGGGAACCTTGAAGATGGATCCAAGCAAAGTGGAGGCAATCTTGAACTGGCCTATACCTAAAACAAGGACTAAAGTTAGGAGTTTTCATGGATTAGCTCAATTCTATAGGAATTTTGTGAGGAACTTCAATGGTATATGTGCACCAGTCCTTGACACAATTAAAGGAGGCCTTAAAACTAAATTTAAATGGATTGAGCAGGCTGACAAAGCATTTCAAATGTTGAAGCAAGAAGTAGCCACAAAACCTATCCTACTCCTACCTACATTTGATAAGCTATTCACCTTGGAGTGTGATGCAAGTGGAATTGTAGTAGGTGGTGTATTGAGTCAAGAGGGAAGACCTGTGGCATTTTTCAGTGAGAAGCTTAATGAAGCAAAGAAGAAGTACTCAGCCTATGACCTAGAGTTGTATGCATTAGTCTAGTCTCTAAAGAAATGGAGGCATTACCTACTCCCAAAGGAATTTGTGGTGTTCACAAACAACCAGGCATTGAGTTACATTAATACTCAAGAGAAGCTTAGCAATAGATATCTGAAATGGATGGAATACCTCTAATCCTTCACCTTCACCATCAAGCATAAGAAGGGGTAACTTAACAAGGTGGTAGATGCATTGAGTAGGAAGTTGTTGACAGTTCAAGAACTACAGTTGCAGAGCATAGGAATAGAAGGTTTCAAAGACCTCTATGAAGGAGATGAAGACTTCTCATCAACTTACAAGGTTTGCAAGGAGTTTGAGAACCATTTCCATGGTGAGTATGCAAATTACACTCTCCAAAATGGTCTCTTGTTCAAAGGTAACCAGTTGTGTGTACCAAGGGGATCCATGAGGGAGAACCTCATCCAAGAGAAACATAATGGTAGTTTAAGTGGACACTTTGGAGTCAACAAAACCTTGGATTTAGTGCAGAGTAACTACTATTGGCCTAAGTTGCCAATAGATGTGAAAAGGTATGTAGAGCAATGTGGTGTATGCCAAAGAGCAAAAGGAGGATCAAGCAATGCTGGTCTCTATCAACCATTGCCAATCCCAAATAGACCTTGGGAATGTATAAGCATGGACTTTGTAGTAGGACTTCCCAAGACTAAAATAGGTATGGACAACATCTATGTGGTAGTAGATAGATTTTCCAAGATGAATCATTTCATACCATGTAAGACTACACATGATTCTAGCTATGTTGCACATCTCTTCTTGAAAGAGATTGTTAGGATTCATGGACTCCCTTTAAGCATTGTTTTAGACAGGGACAGAAAGTTCATGGGTCACTTTTGGCAAACATTATGGAGGAGACTTGGAACTAATCTCTCATTTAGCTCAGCTTACCATCCACAAACAGATGGTCAAACTAAAGTCATCAATAAAGTGTTAGGCAACTTGTTGAGGTGTCTAACTAAGGAGTATGGAAAGAAATGGGACCTTGTCATTCCTCAAGCAGAGTATGCATATAATGACAGTGTGAATAGGACCACTGCTAGAAGTCCTTTTGAGGTTGTCTATGGTAGACATCCAAGAGGAGTATGTGAGTTGAGAGACCTTGGTGCTTTGGAGATGAAGAGTGGGAAAGTAGAGGACTTCACTCAAACCATCAAGGAAGTCCAAGAGTAGGTTAAGAAGGCCATCCTTGAATCCACTCAAAAACTGAAGGCCAAAATGGATGAGAAAAGGAGAGAGGTTCAGTTCAAGGTGGGTGACTATGTGATGGTCCATTTGAGCAAAGCTAGGATGCAAAGCGGTAAGCCTACCAAACTGCAAATGAAGAGGGTAGGACCTTGTCAAATTCTAGCAAAATATGGTGAGAATGCCTATAAGGTTGATTTACCTTCAGACTTAGCCATTTCACCAGTCTTCAATGTTGCTGATCTGGTCATGTACAAGGGTGAGGTAGTAGGGCAAACTGAGAACCAAGCCAAGGTTCTACAAGACTTGGATGTGAATACCTTACCTCAAGTGAAGAAGCCTATAGCAGAGGAGATTTTGGAGTCAAGAGTGAAGAAGTCTACCAGACACCAGGTCTACATGGAGCACTTAGTGAAATGGGAAAATCAACCAGTATCTAAAGCTACTTGGGTGGAGGAGAGCAGGCTCAAGACACTTGGAATAGACCCGACTCTCATTTATTCTTCTATTTCTTAATTGTGTGTAGAGGGGGAGTATGGTGCAGGAGAACCCTTCCAAGCTCTCCCTCCTTCTTGTTTTGTTGGTGTTATGCTTCTTTTGAAGCCTTTGTATATAAAATAATGAGCCATGTGCTCATTGGTCCTAGTTAGGGTCCCAGTTGAGGTTTTAAGGGTTATAAGTCAAGATTGTGATTTTCTTGAAATTGGAGGGTATGTGTGTCTTTGTGGTGTTTAGGGGTCCTTCATAACATGGTGGTGTCCTTCGGTTGGCCCAATGTGGGTTTAGGAGTCATGAAAAGCAACATTGAGAAAGTTGCTCAAAAGTTGCATGACAACTTTTAAAAGTTGTCAAGCAACTTTTCCACCAGGAGCACTAAATCCTTAGTTTGGCATGGACAACCCTAATATGGGCACACAGACCAAGGCAAAGGTGGTATAAGTATTTGCAAACCCTAAGTTAATGGGTTGGTTGTCAGACATTGTACGGCTCAAGCAAACTGAATTGATTGTGACTGTTTTGTTGGTTACCAGTCAATTTGAATGAAGTTACCGAGAAAGTTAATGGATGGATTTTCATGCCAAACTGTGTGAAATGTCTTCAATGGTGTAAACACTTCCATTGTGAGTAATTATATTAGGTTCTTATTTGCTGGTTGAGTGTGTTTGTAAATAGTTTGTAAATTGCATTGTCTCTGTCTAGTTTTGGACTGGTTTGTGCAAAAGAAGTCATAACTCCGTTCCCCATTGTGGAATCACCATGAAACCATGGGGAATGGAAGTGAAGACCTTGTACTATAGTCCCATGCAAGAAGGGCCCTTGAAAATGCCAGGAGGCCAAAGAAAGTGGTGCAGGAGCACCTAGCTTCATTCTCAGCTTCATTTTCATCTCAGGTTTGATTTTTGTTGTTTTAAGTTGGAAAGTTGTTTAGGATGTTTTTGAAGTTGTTCTAGGTTGTTTTGATGAGTTTTGAACTCATTATGGGGTTTTGGTTTCTTGTTTTCATCTTTTTGCTCAAAGTTGCCAGCCTAGCAAAATGATGGAAAAATGAGTTTTTTTTGTGGTTTTTGTTTTGAAAAGGTTTTAGACATGTTTCTTGTTTGGGTTTTAGGTTTGAGAAGTATTTTTAGGTGATGGTGAGTTTTGGAGGTCAATCTTGCATTTTCTAGGCACCAAAAGTTGTCATTTAGGCATCAAAATGTCAAAATTAAGTGCCATTGGACATGTACCTATCTGTATAGGAGGTTAACCAACTTGGAGAGGTATTTAATCTCCTATTTTAACTTTTTTAAGGGTTGATCATTCGAAGTGAAGAAGCAATTTGCAAATTTACACTAGTTTTTTTGGTTTTCTCTAGTTTTTAGCTCCATGTGAACAACAGTCCATACACTAGCTGTACTTGGCCATACTATTCTTGCATTTTCTGATTCTAATATGTTTCCTTAAAATTTTCCCTTTGGTGGCATTTTATTTTATCAAGTTTTGAGTTTGTGGCAAAATTAGTTTGATTTGACAGTTTCACTACCTTGTCGAGGAATTGGCAAGGATGCTTGACCAAATTGGCTTCTTGGAGTCCTAAAATGCTCATGGCTTCCCAAGAACTAGTTGGTCAACTAGTATACTATGTAAATACATGTTTTTTTTTCAATAATGCAGGTGTAAGGAGTTTTGGTGGCCATTAAGCCCCAGGCAAGTGTGCCATTTGGCTAGGGTCTTGAAGAAATTTAATGCTTTACTCTTCTATAGCAAGTGCATTTAAAATTTGTACAGACTTGCCTTGATGTTGAAGTTTGTATGCCAAGGAAAAGAGGCTTTCTAAGCCATGAGGAGAATGTTTTCATGTTTAATTTTGGAAAATATTGTAAAAAAACAGTGAGTCATTGTTTTAGAGGCAATTACCTTTCATTAGCCTACTCTCCATCATGCATTGGAGCTTGTAATGTTGTTGTACCTCCTCTAATAGCTTGAAAACAAGCACAAGGAGTGTTCTTTATTTCATCTATGAGTTTGAAGTTGCCAAGATCAATCAATGATCTTTGAGGCAAGATTTTGGAATGCCCATTTGCTGTCCCAGTCAACTAGAACTGAGTTTTACATTTTCTTGAAGTTGTATTTGTAATCTCCTTCTTCTAAATGATAGGTATGAAGGAAAAAGAGCCATTGAAGACTGAGCTTATTAAGGAACACAAAAATAGACTCTTTGTGAATAGTTCTAATAGTGAAAGTGCAGGTCACAGTGAACTACACAAAAAAAATAGTGAAAGACAAAGGGGCAGCAACAGTCAGCTTGACAGTGAAATAAACCATTTTTTGTAATTTCCTAATGCTTGTATGTAGGGCTAACAAGATTCCATTTGTTTCTAAATTATAGGCATTCTTACATGTTCAATTTAATTGGTTTTGTTTGCAAATGAAGTTTTTGAAAGAGGCAAAATTGGAAAAGTTGTAAAATGTTGCATTTTCCTCATAAGCAACTTTTTGAAAAAAACTTGTTCTTCAAACTTTGAAGTGTAAATATTCTTATTTGTGGCTTAAATAGTCAATACTATGATGACACTAAGGTCTCTTGTCCATATTGGAGGTTTATAGGTTGAATCTTGGTTTTTCACCATCAAAACCCTTCAAAGCCCTCCTTTTTCACCCATTTTTGGGACAATCACGGAGAAGCCCTGAGAGACCCTGAAACTTTATGAATCTTCAAGAATTCCCAAAAGGGTATCCAAAAATGTAAAGAATTTGTTCTGGAAGTCCATTGGTTGAATAGGGTGAGCACAAAACCCCTAATGGAGGGCTAATTGCCTAGTAGCCCATTTTAGGCCTAAAACCAAGTTTTTGTCAAATCGAGTAAGCAAGTGAAGGTTACAAAGCATGAAATCCAACAAAACAAGTTGAAATAGGTCAATCTAACATGAATTCAACCTATTTGGTGAGTTTGGCTTCATAGGATGGTTTTGGAGCCCTTGGAAGGATGTCATCAAACTAGGGAGTTGGAGCTTTTGAGTAGCCAAGAAGAGTTTGACATAGGGAGGTGGAGCAAGGTGAGTTGTTAGACTGCCTTTGATCTATTTGCACTTTGACCTTGGTGTTTAAACCTTGAAAACAGTAAGGAACTTTTTCCAAGCAAACATACTAGCTGCTTAACAACCACCCAATACTATCCTCCCTATCATAGTGGTATCAGAGCACAGCTACACTTGGGAAGAAGTAGCAATTTGGCAACCATGGTGACAAATGCAAAACTAGCAAAGAAAGTGGAAGACCAGGAAGAAGAAAATAGGTTACTCAGAGTGAAGCTAGACCTCTTAGAATAGAAGTTGGGTGAAGTAGAAGTGAAGGCAGATGAAGCCAACAATAAGATAGAGGGAACAGAAGGTAAGGGTAAGCTATTAGCTATAGAGGATGAGACCCCTATACTAGACCCTGTGATAGAGAATGAACCCTTTTTGAAAGCCTTGAAGGCTATGAGTGGGAGAACACTAGAAGGAGTCCCACTATTCAGTGGTAAAATGGACTCAGAAGTGGTCATGGAGTGGATTGAGGGGCTTGAGAACCATTTTGAGTGTGATGGTGTGACAGAGGCCCAGAAAGTTAAGGTGGCTAAGTCCAGGTTGAGAGGAGCTGCCTTAACATGGTGGAAGTTCATTCAGGATGAACATGAGAAAGAGGGCAAAAGGCCCATAGCAACTTGGAAGGGAATGTTGTCCAAGATTAGAGAGGCTTACATTCCAGAGGACTATGAAATATAGCTCCATAGGAGAAGACAAAACCTTAGGCAAAAAGAATTAGATGTCAGCACCTACACTGAGGAGTTTTAGAAGCTATGCCTTAGGTCAAAGATCCAAGAGGATGAGAATGTCAAGGTTGCTAGGTATCTCAATGGTTTGAGATGGAACATATAGGAAGAGTTAAGTTTGTTGTGCCCTACAACAGTCCAGAAGTGCTATCAACTTGCACTCAAGGTAGAGGAAAGGAGTAGGAAGAAGCAAGAGTAGCATAACAGAGGTAGAGGAAGAGGCAGAGATGGTCGAGGCCATCGAGGTAGTTTTGTGGGAAGACACATAGACCAAAGGTCCCAGGGGAATCTAAGCTTATAGAGCAAAGCGAGGATTCTCAGAGAAAACCTAATTATAGGATAAGGGGATCAAGCAACCCAGGAAGGGGTAGGTCTAGTGGCCCAGGTAGAGGGTCTTATTTCTCCATAATGAAGTGCTACAACTATCAGAAATTGGGTCATCCTGCTTATAGGTGTCCTGAAAAGCCTAGTTCTTCCCATGGAGGTGAAAAAAAATTGAACTATGTTCAAGAGGAAGGGAGTAGTACAAGAACTCTAGCAATGCACCTAGCACCCAAAGATGGTGAAAGTCTAATGATGAGGAGAGTATTGATGCAAGAACCTCATAAGTGTGAAGTGTCTCAGAGAAGAGCATTGTTCAGGATCAAGTGCAAAATCTTGGGCAAGGTATGTAAGGTGGTTATTGATTCAGGCTCCATAGATAATATTATCTCAGAGGAGGTAGTTAGCAAATTGAACCTACCTAGAATGAAGCACAGTGAACCCTACAAGGTAACTTGGTTAAACAAGGGGCAACATGTCCTAGTGAATGAACAAGCATGGGTAGACTTCAATATAGGTGAATATAAGGATAGGATACTATGTGACATCCTTCCCATGGATGCTTTCCATCTACTATTGGGTAGACCTTGGCAATTTGATAGAAGGGCACACCATGATGGTGAAAAAAAAACATATTCCTTTCAAAAGAATGGCATTGTCTACAAAATTCAGTCCCTTAGTGAAGAGACAAAGAACAACAAACCACAGGCACCTAAAGTGCTATTAGTCAATGAAAAAGAGTTCATCCAAACCATGAAAGAGGGAGATGGGATTGGTTATGCACTTGTAGTGAAACCTAAGGAGGATAAGAAAGAAAAACAAGTTGAGATCCCACAAGAAGTGCAACAACTTCTTGATAACTTTAAGGGCATCATCAGTGATGGACAACCAGCAACATTACCTCCTCTTAGAGCCATTAGTCATCAAATTGACTTTATACCAGGAGCTTCTTTGCCAAACAAAGCAACATACAAGATGACTCCTGAGTAGAACAAAGAGGTAGCTAGACAGATTCAAGAGTTATTGGATCAAGGATTAATAAGAAAGAGTATAAGTCCTTGTGCAGTACCCATTATGTTAGCACCTAAGAAAGGGGGCACATGGAGACTATGCACAAACTCCAGAGCTATCAACAAGATCACAATAAGATACAAATTCCCTATTCCCAAGATAGAAGATTTGATGGATTGTTTAGGGGGTGCGAGGTATTTCTCCAAAATAGACTTAAAAAGTGGCTACCAACAGATAAGAATAAAAGAGGGTGATGAGTGGAAAATTGCTTTCAAAACAAATGAGGGTCTTTATGAATGGTTGGTTATGCCTTTTAGACTCTCTAATGCTCCCAATACCTTTATGAGGTTAATGAATGAAGTATTGCAGGATTTTCTCAGTAAGTTTGTGGAAGTCTACATAGATGATATTCTCATTTTTAGTAAGACTAAAGAGGAGCATTTGAAACACTTAGCTATTGTTTTGCAAAGATTATCTGATGAGCAATTAACCATAAATCTTGAAAAATGTGATTTTATGCAGCAAGAGCTAGTCTATCTTGGTTTTGTTGTGTCCAGTAGAGATCTTAAGATGGATCAATCTAAAGTTGCAGCCATAACAAGTTGGCCAACCCCACAATCAACCAGTGAAGTTAGGAGTTTTCATGGTCTAGCCCAATTTTACAGGAAGTTTATTAAAGGTTTCAGTGAGATTTGTTTACCCATGTTGGATACAATAAAAGGTGGTCATAAAGTCAAGTTTCAATGGACTGAAGCAACCAATAAAGGGTTTGAGTTACTCAAAACTAGAGTTACTACACAACCAGTGCTAATCCTTCTTAGTTTTGATAAACTCTTTACCATAGAATGTGATGCTAGTCATCTTGTAGTAGGTGCAGTCTTGAGTCAAGATAATAGACCAGTTGCTTTCTTTAGTGAAAAATTGAATGATGCAAAGAAAAAATATTCATCTTATGATTTAGAGTTATATGCATTGGTGTAGGCACTTAGGAAGTGGAGGCATTATTTGCTTCCTAAGGAATTTGTTGTGTATACAGACAACCAAGCAGTCAGTTTCTTGAATTCTCAGGATAAACTCAACCATAGACATGTGAAATGGGTAGAGTACCTACAAGCATATACATTTACTCTTAAGCACAAGAAAGGCCAATGTAACAAAGTAGCTTATGCTTTAAGTAGGAGATTGTTGACTATTTAGGAGATCCAAGTAAAGAGTATTGGGATTGATTGCTTTCAAGATTTATATCCTAATGATGATGATTTTGTTGTTGCTTATAAAGTTTGTCTTGCTTTTGAGAATCATTTTCATAGTGAGTATGCTGACTATACATTGCAGAATGGTTTGTTATTCAGGGGAGGATAGCTATGTGTTCCTAAAGGTTCCATGAGAGAAAATCTCATTCAAGAGAAACACAATGGGTGTTTGAGTGGCCATTTTGGTATCAATAAGACCTTAGCGTTGGTTCAACACTTTTATTACTAGCCTAAGATGTAGAGAGATGTCTGGAGGTATGTTGAACAGTGCATGGTATGTCAGAAGGCAAAAGATCATAGCACTAATGCTGGTTTATATCAGCCACTTCCCATTCCTTCTAGGCCATGGGAGTGCATCAGTATGGATTTTGTTGTAGGTTTACCAAGGAAAAAAATAGGGCATGACAGTATCTTTGTGGTTGTGGACAGATTTAGTAAAATGGTTCACTTTATACCTTGCAAAACTACTAATGATGCTAGTCATATTGCTTTTCTTTTCTTTAAAGAAGTTGCCAGAATACATGGTTTGCCATCTAGCATTGTATCAGATAGAGATGTTAAGTTTTTGGGTCATTTTTAGAAGACTTTGTGGAAGAAATTGGGTACTAACTTATCTTTTGCCTCAGCTTACCATCCACAGACAGATGGCCAAACAGAGGTGGTGAATAGAACATTGGGTAATCTACTCAGATGTCTCACCAAGGAGTATGGACAAAGTTGGGATCAACTCATCCCACAGGCAAAGTTTGCCTACAATGACAGCGTAAACAGATCCACTGGCAAGAGTCCATTTCAAGTTGTTTATGGTATGCATCCAAGAGGTGTTTTTAACTAACTTGCAACATGTTAGTGGGACAGCAGAAGACATGGCACAATCTCTCAAAGAGATACATGA
Organism: Cryptomeria japonica; assembly: GCF_030272615.1. Lineage (NCBI taxonomy): Eukaryota > Viridiplantae > Streptophyta > Pinopsida > Cupressales > Cupressaceae > Cryptomeria > Cryptomeria japonica. Next base: position 85,135,764 of record NC_081414.1, on the reverse strand, counting down.
ACAGGTTAAGCAGTCTTTGCAGGACACTACAACAAGAGTCAAGGCAAGGGTGGATGCTTTAAAGAGGGATGTCCAATTCATAGTTGGAGATTTTGTGATGGTACATCTCAACAAGTCTAGATTGCAAAAGGGAGTTCCTACCAAGTTACAAATGAGAAGAATTGGACCTTGCAGGATTTTGGCTAAGTATGGTCCAAATGCTTATAAAATTGATTTACCTGCTGATGTTTCTTTGTCTCCTATCTTTAATGTTGTAGATTTGGTACCTTTCAAGGGGTAGCCTCTAGAAGAGACTTAGAGAACTTCAGACATTTCAACTTCCCTTTCTGATCTATCTATCCCCTCTTCTTCTTCTCCCATTCCTGAACAGGTACTTGATTCCAGGATCATCAAAAAGACTAGAAGACATGACTACCTTGAGCATTTGATCAAGTGGAAAGATCAACCATATTCTAAAGCCACTTGGATACCTGAAAGTGACTTCACCAAGGCTGGTATTCCTCTCTCTATTCTTCCCAAAGGAGTCACATGACTTCTTTGTCACCGGGGGAGTATGGTGCAGGAGCACCTAGCTTCATTCTCAACTTCATTCTCATCTCAGGTTTGATTTTTGTTGTTTTAAGTTGGAAAGTTGTTTAGTATTTTTTTGAAGTTGTTCTAGGTTGTTTTGATGAGTTTTGAACTCATTATGGGGTTTTGGTTTCTTGTTTTCATCTTTTTGCTCAAAGTTGCCACTTTGGTGTTGCCTGGCAAAATGATGGAAAAATGAGTTTTTTTTGTGGTTTTTGTTTTGAAAAGGTTTTAGGAATGTTTCTTGTTTTTTTTTTAGGTTTGAGAAGTATTTTTAGGTGATGATGATTTTTGGAGGTCAATCTTGCATTTTCTAGGCACCAAAAGTTGTCATTTAGGCACCAAAAGTTGTCATTTAGGCATCAAAATGTCAAAATTAAGTGCCCTTGGACATGTACCTATCCATACAGGAGGTTAACCAGCTTGGAGAGGTATTTAATCTCCTATTTTAACTTTTTTAAGGGTTGATCATTCGAAGTGAAGAAGCAATTTGCAAATTTACACTAGTTTTTTTTGGTTTTCTCTAGTTTTTGGCTCCATGTGAACAACATTCCATACACTAGCTGTACTTGGCCATACTATTCTTGAATTTTCTAATTCTAATATGTTTCCTTAAACTTTTCCCTTTGGTGGCATTTGATTTTATCAAGTTTTGAGTTTGTGGCAAAATTAGTTTGATTTGACAGTTTCACTGCCTTGTCGAGGAATTGGCAAGGATGCTTGACCAACTTGGCTTCTTGGAGTCCTAAAATGCTCATGGCTTCCCAAGAACCAGTTGGTCAACTTGTAGAATATGTAAATACATGTTTTTTTTTCAATAATGCAGGTGTAAGGAGTTTTGGTGGCCATTAAGCCCTAGGCAAGTGTGTCATTTGGCTAGGGTCTTGAAGAAATTTAATGCTTTGCTCTTCTATAGCAAGTGCATTTAAAATTTGTATAGACTTACCTTGATGTTGAAGTTTGTATGCCAAGGCAAAGAGGCTTTCTAAGCCATGAGGAGAATGTTTTCATGTTTAGTTTTGGAAAATATTGTAAAAAAACAGTGAGTCACTATTTTAGAGGCAATTTCCTTTCATTAGCCTACTCTCCATCATGCATTGGAGCTTGCAATGTTGTTGTACCTCCTTCTAATGGCTTCCAAACAAGAACAAGGAGTATTCTTTATGTTATCTATGAATTTTAAGTTGCCAAGATCAATCAATGATCTTTGAGGCAAGATTTTGGAATGCCCATTTGTTGTCCCACTCAACTAGGACTGAGTTTTACATTTTCTTGAAGTTATATTTGTAATCTCCTTCTTCTAAATGATAGGTATGAAAGAAAAAGAGCCATTGAAGATTGATCCTTATTAAGGAACACAAAAACATACTTTTTGTGAAGAGTTCTAACAGTGAAAGTTCAGGTCACAGTGAACTACACAAAAAAAATAGTGAAAGACAAAGGGGCAGCAACAGTCAGCTTGACAGTGAAATAAACCATTTTTTGTAATTTCCTAATGCTTGTATGCAGGGCTAACAAGATTCCATTTGTTTCTAAATGATAGGCATGCTTACATGTTGAATGTAATTGGTTTTGTTTGCAAATGAAGTGTTTGAAAGAGGCAAAATTGGAAAAGTTGTAAAATGTTGCATTTTCCTCATAAGCAACTTTTTGAAAAAAACTTGTTCTTCAAACTTTGAAGTGTAAATATTCTTATTTGTCGCTTAAATAGTTATTACTATGGCACTAAGGTCTCTTGTCCATATTGGAGGTTTATAGGTTGAATCTTGGTTTTTCACCATCAAAACCCTTCAAAGCCCTCCTTTTTCACCCATTTTTGGGATAGTCACGGAGAAGCCCTGAGAGACCCTGAAACTTTATGAATCTTCAAGTATTCCCAAAAGGGTATCCAAAAATGTAAAGCATTTGTTCTGGAAGTCCATCGGTTGAATAGGGTGAGCACAAAACCCCTAATGGAGGGCTAATTGCCTAGTAGCCCATTTTAGGCCTAAAACCAAGTTTTTGTCAAATCGGGTAAGCAAGTGAAGGTTACAAAGCATGAAATCCAACAAAACAAGTTGAAACAAGTCAATCTAACATGAATTCAACCTATTTGGTGAGTTTAGCTTCATAAGATGGTTTTGGAGCCCTTAGAAGGATGTCATGAAACTAGGGAGTTGGAGCTTTTGAGTAGCCAAGAAGAGTTTGACATACGGAGGTGGAACAAGGTGAGTTGTTAGACTGCCTTTGATCTATTTGCACTCTGACCTTGGTGTTTAAACCTTGAAAATAGTAAGGAAATTTTTCCAAGCAAACATACTAGCCGCTTAACAACCACCCAGCACTATCCTCCCTATCATAGTGGTATCAGAGCATAGCTACACTTGGGAAGAAGTAGCAATTTGGCAACCATGGTGACAAATGCAGAACTAGCAAATAAAATGGAAGACCAGGAAGAAGAAAATAGGTTACTCAGAGTGAAGCCATTATCCCTTATTAGCCATAGTAAGGGGTTTTGGAGTCTCATGAGTAGGTGAGACCTTAGGAGTAGCATTGCAACTCATTGGTGGGTGGATTGGGCAAGGTCAGGGGATTCCTCAAGCAAAGGAAGTCCTAAAGACCCTAGGGTGTGAGGAGAACACCAGGTGATCCAAGAGAAGGATCCAAGAGCATAGACTAGACTAGTCTATCCCTAAGCCCATCCCATCACAATTGTAGGTCACTGTTTATGTGTTTCTACTTCAATTCTAGTACATTTACCCTAATTTCAACATTTTCACAATTCAACTTAAAAGAGAGTATCAAATCCTAACCCTATTGAATCCAATAGAAATTCTTAGACCTATCCTTATTCTCTCTTATCATTCTGATGATGGATCATGGAGTATGATCTAAAACATTGATGCCAAAAAAACACAATCAAACAACCCTATCCTTGTTGATTTGAGGCTAGATCTATTAGGTTCACCCCTCTTTAATGTGGTAGTCTCTAAGAAAAATATTAGTGATTTTATTATATCATTGGGCGAAACCCTTATATTTTCACCATTACAGGGCTTAATAACCAAAGGCCTAATTTGGGTTGTATTATACCCTATTAGGCAGTTTTTTTCAAAATGCCACAGTTTTTTGCCAAAGAGTCCATTTTTCAAAAATAAGATATTGAAAATAAAAAATGTGTTGGTATTTCTAATGCACCCAAGGTCACATGAAGAATAATGAGAGAACATACATACACAATGAATCTTAAGTGAGAAAAATGTGCAAGTGCACAAGATATGAGAAACAATGTAAATTTCTCACTAAACTAATTTAGTTCCTAATATTAGTGGAAAAGTAAAATATCTGATGAATGTATTGCAATAAAGATTGATAGTTTCAAATTATTTTATCTTTTCCCAATGTGCACAAATAAGTTAGTAGTTTTATTTTTCTTATCTTTTCTCAACATAAAATAGGCTCCATAGAATCAGATTAATGGTCATAGAAATTAGATTGTCAGTTGAAAATATAAAACTCAAATCATGACAAAAGTGTAGAAAGAAGGATTAAAAGCATAGAAACAAAATTAAAATATGTATATAAAGAATGCAAAAATGTAGAAAGGAATAAAAAATGCATAGAAAAAAATATATATACATCATAGAAGCGAAGTAATAGAATGTGAATGCATATATAACTTGAAAAAGGTGTAGAAACAAGATGCAAATGTCTTAAATCTAGAAGCAAGATCATAAGAATGTTTTGCAAATATGCAAGAATAGGATAGAAGTGTTGGAGTCTTGTTATTGATGAAGGAGAATGTTGTGTTGGCTACCGGTTGTCATTGATGTCAACAAACTTTTGTTGACTTGTTCTATCTTTTTGTGATTCTGTCCATTGTGTTTTTCTCTGTGTTGCTCCACACTTGTAGTTATAGGTTTGCAATTTGGGTAGTACACTCATGAATATCAGATGTACCTATATTCCAGATTGTACATGTTTTGGATCTCCAAAAGTTTAGGTACATGGTTCTATAGTTCAATATGTTAGTTGCTTTGTTCCTCTGAAACATAATAGTTTGTCTTGACATTGCATTTCTTTAATTGATTATTTTTTATGTTGCAGTTTTGGGACATGATTAAGCATTTTGGATAGCGTGCGTATTCTAGTTGGCATTAACTCTTTCTATATCCTTGGCTATGTTGGCATTGCACACTCTAATGAGAATTGAAGGTGATTGAAGGTGTTGTCATTGATGGCAACTTACCAGCAACCTTGTGGATATCGACAGGCACCAGCACCGGCACTAACACTGGCACCGATAGGCACTTCACCGGCAGCAACAACAATGTTCACCGGCATCCTAGCTGACAAGAGTAAAGTTTTATTTATTGTATTTAATTGTAAATATCTTTTGTAAAGCCAACATGGCATATTGTAATAGACTAATATATGTATGAGGTTTTGTAAATCATTTTGTAAGAGAGGAGAATAGTTATGGATGGACACATGATGGTGTGTGTGTGAAAAGTGGACCTGTATCTGTATTTGGAATACACAACACTTCAATTAAGTCATTAGATGCATGGTTAGTAAATCAATAATCAATGAATAATAAACCATTACAAAGTGACCCATTGCCTTCTAGTAGATGTGAGTTTAGATTGCTCTTAGATTGCTAAGCTATCCAGTGACTAGACAACACCTAAACGAAGGATTTAATCTATATGAGCATGATATTAAGGTAAATGGATGCAAGATTAATCTAACATGATTTAAGCAATATGTGAATATTTAAGCTAAATGATTTAAGTAATATGAAATAACTAATATGCAATATCTCAATGCAAATTCTCAATGAACCTAGAGAAAAAATAGCATAATAACATTATATTCTCCAGGATTTTTGAATGAGAGATGAGAGCCTGAATTCATAGAAAATTCAGAAAGAAACCAAAGGCTGAGATCAAATTATGATGAGCGGTCAAGATTTTCCAAGAGGAAGCACAATCCAAGTGAATTGATGTGATTGGATGCTTTTCTCAGTTTTAAAGAAAATTTAACTAAAATTAAGATAAAATCAAGGAAAAACTGATTTATTATCTATTTCATTCAATTTTAAGATTTAATTGTTTTAATTGCTTTCTTTGAGATTATCTATCAATTTTTATTTTTATTTTTTCAAGATTATCTCCAATTGATTTCTTTTCTCAATTTTTAATTTTTTTTTGTCAATTAATTCCTCTTTTGATTTATTTCCTTTTTTGAAGATTTGTGCTCATAATTTCCAATTCCTCTTTCTTGATTTGTTTCCTTTTTTTAAGATTTATGGCAATTTTTATTTATTTTCAAATTAATTCCTCTTTTTGATGATTTAATGGCAAATTAATTTATTTAATTAAATATGCTAGGATATTTAATAAAATAAATAAGATAATTGTTTAAAATGATTTACTTGGAATGATCAATTAATTAAATAAATATTTAATTAATATTGAGTGATTAATTTGCCATGTGACATTTGATGATTTTGAAAATTAATTGTGTGCTCAAGATTTATTTAATTGCCTTTGGTTAGGGCCTTGGTGATGTTGTCGAGATTAGGGGTTCACAGTTTAGATGACCATTTTTAGGGTATTACATTTTCCCCTCTTTGAATTAATGTGCGAGCAACGCGTTGGTTCAAAGAATAGTTGATGTCTAGGAGATACCAGTTTTGAACTTGATTGATCACGAACTAGATGAAAAGCGAGGTGTTTAGCTTGTTTCGAAGCGACGAAGCTGAATGAAGTCTGATTAAAGTGATATCGATCCTGAACTCGATTGAACTTAGGAATGATAGAAAACAAAAGATACTGAGCTTGAACTTGATTGATCAAGAAGTAGATCTTACTGATCTAGAACTTGATTGAACTAGACACAGTGAGTGATGATAAAAAAGGATCTTGAACTTGATTGATCAAGATACGATGAGTGAAGATAAATTGTCCAGCTTGATCCAAAGCAACGACTACTGAACACCTGCTTAGATTGAGTATGATCAAAGATACTCCTTAAACCCTTCATTAAGTTTAAATGAATAATCAGCCTGATGAAAAGTGATGAAACTGATTAACATTAAGAGATTGATTTAGATAAAAGACAAATATCAGCTTGATATGAAGTGATGAAACTGATATGCCCCTAGAGATTGATTTGATTCAGATGATCAAGAGATCTCAACTTGATATAAAGCGATGAAGTCAAGATGCCCCTTAGCAATAAGGATTTGATTTATTTTCTTTAGTTGAAAAAGATCTTTTTCTCGACTTTCGATGAAGATTTGAAAATTTTCTCGATATTTGAAGATGTGAGGTCATAAGGTCATGAGTATGCCTCCTCAGGAGCGAAATCAAAAGATAGCAAGGGTACATGATGATAGGCAATTTTAAGCAATGATAAGTTGTTGTGAGCACAAATTGATTCAGAGGAATTTTTGAAAATTTTGTGAGAAATTGGGCACAAAGTTGATTTGTAGAAATTAAATTGAGATTCAGCGTTGATTCACAAGAAATTGAGCACAATTAGAAGAGAGAATGAGCTTTTGATGAAAAGAGCAATAAGTGGTCCAAAAATTGTAAAATTTCGATGAGAGAGTTGACATCAGATTTTGATTTCGATCTCGAAAATGGAGTTAGGACAGCTGATTTACAAGCTCTTGATTTGATTTCATCGTACTTGTGTTGATTGATTATGAGATGTTGTTCTATATGCTTTATTCTATATGTATGCATTTCTTTTCAGCATGGATGTATGTAATGCAAATGATTATGGATGTCTATTTTTGTTTCTGTTTATGCAAATAAATGAATATGCAATGAGTAATGAGCAATGCAAATTTGTCATTTTTCTATGCAATAAGATGGATGTAGATGAGTGAATAATGAAATGTATGAATCTATATTAAATTTTTATGTATGCAGCTAACATCTCAAAACACAAGTACTCGATTGGAGAAATGTTGAAAAGAGACCACTTAGCTAAGAAATGATGACGCTCCAACTCTCATTCAGAAGATAGAGAAAGCATTGTTATTATACCAAAATCACTCTAAATTCACAAGATGCAGAATGAAATGCAAAATGATATGCAACTGAAACCTAGTCACTGGATTTTGAAAAGCTTAATTTTTCATCATTGAGCATTTTACAATTATAACAAGTAGATTAGAGTTCCTTGCTTTTCATGTGCAATATTAATTATCTTGTCCGTAATGACCCTTTTTTCATTCAGATCCTTGGACAGATTTCACAGGGACCTAAATTGCATCATAAAGAAATTCCCTCAAAATAGACAAAAAAATGATGGGAACCTCCCTTTAGCATTCAAATAAGCGGAGTCGAGGTATGTGTGGCAATTTCACCTTGATGTGAAGGCTCTTATCATAGACACCCAGCTAATTTAGATGTTTCCAAATCATTGGGATCATTCCTTCAAGTAGAAAACAAAGAAGATATTATGCCCCCAATTCTTGCTCCTCTTAGTCAAGATAGACTTCCTCGAGTTACTCAGAGGGAATAATAATCGAAAACCAATATAAAAGACAACACACAAAGAAAATTTTCATGCATAGCTCAAACTGTTTAGTGATTGTTTTCCATTTTGTTGTTTTGCTTGTTTACTCAGTGATAAAACTCTTTAGTAGTCAGGAGATAGGTGAATAACTCGGAGTGGACGACCAGGTTTCATTGACGTAAAGATGACTTGTTTGACACTACTTAGGATATGTAATGTGCTCTTGTCGACTATCTAAGACTAGGACATTGATCAGTTTCAAGCCATGAGGGTTCCAACGAACCAGGATGTCACAAAAGTGACTGAAATATGTACAAGAGAAAGCAAAGATGCATGAAAGTGGGAATGCCAACGTTGCGTTGATAGATGGAGCACTTGAGTACAAGAGGCACCTATTTGCCAGGTTTTCACTTGCTTGGCAGAGATTTTTTTTTTTTTACCAAGGTGCCTGTTTACCAGGTTTTCACTAGGGCATTTTCTCTCTTTTTTCCCTTTTTTTTTTTTTTTGTTTTTCTCTTCTTTTTTAAAAAAAATTTCTTTAGGACTTTATCTGATTTTTAGGATTTTTTTTGAGGACCTAGCTAGTTGGGTTCGAACTTCCCTTTGTTGTCTCGAAACTATTGATTTTTAGGATTTTCTCTTAGAACTAGGTCACCAACCTGAAATTCTTGGTGTCAAACCTTTTTGTTATATCCTCTGGACATTCTCTTTTGGTACACTCTGAGATGATCAAATGCCACTTGCCAACACTCATCTAGTAATTCAAGCTCTTGCAATCTAGATATTCTATATTCTTCATTAGTAATGAGACCTTGCAAAGAAACTCTTGGAGATGGTATTTCCACCTCAATAGGTAATACTGCTTCGGACCCATACACTAGAGAAAAAGGTGTAGCCCTAGTACGTGTTCTGATACTTGTTCTATAAGCCCACAGTGCAGGATTGAGTTGCAAATGCCAATCCTTCCCAGATTTATTCACTATTTTGTGCAAGATAGTCAATAGGTTTTTGTTAGATGCCTTTGCTTGTCCATTACCTTGAGGGTAATATACTGATGACCAGTGTTGTTTTATTTTGAATTTCTCACAGAGTTCATCTGGGTCTTTGTTCTTGAGTTGTCCTCCATTGTCAGTTATAATGGATGAAGGTATACCATACCTGCAAATGATATAATTAAGAATAAAGAGAGCTACTTGTTTGCCAGTTGCCTTGATGAGCAAAACTCCTTCTACCCACTTAGTCAAGTACTCAGTGGCAATGATAATAAATTTGTGTCCATTAGATGATGCAGGATATATTTGGCCAATTAGATCAAACACCCACTATTGAAAGGGCCAGTGTGTCAAAAGGGTATGAGATCCCTTGCTAGAGCATGGATAAGGTGCCCATGCAGTTAACACTTTTCACAAGTTTTAGCAAATTTTATAGCTTCTTTCTCCATGTCTGGCCAGTAGTATCCAACCCTTAGTAGTTTTCATGCTAAAGTTAGACCGTTTGAATGGGATCCACAAACACCTTCATGAACCTCGGATAATGTGCATTAGGACTCCTCAGTTTCTAGAAATCTAAGCAAAGTATTATCTAAAACTTGCCTAAATAGGTTGTTAGCAATGATGGCATACCGTGATGCATTTTGAATTAGGTTCCTTTTTTCATTTCGAGAAAGATTAATAGGGACAACTTGGTCACACAGGTAAGAGTAAATGTGGCTATAACAAGATGAGTCATGTCCAATAATAGAACAGACCATCTGGGACTCGGGGGAATCATAGGTAGGATAATGAAACTCTTCCACCAAGAATTCAAAGCGAAAATTAGACTCCTGTAGTTGTGGTATAGATGCCAAAGTGGCCATTGCATCCGCTGCTCTATTTGTTATTTTGGGGATCTGTTGAAATGATACGAAGGCAAAGCATTTCTTGAGATCATCCACTATTCTCTTATAAGGCATCACTTTCTCATCTCTTGTCTGATAGAGATCATTGACTTGGTTGATTATGAGTTGAGAATCTCCATAGATGTGTAATTCAACAATCTTCCACTCGATGGCCAGCTTGATCCCATTTACCAAAGCTTCATATTCTACAATGTTGTTTGTGCAAGGGAAGAGAATTTTGTAAGCTTTCGGAATTGAATATTTTTGAAGAGTAATAAAAAGTATTCTAACACCAAAACCATGTTGAGTGAAAGACCCATCAAAGAACATCTTCCATGATCATTCAGTAAGGTGCATGATTGACTCATCTGGGAATTCTATATGCAGAGGTTGACTGTCTTCAAGTGGAGCATCAGCAAGTTGGTCTGCAATAACTTGTCCTTTGATGGCTTTACATTCCACATATTTGATATCAAATTTTGTAAGAACCATGACCCATTTAGCCAGTCTTCCTGTAAGCGTTGCTTTACTGAGAAGATATTTGAGTGGATCAATCTTAGCTGCTAGCTTAATAGAGTGTGCCAACATACAGTGCCTTAATTTTTATGATGCAAAGACCAATGCCAAGCATGCTTTCTCTATTATAGTGTAGTTCATTTCATACAACACCAATGTTTTGCTGATGTAATAGATAGCTCGTTCCTTTTTATTGTCATCCTATTGTACCAGAAGTGCCCCCAGTGAAGTATTTGTCGCTGATATGTATAGGATCAGTGGCTTACCTTGAATTAGTGGCATTAATATGGGTGGATTAGAAATATATTCTTTGATTTGTTGTAAATATTGTTCACAATCTTTATCCCAGTTGTATTGAACTCCTTTCCTTAATACCTTTGTGAAGGGTTGAGCTTTATCTGCTAGCTGAGATATAAAATGCCTTATTGATTGAAGATAGCCCTATAAAATTCTCATTTAACTGATGTTCTTGGGTGGAGGCATTTCCATTATAGCTTGGACCTTTTCAGGATCAACCTCAATTCCTTTTTTTGAAATTATGTAACCAAGCAGTTTTGCTGATGTTACCCCAAATGCACACTTTTTAGAATTTAATCGGAGCTTGAATCTTTCCATTCTATCTAGTATGAGGCCTAGTTCTTGAATATGTGTAGATCTCTTCATGGTTTTTACCAGGGTGTCATCAACATAATCTTCCATGTTTTTATGCATCATATCATGGAAGATAGTGGTTACCGCTCTTTGGTAAGTTTCTCCTGCATTCTTTAGCCCAAATGGCATAACATTCCAACAGAAGGTTCCCCATGCACACATGAAAGCTATCTTTTCTTGATCTTCAGGTGTTATCTTGACCTGATTGTAACCAGAGAATCCATCCATTAATGAATACATCTCATATCCAGTGGTCATATCTACTAGCATGTCAATGTTGGGCAATGGAAAATCATCTTTCGGACATGCTTTGTTGAGATCCCTAAAATCTGTGCACTCCAATAGATTTGTCTACCTTTGATACAGGTACTATGTTTGATATCCATTCTACATAGTCTATAGCTCTGATAAATCCATCTTTTAGCAATTTCTCTAGTTCAGCCTTGACTAGCAGTACCACATGAGGATGCATCTTATAGAGTTTTTTCTTGACTGGTTTAACCCCTAGTGTAATAGAGAGATGAAGCATGATGAGATCAGGATCTAGTCCTAGAAAATCTGAGTATGTCCATGCAAAGTTGATCTTCTTTTCTAAAAAAAGGTTGCTGAAATCTTTTAACTCTTCTGCTGATAGTGATTGAGCTAAATGAATGATGTGTGGTGTCTCTTGACTCCCAATCTTCACTAGCTAAGTTGGCTTGATCAATATAGAAGACCTCTCCTAGAAATGACTTGGTAGCATATCAAGTATCTCACCTTCAGGCACCTCAGAGAGGTTTTCACCCTTAGGTACGTCCTTTATTTTCTCTTTTTCAAATTCTGACACTGCCATAATGTGGTTTTTGCCATCAAGTATTTTATTTTTATTTTTCTTATTTTTGCGACTAAGATACTTGATATTTGTTTCAGTCCGGTTTTCACTCTGTTCACTGGTGGAAGAGTTCATGGGTTCAACTACATTGAGATAATAGGATAACATATAATCATTGGTAAAAGTAGGTACATTTAAGGGTTGGCTATAAAGAGTATAGTCAATCAGTTCTGGATGCATTAAGGATAAGGTTGGAATAGGCTCAAGGGAGTTCATGGTACTATCATCATGGCTTCAAACTGACCAGTCAAGTTCTAGAAGACTACCTTGCATATGTGTCTCGAGACCAGGAAGAGTTACAACATGATTATCAAAATTCATGTTAGTATTTAGTGGACCTAACCCAACTGACCTACTTCTTACGTTGTCACTTACTTCAAGATGGACTACATACCATGTTGTGATAGTAACAGGGTCAGCGGACAACATCTCAACATTCATGATAGAGTAGTCATAATGCGTTGTTGAATAGTCATTGTTATAAATAGAGCTCATGTCTGAGTTATCAGAGTCATAAGATGAAGTTTCTAACTCATCTTCAAGTGGCTTAGTAAAAGTATATATAGTATCAATACCCACATCTTTGATGCTGTAAGTTCCTTCATGATTTGGTTCATTGAGTACTTGTATTTGACACACTTGTGGACATAACCTTGATGGTTTTGTTAATCTCTATTGTCTGTTCCATTCAGCTTCCTCTGGACTGATGACTGGTTCTATTTCCGTAGCTTCCAATTCTTCTTTTGTATTTTTGTACTTGATTTGTCCTATCTCGTTAGAGAGAGAGTTAGTAGGTGAAGAAATTGCTTGTGTCCTTTCTTCCTCCAACTGTCGTTCATAGTCTTCTTGTCTTTTTAGTCTAATTTCTTCTGTTTCCTTTTGCATTTTTAGGTGTATCAGCTCTTGTGCATCATCTGTGATATCACTGGATTCTTTAGGGGTTTCTATAGTAGAGGTATCTGAGTGATGGCTAGGACCCCATTCATACCCATTTGAATCAATTTTTGAATCATCCATTTGTTGTCTGCCAGTATATGTGATCGGAATGTTCAGCGGTGCAAACAATTCTCTGATTCTGTATACTTCATCTCTCATATCCTCTAGCACTTCTACTTCCTATGGTATTATAGCTAATATAACTAGAACTTGATTACCATCTGTTTCCTCTCTTTGGGTGGGCAATTCTTTTTGTTCATCATCACACTTTTCCTGAGTTTGTTGAGTATTAATTTCTTGTGTTGTTAAAGGTAGTACCTTTTTCTTCCACTTACATTGATGGTGGGATGTGTGCTTTGGATTTGATTACTTTCTTGGATCATATCCCAGTTCATCTTTATCATTGACAGACTTAGTTTGTAATTGAATAGGTTCAACAATACCTTTTTAACGTTTGCCTAGAGGACCAGAACCTGAATATCCCATGCGTTGAAGCATCTTATAGCCTGGACCATATTGTGTTGGAGAAATATCACAATGTCGTATTTCTTTGTTTGCACTATCTTCTTTGAAAAGTGATTTGAGGACATCATCTTCTTCTATTTCACCTGCAAGAGAAGTAGAGGATTGTATAAAGACACCATCATAAATGACTTTTCGAGTTGAAGTTTGTGGCTTCATAACCTCTGATGGTTTTCCTGACTATCTTGGTGACGGAGGAAGAGACATTAGTGAAAGTATAGGCTCTATTTTGTAGCCATCTATGCCAGTGTTTGTGATTTTCAATTTCTTTTCTAAATCTTTCAGCAAAGATTCTAAACTTTCAGCTATAGAGGCTACTCTATTATGAGGAACAAAAGCATCAGCACTCTGTGTTAATGCATTGCAGGTATAGCTTGTATCGGCAGGAATACTGACTTCAATTCCATTATAAGGAAATTTTAGGCATTGATGATACGTAGATGGTACTACTTTCATTTCATGAATCCATGGCCTGCCCAGTAAGATGTTGTATGAAAGATGAAGATCTAGGACTTGAAAAATGACATCTCTTTCCACAGGTCCTACTCTGATTGGTAACAATACCAGACCCTTAGAGGTTCTTTCTTCTTCATCATAAGCCTTGATTGTTATTTTCTTTGTTGGGTCAATAACATTTTCAGAAAATCCCAGCTATGCCAGTAGATTGTAGGTGCAAATATTCAACCTAGTGCCTCCATCTATCAAAACATGTTTAACATGGTGTTTATGGATCATGGCTTCAATGTGTAATGGTTGGTTATGTGGGTGACTTAGTGAGTTATCATCTTCTTCAGAGAAAGTGAGGTAATGAGGTGAGGTCAGGTGACACACCATAGATTGAAACCGATCTACGTCTAAATATTTAGGGACACTAGTGGTAAGTAGAGCCTTGTCTAGGACCTCTCTATGAGCAAAAGAGATCTTAAGCAGTTTCAAAATGGAGATTTGAGCATTGGTTCTCTTCAATTGTTCGACAATACTATAACCAAGAGAAGATGATGAAGCCAATTGTTTTGATTTGGCCATGATTGTATTTGTTTTCCTATTTGGTAGATTTGATGTTGTTTGATCAAAAGTTGAGGAACTGGCTCCTGGGAGAGTAATCTTCCTTTGAGTATGAGTCACGACATTAGTAGTTTGTGCTTGACTTTGGTGATCCTGGACTATGATCACATTGCAATATTCATTTTGAGTAGATTCAATCATGTTGATCACATTATCGTTGTTAGTGTAGTTATAATTGACTCTAGCTCCTCCCTTGGATTTTGAGGAATCTCCTTATTCATAAGTCGATAAGGGATCTTTAAAGGTCGTATGATCATCATTTGTCACTGATTTCCAACAACGATCTTGCCTATGTCAATGAGATCTTGGATTTCATGTCGGAGTTTCATGTAGTTGTTTATGTTATGTCCCTTGTTCCAATGGTAGTCACAGTATTCATTTTCTCTCCACCATTTGGGTCTAATTTCTGGGTCATATGGTCGAGAATTGTCTGGCAATGTTATCAGATTATTTGCCAATAAGGTTTTAAAAGCCAATTCATATGATTCATCTAGAGGAGTAAAATCACGCTTAGGATTTGAAAGCCAAGGCTTTTCTTTAAACCATTCTCTTGTTTTCTTTGGGGGATTTTCTGTCACAGTTTGAACTGCCTTGAGTGCTTGCATGTCACTAGCCAAGTTAAATATTGTGGATTTTTTTTTTGCTTGGATAATATCTACCACTTCATCACTAACAATGCTTCTATTGTTATCTTAATAGAAGCGTTGTTAATGATGAAGTGGTAGATACTATCCAAGCAAAAACAAAATCCACAATATTTAACTTGGCCAGTGGCACGCACTTGCTCTTTTCTTTAGAGCTAGAACCTTGCGGTGTTGCTTTCCAAAGTGATATATCTCCCTTTTTTATAAGCACATCTTCCAATCTAAAGGCGTTATCTACCATTTTGTTGAATGAAGGATGTACTTGCATTTGGACACTATACTTTAATTCAAAGATTAGGTTGTTGACAAAGATATCCATTTTCTCAAGATTTGGGATAGTCCATGAATATCTAGAGAACATCTTTCTCCATCGTTGGAGAAAAGTGAGAAAGGGTTCTCCTATCTTTTGTTTGGTATTGCAAAGCTCTATCATAGTCACAGGATGTCGAATTTTGTATGAGTATTGTTGTAAAAATAGTTGGATTAGTTCTTCAAATTTTTTTATTCCTTTGTGTAGACTTGAGAACCATTCCATTGCTTGACCCCCTAAACTCCTTGGGAAAAGGTGCATGAGGTACGTTTGATCGTGCATGAACTCCATATAGGTGGCACAAAACTCTCTGACATGATCTTGAGGATCTGAGGTACCATCATATTTTTCAAACTTTGGGATCTCAACTCGTGAAGGAAATGGAGGCATGTAAAGGTTTTTATCAAATTGGAATGGGCATATTGTGTCCAGAGAATATTGTTTTGGTGTTTTATCTTTGTTTTGTAGCTTTGTGACCACAGTTTGTAATGTTTGTATTTGTTTGCTTATTTTTCCCCATGGTGTCTCTTCCTCTTTAGTGATGAGGGCCTCCACATTATAACCAGTAGGGAGTTTAGCGCCTTGCTTTGCTAATTCTAGGAAATAGTCTTCTTTTTCCCTAGCCATGATGACCTTCATCATTTTTCAGAACTCTTTATCATTCTGACATCTATGTACTTCAGCTTCAGGAGGTTCAAGAATCTTAGATTCGGTCGATGAGGAATCATTATCAGTGGCATGATTGTTGAAGTCATCGTGAATGTCTCATTTACTAGCTTCTCTTTCTTGTCTTTCCCCAGACATGGTGAGAGATAGGGGTTGACCAAAGATTGGTAGATCGTAAACTGGTATTTGTGACGAGGACGGTTTATTGTAAAAGGGGTTTTCTACAAAGAATGGATTGTCTTTTGATGAAAATGGTGTTTCTTTTTCTTTGTCTCTTTTGCTGCGAGAATTTTTGGTTTGAACAGGCATTTGTAACCAACAGGACCGAGAGCCAAATGTGTTGCAGAAGTCAAGTTCAAATTGTAGCTAGTAGTTCATTTTAACGTAGTGATTGAGTGAAGTAACTAAGATCTGGTCTGGTTTCAAGAATGATCTATCCTATGTAAGATGTTATCTAAGTTAACTTAGGTTTGATAAGATGTTTGTTTGAACTAGATGAGAGATGATCGACAAAATCGTGCAACACAATGGCAGAGGTACACTATCAAGGTTGTTTATGCTCTAGAGGATGATAACCAGTTTTAGGCTTGTTGTAGACTGTTTTAGGTAGGTTTGATTGTTCTGACTAACAAGATTAAGAATTCATTCAATAGAGGATTGGACAAAGATGAGATTCTGACAGACAGAGTTTCAATGGCCGACGACTACCAGTTTTTGATAAGGACTAAGTTTTTGTTGACTGACAGGGACCAGTTTCGGACTAGAATAGAGTTTTGATCACTAAGCTTTTGATTTGTTTGATTTGTTTTCTCTAGTTTTAGTTTTAGGGATGAAAACATAGAAAACACACAAGATATATAATAATTCAATCACAACACGCTAACCCTATGATAGTTGGCTTAGAGAAGAAAACATTTGCTTGCTGACTTAGGTACACACCCAATAGCTAATCAGAATATGGCCACTGAGTCTCACGCAATGGATTCTCAACATCATATTAGCTGACTCCAGATGCTAATGGGGGCATGACATGGCAAGTGTCTTGGGAGAGTTACTATCTCTCTTGCACAAAGATTATCAACCTTTCGGAGGTGAATCGGGTAGCTTCTAGTCTTATAGTTCTTAGTCAAGAATTTCATTTGAAATTACCCCTTGAAGTCACGCAAGCATGATTGAGGCCTATAGCCCAACAAGGTACCGAAACAAGTTGTAGTCACGTAAACGTGATTGAGACCGTGAGGCCCTACAAAATGTTCGATATGAGAGATCTCAAAGAGAAAACTCAAATAATCCCATCCTCTGATACTTTAATCACTAGAGGCCTATTTATTATAGTGAGTTGGAATGCTCAGGTCCAACTGTACTCACTTGGGTTGTTCTCATAGGGTGATTACTTTTTCCCACTGTGACAGGCCCACTAAAGGTACACAAATCTTAAAACTTAGAAAAAATCTTCGAGGGTCTAGATTTCTGATTGTCTATAAAAGACAAGAGCATAATCTCCTATCTCTCAGATTTTTCTGAAAACATGAAAGATAGATTTGTTCTTTAACCAGATAGCAATTTAAGTGCCTAAGAAAATATTAAATGAATACACAATGTTTAGTCGATTCTCTTTAGGCAACCTGCAAAAACAACGCATCAATAGTCATGTTGTTTTTTTATTCTTTGATAGGCATATGTTTAATTGATAAATTCTTTGTCAAGAAGACCTGCAAACATTAAAAGCCCAAAATTAGTTTCCAAAATAACATTAAAAAAAATCATCAAAAGAAAATTCTATCATGCAAACTATAAATTAAACTAATCTAACAAGAATTTCCATTTTTTTATGACTATCCTAGTTATGACAGTTTTGATAGTACTCCACTCTGTTGTTTATGACTTTTTACCCATAGATAATTTAGAAACTCCCTTCAGTAGAAATGTGGAAAACTTGGTTTTATAGAACATATTAAAATTTTGTTTAGATCCAACAGTTAAATAAAAAGTTATGCCCTCCAAACCGAGACCATTTTTTACTATCACAAAAGAATAAGTAAAATGATAGTCCTGCACTCTGTCAATCATAACTTTCCAACCCAAAAATTTTAGGAAAATCCCTTTGATGAACCTGTAGAAAACTTGGTTTTACACAACTTATCAAAAATGTGTTTCAATCCAATGGTTGAATAAAACGTTATGCCCTCCACAAAGAGGCCCTTTTTTACTATCACAGAAGAACAAGCAAAACAAAAGATTTTTATTTGCAAATTTAACACATGTTGATTAGTTATAAAAACCAAACATTAAATTTGTTCAAGAAACATTATAAATCTTGTAGTTGTAGGTTTGAGCCCCACGGTGGGCACCAGAAATGTGTGTGTGAAAAGTGGACCTGTATCTGTATCTGGAATACACAACACTTCAATTAAGTCATCAGATGCATGGTTAGTAAATCAATAATCAATGAATAATAAACCATTACAAAGCAACCATTTCCTTCTAGTAGATGCGAGTTTAGATTGCTCTCAGATTGCTAAGCTATCCAATGACTAGACAACACCTAAATGAAGGATTTAATCTATATGAGCATGATATTAAGGTAAATGGATGCAAGATTAATCTAACATGATTTAAGTAATATGTGAATATTTAAGCTAAATGATTTAAGAAATATGAAATAACTAATATGCAATATCTCAATGCAAATTATCAATGAACCTAGAGCAAAAATAGCATAATAACATTATATTCTCCATGATTTTTGAATGAGAGATGAGAGCCTAAATTTATAGAAAATTCAGAAAGAAACCAAAGGCTGAGATCAAATTATGATGAGTGGTCAAGATTTTCCAAGAGGAAACACAATCTAGGTGAATTGATGTGATTGGATGTTTTTCTTAGTTTTAAAGGAAATTGAACTAAAATTAAGATAAAATCAAGAAAAAATTGATTTATTCTCTATTTCATTTAATTTTAAGATTTAATTGTTTTAATTGCTTTCTTTGAGATTATCTATCAATTTTTAATTTGTTTTTTTGAAGATTATCTCCAATTGATTTCTTTTCTCAATTTTTAATTCTTTTTTGTCAATTAATTCCTCTTTTGATGATTTAATGGCAAATTGATTTATTTAATTAAATATGCTAGGATATTTAATAA
This sequence comes from Cryptomeria japonica, assembly GCF_030272615.1. Classification (NCBI taxonomy): domain Eukaryota; kingdom Viridiplantae; phylum Streptophyta; class Pinopsida; order Cupressales; family Cupressaceae; genus Cryptomeria; species Cryptomeria japonica. The sequence continues at coordinate 85,116,478 of NC_081414.1, read as the reverse complement.
AATAAATAAGATAATTGTTTAAAATGATTTACTTGGAATGATCAATTAATTAAATAAATATTTAATTAATATTGAGTGATTAATTTGCCATGTGACATTTGATGATTTTAGAAATTAATTGTGTGCTCAAGATTTATTTAATTGCCTTTGGTTAGGACCTTGGTGACGTTGTCGAGATTAGGGGTTCATGGTTTAGATGACCATTTTTAAGGTATTACAGATGGTAGAAGTGATGAGCGAATATTAAGGTAGATTTTGTATAAGGTTTATGGTTATTGTATAAGCTTAAACCAGTACTGAACCTGGCATAGCAGATGTTGAATTATAGCAGTACATTCTATTGGATTTTCATAATCCATTTGTAAGTCAGTGAGACTTCCTTTTGTGATTTTGCAGTGAGCTCTAGGCAGTTGGCCTTCCTGCATGTGCATGCCCCTCTTGTAAGTAATATCCATTCATTGGCCAGTGAGTGAATATTGTGGGTCACAAATCCCACCGAGGTTTTTCCCACACCGGGTTTCCTCATTAAACATCTTGTGTTATGGTGTGCTTTCTATGTTGTCTTTACTATTCTTATTTACTGCATTAATTCTTATTTATCGGTACATTGTTTTGGAATGCAAAATACTTAATAAGGTTAAATATTTTGCTAACTAGTTAGATACTGATTCACCCCCTCTCTTAGTATCTTTGGGATGATCATCAATCCTAACAATTGGTATCAGAGCCTAGTCCTCTATTTTCAAAAGTCTAACAGCTTGAGGAAGATTCTGACACCGATACAGATGGAGAATTTAAGAAAGCAATTAGAAGGAGCTCTTGCGGACTATGATGCAAAGAAGTTGAAGAAAATAAAACTTGAAGATGATCTAAGGACCACATAGGAATTCATTCAAGGACCTCAAGAGAATCTCACTATTGCTAGAAATAAGAGAAAAGAACTTCATGAGAAGATGCAGAGTAATGGTGATGAAAAGGAAACTCTTAATGATCCTGTAAGAAAGATGAGGCAAGAAAACATGACCTTGAGGAATGAAATGCAAGACATGACTATGAGATTTTGTAAAGACATTGAAGATAGAAAGAAGAATGAAGATGACTTGACTAGGAGACTCAATGATGTTGGAAATGAAAATCTAAGACTCGGTCATGAAAATGATATGTTAAAGACAGATATGATTCACATGGAACATAATAAAACTAAACTTATGAGACAGAAGGAATTTTTGGAAAATGAGTTGACTACTGCAAATTGACATAAAGAGAAATTCAAGAAAAGTTTAGAAGAACTTGATGGTATGCTAAAAAGTCAAAAACCTAATGGAGACACTAATGGACTTGGATTTGAAGTTGGTGAAAGTTCTGGTACTGTAAACAATCATGATCATAGTAAACCGGTAAGACAACCTAATACCTACAAATTTAATGGGAAATGCTTTAACTGTAACAAGTATGGTCATAGAGAAAATCAGTGTAGATCTAGAAACAATTAGAAGATTAATGCACCCATTGGTCAATGTTCTAAATGCAACAAAATTGGTCACAATTCAGAAAACTGTAGAATGAATGTAAGATGTTATGTTTGTGGAAGATTTGGGCACTTATCTAATCAATGCAGAACACAAACTGGCATAGATATGGAAAGGCTATTTAGAAGAACAATGTGACTTATTATGCTTGTAACAAGATTAAACATATTGCAAAATTTTGTAGAAGCAAGACTTCATAGACAAATAATAAAGGATCCAGTTTGAAAGGCAAAGAGAAGGTTGATGAGGTAAAGCAAGGATTTTCAAGACAATGGATTAGAAAGACAGATCAGAATGTTGATGAGACTATTCCTTCATCAGTAAAACAAAGTATTACTCCACTGGCAGGAGACTCTTCATCCAATTGAAAAGTAACCCTTGGGGGTATTGCAACAAATTGAAGATCATGCAAGTTTACCCTCAGTTGATGGTGAGAAGATGGACTTCTTCTCTACCAGTAGATGTGTTAAGTTTCACTTAACCAGCGAGCATTTATTGTGGTTGTTGGATGAAAAGACATTATAAATCAGTGATTTTCCCTCTTTTTCATTCACCGAGCATTCAAAATTTCAGAGAGCACAAAAAATCTGAGCGAAGGAATCCTTAGTGAGAAGTGAAGCAACTTCTTTCAAGCATTCAAACCTATTAGGCAGATTACGGTATTTATCAATGGCTTCCTCCTCTGCTCTGAAATTTATTGTAAACCCTACTATTATAGAGGTAGTTAAATGCCTTAGACCTGTTTTCAAGATTATCCTCGAGATAGCGAAACAGGATGATTCCCTAGGAGCTTTTTCAAAAATCCCAAAAGGTGTTGCATATGCAGAAGACCCTAGAATCTATATTCATTGCCATATTGAGGAATTAGGTTCAGAAGAAATATGGAAAATGTATAAAAATGTTATTTGTGATGAAAGTGGAATTGTGAAACCCGAACATAAGGTTATTGAAACTTTAGGTTTTGTGGAAATCCTTGACATCCCAGAATCTCCTAAGGGGGTAGTAAGGATTGTGCTTAGCAAAGTTCATGGTGAATTCTTTTGGCTAGACTCTATTTATAAAATCACTAAGGAAGCAGTTCGGGCAGTGACTGGCTTACCCTCCACCGATAGTAGGCTAGATAAAACTAAAAAGGTTCCTAATAACAAAGTGATGACATTAACAGGTGCAACCTATGACAACATATCCTTGAGAGTTAATGATGTTAAAGATGAGAATGTTCAATTCATAAGTATGATTTTAGGTTATAAGGCCACCCATGCAAACCGACTCAACTCTGTTTCCAATCTTTGTATTAAAAGTGCATATGTGGTCAATAGTGATGCAAAGATAGATATATGTGAGTGGTTAAAAGATGAGTTGATTGATAATCTAAAGAAGGTAAAAGGAGACAAGAAAGGTACTTTTCATTTTGGCAATCTCTTGGTATGTCTGATGTTGTATCTTACAAAAGAGGTTCCCGGTATTGGTAAGAAAGACTTTGGTTTTGATATATCGATAGGCAAATAACTATTAGATATCTTCACCAGTATGGGCACAGATAAGGATAACAATATCACTGAGTATTTCAAAACATTCAAAGCAAAAATGAAAACAAGAGAAAGATTACCACAAAGCATTGTAGATAAATATGAGAAGGAAATATGTTTTGTAATCAAGAAGGATGAGATATAGATGGAGGCAATTCTTCCTAGAACTATATGGGTAACAGAAATGGGGTATGAGGTAGATGTAAACATCATTCGAACTTATGCTAAAGCCCTATTAGAAGCCCCTAGAGAACCAAAAGAAAAGGTTTTTGGTAGTGCAGAAACAATAGAAAGTGGTGTACAGACTTTGAAACAAAGAAAGATAAGAGAAAAATACATAAGACGTGCATCTAAGAAAGTTAAGCAAATAAAAGAAAATATCATGAACATAACTAGAATAATGGAAAGTGGCTTAGAAGGATTACAACCAGAGGCTCATCTCTCACTGGTTGGTACATCCTTTGACAGTGAAATTCCTGTTGAGTTTAGAAGAGTTGATAGGAAGAGAAAACCCTCACCAGTACACTCTCCTCCTCCCAAGAAAATAAGGACAACAAGGCAGAAGCAACAGGCAGTGAGGCCACCAGCTAAGAAGTCGACACCTAAAAGGAGAAAGCAAAAATAGGTCATACCACCACTAGACAACTTGCTGAATGAAATAATAGATGATGGTAATTTATCCAATGTAAGCAAATTGTATGATACATTCACAAATGAGGAAAAAGGAAGTATAGAGAATAACATCATCCTACATCTTGACATATATAAGAAAGTGTTAATAGAAGTTGTAGATGATTTGCCTAGTGAATTGTATAGGCGGTTATATGCTAAGAGGTTAGCAATTATGGAGCTAGATAAGAAAATTAAAATTGAGAAACTTCTAGCTGTACATCTGGTAAAATATGTTGAAGAAATTGATGAACTAATCAATGAAGCAAATAGAACAGTCTTTTCAAGTGGACACCGACATGTGAGCCTAATGGTCGGTAGAGTTAATAAAATTTCAGAAGAGACAGCTGACAAATGGGACATTTCCTTTGTTGAGAAGGAAAAATAGGAAGAGCTGAGCAGACCAAAGAAAACTTTCAAGGTATATCAAAAAGACAAGGGAAAAGGAAAGGGAGGTGGACTACCCAATATAAAAGTGACTAATAACCTACCACCACCTTCGATTACTCCACCAGTACAGACTGATAGTACACCGACTACTGAGAATGTGGAAACACCACATGAGGATACAAACCTTGAGTCTCAAATTTTGTACATGATGAACATTGACACTCAAGAGGTTAATATTGTAGTTGATAAAGAAAGCACTAAAGAAAAGAAAAATGATGTTGCTACTGAGCAACCGACTGAAAACATTGAGATTGGGGTTGAGACTCAAATAGAGAGGTCAGATCAAACTGAACATTCAGTTGATCCCTTGGTTAGTGGCATGGTTACTGATAACACTGATGCAAGCATTGAGAAACTAACAGAGACAACAACTAAGATACCGATAGTGGACAATTTGGAAAAACAGACAGAGATACCGACAGATAACACTGTAAAACAAGCAGAGAAATAGGTTGATTCACAGGTACACGCTAAGACAATGCCATCGGTAACCACTGAAAAGTCAAAACCTTTGCTAGTGGAATGCAGACACAGACTGACCCACCTGAGGTCGATTCAGGCAAATTGGTTACTCCCACTGGTAGCATAGAGATTGTAAAGGTAGTTGGGTAGACATCTAGTACTTCACTAACATAATTTAGACCCACCAATGTGACTAAAGTACTCTTGGATTCAATAAAGAAAATTACAGATTGTAATGCATTGGCCTATAAGATAATAGATGATACAATTCCTATTCTTAAGTTAATTGCACCCAAATGCAATTTAGATCAGGTAAATGATTCTTTGAGTTAGTTAGACACATTGTCTAAATATATTACTGGCAATATATTGACTATAGATCAAATAAATGAAGAAACATTTAAGGAGAAAATGGAGAAGGAAAAAGAGAAATTCTTTGAAGAAACAATAAAGAAGTGCACGGAACACATTGACACTCTTTTACCAGCACTGAATAAAACAATTACAAAGTTCAAGGAACTGTACAGAGACACTTGTAAGACAAATATTTTGACAGTGGATATTGACAAGGAAATCGGCAAAGTTCAAAAGAAGATTAATGACATAGCTAATAATATAATTGGTTCATCTAAACCAATATCAGTTATTGAACAGGAAATTGCTGGATTTGAGGAAAAACTGGAGAAGTTAGAGAAAGAGAAGGAAAGGTTAAAGGGAAAAGCCAAAGAGCTAAAATCTAGACTCAGTCCTAAGTTAGATAACCTCATCTCTCTAAGGAAAGAGATCCCTAAGGCACTAATTCAAGGAAAAAAGACACCGAAAGAACAAATGCATCATCTCACGGGTACTATTCAGAGAATAGAGGCAGCTTTGAAGGATAGTAATAGGTTTACTCAGAGCTTGAATTTGGTTTTAGCAAACTTATTCCAGATTGTAACCAACTAGTTACAAGGTTCAAATTGAAGACTGCACTCATTTGGCAATTTTGACAACCTTTGTCATTGATGTCAAAGGGGGAGAAGTAGGACAAAGAAAAATGGTCATCAGAGGAGATCATTTGCTCAGGGGGAGCACACATTTTGAAGCACACATTTTTGGTAAAATGTTGGACTTCATTTTTGGAGATAGTTTTTGGATTTTTCTCATGACTGTTGCCATCAATGCCAAAGGGGGAGATTGTTGGAATTGCACACTCCAATGAGAATTGAAAGTGATTGAAGGTGTTGTCATTGATGACAACTTACCGGCAACCTTGTGGATATCGACAGGTGCCAGCACTGGCACCGACAGACACTTCACCGACAGCGACAACAATGTTCATCGACATCCCAGCCGACAAGAATAAAGTTTTGTTTATTGTATTTAATTGTAAATATCTTTTGTAAAGCTGACATGGCATATTGTAATAGACTCATATATGTATGAGGTCTTGTAAATAATTTTGTAAGAGAGGAGAATAGTGATGGATGGACATATGATGGTAGAAGTGATGAGCGAATATTAAGGCAAATTTTGTATAAGGTTTATGGTTATTGTATGAGCTTAAACCGGTACTGAACCTATCATAGTAGATGTTGAATTATAACAGTACAGTCTATTAGATTTTCATAATCCATTTGTAAGTCAGTGAGACTTCCTTTTGTGATTGAGCAGTGAGCTCTAGGCAGTTGGCCTTCTTGCATGTGCAGGCCCCTCTTGTAAGTAATATCCATTCATTGGCTAGTGAGTGAATATTGTGGGTCACAAATCCCACTGAGGTTTTTCCCACACCAGGTTTCCTCGTTAAACATCTTGTGTTATGGTGTGCTTTCCATGTTATCTTTATTGTTCTTATTTACTACATTAATTCTTGTTTACCGGTACATTGTTTTAGAATGCAAAATACTTAATAAGGTTAAATATTTTGCCAACTGGTTAGATCTTGATTCAACCCCCCCCCCTCTTAGTATCTTTGGGACGATCATCAATCCTAACAGGCTAACCTATGTAAATACAATGTATAAAGTATATTGTGATAGTGTGTAAGGTATTTTGTTTATAAGGTATGTATGGCCAACTTGAGATATGAATCCGTGTGTATATATATATATGATGTAGTCATGAATTCTTTTGATGAGTGACATAGAAAAATACATAAGACATGGGAAATAGAGAAATACAAAGATAGGAGTACGAAAGAGTGATCAGATGCGATGTGTGATTCAAGCAAATAGCTGAAGAGCAAATGAAGTATGTGAAGTTTGTCTACTGAACTTAACTGGAACTTTATTTCATGCATATGTAAGATGCAACTTTAGTAGATCATTTTGTTTGTTTTCTTTTGGGTAGTGAACCTTCATTTTTTGGCAGTGAGCCTTGTAGTGAGCACTTGTTATATTCTATAACTAGTTATATTATTTTGAGAGTTAACTCTCTTAGTGGTTTTTTTCTAATGGGTCTCCATGCAAAAATCTGGTGTTCTTTTGTGTATGTTGATGTGGACGACGTCTCTACTTTTGATGTTCATTTAATCACTCATTCCTTTCTATTGCATTCTAATTGATGTGATTCTTCAAAGTAATAATAAGATTATTTTAAGATTCAATGAATACTGATTCACTCCCCCCCCCTTCCTCCTCTTAGTATTCTAGTTGTTCAACAATAAGCACAAGAACTACAACCAAATTCTTAATATGAACCTACAACTTGAAAAATACTCAGATTCTCACAAACAAAAGGTTAGTACTAGGGGCGTGGGTCTCATTGAGGATGCCAAAATGTGTGACATAAAATTATCTACTAATTTAATAACTATAATGAAGAAATTTAAGCTACTCAAATCACTCAATGGCTATGTTACCAGAAATGAGAAACGTGAAACGTGACGACAACGGCAACGCAACGAAAAATGGAATTTAGAAAGGTTACGCATAAGAAACGGTATTATATATATAATTATTTTATAAAATCAAAATATAAAAAGAAATAAAAATTAAAAAATTCAACATACAAATAAATGCTAAATAGATATTAAATACTTATAGAAATAAACTCACAAATCTCTAAAATACCCTAGGGTGAGGACCTCATCTATCTGTCCAATGCTCTGCATAATCTACCAAAGAAGGGTTGCTGTAAAAATCTACCAGTGTTTGTTTGCTTAGATTAGTTGAAAATCAACACATCATCTGCTACTTAAAAATATATTAAATCTATATGCATGACAAACTACTGGTTAACTCGTGTAAGTGGTGAGTTAATAGCCTAAAAGGACGCAGCAAACAGTGGCAAGCACCAAAAATTGACAGATATTTTTGCTACAAACTCCTTCACAGTCGACTGGAACGATCAGATGGCTTAGAAATGGTCATTTCAGACGAGAAACCCATTTTTGCCGTCGAAACGCGAAACAAGGCTTTCCCGTTGCGTTTCGGGTAACTAGGCTCAATGGAGAAATAAATGCATGCATGAATGTAAAGGAAAACAAGAAAATTTATACCTTCCACACAAAATTGAATCTCTCCATTGATTCTTCAATTACACCTTAAAGAATTCTGGTGTTTTAGTAATGTTACTTTCAGAAAGAACAAAGCAAAAATATAGAGTTACACAAAGATTTGTAGATGATTAGATTCTAATTATTAGCCAAGTTGATGAAAGAGATGTGAATTTATAGATTTTTTATAGAATAATGGAGATGAAGAGTGAAGTTAACTAAATTGAAAAGAACAATTTTCAATTAAGAAGATGATGAAAGATTTTCAAATTTGAGTGAAAAAGGATTTGCATGCTCAGTTTCCATTTCAAGACTGAGTTAAGTGCAGGAAAGAAGATAAGTTGCCAAAATGATGACTAGTTACTGAAGAAGAATGAAAATGATGCTAAATTCAAGAAAAAATTAGTTCAAGAAGACAAATTGCATTTCTAAATAAAAATTTAGGTTCAAAATAGAAAGATTTGATGAGAGGAAATTAATTAAATAATACAAAAATTATTTAATTAATACATATTATGAAAATAATTAAATAAATAAAATTATTTAATTATTTGGAATAAAATTGTAATTTAGTTTATTAACTAAATAATTCCAAAATTATTTAATTATTAGAGGGGAAGAACATTAGTTTAATTAAATACTTAAAATTATTTAATCAATATTTAGATGAATTATTGATAGAAGATAATGAAGAAAAATATTAATTTTGAGTGTCTACAATATATCAATCAAATTGTCTTGTATGTTGATGACTTGTAATTTATTGGTAACATCAAGGTGATGATTAGAGAGCTCAAGGCTCAAATTTCTAACACAAATAATATGAAGGAGTTGGGGGTTGCATAATATATTTTTAGAATGAAGATCAATATAGATGAGGTTCGAAAAAATATATGGTTAAGCCAAAATAAGTATGTTGATACTATTTTACAGAGGTTTAGTATGCATGATTGTAAGACAATTAGTATAATTCCATTTCTGTTTGGTACTAAGTTGAGTTTAGATATATAATTGAGTTCTAATGATAATATTGAGGATATGTTTAAGGTTGTTTATTCTAGTTTTGTTGGGAGTTTGATGCATGCAATAGTTTGCACTAGACCAAATATTATCCAAGCAGTAAGAGTTTTGAGTAGGTTTATGTCTAATTTTGGTAGAGAGCATTGAACTTTTATTAAGAGGATGTTTAGATATTTGTGAGGTACTTATTATTGTTTGGTATATCATGGTACTGGTGACGTGATTAAGTCATTGGATATATGTTATTGATAAATTTGAGGGATGCAAACCAAAGTTATGTATCCAAAGGAATTTTGATGTTGTAGTCTTCTACCCCAAACTCAGTCCTATTGAGGCAACAAGGAAAGGTATTACACATCCTATATTAGTTGTAAATCAAAATAAAATACCATGTTCACACAATAGATCAAAATTTATAGTTATTTGTATTCATATATCTATATGTACTCATTACATTTCTTATATCTCATTATATCACATGTTCTCCTTAATATATCATACTTCACCATTCTATTGGTGAATGCACCTAACTAACTACTTATAGTTACAATAGGGGTCATGGCCCTTAGGTAACATCCTTAAATTACATTATATCTTCCCAAGCTCATATTTCAGACCCTTCTTTCTAGTTAGATATTAAGTATCTTTGGACCAATGTCTACACTATTTTCTAGAAAACATCATCCCCTCTTCAAAATATTGACTTGTCCCCAAGTCAACATTGTCCAAAATCATGATGATAATGTTTAAAATTTGCTCCATTAACATAACACTATAGTATTTTTCCATCCAAATTCTCCAATAGGATTGCCCTAGAGTCCAAAATATCATTGATTTTATATGGTTCTAACCATCCAAATTTGAATTTTCCCTACTTCTTAAATTTGTTGTCATATAGTACTACAGTTCTCCAAGCTAAAATTGTTTTGTCTTCAAGTTTTGGTCATGCTAGAATTTATTTCTTCTTTGGTCTACCCACAAGTGTGATTCAGCTAACAGTATTTTTTCATCTAGCTTCTCTAATTCTTCTAGCCTATGTTTGATAGATTCTTCATCAAATAATCTCATGTGAGGGTCAAGTAGAGATTATTAACTATAAAGTTCATTAGTGAGATAGCTTATGTGTCATATACTAAGTCAAAGATTATATGTGATGATGCTCTTTTGTATGTATCCTAATAAGCCTAGTACTACCAATATCTTAATATCCCAATTAGTTATATATGAAATGCACATCTTGGTGAGAGTGGTTTCAAGGATCTTGTTCAATGCTTCACTTGCCCCATTTTCTTGTGGATGGTAAGGATTGTTTTAATTATGTGTGATCATGAAGGTTGCTAGTAACTCTATATTTTTATTGACAAATTTCTTTCCTTGACCACTTGTTATTCTTAAGGGCATGCAAATCTAGTAATTATATTATTACATAGGAATTTTGCAATAATATATGTAGTACAATATTTGGTTGGTCCAACTTTTGTCCATTTGGTTAAGTAGGCAACACCAATAATAATGAATATTGCTTTGGATAGTTTTGTCAAAGGGTCAATAGGACCAATGAAATCAACCACCCAATTTTCAAAGGGACTTTATGTGAGAACCAAATGCAATGGCCTTTCATCATGGGTTGTAGGGCATCTGATTGTCTGACAAATATTACATTTCTTGGCATACTACTTACTATATTTATATAGTGTTGGCCACCATAATCTTGATAATAGTATCTTCTAGGCTATAGCATCTCTATAGTTATGTCCTCATTTTATTATCTCATGTGCTTCTCTAAGAATTTTCTCCCTTTCATGATCATAAAACCATCATTTCCTTTATTATACAAAGCTCCTTCAACCAAAATAAATGCTAGTGATTTTTTTAGCAACATTTGTTTGTCATGCGCATTCATATCTCGAGGGTATGTTCCAGTAGAAATCAGCTCAACAATATCATGTAACAACTCTAGTACCATTGTGATCTAGAAGATCTATATGTCGAGTAGGCCTTCTTCATTAGCTTCTTCGCACTCCCCTATATTAATCCTAGATAAGTAGTCTAGTCCTTGATTGTTTCTCTTGGGTTTAACCATTACAATAAAATTAAACTCTTGAAATAGTAAGAGCCATGTACATATAAATATTTGCATCACTGATTTGTTTAAGAGGAACTTCAGGGGATCATGATTGGTGTAAAAGGTGAGGGAAGAGGATAACAGGTAGTACCAAAAATTGTGTAATTCATAAACCATGGTAAAGGCTTCTCACTCTATAGTGGTATAATTTGTTATTTCTTTGGATAATTTCCTATTGTTAAATTCTATTGGGTGGTCCTTATTTCCTTTGGGTTGGGCTAATATTGTGTTTATGGCTATTTTGGATGCATCTACATGAAAATGAAAGGGTATTGACTAATCCAAAAAGATGAGGATGGGTGCTTCTACTATTTTTTATCTTAAGGTATTAAACTATTGTTCGCATTAATCTGTCTAGTTAATGGCTTTATTAGTATCCAATTTTTTAGTAATTCCTCTAAAGGTGTAGCTATGGTAGCGTATCCTCTAATGAACTTCCTTTGATACCTGATATATCCAAGAAAATTCTTTACTTCCAAAGCTATTTTTGAATGTGGTGGATTCACAATTAAAGAAATCTTCATTAGGTCTACCATCAAACCTTCTTTGAAAATAATATGTCCTAGTAATGTGCCAAAAGAGCCTACAAAAATACACTTCTTCAGGTTTAGAGGGATCTGCATACTTCTACACTTCTTTGACATTGTGCAAACTTCCTAAACATGATTCTCAACAAGCCCATAGATAATCCAATGATCCAAATATACCTCTAAAAATACATGAATGAAATCCTTGAAAGTGTTGACCATTATTTGACTAAAGACAATAGGGGCATTTTTTTAGCCCAAATGACATTATGATGTACATGAAAGATCTCAATTTGGTGGAAAATATCATTTTAGGCTGCTCTTATTTCCTTATCTTAACTTGGTGGTATCCCTTCCAATAATTGATTCCAAGATTTCTTCTATAAAAAGGGGTAGGGAATGGATCATGTATGCATGCTTTCTTAGGTTTCTGGAAGGCTACACATATCTAGAACTCTTTTGTCTTTTTATTTTGTATCACCATGGGGCATATCCACTCCAAGTATTTTACATGTTTAATTATTCCAACAACCAACATTATGTCTAATTATGTTTTCACACTTTGCTTCATGTTAGGGTTCAAGTGATATGGTCTTTTCCTATGTGAATTAGTTCCCACCTTTAATTCTACTTTCATATTTTCTACTTCTTCCTTAATGCCCTTCACTTTTGTGAAATTTGGGGGAAATAAATCTTTATACTCATTTAATAATTTAGTTATTGATGCTACAACCGGTTCTTTCCAACAATCTCCATTTTTTGCCATTTTTGGCTTGTCTAATGTAGCTATGTTTTATTCCTAGTGATTGATTGGTTGATTGAAGTAGTGTCTTCCATCATCCTTATCCAGTTTTAATTCTCATTCTTCTTCACCCATCTTAATATCTATTTTTGGATTTACCTCTTTTTCATCTTTTTGGACCTTATAACATCTTTTCTCTACCATTTTAATGTTTTATCCAAACACTTTACTAAATTCCATACTACTTGACTCTGGGTGGTGGATTGGGTCCTAAGTAAACATTTTTCGACATCGAATTGAATAAGAGATCCTTGATTTTTTTCAATCTCTTATGGATTTGTTTGTTTTCATCCCGTAATGAAAATGTGTGAATGAAATTCTTCTAGAGCTCTTCCTATTGTTGAATATCTAGAATACTAAGAGAGGAGGGGCAAATCAGTATTCCCTTGAACTTATTAAAACTTCTAACTAACCAATCACATAACATAATTTAAATGCAGTAAAGGAAATTAACACAAAACACATAACATTGGATTTATACGTGGAAAACTCAACATGGGAAAAACAACAGAGAGGATGAACTCTCAAGTATAGTGTAATATGTAATCAATTATATAGTACAAGGGTGGCTCACTATTGGTGGGGACTCACTTCCCAAATACAAAAAGCATCACTATTGAATAATAGGCTTATAGTCAAAGTAAAAAATTGGACCTAAGATACCTTACTTCATCACAAAATTGCATGAGATAAACACCAAAATAAGTATACAAACTTTGCACATATAATATACTAGAGAAAACAACTATACCATAATATATGCTAGATTGGACTACATCAATGACATATGTGTTAGATCATACTACATCAACAACATCAATGGCAACAGACCAACAATCTCCCCTTTTGTCATTGATGGCAACATAAAGTAATAATGTATAGGTTTTCTCAAAAAAAGAAAAGTGAAGTTAAAAACTAATAACTAAAACTGTCTAATTTTTTTGCATAAATAACAAACATAACATTGCACTTTGACAACAATGACAAAGGGAAACAAACAAGAAAAGAAATGTTCATAAACTTAAATCTCCCTAAAGGAGACAACCAAAGTTAACTAGAGAACTGCTTGATCTTCTGAACATGTGCGGTCCAAGACTCTTTATGTTTATCCCAATGCAAAATGGCTTCCATCAAGAACTCAATCTGTACCTACAAGGATGCATGCATCTTCTCTGCTTCTTGTATTGAATAGGGGTTAGAATACTTGAACTATTTTGAGAAAGCATAGTTCATAATGGATATGCTTTCACTGCTCATGTCTCACAATTTACCCAAAGGAAGAATGATATCATCTCTTTACTATTTCAACTCATAATATTTCTTATGAAACTCTTCAGTAGCCGATCTATTGGAGATCAATAGATTCTTATTTAACTGGTAATTGTCATAGGCCTGCCAAATTTTGTCTTCAATAGTGTTGATTTTATCTTTAATTCTCTTTGTGGTGTTTGGCCACTAAAGACTATATCAGAAAGTTACATTCCCATTTGACAAACATGATTGACCTTGAGAGATGAGTTTGGAGAGCTATAGATGAGCACTCTCACATTTAACTTTAAGTTCTTGTAATAATTTCTCTTTGTCTTCCTCTCTTTCTTTCTCATATTTTTCTTTCAAATTTTTTTTAGTGATTTTTCAGAGAACTTATTAACACTTTGCATTTATTAGCACCAAGGGTAGTGTTAGGATTCCCACAGATACTGAGAGGGGGGGGTGAATCAGTATCTAACCGATTAATAGATTTTCTTAACTTAAAACATGTAGAGCATATTAATACTGTGTATCGGTAAGCAGAAAGTAATGCAATAAATAGAGATAAAAATAACCACATGAAAAACACACCATAACACAAGGATTTAACAAGGAAACCCAGTGTGGGAAAAACCTCGGTGGGATTTGTGACCCACAATATTCACTTACTGGCCAATAAGAGAATATTACTGCTACAAGAGGGGCCTACACATGCAGGAAGGCCAACTGCCTAGAGCTCACTACTCAAATACAAAATAGGAAGTCTCACTGACTTACAAAATGGACTATATAAATCCAGTGTCTTGTACTGCTTCAAAATAGCATCTATAATGCCAAATCTAGTACTGGTTTCTGCTATGCTTCTTACATAAACCCTTAACCTATAATTTGCATAATAGGTCTGCCTTATATTTCCTAAATACAATCTTCTTCCTTCATTACAAATGTTCTACAATGATCTCTCTTATATAAGAGTCATTTTACAACTTGCCAAGTCGGCTTACAATGATTTTACAAATAATAAACAAAATATATTACAATAAAAAATCTTGTCGGCCTCTGTGCTAGTATGCTAACTTTCACTACTGGTATGCTACCTTTCACTGCTGGTGTTGGTGATCTCAGTGTCGGTGGAATGCCTTTCTAGTGTCATAGGATTGTAAGGTTGCCATCAATGACAAAACCTTCAATCACCTACAATGTCTCATTAGAGTGTGCATATGCCAACGATCTCCCCCTTTGGCATTGATGGCAACACTCATGAGAAAATTTCAAAAAACTTGTAATCCAAAAATGTGTATGAAAAATATATGAGCTCCCCCTGAGCAGATAAGTCTTTTGCAGATTATTTTCTCATACTACTACTCCCCCTTTGGCATCAATGACAAAGGTTGTCAAGGTGTCAATAGAGTTGTAGTTTTTCTATCTCAACCTTGTAACTGGGTGGTTACAATTTGAAAGAGATCCACCAAAACCAAATTTATGCTTTCCATAAACTTCTTACTATCTTTTATTTCTGCCTCTAGTCTTTGAACTATACCAGTGAGGTGTTGCATATGCTCTGCCGGTGTTTTCTATCCTTGTACTAATTCCTCATATATTTCCTTTCTCAAGGATGCTAGATAGTCTAGTCTGGGACTTAGTCTTAGTCTCAGATTCTTAGCCTTGTTTATTATTCTCTCCTTTTCTCTCTCTAGCTTTAGTAACTCTACCTCAAAACTAGTTATCTTTTTCTCAAAAACTGATAATGTATGAGGTGAATTAACAAAATTGTCTGCAAGTTTATTTATTTCTTCTTGTACCTTGCTCATTTTCTTATCTATGTCCACTGTCAAAAAGTTTGTCTTGCAAGTATCTTTGTACAGAGTTTTACATTCCTTCAATATGTTGCATAGTTCCGGTAGAAGTGTGTCAAATTCTCTAGTACACTTCTTTATTTGATTCTCAAAGAATTTTTGTTTTTCAATTTCCAACCTGACTTTGAATGCATGTTCCTTTATCTGTTCAACTGTCACTGTGTTGTCAGTAATATACTTCAACAAAGTGTCAAGTTGACTTAAAGAATCCTTATTATCTATGTTGCATTTAGGGGCTATCACTCAAAATTGGGATTGTGTCATCTATAGCTTTATAAGCTTGTGAACTACAATCAGTTATTTTCTTCAAAGAATCTAAAAGAACTTCAATTACATTTATTGATTTGTAACCTGTTGAGGAGGAACCAACATTCTGAATTATGCCGGTGGAGGAAGTAACCATGCTTGTAGTGTCCTCTGGTAGGCTAGTCTGTGTTTCCATTTCCTTAAGCAAGGGTTTTTGTTTCTCTCTGGTTGCCGATGGTACTATTTCCACATGAACCTGTTATGGATCCTGTTGCTCTGCTTGTCTCTCTATTTGTTGATCTGTTCTAGTCTCTATTTCTTTACCTATGCTATCATCTTCCACTTTTCCTTCGGTGTTATCAATGTTGTTAGCTGTCGGTGGCTCACTAGCCATGTTAGTCTTACCGGTCGTGTCCTTGTCTATCACAATGTTGACCTTTTGAGTATCAACATCCACTGTGTATAGTACCTCAGGATTAGGATTAGTATCATTTTGTGATACATCCATGCTATCATCTGTCAGTTGGTCTTCTGTTGTTATTACCGGTGTAGTAATCAGAGGCAATGGGATAAGTTATCTTTTACTTTGATACTAGGAGGTCCACCAACCTTTCCTTTACCCTTGTCTTTGTCCTTTTGATAGACTTTGATAGGCTTGGGGTTCCTATACTCTTCTTGCTTTTCTTTCTCCACAAGGAATATATCCCATCCATTTTTTGTTTCTTTTGTTACCTCTTTTACTCTTCCTTCCATTGTGCAATATGCCGGTGTGCAGTAGAGAATACTTACCAGTTGGATTTTGCAACTAGATTACCTATTTCTTTTGGAGAGTTGACTGGGTAGACAGTAGGTAATTTTTCAATTTTGATTTTCTTGTCAAGTTCTACAACAGATTATCTTCTTGCTTCTAGTCTCTTGAACAATTCATCTGGTAGTTCATCTACAACTTCCATCAAAAACTTCTTATAGATATCTAGGTGTAAAATAACATTGTTTTCAACTTCCTCTTTCTCATCTACTAATAGTGTATCATATAATTTTTCTATATTCTTGAGTTTTCCTTCTTTTGTGATTTCATCCAACAGTTTGTTAATCGGAGAAATATTCTGTTGAGTCCTTTTCTTCTTAAGTGTTAGTTTTTTCTTTGGAATTGTCTTCTTTATCGGAGACCTCACTGCCTATTGTTTTTGTCTAGTTCTTCTAGGTGAGGGCGTGGATACCGGTGAAGGTTGTCTTTTCCTTACAACTCTTTTGAATTCAGCTGGCATGTCACTCTCTGAAGAAGTTGCTACTGGTGAAGGTGAGTTTTAGGTTGTTGTGCCTATAACTCATCTTCAGTGATATCGGTTTGTTTCAGTATATCTTCTTTTATAGCTTTAGACTGCCTTGAACCTTTTCTCACTATTGCTTCCACTTTCTTTACTCTCTTCTTAGATTGAATTTGGCTTTCAATGGTCTCAACACTACCAAATACTTCTTCTTTAGGTTCATTTGGTGCTTCCAGAAGAGCTTTTTCATATGTTTCAATGATGTGGTCATCAGTCTCATAACCCATCTCAGTAACCCAAATTGTTCTTGGGATAACTGCTTCCATCTAGATCTCATCATTTTTAATCACAAAACATATATCATCTTTGTATTTGTTTACAATTTTTTGTGATAGTCTAATTCTTTTGTTCATTCTGGCCTTTAGTGCTTGAAAATACTCATTGATATTCTTTTCCTTGTTTTCACCCATGTTGTTGAACAAGTCCGATAACTGTTTACCTACCGGTATGTCAAATCCAAGGTTCTTGATACCTATTCCGGGCACCTATTTGGTTATAAGTAGCATTAAGCATACAAGCAAATTACCAAATCTAAAAGTTCCTTTCTTATCCTTCTTGATTTTCCCTAATTTGTCAATCAATTCATCCTTTAGCCATTCACATACATCAATTTTCACATTTTCTTTTAACATATCATGTGCATTTTTTATGCATAAACTGGAAACTGAGTTAAGTCAGTTTGCATGTGTTGCTTTGTATCCTAAAATCATGCTAACAAATCTTACATTTATATCAGTCACATCATTAACCCTTAGAGACCTTATGTTGGATGTTTCACCAGTTAAGTTCATTACCAAGTCATTTGAGACCTTCTTTTTTTTGTCTGGTCTGCTACCAGTGGAGGGTAACCCTGTTATAGCTTTCACAGCTTCTTTGGTAATTTTATGGATTGAAGCTAACCAAAAGAATGCACCATGTACTCTACTCAATACTATCATAATAACTTCCTTGGGGAAATCCGAAATGCTAAGAATTTCTGTGAATCCTAGGGTTTCAACAATTTGGTGTTCAGGTTTTACTTTGCCGAAATCATCACAGATAACAGATTTGTACATGTTCTTGATTTCTTCATCTCCCAATTCTTCTATATGGCAATGGAAATAGATTCTAGGGTCTTCTGCATAAACAACTCCTTTGGGAATTTTGGAAAAAGCACCTACATTGTCATCCTTTTTAGCTATCTTGGGAACTAGCTGAAATACGGGCCTAGGGAGTTTTATTACCTCGACCACAGTCGAGTTTGCTATGAATTCAGGTACAGAAGAGGATACCATGATTATAAATACCTTTTTCTACCTTTGGAAGGATTGATCACTGAAATGCTTTGCCTCTTTGCTTGAAATGCCTTAGCTCTGGAAATTTCATGCTCTTCGAATGTTTGAATGCTTGATGAAGTGAAATGGAGCCAAAAACATTAATTTATAATGTCAATCTGCCAACTACCACATTTAATCCCTGTTGGTTAAGTAATCACTTAACATAACTGCCAGTATAGAAGTAATTTCAACTTCTTACCATCAACCGAGGGAATAATAGCATATGTCTTATTGATTGCCAAACCCTCAAAGAAATTTCTTCAATTTGATGAAGAGACTTCTACCGGTGGAGTGCTACTTTGTTCTACCAGTGGAGGAGTATTCCTATCCACATTTAGTTTTGATTTCCTGATCCATTGTTTTGAAACTTCTTGCTTAACTTCTTCAACTTTTTCTTTACCTTTCAAATTAGGACCTTTGTTGTCTGTCGGTGAGGACTTGCTTCTACAAAAATTAGCAACATGCCCAATTTTGTTACATGCATAACAAGTCACATTATTTTTTTGAATAGCCTTTCCATAACCTATGCTAGTTTGTTTTCTGCATTGATTAGATAAGTGTCCAAATCTTCCACAAACATAACATCTCACATTCATTCTGCAATTCTCAGAGTTATGACCAACTTTGTTGCATTTTGAACATTGACCGGTGGGTGCATTGGTGCTCTAATAGTTTCTAGATCTACATTCATTTGCTCTATGACCATACTTATTATAGTTAAAGCATATTCCATTAAATTTATAAGCAGTAGGTTGTCTTACCGGTTTGTTATGATCCTATGTGTTTGCAGTACTAGAGCTTTCACCAACTTCAAAGCCAGTTCCAGAAGTGTCACTTTTAGGTTTTTGATTCTTCAGCAAGTTACCAAGTTCCTCTGAGCTTTTCTTGAATTTTTCTTTATGTTGATTTGTAGTATCTAGTTCTCTTTCTAAGACTTCTTTCTGTCTCATCAGTTCATTTGAGTCATTCTGAGTGTGCATCAGATCTGTCTTCAACAAATCATTTTCATAGCTAAGTCTTGTGTTCTCATTTGCAGCATCACTTAGTCTTCTAGTTGAATCTTCTTCATTCTTCTTTTTATCTTCAATTTCTTTTAAAAATCTCATAGTCATATCTTGCATCTCATTCTTTGTTGTCATGTTCTCTTGCTTCAACTTGTTTATCATATCATTAAGAGTTTCTTTTTCATCATTCTCATTTTGCATCTTTTCACAAAGTTCTCTTCTCTTGCTTCTTGAAATAGTAAGATTCTCTTGAAGTGCTTGAATAATATCTTGAGCGGCTTTTAGATCATCTTCAAGTTTGATATTTTTCAATTTTTCTGCATCGTAGTCTGAGAGAGCTCCTTCAAGTTGTTTCATCAGATTTGCCCTCTCTACCAGTGTCAAGATCTTCCTCAAGTTGTTAGGCTTCTGAAAATAGAGGACCATGCTCTGATACCAATTGTTAGGATTCCCACAGATACTGAGGAGGGGGGGGTGAATCAGTATCTAACTGGTTAATAGATTTTCTTAACTTAAAACATGTAGAGCATATTAATACTCTGTACCGGTAAGCAGAAAGTAATGCAATAAACAGAGATAAAAACAACCACATGAAAAACACACCATAACACAAGGATTTAATGAGGAAACCCAGTGTGGGAAAAACCTCTGTGGGATTTGTGACCCACAATATTCACTTACTGGCTAATAAGAGAATATTACTGCTACAAGAGGGGCCTACACATGCAAGAAGGCCAACTGCCTAGAGCTCACTGGTCAAATACAAAATAGGAAGTCTCACTGACTTACAAAATAGATTATATAAATCCAGTGTCTTGTACTACTTCAAAATAGCATCTATAATGCTACATCCAGTATTGGTTTCTTCTCTGCTTCTTACATAAACCCTTAACCTATAATTTGCATAATAAGTCTGCCTTATTTTGCCTAAATACAATCTTCTTCCTTCATTACAAATGTTCTACAATGATCTCTCTTATATAAGAGTCATTTTACAACTTGCCAAGTCAGCTTACAATGATTTTACAAATAATAAACAAAATATATTACAATAAAAAATCTTGTCAGCCTCTGTGTCGGTATGCTAACTTTCACTACCGGTATGCTACCTTTCACTGGCGATGTCGATGATCTGAGTGCTAGTGTAGAGTCTGATCTTGCTAGTGCTGGTGGAATGCCTTGCCAGTGTCATAGGATTGTAAGGTTGCCATCAAGGACAAAACCTTCAATCACCTACAATGTCTCATTGGAGTGTGCATATGCCAATAGGTAGCTAGATCTAATTCACATTCAAGCACAGCAACATGAAGTGCAGTAAGCAATTCTTCAACAATTTTATCATTCTTATATGATTCACCTATAAAGTCCTATCTAGCAAAAGATAGAAAAGATTCTCCAATTTGATATTTTTGTACTAGATCAACCTTACAAAAGTCAACTGTCAATTTAGAAGAATTTATGGGTTAAATGTTTAGAGGCAAGGTGAATAGACCCTTCTAGGAGTTATCAATTATATCAGAACTGGTACCAATCACAGTCACAACCTTAGACCCTTTTCCATCTAGTACAGTGTTTTGATTCTCCATCTTTTCATCTGATGCAGCCTTGGGCTCAAATTCATGACTTTCTTGTTTTGTTGTCACCTATCCTTCTTGACCTTTATCACTTGAGCTTTCAATTTCTTTATCCTTTCTAGAATCAATGTTTGCTAGAGGATCAATAGAAGTTTCAACTACATTTATTTCATCATTCATAATAGGCACATTATCTATACGATTAGTATTCACATCCTTAGATTCATCGGTAAGGGTACCAAAGTCAGCAGTTGGTAACATTCCATGGTTCTTGTCTATAGTCATTATCTTTTCAATTATTTCTTCTTTAATTTTTTCTCTAGAATCTAGTTCTCCTAACATAAGACTACCCAAACGTTTCTTTGTCATTAATTGAATCTTACAGGCTTCTATAAGACTGGATTTATTTTCTTCTGAAAGAGTGGAACCAATAAAATCAAAAGCATGGTCCTTAATGACTTGTTCTTTTTTTGTTGCAATTTGTCTTAATTCTAATTATTTCTTTCCACAATTCATCTGGTATATCCTTTCTAAATTCTTCTAAAGCTGCATCTAATTTAACATAATACAGTAAAAAGGCTTTTACTATACTATCTTTCTCTTCATTACTAGCCTCATTGTAGAGATCACCTACCTTTTTCAGTCTTTTTCCTTGTGCAATTGACTCAAACAGGTTACCATACCATGAGGTCTCTTGAATTTCTTGACCTCAGGCTTTCGAATGTGTATCTAGTATTTCTCTAGATCTTTTTCATCCTTAGACTCAATTTCTATGGTTTTCCTTTTAACATATATCTGCTTCTTTTCTTTGAGGGGACCAAATGTAGGAAGTTCATTTAGATTTTCTCTGGCAGAGGCTCTAGATGAGCCAGCTAGTCTTCCAGAATACCTATATTTTGTAATCTCCTCTTTAGTTATATTTGCTTTTTCCATTTATTCCTGGATAACTTTCTTTACATTCTTTTCACGGGTTTTCTTGGAATGTTCCATGTGGATCTACAATGACTACTCGCTTGTCGTTCCAAACCTTTCTTATGTGTCATCCACGGGGCTCTTCAGTAACACTTGAACTATACCCTCTATCATTTCCTTAGTAACCTCATAACCAAAAGACAGAATCCAAATTTTCCTTGGAATAACAACCTCTATGAAACATTTGTCGGTTGTGAATATGAAGGTGATATCTTCTTTGTACTTCTCAACAATTTCCTTAGGAATTCTCTATCTCCTCTGCATGTTGAGTTGAAAGAGAGAAAAATAGGTGATGAACATATTTTCTCTTGACTCATAATTGGGAAATCTCTTCAACTGTTCCACAATCTGATGAGTTACTAGTTTGTCTGGTGACTAAAGTAATCTTCCTTGACTAGGATTTTATTGCAGAAAATATAACATAATACATAGAGCTAGGGTTCCATACTTGAAAGGGTGTTTCTGAAGGAACATAATGGACCACTGAGAGGGTGTGAATCAGTGGTAATCAAAAACTTTAACTCTTTAGATTAAATAAAACTTTAATAACCGTAATCACAAAACTATGAGTAGAGATAGAAGACACATTAACACATACATACACAAAGAAAACTCATAACACAAGAATATACGAGGAAAACCCAAGGTGGGGAAAAACCTCAATGAAAAATGCTACTAGAGTCTACTACTCCAATCTATCCTCACATATAAAACTGATTATAATGTCTATGGCACCAACCCAAGGAGCAAAAACCCCTAAATTTTATGGGCACCAACCCAAAGGAGTACCAACCCCTAGCTTTATGGACGCCAACCCAAAGGAGCACCAACCCCTAGATTTATGGGCACCAACCCAAAGGAGCACCAACCCCTGCTCTAAGAACCCACTTAGAGATGTACAATGATTTAATAAACAATTTGATACAATGAAAAACCTTGTTACAAATGTGTTTTGTAACACTTACAAATTTTTCCTTTGAGATTGACCTGATCCTTTTCTGCTTACTAGATTTGATCTTTGCTTGCTAGTCTTGTTTTCAATCTTTGTCCTCTACTCTTTCTCTTCTCCTTGTCTCTGTAGATAGTTCTCTAATTTTTTCCCTGATCACTCCTTCTTCTCTACCTCTCATAGTGTGTATAAACCACTGTGTAATCTACCCTAACTCTGCACTCTCTAGTTGTTGGTCTCTGATCTTCACATGTGCATTCTACTCTCTTCTTTTTCTTATAGCTCCCACTTATCTCCTCTTCACTTTCTGATTATTTTGCATGCAATCTCTTCTATAGTGTTACATTGGCATTGTGTTATGTGCACCTATATAAACACCTTTTTGCACCCTCTTTTATTCTATCTGTTCTATAACCTCTGTATTTTCAAAGATTCTTCTCCTACATGCCAATCACACTTTCTCTACTTCACACCTCACTCCTTTTCTGAATGCACTACTCTATTTTTTATCACCATCCACATGTCTACCTCGGCCAACTCAGCTATCACACCTACCTCTATCAAATCTCATCACCTGTCCTCTATACTAAATAATCTTTGTATCTATAGGATTTCCCTCCAAACATGGATTCAAAATCTAATCTCCTCAGCCTTTGAGAGATCATGTTTGCATACTAATCGAATTATTTGTACGCTCCACTTAGACAAATAGCCACCCATTATAAATGTATTCTCTTGGAAACCATATGTATTTAGATCATGCTTCCGATATTGGATTACTATACTTTGTAATCTATAGCCTGGTAGATTTCCTCAAGCATCAAAAATCTCAACAACTCCCTCTACAACTTGATAGCCATTAAATGTTGATTCGTTCATCCTAGTCTGCTTTGTACATTGATTACTAACTTTAGTAATCTTCATCTATCTAATGAGATTTGATCTCCTCTTTGTGGATCATCTTAAGTCACACATCAATCTACTAGAGTATCACCATTAATGAGTTCTTCACTCTTTCTTGATCTGCCCTGAAAATATTGACAACTACTTCCATCATCAATGACTTCATCATTTCAAATATCCTCTTTGGCCACTAGGAAGCCACATGTCTTCACCTTTGACATCCAAATCACCTTGTCAAACTTGATTAACCACCACGTGGACCATCTTCCTTATCAACATGCACCTATCGCATCAAAATATTCTCAATCAATGTACAAATCACTTAGTCAGCTTCAATGAACTATCTGCATGAGAAGTTTATCTATTGGGTTGCATACATGGCATCAAAAATTGTCTTCAAAGTCATACGATCAACTGCAGTCAACCTGCCATGGGGTCCTCTTGAGTCTATCGGGCTACCAACATGTTGACAAAATCATCTCTTCTTGCATCACATGCGTTCCTTTAAGATGGTGGGAGAAAATCTCTTCCTTCTCTTCATTTCCCCCACATTGTCATTCACAGGTCCATTTTATTCACGTGGGCTAGCAGGGTGCTTCACCCTTCTTTCATTTTCTTGCCCCATGGGATCCTCTACATCTTCATATTCTTGTTTTGGGATAGCAAGGGACATTGTTTCCCTTTGACTTTACTATCTTGTACTAGTTACATCTCGACCCTCTTACCCTTGCAGGGTCGTGGGATGTTTCTCCCCTCTTGTTTTACTTGCCCCACAATGTCATCTTCCTTTAGTCTTTAATGTCATAGGATAGCGGGAGACATCTCTCCCTTCTCTTTGTTGGCCCACATATTCATATCACTCTAGCATTTTACGGTGTAGGGTAGCGAGGTCGACCTCTGACCTCATAACTAAGTTACCCTGCATGCTCTTTTCTCTTCACTCAAACACATCATGGGATGGCGGGGAACTCTGTTTTCCTTTTATTTATGTTACCCTGTAGTATAATTTTTCTTCCATCTTTTATGTTGTGGGGTGGCAGGACGACTAACCTCCTACGTTATTGACATCATCCGCCATAGTTTAGCATTACCCCACATGGTCACTTATCTTCAATCATTCATGTTGCAGGATAGCGGGGGCCGCATAACCATAGTGTTATTGACTTCCCTATCATATTTTTGTAGCTTCATATGTAGTGATAACCTGCATGTTATGCACACTTTAACCTACGTGTTATTGACATCTTTGGTCACATAACCATCGTGTATTGATATCTGTAGTCATGTAACCATTGTGTTATTGACATCTCAGTTACCTTCTGCACTCTTCTTGTAATATTTGTATAACCAACACGACGTGTTATACATAGCTAGGACTGATACTCCCTATAACTGCATGCAACTAACATGGCATGTTATACACAATTGCAGCTAACCTTTTCAGAGTTAGACCATATTTTACAATCCCTTGCAACTCAATGGCTGATGACTTCTTCATCCAATTTCTAGTCCCAATAGCACATCTCATGGTTGCCTTCTATATATCCATGTGGGACTAACATGATATGTTATATGATGTTGCAACAACACTTATGCTCTTGGTTAATCTTGTTTTCCCTATGGCATCACAAATCTATGGCCTTGGTCCTCTACCCACTTGTAGGTCCAATAGCATACTCCATTGTCCTCTTGATCTTATTTGAGGCCATTAACTCCTTGCAATCTCCATGCATGTACATTCAACCTGCATAGCTCTAATAACCTAGTGCAACACCATATCAGCCAATCTAATCTTCCTTTGAGACTTCATCATCTTGCATTGATGTACTTAGCCAACCCATTGTCCTACATGCCTTTGCATTTTGATCCAATATGATCTCTACATGTATCTACATCTTAGTCCAATGGTTGTGAAGTTATTCCTCTGTCCATTCTTCTTCAAGCTACACATGTATTCCATGGCACTTATTATCTTTACATCTTTGTCCATTGCATCTTCATTTTGGGACACACATCTAGTGCATCTTCTAAATTGTTGACAACAATGACAATCTATTGCCAATAGTGTCTTCTTTTTGCATTGTGCAAGATTTTCTAGGAATTGTTATTTCAGAATTTCATAGAGATCAAAATCCTTATTTGACTCAACTATCTTATAAGTTGTTTTTACTAGCATGGCAAAAATAGAATTGTCTCAGTTGGTAAAGTAGAACTTATTTCCCATCATCATTGATAGATACTTTACGACCTTGTTCTTAAGAAAAGTGATGAATAAGGAACACCCATCATAGGTTTCCCATATTAGGGTTACCTTATCTTTTCTCTTAGCCAATTTCAGAACATGAATGGCCTCAAAATGATTCAAACTAGTAATAACCCTCATTACTTCCTTAGTGATATGATATGTCTAATCTAATCATAAGAACTCATCGTAGAATCTACTCACTGCTACTCTTACCTATTTATCTTCATAGCCGAAATTCAAAAAATCATTCAAAGAATTCAATTTCTTTTCAACTAGGGTTCTGAATTCAAGCTTTACCTCAAGGTTATTTCGTGCCATCTCGTCTATCCACAGATTCAATATTTTCCCATGGTGGCTGAATTCATCAAGCTTCACATGAATGTATGTCTAGATATCTTCAACTAACACAACTCCAATTGGTATACTAGAAAATGTGCTAGCTAGATCAGTCTCCATTTCCTTGTAAGGAATTTTCTCATACACTAGACAAGGATCGGTCATGATGTCAACAACTATGAGAGTGTCCATCTAAGTAGATTCAATAGATTGCATCTTAGATAGATTTTCCAAGAAACCCTAATTGCCTTGATTACCTTTGACGCTTACAATGCTCTTTTGGTTTTCAGTGAAATCAAACTTTGTCAAAAATCCCATTTTAACCTTTCATTCACTAGCTCACATTAAATGCTTATGTGTTGTCATCCACTATCTTGACTTTCACACCAAAATGTCAGATTTTTGTGATGAGTTATAACTTAATGCTTTTTTCTAGATTTACACGCTTTCTACCAGGCTGTCATTATAGCCTTACTTGCTTTGGCAGGGGAAAAATATATTTCTTTGTTTACTCCTCCTAGGCCAAAGCCACATCTTCTTCAATTTTTGGATGAAGTACTTGCACTGGAGCTAGTTGCATCCATAGTTTCTTTCTTCTTCAAGATCTTCTTAATTTCAATCTTCACATCTTCTACATTGATCCACTTTGCTAGTTTATTTAGAGCTTTAACCACATTCCTTGTACATTTCCTTGCCATGTGTCTGAATATTTTGCAGTTATAGCATCTGATATTTACTGGAGCTTGTCTTGACCTGCACTAGTTAGCTTTATGTCCAAAAATCTTGCATGTTTAACAATGACCTTCAAAATGGTTATATATATTTTGGTCTATGACTGGATTCCTACATTGATTAGTTTTGTGACCATATTTATTACAAGTATAACATCTACCAAATAATAAATTAGAATTTTTATTCATGCCATTCCTACATTCTACTGCTCTATGGCCTATTTTTATTGCATTCATAACAAGAGCCATTAAAGAAGGTACTCCTTTTACTTACTAGTTTCTCGACCGTTGACTTACCTTTATCCTCCTTGTTGGATTTGTTGGACTCTATTACCTTTGCCAGAGATGGATCCTCTTTGTGATTCATGTTGGATCATGAGAATTCGTCGAATTCCAATCTTGCATCCTTTTTGTTTTCCAAAGGCATCTTCGTAGTTGTCTTTTTATCAAACTTATTGGAACCGGGCTTGTTTTCTTATTTCTTTGCTTTCTCTAGATTTGCCTTCAGAGTTGTTACTTGTTTTATCTTTTCACACTACTCTGATTTGCTTTTCACCATTTTTTTAAAGTACTCCTTGGTCTACACATTATCTTCACTCTTAACTCTTAGATTTGTGATAGCGCCATTTGCTTGCTTGATCTCTTCATTAACTTCTTTATCCGTAGTTTTAAATTTGTGGATTAGTTCTCTTAGCTTCTTAATACATTCATTGGCTAGCTGGATATTTTCTTTCAAATCTTTGTTCCTAAGATCTTCACTTAAATCCATAAGTTCAACTTTTTGGTTCTCCTTCGAGTGGTTAAACTCATCCAAAGGACTTGTCTCTGATACCAATTGTTGAATATCTAGAATACTGAGAGGGGAGGAGTGAATCAGTATTCCCTTGAACTTATTAAAACTCCTAACTTACCAATCACATAACATAATTTAAATGCAGTAAAGGAAATTAACAAAAAACACATAACACTGGATTTATACGTGAAAAACCTAACATGGGAAAAACCACGGAGAGGATGAACTCTCAAGTATAGTGTAATATATAACCGGTTACACAGTACAAGGGTGCCTCATTGCTGGCAAGGGATCACTACCCAAATACAAAAAGGTTCACTATTGGATAATAGGCTTATAGCCAGAGTACAAAATTGAATTGCTAGAATTGCATCTGACATATGCATGAGACACAATTCCATTGAAGCACACAAAACATTTTTACATCCACTATATATATACCACCTAAACAAAAGTTCACATTCAAAACTATCACATATACAATATGTACACATTAGCTATTTTTCAACAACTATGTCTATGTCTTGCAAAACTGTTGGTTATATATATTCGCACCAAAAAATTTGATAAGTCAGCTCAATTGGAGAAGGGATGAGACTGTAAACACACAAGCTTAAGCAAAAATAACTTTATACAATTTCGTCTACACTCTTGAATCCCAAACACCGTGTAGAATGCACCTTCCATCATATCCAAATAGGACCAGATCCAAAACTGCCTTGTAGAACATGCCTTCAACATTTCCATATGGGACCGGACCTAAGATACCTTACTTGATCACAAAACTACATGAGATAAATGCCAAAACAATTATACAAACTTTGCACATATAATATATAGGATCAAACAACTAGACCATAATGTATGTCGGTCTGGACCACATCAATGCCATATATATCAGACCATACTTCGTCAATGATATCAATGACAATAGGACAACACCCATTCCCTAGTTTTTGCTCCTCTCCTGATTTATATACCATGTTTTCTCCATCGGTGTTAATGTTAAATAATATAATTGTATGCAGAGCCAATGGTTATTCCTTGTCCCTTGTCCATGCAGTTACATAAGTATAAATTTGATCTTTTGGGGTCATTGTCCCTTGATACTTCAATATGGTGGGTTATTCTCCTTCCTTCTCCAAATACTAGGCTTTAATCAAAATTTTAAAGGCAAGCCAACCTAGAATAGTATTTTTATGTGTGTTCCACCAGCATGCAATATTCCAAACTAATATATCTTATAATGCTACCATCATGACTTTTTCTTCTTTAAATGTCTCCATCTTTGAAATATATTAAATAACTTCTCCAACTCTATAAAATCTAAGTAGTTTAATATGTGAGATGTCTCATTTGATTTTTAGTGTTTTCAGTACTAGTCCTTCATTCTCTGGTGATTTTGTGGTATCTTTGGATTGTGAATACATGGTGGAATCTAAAGAGTGTATGTTGTGAGGTTTGTGTTTTGTGAGAGGTCTAAGATATCATGCATAGGCATTGGGTGGGGTTATTGTGAAACAACTTGACTTATAATTGATCCTCAATTCTTAGTGGGATATGAACTATTTGGTTATCATCAACAAAGGAAATTTCTTCAACTCTAGAATCTATGATATCATTGGAATTTATGAATCATCTTAGTTTGAGTAGTCTCTGAATGTGTTAAATGACTTCATCTAAACTACTTCAAAGTCTACACAATGTTTGACTCCTTTCACATTTACTTCAATGTTCTTCCATGTCCCCAATGTGTCCATTCAGGAACCATAAGCTAAAATTATATTCATTGGTGTCTTGAGCAACTTAGGTCTCCCTAATTTCTCCCATGTAGTGGATAGAAGGATATTCAAGTTTTCACCAAGATCCATCATAACATATTTAACTTTCTAGTCATTCAAGTGTATCTTTATCACCAACAAACTATTCTTCTAGTTTTGGTCCTTAGATTACCAGTTCACATGCTTCTTCTCATTTTGGTACTCTCCCCATTTTTAAAATTTTAACCCTAGATCATTTTCTCTTTCCAAGACTACTAGGTCTTTAAGCATCTTACCTTCCTCCTCAGTGAAAAAAACTACTTCATATTGTTATTGTTGAATTATATTTGTCTTGGCCTGCTCTACTACTTTGTCATGTTGTTTCTTATTTGATTGGAAGTATTTCAATTCCCCATCTTCTTCTTCTTTCAAACTATAATATTATTCATATCCTTGCTCTACCATTTTCTTCTTCTTATTCCTCCTAATGTTAGTACCTTGTCTAGTCAAAAAAAATTATTTCTTCTTCCCTCCAATTTTCTTCTTCTTCTTATTCTCCATGACTAGATCCTCTCCAGAGTGTTCCTTTGTATAAGTGTCTAAAGACCACACATCCATTATCTAGAATCCTCTAATTCCGTACTGTGGCATCTTCTAAATCACTCTCACTCCTCTTTGTGGCTCATTACTATAGGAAGGTTGACTAGCCTCTCGATTTTGATAGAATATATTGGCAATTTTAAATGAAAACATATTGTGAGTATCTTGCCTCAAAAAGGTACATTTCAGGATCTTCTTTGCCCAACATTCAGATGCATAGTGTACCATCCTCCTATAGTTGAAGTAGTTGACATTATTTCTTCAACTATTTTTTTGGCCTTGTTGTCTACCTCCTCTATAGTTAGATTGTCTACTATCATCTTGGTAGGTTGTTGATTGTTCTACATGGTGTAGGAGTTTTTTTATCTTGCAAAGGTCGGATCCAATAACTAGCATCACTTTTCTCATCACTATAGTTATGGCTCTAAAAAACATTGATTTCCTCCATTCTAAACTGGAGGTTTATTCTTAAGGCAAACCTCTATATCCCATTCTTGACAAATAACACAATACATAGAATTGGGTCTAACTGATTTCATTGCTTCCAATGTCTTCTCTGCTATGTCCTTAGGGAATTCATTATGGATTTTCCCTTCCCTATTAAAATATGTACACCAAATTCATTCAGGTTGTTGAGGCCCACTAGCCTTGATTTCCTATTGTACCACTAGTTTTTGTACTTTTAATTGCAAATCCTCAAGGATTTTAGTAGTCCTACCCTTTTCTAGTCTTTTTGTTGTAGTATTGAGGCCCACTAGCCTTGATTTCCTGTTGTACCAATAGTTTTTGTACTTTTAATTGCAAATCGTCAAGGATTTCAGTAGTCCTACCCTTTTCTAATCTTTTTGTTGTAGTCTTTTACCCTGGACTCAGTCCTCTTGAGGCACCAAGGAAAGGTAATTTGGATCTTATAAAGTTGTAAATCAAAATAAAATACCATATACAAACAATAGATTAGAATGTATAATTATTTTTATTCATATATCTAATATATTCATTACATTCATCATATATTCTCCTTAATATATCATACTTAACCATTCTACTAGTGAATGGATCTTACTATGTATTTATATTTACAATAGGGAACACAAACCTTTGATAGCATCCCTAGATTATACTATATCTTTCCAAGCTCATATTTTGGACCCTTCTTTCTAGTTAGATATTAAGTATCTTTGAAGTGGTGTTTGTACTCTATTTTTTGGTCAACAACATACATGGATTCGTTGATCCAAATTGGGCAAGTGACTTGGATATCCAAAGGTCCACTAGTGGCTATGTATTTACTTTTTTAGGAGGAGTGATGAGTGTTGCAAATTTGATGTTGATGATTATGATTGGTTATCATGGATGTCAATATAATAGTTGCCATTGATGTCAACACATAGTTTTGGTGTTAGTGACCTGGAAGATGTGTTCCCAGAATCTTTGGTGCTCTAGAAGATGTGTTTTAGTTGATATTCTATTTGTTTGCTCATATTGATGGTGATCCATATTTCTCTGTTTAATGGATATGGTGTTGATCGATTACATTCATGAATATCTTGGTTCCATTCTTATTTTTGTTGTATTGGGTAGTGCTTTTGGGGTCCAAATTAAGTTTGACATTCAAGGATGAGTAACGACATTTGTGTAGTGTGTGAGTCATGTTTTGGGTCCAGAATTTGTGATGGATGTAACGTGTTTATTTGATCGATGATGTGTGTTGTAGTATGGTCCACTTCTCATTCCAACCCACCACTAGAATGTTTAGTCTTGACCCATTTCAAATCTTTGTCTTGGCTGACTTAGAAAATTATATTTCCCAAAGACAGTATATATATGAGGATGATCTGAATGAGTTAGTATGGCATTTGTATGGAAGATGTGTGAGATTAAAAAGGAAAGATCTGATTGTTGATGACATGTGAAGTGTTTTGTTGCTGAGGCACCAAAAATAGCTTTAGTAATGCAGATTGTGTTATAGTGGTGGATTATTTCTTTCTTTCTTTCTTCCACCGGCAGTGAGCCTTTTTCTAGGCAGTGAGCCACACTTTGTAAAAATTGCCTTAACAAGTGTCACCTTAACTAGTGCTATATATTGAGAACTAACATTTTCCATGGTTTTTCCCTTCTTAGGTTTTCCATGTCATATCTAGTGTTCATTGTGTGAGCTATATTGTGTTTGTGCTTTCATGTTATATTTGCTTTAGTTAATTCTATTGGTTACTCTGGATGTGTAAAAGATAGGAGATTTTTTTTAAGTTGCCAACTGATTCACCCCCCTCTCAGTTGCTCAAATATTTAACAATTGGTATCAAGGCTTTGGTTTCTTGGAGAAGAGCTTAACCTCTTGAGGTAGATCATGATCTGATGGCACATAAACTAACCATTCCTATCTTTGAAGGATCTGACTATAGCTTTTGGAAAGTGGAGATGAGAGGTTACCTAATCTCTTTTCGGCTACAACACTTGGAAAGTTGTGGAAAATAAGTGTGTACAACTTGCAAATGGTCTTACCACTCTAGATGAGATTCAAGCTTATGAAGAGAATGAAAAGGAAAGGTATGCTATCTTTAGTGCACCATCAAAGACTGAATTAACAAAGGTTATTTCATTGAATACTGCTTATGAGATTTGAGAAAAGTTGAGAGATGTATATGAAGGAAATGACAAAGTTAAATTATCAAAAAGCTAACAACTAAGCATAGATATGAGAACTTGAAAATGGAAGGAGAATACATAACAAGCTATTTTCAGAAGGTTGAAAGTGCAGTAAATGAAATCAAAGAACTTGGTGGCACCTTGATAGATGAAGACATAATTGAGAAGATTATGATGTCTCCACCAGAAAGCTTCAGTGACAAGATCTCTGCCATTGAAGAAACTTATAATCCAAAGAAGTTTACTAGGGAACAACACTATGGTACTTTATTTACATTTGAGATACAGAAGTTTGGAAAAGAAAAAGCTAAATTTGAGTCTTCCTTTAAAGCATCTAGGGAAGATCTAGAAGATGAAATTTCAGATGAGACCGAAGCAAACTTTGTAAGGAAACTAAAGAAAGGCATCGACAAATACATAGCTATGTTACCTCTTAAATGCTTTAGATGTGGAAAGATTAGTCATATAGCTACTAGATATATGGAAAAAGGATCAAGAAAAAAGTTTAGAGAAGGTAAAGGAAAGTTTAATAAGAGAGCATACTATGTTACAGATGATGTTGGTATTTCAAATGATGAATCAAACTATGAAGATGGTGATTGTTTGTTTCTGGTAGAAAAGGATATACATAAGATTGATATTCCTAAGATTGTTGCTATTGTCTTACATGCTAGAAGAGATAGAAATGAATGGTTGATTGATAGTGAATGTTCAAATCTTATGATTGGTGATAAAAGTAAATTTGAAAATCTTGAAAAGTATGATGGAGGTTTTGTTAGATTTAGAGATGATCAAACAACAAAAATTGCGTGAATTGGTTCTATTTATTTTGATGAAAAACATAATACTGACAATGTTTACTATGTGAAGGGTTTGCATCGTAATCTCTTGAGTGTTGGGAAAATTTGTGAAAATGGTTACAATGTTGTTTTTCAGGATGATGGTTGTAAGATCTAGAAGGGATCCAAAATTGTTATTGCGGCTGAGAAAGTGACTGGTGGAAACATGTATTTTTTAAATAATTGATTGTTATCTCATATCAATGATAGCTGGCTTTGGCACCAAAGAATGTGTCATATGAACTTTGACAATTTGGCAGAGATTAGTTCATCAAGTGCAGTGAGAGATTTGTCAAGGTTGACCAAACTGGATAGCAATATTTGTAGAGAATGTGAAGTTCGAAAGTAGATGAAAGGAACACATAGAGGAAAGGAGTAGTGATCCAGAAGATTGTTAGACTTAGTGCACATAGACCTATGCAGTCCTAATAGAACAAGGAGTATACAAGGTGAGAAGTATTTCATGTTGTTGATTAATGATTATTTTAGAATGTCATGGGTTGCATTTCTAAGAGAGAAGTTAGAAGCATTAGAAAAGTTAAAGTTATTCAAGGCTAAAATTGAAAATGAAGTTGACAAAAAGATTAAGTGTTTGAGGTCTGAAAAAGGAGGTTAATCTACTTCTGATAAGTTTACCAACTTTTGTGAGAAACATGGTACTAGAAGGCAATTTTATGCCCTGAGGACACCACAACAAAATGGTGTAGTGGACAGGATGAATTGAACTATACAAGAGGTAGCCAAAACAATGATCAAAGGAGAAAAACTCTCAAAAATATATTAGAGAAAATAAATTCACACAACGGTCTTCACTCTTAACAAAGTTCAATACTAGAATTAGACATGGAATTAAATGATATGAGTTATGCCATGGCAGAATTATGGCAATGAAATATTTCAAAGTATTTAAAAGCAAGTCTTATATCCAGAGAGATGATGATAATTTTGGAAAATTTGACAATAGAGTAGATGAAGGCATATTCCTAGGATATTCTACATGGAGTGAGGCATGCTGGTGTTACAACAAAACACTAGACAAGATTATTGAAAGTGAAAATGTGAAGGTTGATGAAGACATTTCTAAAGACAGGCAAATTGGCAGTATATTGTTGGCATTTGATTGAATATTTCATTGATGAGCTATTGTGTTGTCATTGATGTCAATTGTAACTGGTAATGATGTTGTTTTGCAATCAGTAGTTGAGCAAGTGAAGGAAACCAATATTACTTTAGAAGTCATGAGATCAACTGGCAACCCTACCTGTTGATATGCCAAACCCTAATCGATGGAGCTTGGTGAATCGCTTATATTTATTTATGATCAAATGGTAAACGGTAGTGTTTATTCCACGTATGCATGTTGTATGTGATGAGTTTCAAGTGGTTTTTGGCACATAGAGATAACAGTTTTATCTTGGGAATGAGCAAGTACATTGCATGAAGAGGAAACTGCATGATGAGTTACAAGAATCAATGAGCGATGATCAAGGAGCGGTCGAGGTTGTCTTGAACAATGTGTTGATGATTACTATGTAATCTAACGGTCATACTTGAACTGATTTGTTTGTAATCTCTATGAGATCTTAGGTTTGTGATGTGTTATAACCTATTGTTTTTCTTATAAGATCGATGAGTTGTTTTGTAGTAGTGTTGGAAATTCTGGTTAAGTGTCAGTGTGATTGATTGTCGAACTAGAAGGAGTATCTGCAGTATGTGTGAAGGAAGATAGGAGCATGTAAAGGATCTAATCAAGCAGAGTAGTGCTATTTATCAAATCAGCAAAACCCTGTTGTTCTCTAACAATTACAACAGTTAAATCCCTTAACCAGGTAAGCTTTAACAGGCTTAGTGCTATCTAAATCCTCTAACTAGGTGATCCATTAGCTTGGATTTCAAATCCTCTATTGAGGTTACCCCTAACAGGGTATTGCTTCTAATAGGCCATTATAGTCAATCTCTTAACCGAGTGGTCCCTAACAGGATATGTTCCTAACAGGACATTTTGTAAAGCTTTAACAAGCTTGGCTCCTAACGGGGTGAACTTCACAAGAGTTAAGAGTAATTGTGGGTATTTATCCCAACCATGCTTTTTCCCATTTGGGTTTCCACATCAAAAATCATTTGTGTCAAGTGGTGAATGGTTTTTGAGGTTATGTTTTGATATGGTTAATTTGATTAACTATTAAATCCACTTAGTTATGTTAAGATGACCGACAGTAATCTGAAATGTGCTTTTACTATTGTTAGTAAAGTATTTTGATGTTTTGGGAGTTTCAGAGCTGTTACACTATTATTTTGATATGCCAAGTCAACCAGTAATCTATCAGTGCTATTGCAGTTTATTACTCAGTGTTTGAACCAATTTGTTCAGTGATTGACTTGTGAGATTGTTTTTGAGTTTGGTGAAAGTTAATTCAGTTTTCTATCTACTGATTCACCCCCTCCCTCTCAGTAGTTGTCTAGATCCTTATTGATTCATCATATCATCAATTGGTATCAGAGCATTTTAGGTCCTCTAGTGTCTAAGCCTAACGGGTTGAGGTAAAGATCTAGAAGAACATGATGAAGAAAGAATGTCCAAAGTTTAATAGGGAAAACTATACAATATGGAGTGATAGGATGAAAATCTATATCAAGAGTCTAGGAAGTCAATACTGGGAACATGTTGTTACAAAATATACCGCACCTAGTGGGATTCTATTTGATGATCAAAAGAAAGAGCAACAAGAGAATAATCAAGCATTGGAGGCCATTATCGGTTCTTTGTTTGATTCAGAGTATGTTGATGTCCATGGTCTTGAGACTTCTTATCATGTGTGGAAGAAACTTGAGGATATCTATAGCGGTGATGAGCATGTGAAGATTGCCAAAGAAGAGAGTCTGAGAGGTAAATTTGATGACATGCGGATGGCTAAAGGTGAGAATATTCAACAGTATGGTTAGAGGATTAAGGAGATAGTCAGTGAGATCAAGAGTGTTGGTGGTAAAGTGGAGGATGCCACAGTGGTTAGTAAGGTGTTGAGAACCCTTCTACCGGTCTATGCTATCCGAGTTGCAGCCATTCAGAAGCTAAAGTATATTGATAAAACCAAGGTAACTCTTGACTCCATCATTGGTAAACTTACTACATTTGATTTAAATGGTTGTGATGGTAGTGCTCATAAATCTAAATATGCATTTAAAGCTTCAGTTTCTAACTCACCTATGAGGAAAAGTAGAGAAGCCAGTCACAGCTATGAGTCTAGATCCAACAGAGAAGTTGATGATGAAGACAACCTAACCGAGCTTGAAGCATTATTGACCAAGCGGTTACCCAAAGGTACCGATAAGTATAGAGGTAAATTACCTTTGAAGTGTTTTTCATGTAACTGGATTGTACATATTGCTGCTAACTATCCTAATGGTGACAATGAGCATAAGCGTGAGAAGTATAAGAAGTACAAAGGCAAAGGCAAAAGAGATTGCCTCATTGCAATTGATGGTGGAATCACTAATGAATAATTTGAGGGAGATGCAAATGAAGACATTGTCTTTGTTGCCATTAAAGAGGAGACATCTGATCAGAAGGCATTAGTTTCTCGCATGGATAGTTTTGATGATTGGATCATAGACAGTGGTTGTTCACACCACATGACCAGTGACCGGAGTAAATTTCTTACTTTGAAGGAATTTGATGGAGGAGTTGTGAGATTTGGAAATGATTCACCCTGCATCATAAAAGGAAATGGAACCATTTGTCTTAATGGAAAGAGCAGTGCAGATGATTTCTACTGGGTTGAAGGATTGAAGCATAATTTGTTGAGTGTAGCTCAACTCAATGACAAAGGTTATCCATTGAAATTTAAGAATGGAATGTGCAAAATCTATGGGAGCAAAGGTGAACTAATTTCAACTGAAAAGAAGACAAAAGGTAACTTGTTTCACCTAAATCCTAAAGTCAACAATTGTTTAATTTCTAAAGTAGATGATAGTTGGCTTTGGCATTAGAGATTTTGTCATATAAATTTTGATAACATTGCCAAAGTCAGTAAGTCCAAGTCAGTAAGAGGTTTACCTCAGTTGGAAAAATCGGTGAATGCTTTGTGTAAGGAATGTCAGTTAGGAAAGATGACATCCTCAACTTTTAAGAGAAAATCTTTCTCAGCAAAACATTTGTTAGATTTGGTTCATACAGACCTCTATGGACCAATAAGGACTAAAAGTATTCAAGGTGATAGATATTTTATGATCTTCATTGATGATTTCTCAAGAATGATGTGGGTCACATTCTTGAATGACAAAACAGAAGCCTTTAGTAAGTTTAAGGCATTCAGGGCCTTAGCTGAAAAGGAAAGTGGTAAGAAGATAAAGTGTTTGAGAACTGATCAAGGAGGTGAATTTACTTCAGAGAAATTCACTAGATATTGTGACAATGGAATTAAGAGGCGACTTTCTGCACCTAGGACACCATAGCAGAATGGTATTGCAGAGAGGAACAACTAGTTAGTTGTTGAAGCTAATAGAACCATGCTAATACAAGGAGGTGTAGCAAAAACTTTATGGAGAGAATTTGTCAGTATAGTTGTCTACACTATGAACCAAATATTGGTAAAGAGAGGTAAGGATAAAACTCCTTATGAATACTGGTATGGTAGATCACCTAATGTTAGTTATTTTAAGATTTTTGGTAGTAAATGATTTATCAAGAGAGGTGACTATGTTGGTAAGTTTGATGCTAAGAGTGGTGAAGGAATATTTCTTGGTTACTCCACCAAGAGTAAAGCCTACAAATGTTACAACAACCAGACAAAGAGAATCATTGAAAGTGTTGATGTCTGAGTGGATGAGTGTCCTGAAGTTTCAAGAGAAATTAGTGAGGAGAAGAAGGAAGATGAACCTTACATTCTAATTTTGGAACTAGAACCGGTGAAGCTAGAAGTTGGTGAAGTGGACGTTGTAGTAATAGTTCAACCGGAACAGGTAGAATCTGTAGAAGATAAAGATAGTGAGGAAGAAGAACCTGAAGATAATGATCATGTCATTCCAAGGTATGTGAGACTCAATCATAATCCTGACCAGATTATTGGAGATAAAGATGCTAGAGTGTTAATCAGAAGAAGAATTAGAGAGAATTTTTGTAAGATCTCTGCTATTGAGCCTAGAATAGTGAAGGAAGCCTTTGGAGATGATCACTAGATCAAGGCTATGGAAGAGGAGCTT
The DNA here is from genome assembly GCF_030272615.1 of Cryptomeria japonica. NCBI lineage: Eukaryota > Viridiplantae > Streptophyta > Pinopsida > Cupressales > Cupressaceae > Cryptomeria > Cryptomeria japonica. The sequence continues at coordinate 85,077,342 of NC_081414.1, read as the reverse complement.
GACTAGATTGAGAAGAACAATACTTGGACCCTAGCACCTAGATTGGTAAACAAAAATGTGATAGGTACTAAATGGGTATTCAAAAATAAACTGAATGAAGATGGAGTAGTAGTCAGAAACAAAGCTAGATTGGTATGCAAAGGTTATGCACATAAAGAAGGAGAAGACTATGGTGAGACATTTGCACTAGTTGCTAGATTGGAAGGTATTAGGACTCTACTTGCATTTACAACATATAAGGGATTCAAAGTATATCAGATGGATGTGAAGTCAATATTTCTAAATGGAATACTGAAAGAGGAAGTATACATTGAACAACCAGATGATTATGCTTTGACTAATGCAAAGGATATGGTGTGTAAGCTACACAAGGCGCTATATGGTTTGAAGCAAGCACCGAGAGCATGGTATGAAAGACTATATTCACACCTAATGAAGATAGGTTTCTAGAGAACTAGTGAAGACAACAATATATATCTCAAGACTAAAGGAGATAAGAAACTAGTTAGTAAAGTGTTTGTGGATGATATCATTTTTGGAGGCAATAATGACATGAGTGATGACTTTGCAAATGAGATGAAAAGTGAATTTGAAATGTCTCTAGTAGGAGAGATAAAATTCTTCATAGTTTTTCAAATTCAATAGATGAAGAGTAGTATCTTTATCACACAGTCCAAATATGTGAAAGAAGTATTGAAGACATTTGGAATGGGAGATTGTAAACCAGTTGGGACACCAATGGTTACATGTTGTAAATTGTCTAATGAGGATGATTCTGCATCCATTGATGAAAAGGAGTACAGATCTATGATATGGAAACTATATTATGTTGTTCACAGCAGACTAGATATTGCTCATGCAGTTGGATTAGTTGCCAGATTTCAGAAGAACCCAAAGGAGACACACATGATTGCAACTAAAAGGATATTCATATATTTGAAAGGTACTATTGATTATGGATTATGGTATCCATATGCAAGTAAATTTGATTTGAAGGTTTATACAGATATAGACTGGGTAGGAAATGTTGATGACGAGAAGAGCACAACTGGTGGTGCATTCTTTCTTGGAGGAAGACTTGTATCTTGGAGCAGCAAGAAGTAGAGCTATATATCACAGTCCACTGTTGAAGCTGAATATGTTGTAGCGTATATGAATTGTACCCAAGAAATATGGATGAAACAAATTTTGGAAGGATTCAAGTTGAAGATCATAGAACCGGTAAAGATTTTATGTGATAACACCAGTACAATAAATATCTCAAAGAACCTGGTGTTGCATGCTAGAACTAAGCATATTGAGCTGAAATATCATTTCTTGAGGGAGAAAGTGCAGAGTAAAGATGTATTACTAGAGCATGTATCTACTAAGGAACAACTAGCAGATATATTTACTAAACCTCTGCCTAAGACTACTTTTGAGTATCTTAGAGGTCAGCTAGGGGTTGTGCCCCTACATGAGGTTAACTGAGCAGATGTGGAAGACATCAGTCTCAGAGCTAATTGAGGAACCTTAAAGAAGGATTGGTGTAGAGTGGAGCTACTCCACAGGGGGATTAGATTGTTGATGCAAAACAGTGAAGTATGACACTGCATGTTTTACTTTCACTTTGGCATTATTGTCAAAGGGGGAGAAGAAATGTATGATTATGGGGAGAAGAATTGTATGATTGATATGGAGAAGAACTATAGCTAGTTACTAGCTAAAGACATGGTGACTCAGTTGAAGGAGAGTGTACATGGAAAAATGTAAACCAAGATTCCTATACCTATGTGTGTGCATTACTCTCAATCATCACAATCAAGGGTATTGATATTTGTATTGCCATCAATGCCAAAGGGGGGGATTGTTGGCATTTGATTGACAATTGCATTGATGAACTATTGTGTTGTCATTGATGTCAATTATAACTGGTAATGATGTTGTTATGATGTTGTTTTTCAACTAGTAGTTGAGCAAGTGAAGCAAATCGGTATTACTTTAGAAGAAGTGAGATCAACCAGTAACCCTACCTGTTGATATGCCAAACCCTAACCGATGGAGCTTGGTGAATTAGCTGTATTGATTTATGATCAAATGATGATCGGTAGTGTTTATGTCATGTATGCATGTTGTATGTGATGAGTTTCAAGTGGTTTTTGGAGCGTAGAGATAACAGTTTTATCTTGGGAATGAGTGAGTACATTGCATGAAGAGGAAACCGCATGATGAATTATACAAATCAATGAGCGGTGATCAAGGAGCGGTCGAGGTTGTCTTGAACAATGTGTTGATGATTGCTATATAATCTAACAGTCATACTTGAACCAATTTGTTTGTAATATCTATGAGATCTTAGGTTTGTGATGTGTTACCAACCTATTGTTTTGCTTATAAGGTTGATGAGTTGTTTTGTAGTAGTAGTGGCAATTTTGGTTAAGTGTTAGTGTGATTGATTGCCAAACCAGAAGGAGTTTCTGCAGTATGTGTGAAGGCAAATAGGAGCATGAAAAGGATCTGATCAAGTAGAGTAGTACTATTTACCAAATCAACAAAACCCGATTGTTCTCTAACAATTACAATAGTTAAATCCCCTAACCGAGTAAGGTTTAACATGCTTAGTGTTATCTAAATCCTCTAACCAGGTGATCCATTAGCTTGGATTTCAAATCCTCTATTGAGGTTACTCCTAACAGGGTATTGCTTCTAATAGGGCATTATAGTCAATCCCTTAACCGGGTGGTCCCTAATAGGATCTGTTCCTAACAAGACATTTTGTAAAGTTTTAACAGGCTTGGCTCCTAACAGGACGAACTTCATAAGAGTTCAGAATACTTGTGGGTATTTATCCCCGCCGTGTTTTTTCCCATTTGGGTTTCCACATCAAAAATCATTTGTGTCAAGTGGTGAATGGTTTTTGTGGTTATATTTTGATATGGTTAATTTGCTTAACTGTTAAATCCACTTAGTTATGTTAAGATGACCGACAGTAATCTGAAATGTGCTTTTACTATTGTTAGTAAAGTATGTTGATGTTTTGGTTAAATGATTTGGGAGTTTCAGAGTTGTTACACTGTTATTTTGATATGCCAAGTCAATTGGTAAACTGGCAGTGCTCTTGTAGTTTATTACTCAGTGTTTGAACCAGTTTATTCAATGATTGACTTGTGAGATTGTTTTTGAGTTTGGTGAAAGTTAAGTCAGTTTTCTATCTAATGATTCACCCCCTCCCTCTCAATAGTTGTCTAGATCCTTATTGATTCATCATATCATCAGATATGAATATGATGAATCAACTAATAGAAAAAGGGAAGAGGAAATCAGAGAAGGAGATAAAGAAAAGAAAGCCCAGGATGATTCGACGTCTACATCGAAAACCCCAAAATATGTTTAGAAGAATCATTCGGTGGATTAGATTATTGGAGATAAAATAAAGGAATTATCACAAGAAGGAAAGCAGCTCAAGAACAAACTCTTTTATGTTTATTATCATAAATTGAACCAAAAATAGTAGAAGCATGCAATGATCGAAATTGGATAAAGTCAATGAGAGAAGAGCTATATTAGATTGAGAAGAATCAAACATGGGAATTAATGCACAAACTGACAAATAAGAATGTGATTGGAACAAAATGGGTATTCCAGAACAAGTTGGATGAAGATGGAAAAGTTGTGATAAATAAAGAAAGGTTGGTTTACAAAGGTTACACACAGGTTGAAGGCATTGAATTTGAGGAGACATATGCCCTGGTTTCTTAGATGGAGGCAATTGTGATGTTTCTTGCTTTTGCATCCTTTAAGGATTTCAAAGTTTATCAAATGGATGTGAAATCAACATTCTTGAATGGAGAACTAACAAAAGAAGTTTACATTGAGCAACCAGAATGATTTAAGTTGAAAGATGATCCAAACACTGTTTGCAAATTGAAAAAGCTTGGTATGGAAGGCTAGATAAGTATTTGATTGATCAAGGCTTTCAGAAAGTATCTGTTGACAACTATTTATATTTTAAAATTGATTTAGGTAAAACCTTAATTGTTGTAGTTTATGTTGATGACATAATATTTGGAGATAATGAAGGCATGTACAAATTTTTTGCTAATGAGATGCATAAGGAATTTGAAATAGCCATGATTAGTGAGTTAAATTTATTTCTTGGTCTCCAAGTATGTGCAAGATCATGGTGGGCCAAACAAGCCCTTAAATGGAAATGAAAATAAGAAAAATATAGTTAGGAAACTCGATGTAAAAATTTGAATAAGTTACCAACATTATTTAAAAATTATGTAAGAATAGAATTTGTAGAAAATTGAATCTTGTTTCTAAGCTACTAGTTGTTTTGTAAAAACATAAAATCTATTTGACGAAAATTTGAAATTTCAATGCAGTAGTACTAAAATTTCTAAAAAGGATAAGAAGTAGGTATTTGCTTGACCACCCTAACCATTATCAAATCATAACATTTTTTATAATATTTTAAATATAAGTAGAAGACTCATGTCCAGATGTGACACATTTTTTTGTATTTTTTTGAAATAAATAATTAATTATGATTTTTAACTAAGATTTTTAAAAATATAAAAAAACTTGTATGTCTAACCACCATAACTTGGCCAAAACTTTATGAAATTCAATTTTTCTTTTTTAATCCTATAGTATATGAAGCATAGAATGTGATGCATGTTTTGGATTTAAAAAATGTGATAGAATTTAATAGTTATTCATAATTTCCAATAAACCTATCAATCAAGACTTTAGTCAAAATATCGTCACTTTTTGGTCCCTTGTGATCCTGCACATACCCTTGCAAGTAAATTAGAATGACAAAGGATTTTTCATTTCTCAGTCTAAATACAATAAGGAATTATTTAAGAAGTTTGGGTTGGAGAATTCCAAACTAGTGTGTACACCTATGACCACTAGATGCAAACTAACAAAAGATGATAAGTTCCCTAAAACAGATGCAAGTCAATACAGATCGATGACTAGAGGACTGTTATATTTGACTGCTACCAGATCAGATATCATATATGCAGTCTATTTGGTGGCTAGATTTCAGTAAGAATCGAAAGAATCACATGTTATGGTAGTAAAAAGTTTTTAGATATCTAAAAGGAACAAAAGAGTTTGGTTTGTGGTATCCCAGAAATTTATATTTCATTCTGACAGCTTATGTTGATGACAGGAAAAGTACAATTGGTGGAGCATTATTTCTTGGCTCCTGGTTGGTTTCTTGGTCAAGTAAGAAGAAAGATTCTATCTCTTTATCTACAAATGAAGCATAATATATTGCAAAATCTTCATGTTGCATACAAATTCTATGGATGAAGAAAACTTTGAAGGATATTGGTGTAACATTCAATGAACCCATCTCAATTATGTGTGATAACACTAGTGCAATAAACATTTCCAAGAATCTAGTATAGCATTTCAGAACAAAGCATATATCTGTTTGGTATCACTTCTCAAGGGAAAAGGTGTTGGATAATTAATTAAATCTTGAGTAAATACCTATAAAAGAGCAGATTGCAAATATCTTCACGAAGGCGTTGTGTAAAGATAGATACTTTTGATTATCTTTGGCAAAAGTTTGGGGTATTACCCCTTCCTAATTTGAATTGATGTACATTCAGATGTGCATTGGTCTGATGAATAGCTTGCATATATTTATTTGCACTGATGCTTGGGTGCTTCCTCTTAGGGAGAGATGGATTAAGTTTCATAGGGGAAGTTATGCCTAAAAGGAAACTTGCAGCCAACTTTTTGATAATTTCCACATAACCCAAGCTAGATCTTAATCAAACCAACACATAGAATTCACATGCAAAGAATAGACAACATACCCATAAAAATTGACATAAGATATACCTTGGGAAAACCCTCATGAGGGAAAAACCCAGCCTCCAAAAGAATCATCCACCATGTATTATCAATAACGCGTCCATTAAAATACAACTATGGAAAGCTTCTGAAACCTAGTCATAACAAGCCATCAACAAACACTCCATGTGAACAAGCATGAATCCACACATCTCATGTCATGCTTCCAACATCCACAAATTCTAACCTGGCTAACTGACCAACCCAAACAACTACCCTTGTGGTTTCTTTTATAAACACAAGCTCCCACAAAACCACCAAGTGGTATTACATCAAACCATGTGCCCAAAACCATGTGACAATAAAATATTATATTTGCCCTACCTACCCTTGACCCACATTTAATATTGGGTACTTCATCACAATTAGATTCCCCAATATTAAATAAATACAATATAATAATACCAATGTGTCAATACAACTCATCAAGTGGTTATAGGAATATTCCAAGGGAATCTCTACATGTTGCATGTCCATCTAGGTTCTCCTAGGTGCAACAATACAATATGATATTACATTATAATTTCATGTCCACCTCACACAATAATAAAATAATACAATTAAAAAACATTATTATGCAAGGTGTACAACACCATTTTCCCAACATTCTCCCACTTGTTGTATACATTGCATAAGGGCCAAGCAGTAATTTGTCACATGAACAAGAGACTGATCTCTCAAGCACATATACCATCATCGAAACCAAGTGCTCCATGTGCTCCATCAAGATACTTGCAAGAAGAGAAAAGTGACCACCATCTCATACATGAATGCTCCCACCTCCATCATGCCACTACCACTGGACATGAAAAGGCCATCCAAAGATAAAGCCATACAATCTATCGCAACAAATGATAAGTCCTACACCAATTGATATCTGAACACGTACACTAATCCAAAGTTATCCAGTGCAAAGGTAGTTGTTTACATAGTTGAAGTAACACCCACAACAAGTGGTAACACATCAACTATACTTGCATCCAAGGCATACAAACCAAGTGAATAACATCTCATTAACATATGCAACCTATAACATGCAACCATAAGCCCCAAGTGTAATACATGCCACGTATATACACCAAGGAACTCCCACCGCATAGGTAATGTCAATATCAGAAATGAATCCACTAACAACATGTCATAGAAGTGTAACCATGTAGCATCAAGAACATGCACATCAATATGAACATCATGTAAGCTGATAACCTGTAAGTACCACTCTCACACCATATCTCCAACATTCTCCCATGTTCTCCACACCAACAAAATAAAGAGATAAAGAAACCTCCATGTCATCTCCCACATGACATATCATGAATACAAACTAATCAACACATATCTCCAAACAACCTCAAACCAATGCAATGTGAATACAAACATCTAGGAAGATAACTGAAACAAAGAGAGAAACATTGCAAATCAAAACCTATAGCATGTCCTTCTACACACACATCTAAATGCTATCTGTGTCAAGTATGATCTCCTCCATAAAACCCCAAATGAAAATCCATAACAACACCCAAAAATTGTTCAGTCCCTTGGACCAAACAAATATATATAACATGCAATCAACATGGATGTAAGCCTCTCATAACCAAGAAGATCAAACTAAATATCCATTCCCAATCCCAAGGGAATATTCCCAATGAAAACCATCTCCCAAAATAATATCAACGACTTCCACCATCATAATAATAACTCAAATGCACAAGGAGATAACTAATGCCATACTTCTCTCAAATGAACCCTCCAAAGCTAAACATCTCCATAGATCAAGATCCACATCAATGAAATATAAGCATAACATAATGCACCTAAAAGGAAACAATGGGCAATACCTCTCATGTAGTAAACCATCGAGAAGACCAAGAGTGGGAAATGAGAATGCTCATCCAAGATATCCAAGTCATCATGACTCATCTAAGAATATTCTCCTCTCAAGTCCATACCAGGTGAATACTCCTCGGTCTTTTTGCTGAAACCATCAACCATTCCAACACATATCTCTAATCACAAGAGAATATCAGCATCACCTATGTCTCCAACTATCCATGAGTACTTGTAACCAATCAATCCATGCCAAACTCAAAATGCAACATAGCATCACCATGAAGTATCAAGCAAATGATCATGTAGCCAATACAAAGAGAACTAGCAAGATCAATGTCAAAGTTCCAACTGCAAAATCAGGAACATAAACATGACAACATGATCTAATCCATCTCAGAGAGATAACATACTCTATATGAACATATCAGGTAAGCATATCATGCCAAAACTCTAAATGCATATCAAGAGTGTACCATGATATAATATCAACCATCCTATCAAGCAAGGATAATATATCAAATGAAAGCATAAGCACACCTATACCAAGAACTTTGTGAGTCCTCAAGATGCAAACATCTCTTAATAGTGTACCCGCAAATGCAAGAGAATCCTTCTGCGGCAACAAGATCTAAGGAATCCTCCAACATCTTCACACAAAGAAGATCATCCACCAACCAACATGGTGAATACACATCACTGCTACAAGCTCCCACTGAACCATGATACCAAACTCTCCATAGCATTATGATAAACCATCTCCTAAATGAAGCACATCTAGGTCTACACACATCAACTGAAATATCAATAACAACAAGTAAACCATGAACTCCATATCAAGAAGATACAACCACCAATCGGGAATCAATCCTACACCACCAACTCATCACTATCAAAAGATCCCACTGAAAGTGCATCAATAAATAACAAAGCTATCATGACATCATGATCAAATACATGCTACAAATCCCAATCCAACTATCCAAGTACCATAACATCACCCATCCTCTCATCTCAAAACAACCATACCAATGCACAAATGACCATACACAAGGTCAACTAACAAGTATGCACCAAAATGAATCAAACCTAGTGGATATAGACAGTCCACATCTGAGCCATTCCCACTGCAACTGGAAGGTTGGCCATAACCTACCAATCACATAGCTCGTAGATCCAATCACTGAACATGCAAATTCATTATCACATTAGTAAACTAAAAAACTAAGATATCAAAGAGAATAATCCATGTAGACAACCATGAATCAAACACCAAATCACCATCCGATCTAATTTGCCAAACATTTCCACAAACTAGTACCATAGTCAAAGGAACCAAATAAGCATCAAGGAGATAAGAATAACCTCCCAGTATCAAACCAAATCACCACAATCATGACTATGTCATGTCAATGAAAAACATGTACTTGCATACCCATGACACCATAATCATCATCTGCATCCAAACTATTACCCATATAAAATTCCAAATCTCAAACCGAGTCCAATCATGTCCTCAAACCAAGAACAACTTGTGCACCTGTAGCCATCAAATTCCAACTCTGAAACACACCTGTAAACCTATCCATACCCATCAAATTGATACAATAACAACACCAAATTGAAGTACACTGAACACCCTCTCCAACGCCTACTCGAAATCAAAAAACCAATTTCGCATGCAAAAGATATGACCAAAAATGCATCAAGGAGAGAATCAGGCTTCTAGGCTCCCAAAACATGTCAAAACAACAAAATAACTGAACCAAACCTATACCAAATAGTAGTTCTCAAAATCACCTCTCCAATGAGTATAAGAAGTCAAAAAATAGACTCCCCGGGTGAAAGTTATGCCAGTTGGAAGAAAACGTCCAATTTCACTATATGGGCAATACATAGACTTCAAATTTTTACCAATTTTCCAAAGTCCATTTGCCAAAAAACAAATAAAAATTCTCCCATTATACTGTCTTTTTCAAAATAAAAAATCAATATTCCCTTGGTGGAGCCCGCTAGCCGGACCCCACTCACCTTCCAACCAAAAATAACATATGTGGCAATTTAATATTATAATTTATTTGTAAAACATTTAAAAATATATAATTTAAAAACATTTAAAAATGTTTAATTTAAAAACATTTAAAAATGTTTAATTTAAAAACATTTAAAAATGTTTAATTTAAAAACATTTAATAGATGGCGGATTTGATTAATAAAAATGGTAGCTTTTTTTATTTTTTAAAGGTTCTGTCATGTGGGCTCCACCCCCGATTGAGGCCTGAGGCCTCACTGGTTGGAAGCCCCCCCATGGGCCTATGGTGGTACCTATCAGCAGGGCCTAGCGGTGGTATTTGTTGGTGATCCCCCTGCCGACAGTGGTACCATTGGTACCGCCACTGGTAGTGGTATTGCCGACAATAGTATCATCGCCTGCGAGGAGGGTATGGGGGTCGGGGTGGTGGCCCAGCCCCTGCCCAATATGTTTGATTTTTTTAATAAATTAATTCAACTCACTTTTTAAAAAGCGCCCCCGCCATTATTTTAATTTTTTATTTTATGAGACCCTTTTGTATGCGGTACAATCGTATCGTCTAAAAAAATTCAATCCTGGGCCTCTGTCACCAAAATAGGGCAAGTTATATATCATTTTTCATCTTCAACCAACTTGAATCCATCCATGAGGTCTGTTTTGTCCCACGAGGCCATTTATGAAATCTCACCTCAAAAACCCTCATTCAAAGCATTTTTCAATGATGCCCTAGATTGACCAAAAATCTTCCAACCCCAAATCTGCAAACAACCCATCATAACACCAAACCCAAATAACATAGATCTGCAATAACAACCTGCAAAACCATATATCTTTCCTTGTCTTTTCATTCTTTCATGCATTCATGGATTCTGATTAGGGTTATAAACACCATTAAACCAATAGCTCTGATACCGCTTGAAAGGAAACTTGCAGCCAACTTTTTGATAATTTCCACATAACCCAGTTTAGATCTTAATCAAATCAACACATAGAATTCACATGCAAAGAATAGACAACATACCCATGAAAAGTGACACAAGATATACTTTGGGAAAACCCTCATGAGAGAAAAACCCAACCTCCAAAAGCATCATCCACCATGTATTGTCAGCACTGCGTCCATTACAATACAACTATGGAAAGCTTCTGAAACCCATCCATAACAAGCCATCAACAAGCACTCCATGTGAACAAGCATGAATCCACACATCTTATGCCATGCTTCCAACATCCACAAATGCTAATCTGGCTAACTAACCAACCCAAACAACTACCCTTGTGGTTTCTTTTATAAACACAAGCTCCCACAAAACCACCAAGTGGTATTACATCAAACCATGTGACAATAAAATATATTATTTTTCCTACCTACCCTTGACCCACATTTAATATTGGGTACTTCATCATAATTACATTCCCCAATATTAAATAAATACAATATAATAATACCAATGTGTTAATACAACTCATCAAGTGGTTACAGGAATATTCCAAGGGAATCTCTACATGGTGCACGTCCATCTAGGTTCTCCTAGGTGCAACAATACAATATGATATTACATTATAAATCCATGTCCATCTCACACAATAATAAAATAATACAACAATAAAACATTTTTATGCAAGGTGTACAACACCATTTTCCCAACAATGCTTGTCTTTGTCCTTGATGTCAAAGGGGGAGAGATGTAGAGTTGTGCACAGATACCAATCTGCTGGTGCATAGAAAGTTATTGTTTTGTTGTTGATGGATGCTACCATCAATGAAAAAGGGGGAGACTGTTGCAAATGTGATGATGATTATGATTGGTTTTCATTGATATCAACACATAGTTTTGGTATTGGTGATCCAGAAGATGTGTTCCCATAATCTTTGGTGCTCCGGAAGATGTGTTTCAGTTGATACATTTTGTTTGTTTGCTCGTGTTGATGGTGATCTGAATTTCTCTGTTTAATGGATATGGTGTTTATTGATTACATTCATGAGTATCTTGGTTCCATTCTTATTTTTGTTGTATTGGGTTTTTCTTTTTGGGTTTGGATTAAGTTCAAAATTCGAGGATGAGTAATGACATTTATGTAGCATGTGAGTCATGTTTTAGGTCTAAAAATTGTGATGGATATAACATGTTGATTTGATTGATATGTGTCTTGTGGTTGGGTCTACTTCTCATTCCTTCCCACCACCAAAATGTTTAGTGTTGACCTATTTCAAATCTTTGTCTTGACCAACTTAGAAGATTATGTTTCTCAGAGATAGTATATATATGAGGATGATTTGAATGAGTTGGTGTGGCATTTGTATGGAAGATATGCGAGATTGAAAATGAAAGATTTGATTGTTGATGATATGCGAAGTGTGTTGTTGTTAAGGCACTGGAAACAACTCCAATATTGTAGATTGTGTTACGGTGGTGAATTCTTTCTTTCTTTCATTCTTCCTTTGATAGTGAGCCCTTTTTTGGGTAGCGAGCCCTCCTGTAGTGAGCATTTTGGCAGTGAGCCACCCTTTGTAAAAATCACTTTAACTAGTGTATTGAGAACTAACATTCTCTATGGTTTTTCCCTTCTCAGGTTTTCCATGTCATATCTAGTGTTCACTGTGTGATTTGATTTGTGTTTGTGCTTTCATGTTATATTTTCTTTAGTTAATTTTGTTGGTTACTCTTGCTAAACCTAGAGGATCTGATTAATACTGAGAGGGGGTGAATCAGTATTAACAAAATTGAAACTTTCAACACCAAAACAAACTTATCTCAGATTTGAAAGCATTCAACACTTAAACCAAATCTTCATAAGAAATTTCCTTATCATATCTGGATAATCATTTCCTCTTATGCAAACTTATTAATCAGATCAACCATCAATTCAATATCAGATCAAAAAACATAGTTACCAACTTATTAACTGGTCAGAATGCTTCATCAATAATATAATCATCAATACTGGTAACCACTTTAAGATCTTTGATAAACAAACATAAACTATCTTTGCCGGTTATTAGAAGTAAAACATGAACATCACAAGAAAAGCATACCACACATGAACACCATGTTTTTCACATGGAAACCCAAATAGGGAAAAACCACGGTGGAAATTGGTACCCACAAATATTTTGCACTCTTTCAGAATGCGCCCTGCTAGGAGCCAAGCCCGGTTAGAAGCTCACAATGATGCCCTATTAGGATCAGACCCTATTAGGAGTCACCCGGTTAAGGGATTTACCTTAGCCTTGTTAGAAGCTTTGATCTGTTAGGATCAACCTCACAAGAGAATTTAGAACTCAGATATTGAGTCACCTTGTTAGGGGATTTTACAATGTGAGGCTTGTTAGGACCTACCCAGTTAAGGGATTTTAGTTGATGTAATTATTAGAGAACAACAGTGAAAGATCTGTGTATAGGAGGGGTATTGGTTAGGCCTCGTCATTCTCCAAATCCACGGTGGAAAAGAAAACCAAATGCTCAAATAAAGGCAACAAAAATGATGCCACCTATCTGTTTGAATTTATGAGCTATTTAGCTAATAATTGGTACCCATTTCATTTAGGCCATTTATTAGGGGGGTGTAACAAGTGGCGGGGCGCTACAATTGTCGGTTCTGCAGAGTGCAGATTTTAGCCAATTTTGGTGATCCTACCCTACTATTCAGAAGGCCAATAAAGTAGGAAGATGTTACATAGATATAGCCACTAAGCTCACCAGCTAACCCCAGTAAAAGTAAATAAAGGCACTAAGAAGACCAAGTACGTCTAAATGGTACGGCTATCACCCATGGGGATCAAATATACCCACGACTCGCTTGGGATAGCATGCCCAGAATTCTTAGTAGGGAGGAGGTTTAAATGGTGAGATAGGTCCACCATTGTATAGGGCAATTGAAGCTCAAGAAACTGTCGCTGATTGCAGGCCACCCGACTACCCCCGTTGGCTCAGGCTTAAAGGGTCGAGTTGCCCACCCTTAATATTGGTAAGGGGAGCTACTCAATTTTTCTGAAAGCTTCCATGAATCTAATTTGGTGGAAGCTGAGCTGCCAAGTCTTGAACGAGAACCTATGCTCTAGTACGACCATACTACTAGAGACTTGAACAATTAGATAAATGTTCTTGGCCCTGGAGGGCAACTGAATTATCAAACCCAACTAGCTAACCAAGATCTTAAAGCTAAGTAAAGGGATAGAGCTCTTGTGCCCCTAAAATTCTCTGGGGGTGGCCTTGCTCGTTGGTTCACGGGAACGGAGAGGGAACCCACTACTTATTCTATTTTATTAGGGAGGAGAATTCTTTTCTGACCTATTAGGTAGGATTAGTCTCCCCTATTAGGTAGGATTAGTCTGACCTATTAGGGAGGATGAGGGAGGATAATTTAGACCCGGGGCAGTCCAAGGGTTGGACTAGGGACCCAACCGCTACAGTGGATGATTTGGGGGGTTCTCTCGTACGGGAATGGGGGGAGGAGGCCCCTCCCTCCCATTTAAAGAATAGCACATAGATATCTGCCTAGAGAGGAGCTCAAACTCCTTAGTCCAGGAATGATGATGCCATACAGGACTGCGACCCTTCGGGATGAAGGGCTTCTATGAGTAACGCTCTATGGCTGAGAACCATACCTTAAACTTGGGAACTAACACACCCAAGGGGATACCACACATTTCATTCACTCGTACGAGCTAGGAGAGAGTCCAATTCTCTTAGTTTGATAGACTCTAGAAGAGTGGGGATAGTGGAACATCTACAACATGGATGGACAATCTAGCATTTTTGTAGATAGGTTTTGCTCCTCTTTGCTCGGCCCATACCCCCAAAGGGTATGGAAGAAGCTGAGCACATTATTAGTATTCTTCTTCTTCTTCTTCTTCTTCTTTATTGGGAATAAAGTATTCTTCTTCTTTATTGGGAAGAAAGTCTCATGAGTACTTCTAGCCAACAGAGAATATCTACCTATCTCTCTCTATAGGCAATAACTACTTTATAGATTAGTACTTATGATCACTTGATCTAGATACATATGATCCCATCATGAGGAGGAGGAGGAGATGGAAACTCGATCACTGTGACATAGGGGTCTCCTTACTTACTGACTTACTTATCCCTATCAATGCATCGCGTTGAACATCCTATTGCGCAGATGCTCCACTCCACTTCAACTATTCAGTGCAAGGCAGATACGCATAATACCAAAGAGTTTAGTCAGGAGGGGTAGGTTTTTTTAAAACTACCCCTCCTACCCCTTTTGCCTCTTTCCACTGAGCTGCCCCAGTCTGAGTATAGGTGCCGGAGCTCCCCCCACTCTAGATCAAAGAAATTGAGCTCTTTAATCCCACTTGAGGGTGGAAAAAGAGTTTTGTCTTTGCTAGGTCTCTAGAGTGTGGGTCCCTTCAATCAATATACCTTCCCCATCTGAGTATAGCCAGAATTGCCTTTAACAAAAAATGATATCCGAGAAAGGAGGCCGATATATATCAATCCTCTTGGGCGGGGGTTCCGTTGTGTCGAGGAGTCGCATTTGATATATATCTATAGATCAGATGGGACTCGAACCCAACCCTCAGAAAAATGGAGGTGTGCCTACCTGATCTACTAAGTCATATATTGATTCTTGGGGGTGGGGTTCATTCCTATTAGCCAATTCTAATTATAATTATTTGTCCCTAGGGTTCATGTTGGTGGATTAGTCTGGAGCCCCTATAGGGCGGAGGCGTGCTTTTACCATAGTTTCAACAACAACAGAAGAAATAAAGAAGGTGGGCCTCGTCCCTTTAGCCCTTCAAATAAGAAAGAAAAATTGTCCCGTGTTCTTGTTCCTCATCCCTTGTCCCTCATCCCTTTGGCCAATAAGAATAAAACAACTTATCCCTCATTCCATCAATTCAAGAGAGAACAACTTGTCCCTCGTCCCTCATCCCTTGCTAGTGTTTTTCTTGACCTGATGGTTGAAGGAAAGGGACCCTCCCAAGAGGAGCCCTAACCTAAAGATGAAGGGCAGGAGAGAAACTTGTCCCTTCCAGCTAATAAAAACAACTTGTCCCTTGTCCCTCATCCCTTTGTCCCTTCTAGCCAGCCAAGAGAAAAAAAAACTTGTCCCTCATCGCTTATCCTATTCGGCCTGCCTTGATGACTAAAGGGAAGGGACCCTCCCAAGAGGGGCCCTGACCTGAAGACGAAGGGCGGGAGAGAAACTTGTCTCTTCCAACAAAGAAAACAACTTGTCCCTTTTCCGGCTGGGGTAGGTGGCATCCCTCCCCCCCATGGTTTCTTGGGGGGGAGGGGTAGGTATCTGGCCAATAAGAATAAGAAAGAAAACTTGTCCCTCATCCCTCATCCCTTGTCTCTTGTTCTTGTCTTGATTTGTCCATTTTCTAGCCCAGGTAGGTGGGGTCCCTCCCCCCCATGGTTTCTTCCTGGGGGGAGGTCGGGTCCCTCGTCCCTCATCCTTGTCCTTGTCCTTTATTAGACAATTCTAATTATTTTATCCATATGTAATTAATTATTGTCCCTTGTTCCCCAAGGCCAAATACCCCAACTTTTGAAGGAAGGGTATTGGTTAGGCCTCGTAATTCTCTTACCTAGTGGAGGAGGACTTGACTTGATGGCTAAAGGGAAGGGACCCTCCCAAGAGGGGCCCTAACTTGAAGATGAAGGGCAGGACTAGTGAATTTATTTCCTAACTAGATGGACTCTGAGGAGGGCTTTTCCCCCATAGCCCACAAAGGCGAAGGGGGAAAGAAAGCCTAAACTACAGAGGAAGGATAGTTAGGAAAAATAATGAATGGAGAGGGGGGGCTTGACTGAAGTACTGAGTGAGGGAAGTATCCCTCCTCCTCCTCATGATGGATAGAAGTCAGTGACATCTCCTCCTAATTCTGGCATCATATTTAGATATAGACAATTATAGATAGATAGATAGATAGATATATAAAATTATGGATATATATATATATATATAATTATGGAGAGATATATAAAGGAGAAGAGTTCTAATAAAATGATGCTAGACTAATCCATGTTGTAGATGTTCGACTGTACCCACTCTTCTAGAGTCTCTCAAACTAAGAGCCTTTTCTTCCCTCCCCCTCACTGGGTGATTGAACTCCCCCTCGCTGGGTGAAAGAAATTTGGCTATCTCCTAGCTCATAGCAGGTAAAGTTCTTCTCTGCTTGGGCTCGTTACAACCCAAGTTGAGGGTCTTGTTCTCATCCATCAAGCATTAGATGCTCATAGCAGCGTTTCATCTCGAAAAGTCGCAGTCCTCTCTAGCGTCATGGTCCCAGTTGACTAAAATTTGGAGTGTGTTTCATCAGTGACTCTCTGGGAAGATACCAGTGACATTCTTCAATGGAGAATCTTTCCTTATCGGATCTTTACCCTCCGTTCCTGTACGAGAGTACCCCCCAAATCATCCACCTTGGTGGTTGGGTCCATAGTCCAACCCTTGGACTACCCCCGGTCTTCATTTTCCACCTTGCAGCAGGTCCCCTCTTGATTCTAGCAAATCACCCAAGGCCATCCCAAGGGAAGTTTCTGGGGTGCAAGAGCTTATATTTAGGAGCTCAGATTTAAGATCTTAGAAAGCTAGTCGGGTGAGAAAAAAGAAGTTGTCGTCTGGGGGCAACAAAACTTTATATAATGGTTAAACTCACCTAGTAGTACAAACTCCTAGAGAGGTTGGTTCCTACTTATTAAGACTTGGCTACAATGCTTTCATAGTGGAAGCGGACTTACTAGCTACCTTGACTGTTATGGGGTGGGCAGCTCGACCCTTGCCTGACCCAACGGGGTTAGTCGGTTTGCCCAAAGTTAGCAGTTTCCAAGCTTGTGCCCTAGATAGTGTTGGACCTATCTCACCCTTTCTTGCTGAAGTGTGTGAGCTTATTTGGTTTATATATGTCACATGTCATACTTTATTTGCCTTATTCATAGTAGGGTAGGCTACCCTAAATTGGCGAAAAGAGACAAGTAGTAGAACCATCAATGTGGTTGTCCCCGCCACTTTTCGTTGATAAGCTAACTTGCATCAATTTGTTTGGTACAAATTATTATCTAACTAGCTAATAAATTGGTGAGGAGAGGTGGCATCCTTGCTTTGGTCATTTTTGTCCCTCTTGTTTTCACGGATTTTGAGAATGATGAGGCCTAACCAATACCCCTCCTTTCGTCAAGGTATTTGGCCTCGGGGGCAGACGAGGCCTAACCAATCCCCCTCCTTCGGAAGTCGAGGTTTTGGTCTAGCCTCTCGTACAAAGTTGGAGAATGACGAGGTCTAATTAATACCCCTCCTTCGGAAGTAGGGGTATTTGGCCTCGGCCCAACCCAATGGAACAATTAATTACATATTAATATGAATCAATAATTCTAATTTCTAATAGCAAGGAAAAGGGACAAGGGCTTTCCTTCATCTTCGTTAGTGAAGTATCCCCTAGTGGGGGGATACTTCCCTCACTTAGTACTTCAGTCAAGCCTCCCTCTATTCATTGTTTTTCCTTCCTATCCTTCCTCTGTAGTTTGGTATTTCTTTCCCTTCACCTTTATGGGCTTTCTTTCCCAAATCATTCACTTCACTTCTCACACACACTAGTTCAGCTTCTCACACTTCTCAAAATCACCGACACTCCAAAACATCAACCTTGCCGACATAAATAACTTTTACAACTAGGTCGGCATCAAAACCCTAAGACTTACTACATAGATCATCACAGATCTTTACAACTCATTATAGATCATCATAGGGATCATCACAATCAATTACAAATCAATATCAGTCATTGAATGATCATAAATCATCACAAGAAGTTGATTTAGTACAAAGTCAAACCCTTAGCAAATTCCGCTAAGCACTTTGCACATTCTCAAGAAATTTTTTCTCCATTTGCGCCAAAACATCTTTCAAACTCATCACATGGTTTGTGTCATGTTATCATCAACACATGAACTTGATGTAGATCACTGCCAAACCAAAAATCATTACTAGTTAAGAGAATTCTTTACCGATCCTTAAACCCTTCTTAAACCTTGGTAAAACTTCATCAGACATTCAAAACATGCCTTCCAATAACCATCATAGGATTTAGTTCTGGTTACATACTCAAATCCATCATAAAAGCTTATGTATCAAACCACAAGTCACCAAACATTGCCAATCACCTGATTCCATCAAAACTTATTTGCTTTACTAGTTAAGGTCCTAATTAGCAGTCTTGTTGGTAAACTCTGTCAAACTATCAAACTCTTACTCTGGTAGACCAAATCACTTAGCCAACAAGTTAATCACTGAAAACCAACTGTAAACATCATTAAACATTAGTTGAACCTGGTTGCCATCAATGACAATATAAATAATTGATCATGTCATCTTCCTTTACTGGTACAATCATCCACCATCATCTCATCTTCATTAGTTATGCCAAACATGCCAACAACTCTAGTTGTGTAAAAGAATAGAAGAAATTGTTTAAGTTATCAACTAAATTAGCCCCCCCTCCTCAGTTGCTCAGATATTTAACAATGAGTTGTATGAATAAGAGACAACCTACACTTGTTTTTTCTCCCATTAAAGGAGATTATATGAATGCAACACTACCTATAAGGAGGCAGTATGGTTACAGAGACTTGGTATTGGCATTAGTTTTGAATGTAGGATTGTGAGGATCATATGTGATAGTCAGAATGATATTTACTTAGGAAAAAATCCTATGTATCATGCTTGTACTAAGAATGTTGATGTTTAGTATCATTTTGTATGAGAAATGGTTGCGAAGGGTAAGGTCTTGATAAAGAAGGGTGATAGTTTGGATAATTTTGTAGATTCTCTTACATAACTAGTGACCACAAAAAGGTTCTCTAGGTGTACGAAGGTCATGGGCCTTGATCACTATACTTAATTTTATTATTTGTATATTTTGGATGTAATTGCAATGTATAATGTAAAAAGGGAAAAGGTTAGGATAAGGTACATTAACCTTCCAAATTTTATGTCATTCAAGTGTCTCCTTGTTCCTTGAATAATGTTCCCTAGGACATGAGAGGAAAACATTTAACTTTTGTATTATATGCCAAATTGTAATTACATTTTTAAGAGGTGAACATGTGTTGGTGATCAGGATAAGACAATATGGACAAGATTCCCTTCAATGCATCCACTTTTGGGGATTTGAATAATCATGCTTTGGGTGCCCAATATTGGAAGGTGAAAGGTCATCCACTGAGTGATTCAAAGAGTCATCAAGGAGTTATGGAGCATCCAGAAAGATAAAGATTTGAGTGGCTATGGGTTAAGCTCTTATGCTGGAGCCATTTGAAGGAAATTTATATTTTATTATGTCTCATGGAATATCCATTATCCTAGGCATGAATTTTTGCAAGTTGTTTTTTTCCTCTTATTTTTCCTTGTGTTTCGGGTCACCCCTATTATTTGTCCTACCTTAGTTTGTTATAAACTAGAGCCATGGCATAAAAGTTTTCCACAATTCATTTGGAGGAATCTAGGTGTTGTCAAGTTTGATAAGAGAAGCGAAGTGAAGTGTATTATTATAGAGCTCTCTCCTTTGAATATTAATAATATAATTGGTCCTCTTTCTTTGGTGGTTTTTTTTCTTTAAAATAGTTTCTCCATGTAAAATTGATATGGAAATCTAAAATTCATATTTGTAACCACATAAAGAAGTTAATCTTGCAAGATTTCTTCACCTTCCTTTCAACAGTTATTGTGGTGACATCTCTTTAGATGAGATCTTATCTTTCTGCATTCAAATGAGAGGATAAGATGACTCATGTTTGAGATGGTGGTCACCTTGATTATTGTTGTAGGTTTCTTGATGGATCACATGGATAAATTTGATTCCTTGATAGTAAATTTAGCTATATGGATTGTTTCTTCATGTTTGAGTTAATTTTTTACCTCTTATGAAAGTATACAAGTGGAAGAATGTTGGGAAAAGTTGTGTTGTACAATTTGCATAATTTTGTAATATTATTTGTTGTGCATGTAAGGGATCTAAGGATGCATACATCACATAGGTTATAAATTGTTGGGGCCACTTTATGTGTTATATGTAACATTGGGATAAATATTTAATGTGGGTTTTCACTTTGGAAAAAATTAGTTCCAAAAAGTAAATGAGGAGGGAAATGGTTTTGTAAGCTCATGGTATTAGTCGCATGGTTTATGCAATACAACTTGGTAGTTTTGTGCAATCTTATGTCTATAAGAACAAGCATAAGAGTAGTTGTTTAAGGTTCTATCTATTTTGGCTAAGGCTAGTTTGGGTTTGGCTTGTGTGAGCATCTCTTTTAGGTTGCACATGTGAGTGTTTGAGGCATGAACTTGGATGTGTGGCTACATAAACATTTTCTTGTTCATGAGGAGTGCATGTAGAGAGCTTGATGCTTCAAAGGTACTCATGGAGACTCTACAAATACATTGTAATATTTATTGATAATAATATATTAAGGATGAATACTTTTGGAGGCTAATTTTTTCTCTCTTGATGGTTTTTCCAAGGCATATAGTATGTCATCTTTGATGGTATGCTTGTATATTCTTTTGCATGTCGATTCTAAATACTAATTTGCACGAATCTCTTTTTGGGTGATGTGAAAATAGTACTATATGGCTACAAATTTTCTTTCATACACTACATACCACTAGAGTGAAGGAGAGTGGGTTATTTTTGTCAGTTTATAATTTAGCCACAATTTACTCCTCCAATAAATGGGAAGATGTGACACAGGAATTCATTAGTAGTCTTCCTATAGTAAGTGGAAAGGATGGTGTTTGTATTATACTAACTAAATTAAATAAGTATATATACCCCTATTTTCTATCTCTCCAACATTCAAAGCACATCATATAATAGGGGTACCTTTCATAGAGGTGATTAGGCTACATGGGTTGCCTCAAAATATTGCTAGTGATATAGATAATAGATTTAGTTGTTTCTTCTAGTATAGATTATTTTATTTGATAGATGTATAGATCATCAAAAGTTATTGTTAGACAAACAAAAATGGTTAATAAGAGGGTAACAACAATTTTGAGATGGAATATGTTATAACAAAAATTGGCATGCGCTAAATGGTTGTACTTGGAAGAATGGTGTTGCAACACCCCCAAATATCTATTGTTGGGAAATGTCTCTCAACTTTGCTCCTAATTTTAATATTATAGAAGATGAAATTTTTAGCTATTCTATGAAAAAACTCAATTTTTAGGCTATAGGCTTCTTTTTTCTCAAAATAAATATTCTTGGTTGCTCAACACCACCTTTGGGGGTGCTCATTGCGTAGAATCTTTATGTACTTGAATTTGAAAGAAAGGGCCACTAAATTGAAATTTAAATTACCATCAAAAGTTTGTCTAGGAATTGTAGTGATACAAATATTGAGAACCCTAAGATGTGCGTTATGATGCACTATAAGGAATTTTGATTTGGGGCTAATTTGGGCATCACTTTTTGGTGATTTTAGCTCATGAATTTCTAATTTCTATTTGATAGTTTCAAGTTTTATATCTCCTATATATTATATGCTTGAGGAGGTTGTGTTTAGAGTTTTATAGATACTATTTAAAATATAAGAGTTTATCATGTACCATTTTCAATTAATTTAATTTTGTGGGAAAATTGTCCATTACAATATTTTTAATGGGATGAGGAAGGAGTTTGAAAAATACTTTATTTAATTTAATTTTTTTTAAGGAGGTTCAAACCCATGACCATCATAGCCTAGCAAGGGCACAAAGTTTGTGAGTGCACCAACCCAGTGAGGGCCTTCACAAAGTAGTTTTAGCCACTTGATACTGGGGCACAAGCCTATAGGTTGAAACCTCTTCAGCTAAGAGCCAAGGACTGAGGAATATCCATTCTACCAAATTCACTTGGGTCACAATCCTGACCTCATTCCTTACGATGTTAGGGCTTTGCACACGACAATACTTGATCCCTAGTGGACTCATTTGGATCCATTCAACTTCACTAGTAGACCAAGGGCACATTGACATATTTAATTATTTAAATTCATGATTATTTAATATTTTCAAGTTGTTTAAGTGGGGATAATTAAATATTAAATAAATTTTAATATTTAATGATGTTGTCAACCAACAAATAGAGTATGAAAATTCCCATAAGGAAATTTGTAATCTTCAATTCAGGTGGAAATCAATTATTGGTAGTAGATTATACGATAGCTTGCATGTGGGGAGTTACTGGTTAATTTTGGTAAAGAATTGTTGAAATGGATGTAACTGTGACCTTATTTGGAGAAAAAAAGATGAAAGTAATATTATTTTATTTATTTTTTCAAGAGGGATGTTTGAATTTATTCCTCTATTTATTTGCAAGAAAATTCACATTTCAACATCTTTTTGCCATTCCAACTTCACACTTTTCATTATATGAACTTTATCTTCTATAATATCATTGTGTAGACAAAATCCCATAAAAGTTTGTGGCTTGTGGATGAAAATTCATGAGTTGGAGTCAAAGGATGAAAAATATTTGATTCACGAGGTCATTCTCATCCAAGGAGTGCAATGAAGCTTCATTAATTATTGTAGATCAACTAGTTTTAGTGTGGTATGCTTGTGTGCAAGTGTTGATAGTTCTGATACTTAATGTAAGTACATATGCCAAGCTAATTAGATGAGAGGCGAGGGGTGAATCATACAAGATTAATCTTCCATAAAAACATCAGATTCAACCTCGGTAACATATATTTCAGTAATATATCCAAAACTGCTAAGCATGCAAACTCAAAAGCATATAAACATCATAACACTCATAACACCAGATTTAACATGGAAACCCAAATAGGGAAAAACCACTGTGGGATTTCAGACCCACTAAGAGATATACTCTTCTAGAGTATGCTCGGTTAAAAGCAAATCCTATTAAAGATTACAAACACATTGCTAGATGTGACCTGGTTAAGGGATTTCCCTCAAAACTGTTAGGATCTTCACCTTGTTAGAAGTGACCTTGTTAAAGGATTTCAAGAACTCAATCAGAATGTCACCTTGCTAGAGGGTTTTACAAATAAGACTATTAAGTCCACTCGGTTAAGAGATTTTTTGTCACTTCACAAAATAACAGTAATAAAAATCTATCTGCAACTTCACATCTAAAATGCTAAAGCGGATTCTTATTTGCTCAATACAATATAGGACTCATCTTGTCCATCTACTGGGCTCTATACTCTGTTATATAGAATAGGTCTTCAAGCTTCAGTGCTCGGTAATCACTATGTAGCATCCCTATGCATACACTTGCCCACATACATTGTTTATCAACAGTTCCCTATTTATAAACAATTTGCCAACCGCTTAATCTCCTTGATCACATTTCTCATAATCAATCATAGCCATCAGATCTTCAAACTTTGTCCAGGTTCAATGTATTCCTTGATCTAAAAATGTGTTACCCCACCTTGGAACTTGCATACATTTCTTGGAATTTGTGCTAGGGTAGTGCAGTTCAATCTAAGCTATAGATCTTCCTGCTGATTTTCCTTTGCCATAGATTCTTTAACAAACTTCATTCACGGCATACCAATCATTTAATCATAGCCAGCTCATCAACTTCCTTCATTAAATAATGCTTTTATTCATTCAATGCATTCTGTTATTACTTGGTTGCAACTCGGTAAATACTAAACTTCACTCGGTAGACATTTCGCCTTCATTAACCGATAGCGATAACCTTAGGGTTTACTGACTAGGTTCCTTAGGGTTTACCGACTAGGTTCTTTGCTCGGTAACATGGCATAGTATTAACCTTACAATCAATAACATATGTATGATATCAAAACAATCTAAACATCATGATCTCATCATTGTCTAACTCGGTAATAGTTGCCCATTGAATAACTTATTTCTCCCCTTATTCATCATATTCTTTCTATGTCTTTTACTGACATCTTTATATTCATAAAATCATACTTCTTAAGATATGGCAACATCATACTGAATTAGAAAATCAATTTCTTGACATCAATGACAAAATAATAATATTAAGACAGTAAAACATCCTTGATCAGTTTTATCCATAATCATCAACAACCTTCTCAATATCCTTATTGAAATGCCAACAATCTCCCCCTTTGGCATTGATGGCAAAACCAATTGATTTGACCTAATTGATTTGGATTGTTGTGAGATTCTGAAATGCTAAAATGCTCTCCTTCTGTCATCAGAATTCTCCCCCATACATTAGTCTTCTTTTTCTTTTCTTTAGTCTTCTCCCCCTTTGACAACAATGCCAAAAAGTAAAGAACTAAAACATAATTTATTCCTATATAAAGTGAATTCCTGTTGTTATGTATCAACTTAGTCGCAGTTAGAGCATTTTGTCTTCAACTCCTGTTCCCTGTATTTGTTTCCTGCACATCTTTAGAAAAACCTCCTAAAGTGTGTAAATCAGCATCAACTCCTAAAGATATTCTATAAAGTCATCGAATTGATGCCTTCACCGAACTCGGTCAGTGAGTAGAAGATAGGGGTAGGACCCCTAACTTACTTTTGAGATACTCAAAAGTGTCCCTTGGCAGTGGCTTGGTGAAGATATCTACTATTTGTTCCTTTGTGCTAACATACTCCAACACCACTTTCTTTTCTTGAGATTCTTCTCTCAGATAATGATATTTGATAGTGATGTGCTTTGTCTTAGAGTGCATAACAAGATTCTTTGAAATGTTAATGGCACTAGTATTGTCACAGAATATAGTTACTAGCTCGGTAACTTTCTCATTTATACCTTCCAACAGTTGTTTGATCCATGCTATGTTGGTACAATTCAATGTTTCTTGCTAAGCCAACTCACTAGTCTTTCTCCTAAAAAGAAATCTCCTCCACTTGAGATTGTCCTATCATCAATGTTGCCTGCCCAATCAACATCAATATAAACTTTTAAATTGAAGTCATTTCCTTTCTGATATACTAAGCCATAATCCTTAGTGCCTTTCAAGTACCTAAAAATTCTCTTGATTGTTGTCATGTGTGTTTCCTTAGGATTTGCAGAGAATCTTGCAACTATACCTACTGCATGTGCTATGTCTGGCCTGCTGTGAACAACATATTGCAAATTTCCAATCATGGATCGGTAAAGTGTCTCATCAACAGATGCAGATTCATCATTCTTTGATAATTTGCAGTTGGTAGTCATAGGAGTACTTACTAGTTTTGAATCCTCCATTCCAAATTTCTTCAAGATTTCCTTTATGTACTTGGATTGAGTAATGAAAATCTCATTTTTTATTTGCAGTATCTGTAAACCTATAAAATACTTTATCTCACTGATTAATGACATCTCAAATTCTTTGCTCATTTCATTTCCAAAGTTCTTACATAGAGAGTCATTTCCACAAAATATAATATCATCAACAAATATGGCTAAGATCAGTATTCCATTTTCATCATTCTTCATGTACATATTGTTGTTTTCACTTGTTCTTATAAAACCAATCTTGATTAAATAAGAGTGTAATATTTCATACCATGCTCTAGGTGCTTGTTTCAAACCATATAAATCTTTGTTCAATTTACATACTTGATCTTCATTCTTGTTTTCAACAAATCCTTAAGGTTGTTCAATAAAAACTTCTTCTTCTAATATACCATTCAGAAATGCAAATTTGACATTCATTTGATATACCTTGAAATTTTTGTAAGTAGCATATGCCAACAATGTTCTTACTCCTTCTAGTCTAGCCACAGGTGCAAAAGTTTCACCATAATCAATTCCTTCTTCTTGAGAATAACCTTTGCAAATTAGTCTAGCTTTATTTCGAATGACCTTTCCTTTTTCATTCAACTTGTTTTTGAAAATCCACTTTGTATTGATTACATTTTTGTCCTTTGATCTTGGGATTAGTGTCCATGTGTCATTCTTCTTAATTTGATCAATCTCTTCTGTCATAGCATTTATACAATCTTCACTGTTAAATGCCTCTTTCACTATTCTCGGTTCAAATTCAGATATCAGACATGTGTTCTGTCTCAGTTTGTTCTTTGTCATCACTGGATCATCCTTATCTCCTATAATCTGACTTGATGCATGATGTCTTTTGACATACTTGGCTAATACAGGATTGGTAGGCTCTGTATGATCTTCTTCATCACACGGTAACTGGATATTCTCTTCATTTTCTTCAACAGTTCTCTTGGTAAGACTTGTCGGTTGAACATAGACAAATTCATCATAATCTTCTAGTTCCTTGGAATTTCCTTCATCATTTCTTTCTGCAAATTCATCAATTTTCACATTTGCACTTTTTACTATTTTGTTAGATGATTTGATCAGACATTTAAATGCTTTACTTCTAGAAGAATAACCAAGAAATGTTCCTTCTTCACTTTTATGATCAAACTTTCCATTTCTATCATCTTTGTGTACATAGCATCTACTTCCAAAGATTTTAAAATAACTTACATTAGGTTTCTTGTCATACCATATTTCCTATGGTGTCTTCAAAGTACCTTTCTTTAGTTGTACTCGGTCCAGGGTGTAAACTGTTGTGCTTATTGCTTCTCTCCAAAATGTTTGTGGTGCTTTCTTTTCAATCATCAGGGTTCTGGCACAATCCACAATAGATCTATTTCTTCTCTCAGCAATTCCATTTTTTTCTAGAGTTCTTGGTGCAAAGACTTGTCTTTTAATACCATGATCATTGTAGAATAAGTTGAACTCATCATATGTGAACTCTCCTCCTCTATCTGATCTAAGACATTTCAGTTGTCTTCCTGTTTCATTTTCAACTCTTGCCTTGTACCATTTAAACATTTGAAAAGCTTTAGATTTTTCTTTTAAAAACATAATTGACATCATCCTTGAGTAATCATCCACAAATAATATGAAATATTTATCACCATAATAACTTTGAACTTTCATAGGACCACAAAGGTCGGTGTGCACAAGATCTAAAATTCCCTTATAAGTGTAAGACTAACTTGTAAAGCTTGATCTTGTCATTTTACCCATCTGGCATCCTCGACACATAGCATTCTCAGGTTTTTCAAGACTCGGTAGACCTCTTACTCGGTGCTTCTTGCTATTTTGATTAGATTATCAAAATTTACATGACAAAAACTTTTATGCCATAACTAAGTATCATCTATCTTTGCATATAGACACTTATTCCAAGTTGAGTCAAGGTGAAATATATTACCTTTTGTTTGTGTCCTGGTGGCAGCTAACTTTCCATTCTTGTCATGAACTTTGACAATTCCTTTCTAAAATTCTTTTTGGTAACCTGTGTTGTTTAGCTATGCTACACTCAACAAATTGTATTTCAAACCTTCAACCCAATAAACATCTTACATAGCCTTCGTCATAGTCTTCTAACATAACAAACTTGTGTTTATCACCTGTCATGTGATGTGAGCATCCACTATCTATGATCCAAGAGTCATTAGTATTTATGTGAGATATTAGGGATTTTTCTTCATACCTTTCTTCATCTGATCCATCTTTGATAGCCACATAAACTACTTCCTCTGTATCAGTTTCATCTGATTTATCATCATTTGATTCCTCATCAGCTATTAAGCATGTCTTTCTATCTCTTCTTCTAAAGTCTCGATGTCCTCTATAATGATTGTCTTCCTATCTGTCATCTCGGTAATCTCTCTTTTCAGTAGATTCTTTCTCAGGACAATTAGAAGCCATATGTCCTATCTTATCACAATTGCAACATTTCAAAGGTAGTTTTCCTTTTTACTTACCTTTGCCTCTCGGTAACCTTCTGGCTAATAGTGCTTCAAACTCTTCTTGCTTTCTGATTTCCTCATACAGTTTGTGTACTTCCTCCATGTTCTTGCAAAATCTTTCACTTGCTCCACTGCGATCTCCTTCAGAGTACTTATACTTTCTTTTATTGCAATCATTAGATTCATCAAGATGAAAAGAACTAAATGCAGATTCAACTTTATTTACCGATGACCCACTGTTATCAAAGTTACTTAACTCAAATGCATGTAGCTTACCAATAGTAGCATCTAAAGAGACTGGCATATTTGGTACAGACCTCAATTCATTGATTATAGAGACTCGAATTGCATAAGCTGGTAGAAGGGTTCTTAACTATACTGTACTGGGTTATGTTCTCACCTTCATTCATCCTCATAAATTCAATTTGTCCTCTTAGACTATCCACTTTTTCTCTTTGAACATGTTCATCTCTTCCATACACTGATATGAGCTTGTCCCACATAGCCTTTGCATCATTGCAGCCTTCTAGATCATTAAACTTTGAATCGATCAATGCAGATGTTATTTCAATCATTGCTTGGATATGATCTTGCTTTGCCTTTATTTCTTTCATTGTCAATGGATAGGTGCTCGGTGTGATGAAATTATTCTCCAGATAATATACAACATATCCTCCAATTCTTGATAGGTGCAGCTTCATCCTTTTCTACCATGTAGAGAAACTTGACTTGTTCAGCTTCGGTGCATCCCTCTTATACATCTTTGGATCTTTGCCTCAAGTACCTTTAAACTTTTTCTTCTGGAGTTCAAAGCTCTGATACCAATTGATAGTTCTGATACTTAATGTAAGTAGAGATGCCAAGCTAATAAGATGAGAGGGGGGGGGTGAATCATACAAACTTAATCTTCCGTAAAAACATCAGACTCAACCTCGGTAACATATATTTCAGTAATATATCTGAAACTGCTAAACATGCAAACTCAAAAGCATATAAACATCATAACACTCATAACACCAGATTTAATGTGGAAACCTAAATAGGGAAAAACCATTGTGGGATTTCGAACCCACTAAGAAATATACTCTTCTAGAGTATGCTCGGTTAAAAGCAAATCCTGTTAAAGATTACAAACACATTGCTAGATGTGACCCGGTTAAGGGATTTCCCTTAGATATGTTAGGATCTTCACCTTGTTAGAAGTGACCTTGTTAAAGGATTTCAAACACTCAATCAGAATGTCACCTTGCTAGAGGGTTTTACAAATAAGACTGTTAAGTCCACTCGATTAAGAGATTTTCTGTCACTTCACAAAATAACAGTAATAAAAATCTATCTGCAACTTCACATCTAAAATGATAAAGCAGATTCTTATTTTCTCAATAGAATATAGGACTCATCTTGTCCATCTATTGGGCTCTATACTCCATTATAAAGAACAGGTCTTCAAGCTTCAGTGCTTGTAATCACTATGTAGCATCCCTATGCATACACTTGCCCGCATACATTGTTTATCAATAGTTCCCTATTTATAAACAATTTGCCAACCACTTAATCTCCTTGATCACATTTCCCATGATCAATCATAGCCATCAGATCTTCAAACTTTGTCCAGGTTCAATGTATTCGCCGATTTGAAAACGTGTTACCCCACCTTGGAACTTGCATACATTTCTTGGAATTTATGCTAGGGTATTGCGGTTCAATCTAAGCTATAGATCTTCCTGCTGATTTTCCTTTGCTATAGATTCTTTAACAAACTTCATTCACGTCATACCAATCATTTAATCATAGCCAGCTCATCAGCTTCCTTCATTAAATAATGCTTTTATTCATTCAATGCTTTATGTTATTACTTGGTTGCAACTCGGTAAATACTAAACTTCACTTGGTAGAAATTTCGCCTTTATTAACCAATAGCGATAACCTTAGGGTTTACCGACTAGGTTCCTTAGGGTTTACCGACTAGGTGCTTTGCTCGATAACATAGCATAGTATTAACCTTACAATCAATAACATATGTATGATATCAAAACAATCTAAACATCATGATCTCATCATTGTCTAACTCGGTAATAGTTGCCCATTGAATAACTTATTTCTCCCCTTATTCATCATATTCTTTCTGTGTCTTTTACTGGCATCTTTATATTCATCAAATCATACTTCTTAAGATATGGAAACATCATATTGAATTAGAAAATCAATTTCTTGACATCAATGACAAAATAATAATATTAAGACAGTAAAACATCCTTGATCAGTTTTATCCATAATCATCAACAACCTTCTCAATATCCTTATTGAAATGCCAACAATCTCTCCTTGTCTGTTATAATGCCAACAAGTGTGGGTTTGTAGTTTAATTTCATTTTTTTGTAGGTGTTTTTGTTACTGTATAGAGTAATTTTTAATGTTATTTCACACCTCATCATCCTTCCCATGTTTTGAAACTTGTTCATCTTTCAAGTTGGATTTGTTTTGCATAGTTTAGGTTGCAGGTGAAATTGGTGTGCTTAGTTATTGGTAAAGATTGTGTTGTTGTTTCCATTTTATGATGTGGATTTTTTGGTGATATTTATGATTAGTTTTTTGTTGTATTAGATTTTATGTTATATGTACCTCGTGGTCATTTTGATCATCCCAAGTGATGAGGAATTTCATCTATTAGATCAAAGTCAATCAAAGTTAGCAATGTTGTGTGAGTTTGATGTTTTTATGTGTTTATTTAATTTGAATAATTTTCATGTTTATTGTTGTTGTTTGTCATGGAGTTTTTTCTTTTGTAACAATCTATTACATTTACTAAAATCGTATCTCATCTATATAAGAAGATTTTGAAGTTTGTGCAACATTTTGTTAATTCGAGTGCATAGTTTTGAAAAAGAATTTGTTGAATGATTGCGGGTACTCTATATTGTGTTGGAATGAGAGTTTAAAATTTATTAATTTGACTAAGATTTATTATACATTGTTGTATTTGAACAAATTGTTAAAATTATTTTACTTGAGGCACTACAAAATTCCTCTAGATCTCTTGTTGGTGGTACTCCTATGAAGGGTTTTGTAATAATATATTGAGCTACTTTGGAGTGTGGAGTTTCCCCTCAAAATAGTTTTACCCATGTAAATTTGTGTTATGACATTTATTATTTATTTTCTATTCATATATATTTCTTCTATCTATAATTGTTAAAGATTAAAAATTTCACCATTCCCATCATAATATTAGTGTAAGAAGCATATCCACATACCCTGCTTACTTTGATTTATACCTTTGAATATATTCATGCATAGAATTTTGTATAAATATGATGTACTAAATTGCAGTGATTTAGTGTTCACATACAATGGATTGTTGTTGATTAGGAAAATATATGACATCATTGTCACAAAGGTGAAAATTTAAGATGTGGATCAATAACAAATTATTTAGTTCATAAGAGGAGCCTACCTATCAAAGAGGTCACTAGGGAAAATTTAAGAAACTTAGAATGTTTTAATTTGTATTTCTCAAGAGCATGCAATTCTTAGGAAGGGTGAAATTTTAATATCCCCTTTTAAATTAATTTATGTATGTCTAGACCAAAAGATTATTTCCTATTTTGGTGAGGTAAGCCTTGTGGAGCCCATCTTCATGAGCCTTAAATATTCTAAGTGTGGAACTTTTGTTGTCCAAATTTATAAGGAAAATGCTATCAAAGTTTTGAAGTTTCTCTTCCCAATATGATTTTTTTTCCCAACTCCACCTTTCCTTTATTATTGTCAAAGTATTAGACTTATCCACTTGAGAATACCTTTCATCCATCTCACACCTGATAGTTCTGATACTTAATGTAAGTACAAATCCAATAGCCAACAAGATGAGAGGGGGGGGGTGAATCATACAAACTTAATCTTCCATAAAAACATCAGATTCAACCTTGGTAACATATACTTCAGTAATATAACCAAAACTGCTAAACATGCAAACTCAAAAGCATATAAACATTATAAACCTCATAACACCAGATTTAACGTGGAAACCCAAATAGGGAAAAACCACTGTGGGATTTGGGACCCACTAAAAAATATACTCTTCTAGAGCATGCTTGGTTAAAAGCAAATCCTGTTAAAGATTACAAACACATTGCTAGATGTGACCTGGTTAAGGGATTTCCCTCAAATCTGTTAGGATCTTCACCTTGTTAGAAGTGACCTTGTTAAAGGTTTTCAAACACTCAATCAAAATGTCACCTTGCTAGAGGGTTTTACAAATAAGACTGTTAAGTCCACTCGGTTAAGAGATTTTTTGTCACTTTCACAAAATAACAGTAATAAAAATCTATCTACAACTTCACATCTAAAATGCTAAAGCAGATTCTTATTTGCTCAATACAATCTAGACATAGAACTAATCTTGTCCATCTGTTGGGCTTCTATACTCTGTTATTCAAATAGGTCTTCAAGCTTCTGTGCTTGGTAATCACTGTGTAGCATCCTTGTGCATACATTTGCCCGCATACATTGTTTATCAACAGTTCCCTATTTATAAACAATTAGCCAACTGCTTAATATCCTTGATCACAATTCCCAAGATCAATCATAGCCATCAAATCTTCAATCTTGTCTAGGTTCAATGTATCCTTCGATTTGAAAAGCGTTTTACCCCGCCTAGGAACTTGCATACATTTCTTGGAACTTGTACTAGGGTAATGCAGTTCAATTTGCACTGTAGATCTTCATGCCAATTGTCCTTTTCCATAGATTCTTTAACAAACTTCATGCACGGCATACCAATCATTTAATCAGTTCTAGCTCATTAGCTTCCTTCATTAAATAACGCATGTAACCATTTAATGTATTCTATTGCAGCTCGGTTACAACTCGGTAACAACTCGGTAGACATTCCGCCTTCATTAACCAATAGCGATAACCTTAGGGTTTACCGACTAGGTTCCTTAGGGTTTATCGACTAGGTTCTTTTCTCAATAATATAGTATAGTATTAACCTTACAATTTACAACATATGTATGATGTCAAAACAATCTAAACATCATGATCTCATTATTGTCTGACTCAGTAATAGTTGCCCATTGAATACCTTATTCATCCCCTTATTCATCATATTCTTTCTGTGTCTTTTACTGACATCTTTATACTCATCAAATCATACTTCTCAAGATATGGCAACATAATGCTGAATTAGAAAATCAATTTCTTGACATCAATGACAAAATAATAATATTAAGATAGTAAACATCCTTAATCAGTTATATCCATAATCATCAACAACCTTCTCAATATCCTTATTGAAATGCCAACAATCTCCCATTGTCTATTATAATGCCAAATGCCAACAATCTCCCCTTTTGGAATTGATGGAAAAACCAATTGATTTGACCTAATTGATTTAGATTGTTGTGAGTTGTTTGTGAGATTCTGAAATGCTCTCTTCCTATCATCAAAATTCTCCCCCATACATTAGACTTCTCCTCTTTTCTCAGTCTTTCTTTTTTGCTTTTTTTTCAGTCTTTTCCAGTCTTCTTCTCCAGTCTTCTCCCCCTTTGACAACAATGACAAAGTAAAGAGCTAAAACATAATTTCTTCCTGTATGAAGTGAATTCTTGCTGTAATGTGTCAACTTAGTCTCGGTCGGAGCATTTTGTCTTCAATTCCTGTTTCCTGTATTGTATCCTACACTGTTTCCTGCACACCTTTAGAAAACATCCTAAAGTGTGTAAATCAGCATCAACTCCTAAAAGATATTATGTAGAGTCATTGAATTGATGCTTTCACCGAACTCGGTCAATGAGTAGAAGATAGGGGTAGGAACCCTAACTTACTTTTGAGATACTCAAAAGTGTCCCTTGGTAGTGGCTTTGGTGAAGATATCTGCTATTTATTCCATTGTGCTAACATACTCCAACACCACTTTCTTCCCTTGAGCTTCTTCTCTAAGATAATGATATTTGATAGAGATGTGCTTTGTCTTAGAGTGCATAATAGGATTCTTTGAAATGTTAATGGCACTAGTATTGTCACATAATATAGTTACTGGCTTGGTTACTTTCTCATTTATACCTTCCAATAGTTGTTTGATCCATGCTATGTTGGTACAATTCAATGTTGCAGCAACGTATTTAGCTTCTGTTGTTGACTGTGAAACACATCCTTGTTTCTTGCTAAGCCAACTCACTAGTCTTTCTCCTAAAAAGAAAGCTCCTCCACTTGTGCTTTTTCTATCATCAATGTTGCCTGCCCAATCAGCATCAATATAAACTTTTAAATCAAAATCATTTCCTTTCTGATATGCTAAGCCATAATCTTCGGTGCCTTTCAAGTATCTAAAAATTCTTTTGATTGTTGTCATGTGTGTTTCCTTAGGATCTACAAAGAATCTTGCAACTATACCTACTGCATGTGCTATGTCTAGTCTGTTGTGAACAACATATTGTATCTTTCCAATCATGGATCGGTAAAGTGTCTCATCAACAGATGCAGATTCATCATTCTTTGATAGTTTACAGTTGGTAGTCATAGGAGTACTTACTGGTTTTGAATCCTCCTTTCCAAATTTCTTCAACATTTCCTTTATGTACTTGGATTGAGTAATGAAAATCTCATTTTTCATTTGCAGTATCTGTAAACCTATAAAATACTTTATCTCACTGATTAATGACATCTCAAATTCTTTTCTCATTTCATTTCCAAATTTCTTGCATAAAAATTCATTTCCACAAAATATAATATCATCAACAAATATGGCTGAGATCAGTATTCCATTTTCATCATTCTTCATGTTCATATTGTTGTTCTCACTTGTCCTTATAAAACCAATCTTAATCAAATAAGAGTGCAACCTTTCATACCATGCTCTAAGTGCTTGTTTAAGACCATATAATGCTTTGTTCAATTTACATACCTGATCTTTACTCTTATCTTCAACAAATCCTTCAGGTTGTTCAATAAAAACTTCTTATAATATTCCATTCAGAAATGCAGATTTGACATCCATTTGATATACCTTGAAGTTTTTGAAAGCAACATATGCCAACAATGTTCTTACTCCTTCAAGTCTAGCCACAGGTGCAAAAGTTTCACCATAATCAATTCCTTCTTCTTGAGCATAACCTTTGCATACTAGTCTTGCTTTATTTCGAATGACCTCTCCTTTTTAATTTAGCTTGTTTTTGAAAATCCACTTTGTATCGATTACATTTTTGTCCTTCGGTCTTGGGACCAATGTCCATGTGTCATTCTTCTTGATTTGATCAATCTCTTCTGTCATCGCATTTATCCAATCTTCACTGTTAAATGCCTCTTTCACTATTCTCGGTTCAAATTTAGATATCAGACATGTGTTCTGTCTCAGTTTGTTTCTTGTCATCACTAGATCATCCTTATCTCCTATAATCTGACTTGGTGCATGATGTCTTCTGACATACTTAGCTAATAAAGGCTCGGTAGGCTCTGTATGATCTTCATCATCACTCGATAACTGGATATTCTCTTCATTTTCTTCAACAGTTTTCTCGCTAGGACTTGTCAGTTGAACATAGACAAATTCAACATAATCTTCTGGTTCTTTGAAATTTCCTTCATCATTTCTTTCTGCAAATTCATCAATTTTCACATTTGTACTTTCTACTATTTTGTTAGATATTTGATCAGACATTTAAATGCTTTACTTCTAGAAGAATAGCCTAGAAATGTTCCTTCTTCACTTTTATGATCAAACTTTCCATTTCTATCATCTTTGTGTACATAGCATCTACTTCCAAAGATTTTAAAATAACTTACATTAGGTTTCTTTTCATACCATATTTCATATGGTGTCTTCAAAGTACCTTTCTTCACTTGTACTCGGTTCAGGGTGTAAACTGTTGTGCTTATTGCTTCCCTCCAAAATGTTTGTGGTGCTTTCTTTTCAATCATTAGGGTTTTGGCACAATCCACAATAGATCTGTTTCTTCTCTCAGCTATTCCATTTTGCTGTGTAGTTCTCGGTGTAGAGACTTGCCTTTTAATACCATGATCATTGTAGAATAAGTTGAACTCATCAAATGTGAACTCTCCTCCTCTATCTAATCTAAGACATTTCAGTTGTCTTCCTATTTCATTTTCAACTCTTGCCTTGTACCATTTAAACATTTGAAAAGCTTCTAATTTTTCTTTTAAAAACATTACTGACATCATCCTTGAGTAATCATCCACAAATAATATGAAATATTTGTCACCATAATAACTTTGAACTTTCATAGGACCACAAAGATCAGTATGCACAAGATCTAAAATTCCCTTAGAGGTGTAAGACTTACTTGTAAGGCTTGATCTTGTCATTTCACCCATTTGGCATCCTCGACACATAGCATTCTCAGGTTTTTCAAGACTCGGTAGACCTCTTACTCGATGCTTCTTACTTATTTTGATCAGATTATCAAAATTTACATGACAAAACCTTTTATGCCATAACCAGGTATCATCTATCTTTGCATATAGACAATTGTTCTGAGTTGAGTCAAGGTGAAATTTATTACCTTTTGTTTGTGTCCCGGTAGCAGCTAACTTTCCATGTTTGTCATGAACTTTGAAAATTCCTTTCTGAAATTATATTCGGTAACCTGTATTGTTTAGCTGTGCTACACTCAACAAATTGTATTTCAAACTTTCAACCCAATAAACATCATTGCATCTTGCATTGTCAAGAAGTGTTATAGATCCTTTACCTCTTACTGGACATGGTGCATCATTACCAAATCTTACATAGCCTCCATCATAATCTTCTAACATAACAAACTTGTGTTTATCACCTGTCATATGATGTGAGCATCCACTATCTATGATCCAAGAATCATTAGTATTTATGTGAGATATTAGGGCTTTTTCTTCATACCTTTCTTCATCTAATCCATCTTTGATAGCCATATAAACTACTTCCTCTGTATCGGTTTCATTTAATTCATAATCGTTGGATTCCTCATCGGCTATTAAGCATGTCTTTCTATCTCTTCTTCTGAAGTCTCAGTGTCCTCTGTAATGATTATCTTTCTGTCTGTCATCTCGGTAATCTCTCTTTTCAGTAGAATCTTTGTCAAGACAATTAGAAGCCATATGTCCTATTTTATCACAATTGAAACATTTCAAAGGTAGTTTTCCTTTATACTTACCTTTGCCTCTCGGTAACCTTCTGGCTAATAGTGCTTCAAACTCTTCCTACTTTCTGATTTCCTCATACAGTTTGTGTACTTCTTCCATGTTCTTACGAAATCTTTCACTTGCTCCACTATGATCTCCTTCAGAGTACTTATACTTTCTTTCATTGTAATCATTAGATTCATCAAGATGAAAAGAACTAAATGCAGATTCAACTTTATTTACCGAAGATCCATTGTTATCAAAGTTACTTAACTCAAATGCATGTAGCTTACCAGTAGTAGCATCTAAAGAAACTAGCATATTAGGTACAGACCTCAATTCATTGATTGCAGAGACTCGGATTGCATAAGCCGGTAGAAGGGTTCTTAACAACTTACTTGTTATATCCTTTTCTTCAATAGTTCCACCTGCTCCTTTGATTTGATTGGCAATCTCCTTTAGTCTTGTACTATACTAGTTTATGTTCTCACCTTCATTCATCCTTATAGATTCAAGTTTTCCTCTTAGACTGTCTACTTTTTCTCTTTGAACATGTTCATCACCGCCATATATAGATATGAGCTTGTCCCATATTGCCTTTGCATCATTGCAGCCTTCTAGATCATTAAACTCTGAGTCGGTCAATGCAGATGTTATTTCAATCATTGCTTGGATATGTTCTTGCTTTGCCTTTAT
The DNA here is from genome assembly GCF_030272615.1 of Cryptomeria japonica. NCBI lineage: Eukaryota > Viridiplantae > Streptophyta > Pinopsida > Cupressales > Cupressaceae > Cryptomeria > Cryptomeria japonica. The sequence continues at coordinate 85,039,115 of NC_081414.1, read as the reverse complement.
TTCTTCCATAGTCAATGGATAGGTTCTCAGTGTGATGAAATCATTCTCCAAATAATATACAACATATTCTCCAATTCCTGATAGGTGCAACTTCATCCTTTTCTGCCATGTAGAGAAGCTTGACTTGTTCAGCTTCGGTGCATCCCTCTTCTACATCTTTGGATCTTTGCCTCAAGTACCTTTAAACTTTTTCTTTCGGAGTCCAAAGCTCTGATACTAATTGATAGTTCTGATACTTAATGTAAGTACAGATCCAATAGCCAACAAGATGAGAGGGGGGGGTGAATCATACAAACTTAATCTTCCATAAAAACATCAGATTCAACCTCGGTAACATATAATATAACCAAAACTGTTAAACATACAAACTCAAAAGCATATAAACATTATAAACCTCATAACACTAGATTTAACGTGGAAACCCAAATAGGGAAAAACCACTGTGGGATTTTGGACCAACTAAGAAATATACTCTTCTAGAGTATGCTCGGTTAAAAGCAAATCCTATTAAAGATTATAAACACATTGCTAGATGTGACCCGGTTAAGGGATTTCCCTCAGATCTGTTAGGATCTTCACCTTGTTAAAAGTGACCTTGTTAAAGGATTTCGAACACTCAATCAAAATGTCACCTTGCTAGAGGGTTTTACAAATAAGACTGTTAAGTCCACTTAGTTAAGAGATTTTCTATCAGTTTCACAAAATAACAGTAATAAAAATCTATCTGCAAGTTCACATCTAAAATGCTAAAGCAAATTCTTATTTGCTCAATACAATCTAGACATAGAACTAATCTTGTCCATCTGCTAGGCTTCTATACTCTGTTATTCAAATAGGTCTTTAAGCTTCTGTGCTCGGTACTCACTGTGTAGCATCCCTATGCATACATTTGCCCGCATACATTGTTTATCAACAGTTCCCTATTTATAAACAATTAGCCAACTGCTTAATCTCCTTGATCACAATTCCCATGATTAATCATAGCCATCAGATCTTCAATCTTGTCTATGTTCAATGTATCCTTCGATCTGAAAAACGTTTTACCCCGCTTAGGAACTTGCATACATTTCTTGGAACTTGTGCTAGGGTAATGCAGTTCAAACTGCGCTGTAGATCTTCATGCCGATTTTCCTTTGCCATAGATTATTTAACAAACTTCATGCACGACATACCAATCATTTAATCAGTTCCAACTCATCAGCTTCCTTCATTAAATAACGCATGTAACCATTTAATGTATTCTGTTGCAGCTCAGTTACAACTCGGTAGACATTCTGCCTTTATTAACCAATAGCGATAACCTTAGGGTTTACCAACTAGGTTCTGTAGGGTTTACCGACTAGGTTCTTTGCTCGATAACATAGTATAGTATTAACCTTACAATTTACAACATATGTATGATGTCAAAACAATCTAAACATCATGATCTCATCATTGCCTGACTCGGTAATAGTTGCCCATTGAATACCTTATTCATCCCCTTATTCATCATATTCTTTCTGTGTCTTTTACCGACATCTTTATACTCATCAAATCATACTTCTCAAGATATGGCAACATCATACTAAATTAGAAAATCAATTTCTTGACATCAATGACAAAATAATAATATTAAGATTGTAAAAATCCTTAATCAGTTATATCCATAATCATCAACAACCTTCTCAATATCCTTATTGAAATGCCAACAATCTCCCATTGTCTGTTATAATGCCAAATGCCAACAACACCGTCATTCCCTTCTTTTGTCAATATTTTAGAGTTATCCATCTAGTCACCCATTTCCTATGATATTGACTCTTTTCTTTTCTTTGTTAGAGTTTTAGAGTATTTCCTACTAGTATGTCTTCTAACCAAATGATTATTTTTTAACCCTTACACCAAGCCACCCATTGAAGCCAAAGTTTCAACCTTTCCCGTACTTGAGTACCTATCCCATGAAACCCTAAAACTGCAATCTTTGACAAGTGGTAAGATTCATGAGGTACATCTAACCTCCAAAGACTAAAACTCAACTTTTTATGCATTGTCACTTTCACTTATCTACCTACAAAACAATAATGTCTTTAGTGCCATTTTGATTACATTTCTTCTTTGGAATGGATTCTCTCACTCATAACATATCATTTATAACTTGGGGCATGGATCAAATGTACCTATAACATTGGAGGATGAACACAACCATTTCTAATTGATATCAGAGTTGGAGTTTGGTTATTATTTCAATCAAAATTGCAGATTCTTCTTTCCCTTACACACTCAAAGTGGAAGATGCCTTTAGTGTTGATGACATCAAGGAAAAAAACTATGGATCTTGTCCCTAGGATAATCAATTGAATTATAGGAGATATATTCTACACAAAAAAAACATTTCAATATTGCTCTAAGCACTTGTGTTTGAGCAACTATATCAAAGGACAAAAGCCCTTTGATTTTAAGTATTAGAGGATGAAATCCCTTTAGCCTTGTAGGATGATCTCATTTAGAGGTCACTGATGAGATTTCATGGTGGTGAATCCCAGTTGCATCAAGTTTGTAGAATTTATAATTTATGTGGATCTAAGTAGTGTAATTTTAGTGTAGTATTTGCTACTGTAGAAACATGTTGAAATGTATTTCAAACTCATTCAATGCAAAGAAGAATTTTAGATTTTATTCTCCTTTGTTGGCTTCTTGGATCTTGATGTATTAGTTGTGGGAAAATTTAGATTTATGCAAGTACTGGTGAAAACATTTAAATCTGAAAATTATTTGCATAAAATAATCATTTGGGTCGTTACATTTTTTGATACCATATATGCAAGTTTACACAACCATCTTAAATTTACTTTTCATGTATCATTTTCCCTTTCCTCCACTTAATTGTATCTAATGAATTCAACCAACTAAAGAGAACATATATTTTCACAAAAAAACTATTATGCTAAGATTGTAGACAACCACTTGTCTCCCACCTAGACATATCGTGATCATAGTTACATGGTTGCTCTCTCTCTCTCTCTCTCTCTCTCTCTCTCTCTCTCTCTCTCTCTCTCTCTCTCTCTCTCTCTCTCTCTCTCTATTGTGCTCATTTTTATTTGCATGATTGATGCTTCTCATTGTACATATTTCTCTATTTTATGCATTCCTATGGAGGGCCTAGACATGGAGAGAAACACAAGAAAATTAAAGAAAGTTCATTACTTTACCTGAGCCCCATCTTAATATTTACTTTTCATGTTGACTAAGAGTGTTTATAGATTTTGAAATACATTCATATTAAAGTGACATGCATTTCAAAGTGGGGGATAATGTAATAGTGAAATTTGTATACCCACATGTTAATTCTATTTAGTTGTAGGCCCATTTTGATGGGATGGCTTGATATAATTACATAGTGACATGTGGCACACTTGCATGCTATGCTTTTCTCATTCCTCTATCCTTATCCAAATCCATTCTACAATCATTTACATACACACTCATTTATTTTAAATTTTATCACATCCCTAGTTTCACATATTCCTCTATATTTATAATTATTGGCCATGTATTTCACCCACTTGTACATTATCCATACATTTGATCCCTACCTTGATATTTGCACCTTCTTGTCCTAGGTCAATCCCACGACACCTAAGATCAATCTCGAGGAACTTGAAATTGACCCTCAAAATTTAAATTCTAATTTCAACTTGCCAAATCCTACCCTTTTTCACTAGGCATTGGGAGTCAACTTGTTACACATTTTGCACAACCAATTGCTATGTCTTAGTATTTGAAGGCATTTGATGCACAATTAATCACATGATAACTTATCAAGGAGATATCATTCTCATGAGGAAGCTATCACATCAAACTCTACATATAGGCCATATGCATGCATGAGAATAATGTCCACAAACATTAATCCAGGTTCACAAAGCTAATTTGTTAAGGGGGTTGATTGGGTAGAACTTAATCCTCACAATTGAGCAACTTCCTCTAAGGTTTTTCTAACTATCACAATCCTTTTGCATCTTCAAATATCGAATACCATAATCATTAAATGCATTCCCCCATTTAATTTTTAAAATGTTCATTATCATAATTATCAAAACCAGCTCATAATTAAATCTATGATAATTGTTTAATTATTATTATTTATTAATTAATTAACCTAAATTTATGTAAAAGTGAGTGAATTCTCTTTCAAGAAGGCTCCTCTACATGTCTATATTGCGATAAGAAATATTGTAAATTGAAAATATGATTTAGTTTCTTTGAAATAAAGTGCACCCGCCAAATGCAAATTCTTTTTTTTAATTGAACTAAGCTAGGGGAAGAGCACCAATAGTTGAGCACCCTAACTTCACGCTTCTCAAAATCCTACATGTAAATTTCAATTCACTCCCAATTTTTTACAGTAGCTTACTTGGCAAGTACCCTGCTTATAACTAAGCTTTCAGCACCACATCATCAAGTATAGTGCCACATTAGCATGCTTTTTGCCAAGGTATCCAAAACAACCCAAAAAAAAAGTGAGACCAATAAGCATGCAAAAGAGGCCCCAATAGTTGTGTAGCTGATGTGACATCACCTGATTGGTTACTTTTTACAATATTAGTACATTTCCTAACAACTATTGGTACATTTCCTAACAAAAATTGATATTTTATGTTTCAAATAATAAGTTTTATTTGTTCAATTTTTGAAACAAAAGGTATCAACAACCGTCACAACAATTGATACATGCTCAACTATTGATGCTCTTCCCTTATTTGTGATGGGCCACACTTTCACTATGGAGTGAGTCACTTGGTGTGCCTGAAACCCGTGCCTCACATTAATCAAATTTAAAAGCAAAGCAGTTAAACTGCCAAATAGGCAAAATAATACAACATAGTTAACCCAACAAAATCCTCAAAATAAAACTGAGACATTGCAAAAGCCATGTGTAATTTTATCTTAGATTCAATAGCTGCTTATAATATTTACAGTTTCCTGTTCAAATTCTAGGAACATCGACTAGATTTCAAACCGAAGGTGAAGAAACAATACGACAGGACTATATAAGATTCTTCTTGGAAAAGAAAACAAAATATTAGTCAGAGTAGTTTGTCGTCTAAGTTTAGCCATGTACATGTGAAAAGTTTTCAAATAATTCCTGGTCTTTTCCCATGATTGTAATGTATGTATTCCTAAATGAATGACACTATAAAATATCCAGTTCAGATGCTCAAAATTGAAGTGAAACAAGGGCAGGTGTAGATTTAGATGTCATGGATTGTTGGTTTAACTTGGTGGGGTCACTAGAATGATGAACTTTTGCCTTAGATGATTGTGTTGTTGACATGTAATTGGGATTCCGAAGTTTTGTAGGCCCATTTTGAGTAGAAGATTTATGCCTGAGTTTAGGATCATGGCTGCTAATCTTAATACTACCATCAGCTTTGGCTTTGATCTCAGGACTGCTGCAAATAACATTGGAACCACAACTTTCCTCTGCATCATTAACATGATCTTTATTATTTTCATCTCCATTTAAAAGCAATTTACTGGGATCCTTCAGATGACTAGAACCAGTCTCTTTATCCACAGTGTTATGCACAGAAGATTCTTGGCCTGAAGTACCTGATGGTTTAGAAAGTGTTCTTGAGTGACTGCTTTTGGCTGGAGACGGAGACGGGCTTTTCATGGTGATGGGATTATTATAGGGAATAGGTCTGTTTGGAGATAGGATTGTCTGTTTGTCAATTGTCTTCTTCTTATTCCTCTTGATTTTTCCATATTGAGGTGCTGTCAATGTGTCCGGCTTGTTGTCATCCAGATAGTTATTATGGTGGTTCTTCTTTATGTCTTTTTCAAGCTCTGTATTATCAGAAGGACGAGTAGCCATCCATCTTTCCAACCATGTCCAGCCCAAATGATGATGCTGATCTGGATGAACACAATCAGGACCCACAACTTGTTGATTCTTTCTTTGCCCACATATTCTTAACTGCAATTCACAGACAAAAAGCAAAGGGGTTAAGTCAATCAGTACTTGATGCAGTTGACTACACAACTAATTGCACACAAGAAGCTCACGTGGTCCCTAAATTTGTGATTTATGATTTACTACATGATAGACTTTTGGGAGTTTAAGCAGTGTATTTGGCATTAGGGCCAATTCACAGCATATGTAGAAGTTCACCCCTAATGTCAAAATTAGAACTCAAAAAAAGGATTAGGCCAAGGGTCATAGAAGAATAAATGCATGAGAGAGACTCCACAAACTTTAAGCTTTTTCATATGATTTATGATACCCAAAACTGTGCTGTAATTATGTGTTTTCTTTTTTACTAGAATTCTTATCAGAAAACATACAAAGGGGGCCTTGATACCTGCTGCAAAGAAGCATATGCTAAAGCCTTCTCACGCCTTATGGCTGCATCCTGCTTATTCTGAAGTTTTGCCTGTAATTCATCTAATGTAGCTAGGCTGTGGTCCCAGTCTTCCTGTGAGTGAAAGCAAATTAGGTGTTATACTGTTTCAGTGGTAAATTTTGGTAAGAACAAAAAGAAACATACAAAATGAATCTCCAGAACAATTTTTATCTTTTCTAAACTTAATTACAGACAATGTTTGGCTTGTTCCTAGAAGTATCTTTAATGAACAAAAATACAGCAGTTAGTACTTCGACCTATTGTTGACAAAGGGCTCTGGCAAAGAGGTCCTATCTGAACATTTGCAGGAAACACAGAGTCTTCTGAGTATGAAGCCTCAACTTTATTGTATAATATTGTATTTATCTAATATAATTTTCTTTGTAAAATGATTTTGGAAGGAAATACTTTCTTGGAATGATTTAAGGTTCTAAATAAACATAACACAAGAAGTTGGCTACAATGGAGATGATTAACAGTAAGCTAAATCTAGGATGTACATTTCTAGTCAGCTTTAAACATGCATATATGAAAGAAAGAAAGAGAGATTTTTTTATAGTTCACAATGTCTAGTGGTCTGTATATGGATTTACAGATGGCTTATAGCAACATGGACTACCCTGTACTCCTTGCAAAATGCACCTAATTACACTACAAACAAAGAATACATACCTTACCCCTATAAAATTTGAACTTGGAAATGAAACTATGATCAAATTCTCATGCATTACCAAACCAAGATGATCAGCAAATTAGCCATTGGTACTGATCGTCAATAAGTTGCTTTCTTATCTCAGTCTTCAGATTTGCCCTCAAATGGCAGAGGCTCAAGCTAGGAGAGGTTTTTTATTTTATTTAGTTTGAATTACTTTGATTGTAGCATTTTAAAGGTACTCTGTGTTATACTAGTATTTATAAAGTTAGATGCCATATATTTACATATGTAGCAGAGTCGTTAGAGACATTTCAAATCAATCCTCAAGTTTTCAACAAAATAAAACATTCGCAAATAATGAATTCTATTTTGGTTGAGGGTCTAAAACTAATCACCCTTTTTGCTTACCTGGGATTTCGCACCATATATATGCAATTGACGTTTCTGCTGAATGTGTTGTTGAACAGCTTGGCCTTCCTCAGACATCTGCACTTGCCTTGCACGAACATGAGCTTGCACTTTTATAAGAGCTTGCATGCTCCTTGAATCCATGATTTTTTGTTGCTTTACAATCTGCCCTTCTGCTAGATCTTGAAACCTCAGAGAAGCTTTGATAGCTCTAAAAGCACGTCGACCCTTTACAGATAAATAAATAGAATTTTATAAATTTATAATTTGTCAGTCACACGAATTAGTCTGTCAAACTACCAGAAAATATGAAATACCCTATATCAAACAATTCTTTCTTTGAGATTCATGTCTCTAGTGGGCAGCGTGCACTGTAATGCAGTCTAGTACAAAAACATTTGGGGTTCGACATGAGCGGAGATAGGAGAAAGAAATACTCGAAACTAATGTGAGTTCTAATTGAACACTAAGCTTCACAGAAACTAGTTCAATGCACAACATTACAGAAATCATACACAAAAAAACTAGGAAATTTTGTAAGGAAACAAATTCCATTGCTTAGGGTATTAACATTGAGCATACCAGAAAGCCCCTGAAAGCAGCTTGGATGACAATGGCTGCATTCTCTTCAATTGAAAATTCTTCTTTCGTTCTGGAAATAGAGTCTTGTTCCTCAGCTAGCTCTTTAAAATTGTCAGGTCTTACAACCGTATCTGATAACCCAATTTCCGAGTCTTCATGGGTGGGTTTTGCTACAGTGGTTTCAGAATGTAGAGCAGCATTCACAACCACAGGTAGCAACCCACTTTCGGGAATGCCTTGATCTGTATGCTCATTGCTCTTCGAATCCTGCCCGTCTTCGGTATCATCGTCGGGATCATACCCACAAGAAAATGCTTTGTCCACATCAAGTTGATTCTTTATCTTGCTCTGTGTACACTGTAATATGCAAGGCAAATTTTAAGGGATATTCCTTTGCCAGTGGACATGAATTTCTTGTAAAGGAAGCTTATTATTAAATGAAGCAAGCCTCAAAGTGTTTTCCCCATCACTAATCTTCTAATCAAGACCAATTTGGCAATACAGAATCTTCCCAATTATGTTAAAAAAGTCAGATGATAACAGATTAACAACCACTAAAATATGAGAATCCAAATCCCTGGATATGTAAATTGCAACTTGCAACTAGAGCACCAGAATTAGCCACAACAATTCTTTAATGATACTGAAATTCCAATTGCAGATCAAATTTTCGTACTTACAAATTGCTCTTTTTTGACCCCTGATCGGTCTTTGGAGAAGGCTTTTGCACCCAGAATCAGACTCTTGATAATTTTGCTGGACTTCCCCATGGATTCCTCCTATTCTACATCTACCTGCCTTTCCATGAGCAATTAAATGTAGTTGAGACCAAAAAATAGAGAGAAGATTCATTCAATTTGCATGAAGGCTACAATTGCTTAAATTAATATAAAACAATTTTTTGCAAAGATGATTTAATGGGCTGTTGTTCAGGTAAAGAATCTCTGAAAATGCTTACAGTGCTCTCTGAGGTTGTTGCAGACTTGACAGTATAATTCCAAGCTGATTTCTGAAGGTCTCCTGCAACCAAAAAGAACAATAATGGAAACTGTTTAAATGACTAACTATTACTTGGGTGGCTTGACAGGGGCTACTTGACTTTTTAAGGATATATGTTGTCTGATAGTGATGACTTAAAAAGCAAGCTGGATCCACACTGGGAAACATTTCCATGTCACAACCTTGTTAATTAATCCCTTCGACATGATAACACATTAGAACATATTTTAATTGTTCATCCAGCTTGCATCCTGCAATTCTTTGACGCTTAGTACAGCATAAAACTAGTTCGTTTAACATTTTATATGTTCATAATTCACATGCTAAGGGCAGCATTTAAAATATATACATGTATGATTCAAATTAAACAAAGCCCCAATTTATTAGAGACCAAAGCTATAAATCAAAAGAGAAAAGACAAGGTTCAACACCATCACCACTTTCACAATGTCAGAAGACAATAGGCACCCAACTTGAGAGTTCTGTAAAGAGACTGGTTAGCAGAAGCAAGCTGACTGTAACCATAAACTAAGGTTGGCAGGACCAATTAGGTGCACACAAAGACTAATTAGGTAAACTGGGTCACAAAAATAATTCTACTAACCTCTAAACTTAAACACACATACAAATCCAACAATTTAATCTTGCTTTTTTAAACCAGGAGAGACACACCACATCTTTTCAGATAATTGTTTACCATTAAATTGTAGAATTTAATATGTTTGCAGAAATGGGAATCTTCAAAAGATGTAATTAAAGCAAAGGGAAAAGAGAGTCTAAAAGGAAAAGTAAAATCCATTTGGCAGGACAAAACAAAGAATATCAAAGAAAAGTAATGAGGACGATGGGGTCTATAACAAAAGATGATGCAAGCATATTTGTCCATTTGCCGTCCCCATTTTCATGGAGTCAACTTTCATAACACGCAATACCATTGAGATATTTTTAGTTGAAATGGTTCCTGTTTGATCTGGCGTATCTTGCTAGTTGAAACTGCCACCGTCTCCTTTGTGGCAAGCATCCTTATGATCTTCAATAGGTAGTGGGAGAGAGAGGGTTTGAGGGGACCAAGGGCGTCGCCTATGCTCCCTTGTGGGGGCATAGCAAAATCATAACCTCACGGTGAATTGAGGATTATGCAGTTAGGGATAAGCTGTTATAATTTTTATTCTATTTTTTAGAGTATGTGGTAGTTTCATATTGTTACAAATTATTTGTAGATCTATATTTAGAAGTCTGATATAGTGGACTGTAAGAGAATATTTCTTTCTTTCTTTTTTTTACATGTGGGAAGGGGATCAGTTACTATCCATGTTTCAATTATCATTCATTGGGTTTGGTTAATTAAAAACCCACTCCAATATCTAGTGGACCAATAGCCACCCATTGGCATATGGAAAAAAAGTTACTGATTAGATCAATTGTGTAACACACAATTATTAGGGCATTTGTGCATAAGTATTGGATCAATTGTGCAAATTTTGTGGTGGTAGAAGCGAACAATTAATGAGGTAATAGAGAATATGTATGGGATGTCAACTCAAAATGATCACTTTTTTTTCCTTGTGTGCATAATGAATCCCACAACATTCGTTGTAACTACCCAAAAGCCAAAACAATAACTATAAGCACTTAAGTTGCATACAAAAACAACAAAAAATAAAATAAAAATCCAATGTACTATTTAGGAGCTTAGGGTGCACGAAGTTAGCTATAACAAGTACTAGTACCCTTCCCCTAGTAGAGGTAAAAGAGGTGGGTGTTTTTAAGTTTCCTTTTCAGCAAGGTTAGGGAAACCTGGTTATTTTTGAACAAAAGAATAATTTTGTTTTTATATAGGTGAAGGGTATTTATATTCATTGAGTAATAAAGAGATGATATCACTTAAAATCAAAGGATCAACAAAGATGAGAGAAAATGAAAGCAATAAGATCATGATGAATGAAGTAATATGTCATAATGATTAAGTTGTTATTTTATCATTCTTTAACTACAATTTATAATAAGTTAGAGTTGAAGTTCTTAGCTTGAATATAGGGAGAGGGAAACCCAACTTCCTTGAAGAGATGAACAAGACTATTTCTAGATTGATCAATACCCTTTGAGGTATTTAGAAACCTCAATCAATCATGAAATGACCTAAATTAGCATCAAAAGATCAATGTAAATTAAGGATTCATCCAATTATCATGTGTGCCCTAGTTATCTAAAGAACAAACAAGTGTTGAGAATAATCAAAGCCTATATTACCCTTTTTCTATTGTAAGGGTTTCATTCTCCTTATGGGAAGTTAGGTTTCCAATATTTGTGAGAATGGTTTGGCTCCTATCTACCATTAGTGTTGAAAGGGAAATTACAAGGAGTCGAACTTGGTAAGAGAGCAATGGTTTGGTCAATTCACAATTTAGTAGTTTATATAGAATTCATCTTGAGAGCATAAATGTCTTAGGCCTCTAAAGCTCGCATATTGGTCTAGGGGCGTGTGCACAAAGATGGTGGTTAGAAAAGTGGACACAACCCAAAAAAAACATGGAAAAACAAGCAGCGTATACGCGGTTTTAAAATTTGAAATTCTCGCGTACGCACTTAGGTTTGTTCTTCCCGAGCCTAAAAAAGGTAGCGCATACACGTGTACATAGGAAAATAAGCGTGTACATGCTAATAATCCAAATAAAACCGCGTATGTGGTGCCTGGTAAAAAAAGTTAAAAAAAAAAAAAAAGGGTCTCATTTACTTGTGAATAGCGTGTTTTTAACTTCGTTTTTTCCCCATTTCCTCTCCTAAACTACGAACGGGGTGCTAAATTTGTCCTCCAAGCTATGGATCAAGGTTAGTTTTTGTTTATTTTTGTCTTTCTTTCCAGTTTATGCAATTTGTTTTACATTTTGAATTTAATTTCATTAATTTTGATTAGGTTTTTTCATTCTTTGTTTCAAAAACCATATTTTTCTAATCCATAACAAGAACAACCAAATGCACCTCCTGAAAACCCACAAGAACAACCAAATGCACCTCTTGAAAACACACAAGAACAACCCCCAATTCCTCCTTTTGACCACACACCCGAAACACAGGAAGAATTAATTAATCAGTTAGGACAAAATACGTCTAAAATTAATAGACTGATTGTTAAATTGAAAACTTTTGAACTTGACCATCATCAATCCCTCGCCACTAGCCTAGAAACATTAGCTAGTGGTGCCATAGTTGTTTCCAAAAACATTACCAAATGGGGAAGCTTTAGGGATAGGTGTCATCAATTCTATGCCAATGGGCTATCATACGATGAAGTAAAAAACAAAAATATTACTAAACAACAGCTATGTGCCTTTTTTGTTGATTCCAAAATTGGTCAGTCATTACCTCTTAATGCAAAGAGGTTTCCCATACATTGGTGTACCAATGTGCAGATGAAGAATCTTTTTTGGCAGAGGTGGTGGATGGTCTTTGACGATCCACCTTGTAATAATTATGAGGTGCCATTATATTTTTTGAGAAAAATATATTGTGAGTTTGTGCTCAATGTGCGGCCAAACTATTTTGACATGAGAGAGTTTCATGGTAGAGGTGGTGGCTCTGCCCAAGATAGACCTGGAGCCCGTAGGCGATTACCCACAGAGACTCGCCGCCCCCTAACACCCAAACCCAAGGTGCATCAGGTTGTCCCATTAGAGCTAAAGAGTCGATGGAGCTACAGACTCTTCAGGCAGCCACAACATTGACTGGTGCCATCATCCAGCATGGGACGTCATTAGCACACCCTATTGTATTGGATGATGAGCCATTAAAGGGCGAGAAAGAGCCCATCCAGCATATGTGTGTCAGTTGCTCGGGATATGCTCGAGGATAGATGATGCAGCCAGTGCAGATGGATCCTCATATCATCTGTGCACGATTTGTGGTTGTAGATGTCAGGCTCACACGGTTGAGGATGTCACGCTGATAGATGAGTTGATGGACATGGTGTTTGCCCATGAGCCATAGACACAGGTGTGTTGATTTGAATTCATAACATTTTATTTATCAGTCACTTAAAATTTGTAATTACATAGACGAATTTTCATTTATACATCGATTTAAATTGAGACAAATAATATGCATTTCAGGATGCAACAACGGTATCTCATACACCTCCCCCAGTTACTATAGCTGCAACTTCGATGCCTGAGGTATAGATTTTGTAACATGTTAAATTAGAATAGTACACTTTGAATTCAAAAAAATACAAGATATACTAACTATCTTTAATGCTTGGTCCAATTTCTGGTTTGTAGGTGTTGACAAGAGACGAAATGTCCTAGATTGATGACATCATGCTCTCAGTGATCGATTTTGGCCTACAAGGCTATACAGTATCATATTTTGTATAACTCTTTTTATGTATTGTTTTGATGGAATATGCAAGTCATTTCATTTTAGATTTTTAAAATTATGTTTAATTTATTATCTGTACTAATATCTCATGTTAATTTTGTTTTTTTTAGGGTACCCCTCCGTGTCTAGGGCTCATCCTAAGAAAAAGAATTCCTCGAAGATGCCAAAACGTGAGAAGAAGGTAATTGAACACATTTTTAGTTGTACAATTGTTTGAAAATGTTGAAATCAAGTATTAGTTGGGGTTTGTAGATTGATTAGTGTTTTTTGTCTATTTTACATGTACAACGGCCATTGAGCTTTGTGGATTTGTTGAATGCACCTGATTCGCCCATGGATCAAGAGAGGGTAGAGGTATCTATCTCTACTTTATTTACTTGATTTCATGATTATATGCATGCGTACATGTGAACTTGTGATATATTATAATCTTATAATTTTTTCATACAGGAAATATCCATACCTATTTCGACAATGGCGAACCCTCCTCCTTGCACTGGAGAAGCATCTCAGGATCCGGTACACTTTTGTTTGATATGTAAAATTAATTGTTTTTAACCTTCAATACTTATCATTATATTAATTGTATTTAATCTTTGAACATTTTTTGTATAGGTAATAGCGACAGTTTCTACATTGATGGTGAGCCATCCTCAGTCCATTGGAGAAGCATCTCAGGCACAGGTACGTCATTGTTCTCTATATTATAGCTTTTAAGTGTTTTTGATATATGTATGTTAGTACATTGTATTAATTGTACATTTAATCTACAATAGACCCCTTCGCGGTATGACCATAACATGGATCCATTTAAGTATGTCTTCAAGAAAACTCCTAAGAGTGACAAGGAGAGGAGAGCGAAGACATTAGCTCCTAGATCAGTCGATGAGGTAATCTACATTTCAATTGCAAAGGAATTAAAGTTAAATGCATAGTTATGTTGTTAATTGTGAACTATTTTTTACAAAAGAATTCTAACTTGGCTTTTGAATTGTGGTTTTGCAACCATCTATAGAGCCACGTACTGCATCGAAGAGGCTTGATTTTGATGATCCACCACAAGTTTAGGATCATATAGTGTTATTTTTTGTCATAGAATGACCAATACATGTAGATATATTCTACATTTTTATTATATATCGATTTGGACATGGCATATGCCACATTTTTGTAATACTTGTATTGACTTGGCAAACATGTCTTTTTTTATATATAAAAATATCGATATTCGATCCAATAAATGTGTAATGAGTTCATTATTTTGTATTCGTTGTATTTTGTGGTTGTCCTTTTATAAATTTAAATTAATATTTGCATATGTAATCAACAATATGAATATAAACAACAAAAATATATGATATAAAACATTGCAATCGTGGAATATGATTTGATAAAATTTCTAAAATGTTGAATTAACCCTACAAAACTCCTTGTATTCAGTTCATTATTGTGTATTCATTGTATTTGGTGGCTGCCCTTTTATAAATTTAAATGAATATTTCCATATGTAACCAACAATATGAATATAAACAACAAAAATCGACAATATGAATATAAACAACAATGTGTTTGGTGTGAGAGCACCCTCACGCTCGCAATGGCCAAATTTTGTTCGTCATGTGCACAAACCAACATTGCGAGCGCATCCGGGTGGGCAGGTTTATGCTAGGCATGCCCCTATCGTGCAACCCAAAGCGTCAGTACGTCCTAGAGTCATACCGTATCGATGCGATCTCTCAATTGCCCTGAGTCCAAAAAATTGTCAAAATTTGACAGACTGTTTCTTCAAATCCAGGACACATATGGTCGATCTATTTAATCCTGTGGGGTCGCGTGAGGCTCCTCTATAATTTCCTATCTCGATTTTTGACAACTCAGAGCCATTTTCAATTATTAGCATTTTTTCACTTGCTCCAAAAACCGTCAGTTGCATGCAATGCAAAGTTGCAAGATTGGATAGAATTGATTCGGTTCATCGTGTGCACAAACCGATGTCACGAGAACGTCCGGGTGGAAAGGTTTATGCTAGGCATGCCCTTCTCGTGCATCCCAAAGCATCGGAATGTCGAGAGTCATACCATACCAGTGCGATCTCTCAATTGCCCTGAGTCCAAAAAAATGTCAAAATTTGACAGACTGTTTCTTCAAATCCAAGACACATATGGTCGATCTTTTTGATCTTGTAGGGTCATGTGAGGCTCCTCTATAATGGCCTATCTTGGTTTTTGATGACTCGGAACCATTTTCAATTATTAGCATTTTTTCGCCTGCTCCAAAGACCGTCAGTTGCAAGCAATGCAAAGTTGCAAGATTGGCTAGAATTGATTCGATTCGTCATGTGCACAAACTGACATCGCGAGCATGTTCGGGTGGGCATGTTTATGCTAGGTGTGCCCCTCTCATGCATCCTAAAGCACCAGAACGTCGAGAGTCATACCGTATCGATGCGATCTCTCAATTGCCCTGAGTCCAAAAAATTGTCAAAATTTGACGAACTATTTCTTCAAATCAAGGATAGATATGGTCAATCTGTTTGATCCCGTGGGGTCGCGTGAGGCTCCCCTACAATGGCCTATCTCATTTTTTGACGACTCGAAGTCATTTTCAATTATTAGCATTTTTTTGCCTGCTCCAAAAACCATCAGTTGCATGCAATGAAAAGTTGCAAGATTGGCTAAAATTGATTCGGTTCATCATGTGCACAAACCGACATCACAAGCGCGTCCAGGTGGATAGGTTTACGCTAGGTATGCCTCTGTCATGTATCCCAAAGCGTCAAAACATCGCGAGTCATATCATATCGATGCAATCTCTCAAGTGCTCTGAGTCCAAAAAATTATCAAAACTTGACAGACTGTTTCTTCCAATCCAGGACACATATGGTCAATCCGTTTGATCCTGTGGGGTCGTGTGAGGCTCCTCTACAATGGCCTATCTTGGTTTTCAATGACTTAGAGCCATTTTCAATTATTAGCATTTTTTCGCCTGCTCCAAAAATCGTTAGTTGCATGCAATGAAAAGTTGCAAGATTGGCTAGAATTGATTGGGTTCGTCGTATGCACAAACCAACGTCGCAAGAATGTCTAAGTGGGAAAGTTTATGCTAGGAATGCCCTTGTCATGCATCCCAAAGCGCTAGAATGTCAAGAGTCATACTATACCGGTGTGATCTCTTAAGTGCCCTGAGTCTAAAAAATTGTCAAAACTTGACAGACTGTTTCTTCAAATCCAGAACACATATGGTCGATTTGTTTGATCTCGTGGAGTCATGTGAGGCTTCTCTACAATGTCCTATCTTAGTTTTCGATGACTCGGATCCATTTTCAATTATTAGCATTTTTTCGCTTGCTCTAAAAACCGTTAGTTGCATGCAATGAAAAGTTGCAAGATTGGCTACAATTGATTCGGTTCATCGTGTGCACAAACCGACATCGCAAGCGCGTCCAGGTGGATAGGTTTACACTAGGCATGCCTTTGTCGTGCATCCCAAAGCGTCAAAACGTCGCAAGTCATATCGTATCGGTGCGATCTCTCAAGTGCCCTGAATCCAAAAAATTATCAAAACTTGATGGACTATTTCTTCCAATCCAGGACACATATGGTCAATCCGTTTGATCCTGTGGGGTCGTGTGAGGCTCCTCTACAATGGCCTATCTTGGTTTTCGATGACTCAGAGCCATTTTCAATTATTAGCATTTTTTCGCCTGCTCCAAAAACCGTCAGTTGCATGCAATGAAAAGTTGCAAGATTGGCTAGAATTGATTCCCAAAGTGTCAGAACGTCGAGAGTCATACCATACCGGTGCGATCTCTCAAGTGCCCTGAGTCCAAAAAATTGTCAAAATTTGACGGACTGTTTCTTCAAATCCAGGACACATATGGTCGATTCGTTTGATCTCGTGGGGTCGCGTGAGGCTCCTCTACAATGGCCTATCTCTATTTTTGATGACTCGAAGCCATTTTCAATTATTAGCATTTTTTCGCCTGCTCCAAAAACCGTTAGTTGCATGCAATGAAAAGTTGCAAGATTGGCTATAATTGATTCGGTTCATCGTGTGCACAAACCGACATCGCAAGCACGTCCAGGTGGACAGGTTTACGCTGGGCATGCCTCTGTTGTGCATCTCAAAGCATCAAAATGTCACGAGTCATACCATACCAGTGCAAACTCTCAAGTGCCCTAAGTCCAAAACATTATCAAAACTTGACAGACTGTTTCTTCCAATCCAGGACACATATGGTCAATCTGTTTGATCTTGTGGGGTCATGTGAGGCTCCTCTACGATGGCCTACCTCAGTTTTCGACGACTCAAAGCCATTTTCAATTATTAGCATTTTTTCGCCCGCTCCAAAAATCGTCAGTTGCATGCAATGAAAAGTTGCAAGATTGGCTATAATTGATTGGGTTCATCATGTGCACAAACCAACATCCTGAGCACATCTGAGTGGGCAATTTTACGCTAGGCATGCCCTTTTCATGCATCCCAAAGCACCAAAATGTCGAGAGTCATACCGTACTGGTGTGATCTCTCAAGTGCCTTGAGTCCAAAAAATTGTCAAAACTTGATGGACTATTTCTTCCAATCTAGGAAACATATGGTCGTTCATTTTGAACCCGTGGGGTCGCGTGAGACTCCTCTACAATGTCCTCTCTCGGTTTTTGATGACTTGGAGCCATTTTCGATTGGTAGCACTTTTTCGCCTGTTGCAAAAGTCGTCAGTTGCATGCAATACAAAGTTGCAGGATTGGCTAGAATTGATTCGGTTCATTGTGTGCACAAACCAACATCACGAGCGCGTCCGGGTGGGTATTTTTATGATAGGCATGCCCCTATCATGCATCCCAAAGCAACAGAACATCGAGTGTCATACCCTACCGATGCAATGTTGCTTGACAACTTTTTTGACAATTTTTGCTCAAATTGTATCTAGTCTGAATCTATGACCACTATGACCCGATAATGACTCAAATAATTCTCCATGATTATACAAGAATCAAGAATGCTCATGATTGACCAGGGACACATCACATATACTCAAAACATAGTCACAAAACATTGACACATAAAATAGTCACAAAACATTATCACATATTATTCAAAAATTTGCCTCTAAATATGGTCAAATCAGCTCTTGGCTATTTGATTATACAAAAAAATGTCTTACAAATCATCTCATGGGCTTTTATACAAAATTTGGCATTACAATATGTGCGATTCAACTCATCGCCATTTTAATATACAAATCATCTCATGGGCTTTTATACAAAATTTGGCATTACAATATGTACGATTCAGCTCATCGCCATTTTAATATACAAAATTTGGCATGTACATATATACAAATCAGCTCATTTCCATTTAAATATAAAAAATTATGCCTCTAAACTTGTAAAAATAAACTCATGGGCATTTATATATACAAAAAACAAATATAGAACAATTCGTTGACGATTTATACAAAATTCTCAAAATCATTCTACTCTGAACCATAGAATCAATCAAGTGAGCCTTTAGGATTGGCTCTAACCCATATTGTGTCAAGTATGGCCTCGTGGTCAGATTCACGAACTTTCCATAAAATCTTGTTATGAGGTCTACCATGATACTTCATCAAATGAATATTTGTTGCAACACCAAGGTTAGAGAAATGAAGAATATGTCTGTGTGTTTCAAAGTCCTCGAACAACCAAACATTAGAATTCTTGATAGGGTATCTCCGAAGCCATGTTTCTGTCATGACAACAGATCCTATTGGGTACTCAATACCCTCTCCGTCAATGATTGTGGTTGTCAATTTTCTTTTAGGCTCAACACAATGACACAAATAGTAATTTGTTCCTTCTTCATTGTTCTCTTCCACAACAACTGCATACACATGACCTGCATTTTATAAAGTGTTAATTAATACCAAAAATAAAGTATGATGTACAACAAAATGAACCAAAAAGAATACTTGCAAAAAAATTAACTCAAAAAATCACCTGAATCCAATAGATCGAATACATGGTCAAAATCCACTGATGTCTCCATCTGGCTCAATTGTAGTGCTTTAGGAATTTGATATGAATCAATGGGAACCAACGGTCTACAAGACCATTTGTCAACCCACTCTTGTGATTCACATTATTCCCACAAATAATACATGCATGAAGAGAAAAAACATACCATGATCTGTCTCGTATAAATTACCAGTGAACTTTAATTTGAACTCATAAATGAGTGCATGTCACTTGATCTTGCAACTGTACAACAATCTAGATAGTTTTCAATGTTAGATTCAATGATCAACCAAAAATATCTATGAGCCATTCACGTACTTGGATTACCTGGACCCATCATAGACTTACACCATTGCACAATTGTTTCTGCATCTACCAACTTAGCACCACCTTTGTACTTCAATTCTTCCCTAGCTAGGGCTCTTTTCACACATGCTCCTGCACCATCGTGCTCTCTCTTACCATGTCCAGCCTCAGTGAAATTCCAAAAATGTTGTACACCACTTGTCATATGCATCCTTGTCAACCAATAAAACATCCTTGCATTCTTGAATTATGCAGTGCAATTATCTAACCATATTAAGTGTCGATTGTATCGTATATTCCTTTCCCTTAAACTATCATAGAAAACTTTAAAGCATCCTTGTACAAACTCCAATGAATGAGTACGATCATCACTTATGTAGAATTGATACTCTCTTACAAACTTTCTATCCTCCTCTATGCTATCATCTGCATGCATGAATGCTATGTGTACAAAAATAGAAACTTGTGTAGAGTGATAATACATGGATTGCACTTAATTTTGAGGTTGTAGTGTATAATTTTCAGCGAAATCAACTATAGAGACAATGGTGCCAAGAGGAAATGTGTCCT